>NC_139218.1:273176415-273856415 GCF_055691185.1 Crinia signifera
TTCCGGGGTTAGTTAGATCTCCTCTTGTTCCTGGTCTGCCTTCACAAATACTTTGTCCCCTCCTAAGACCTGACTGTAACTGAGTCCTAATTCACCCTTACAGCAGGGACGGTTACAGGTGAAGCCTAGCTCCGCTCGTATTCGTGGACTCCAGGTTAGGGCAACACAGTTAGGGAGCAGGTCTGCTGATCCTTCACTAGAGTCCTAACAGTTTGCAAAATCGGACACATCAATCCACACATATTGTATACCAACTAATATGGAACTGACCTTTGGTCAAAATAATGAATTATTATGGAATTGCAGATATAAACATACATTATATAGACAAATGAATTTGGCCACACCTGTTAATTATTGTATTCGGATGTTTTAATCAGACTCCTTGCCACAAGTGTATAAAATAATGCATCTAGCCATGCAGCCTCCATTTGCAAACATTTATGATACAAAATGGGCCATTCTGAAGAGCTTAGTGACTTTACCTTATAGATATTTCTCAGTCAACTGTAATATTAGAAAGTGGAAGTATTTAGGAACCACAACAACTCAGCCACAAAGCTGAAAACCGCGTAAAATCACAGAGCGTGGTCGCTCCGCTCGCCACAATTTATAAAATCAACTCCACGCCGACGTGGATATTGGGGGTATGAAAAGGTCGGAGGACGCGTACCGCCGCCCCTCGCAGGCTCACTGCGCTCGCCACGCTTCGGGTCCACGTTTATACTGGGGGGTGGCGTGGGGGTGCATTTAACATTGTAAGCACCCATTAGGGTGCTTATACAAGTTATAATCGCATCCCATCCCATTGTATGGCATTGCATGCCATATACAATACCACACCATTTTTAAATTGTATGACATTGTAGAACATCGCGCGATATCGCATCGCATCACATACCATTGCATGCCTTATGGTATGCGATGCGATGGGCGCGGTGACAATACACAAGTACCAAAGTTTTTATGAGAAAAGAGAAGCATTTATTTATATATTCATAAAGTGAGCATACCTTTTTATAGTAAGAAGTTTTTATGTCAACATTTAAAAGTCAATGTCAGAAAAGTTCAATTAAAGAATGTCAACATAGTCTTGATGGCAACAGTCATATCATCAACATTAACAATGTTTACTTGAACAAAATGTCAACATGGCCACAACATTGCCATTTTGAATGACACAGTGTCAACAGTACATGTCAGCATTACATTTAGGTTAGGTTTTAGGTTAGAATTAGGGAAAGGTTTAGGCTGCGTTTAAGGTAGGCTGCAATTAGGGTCATTGTTTAGGGTAGGGTTAGGATGAGAGCTTGTGCATTGTTAAAACACTGCCTATATGCAGAATGTCAACTTTATGACAATGACAGCATGTCGCATGTCAACAAAACACCCATGTTGACATATTGACATTCCGGTGTCAATATACTGAATGTCAACATTTCATACGACACCACTTTTTTATTCAGCAAATGGAAAAAAAAGTACTGTATTTAGCAAGTAATTAAAGGAGGCCAACATGTAGTTCCAACTCAAATGGCATCATCCTCCTTTTCCCTCTACCCTCCCTCTGTTAATTTTAGAAACTTCCCTTACTGTACCTTTTTACTCACATTTTAGTTTTTTAACAAGTCTATATAAATAAGAAGCTCAGAAAATATCAACTACAAATACATAAATTGTATTGTTACTGATTTAATAGGTTACAACTCTCCATACAAGGCAAGTACATGTGCACCTGGGGGGAGGAGGGAATTAGGATTTGGTGGGTTGATTGTGTTCAGAGGGTGTGTCTAGTGATGAAGCAGGGAGTGGGGGGGCGTACTGCATTGTGGCGCCTGAAAACGCTCAGCAGCAGTAATGAGTGGGGAAGTTGAGTGGTGGTGGTTGAGTAGAGCGGACAGAGGAGTCACCCTGTGTCAGAGACCAGGTAGCAGGGACAAGGTAGCCGGCTTTGGGGAGGTGGGCGCCCTGCAAAACCACCAATAATCTGGCAATTTCGATTATATGGCATGGGTCTGGAACCAAGGGTGCCGAATTATTGGTGGTGTACCTGGATAAAAATGTTCAACTGTATAATTCAAATACTAAGGCCCTGTAATCACTGTATCCATTTGAGCTTTATTTATACTGTATATGATTTAAAAGCTTTCAACTAAAGAGTTTCTAAAACAGTTGTTCTAGAAGTAGTATACTGCACACATTGAAGTATTACAGATATCATGAAAAACACCTCTGGCCCACATTTTTAGCATACCTATACTACAGCTGGAAAATCAGGAAAAAAAAATTTTGTTGTCAGTTTTTAAATCATAAGTTAAAATTGAGCAATTATATTGAATTCAGCTGATATTTCTGTGTACCGACCTTGGGTAGGACATTCTAAAATAGACCACAACTCTACTTTATCCTCTATCTCACCTATCCCAAGAAGTGAATGAATGCTTTGTTAAATGCCATTTCATTTTATGTCTTTCAAAATACAATGCATTAGATGTTACAATGAAGGTATGTATAGAACTGCAGAGGACATATGGTGCGTGAAAATATAAGATGTTTGCCAAACCTCTACCAAGGGAATACATACACTATCAAGGTTAGCATCAGTGTTTCTCTCATTAAAATACAATTTTAGTTCATAAAATAAAATTGCACATTTTCTGTGAAACTGTTAGAAGATTGCAAATCAAAATGAGCTTTACAGCTGAATTTAAGTTGAATTTTTTAAGACTGTAATTTTTTTTCTCTCTTTATTTATAACACCAAGAAATGAAAACAATTTTAGAAGTGGCTATAAAATTAAACTTTAATGTCACATACTAAAAACAGATGAACATAATCAAGAAAATAAAGCAGTCATGGATGATAATAATATTACTACTACTACTACTTATCACGGCCGGAAGATCTTGAGGACCCACCTCAGGTTCAGATTCAGGCAAGACTGGGGCGGGACGCCCTTGGAACTTGGCAGGTTGGATGTACGACCTCTGCATATATTTTGGGCAGTGGGTTTTGACGAATACTCCAAAGCGAGGGTGCGGAGTCTAACTGCCCAGCGGTCTTCTCCAGGGACCCCCGCAAGGAAGTTTGGTTTTCGCTGCGTCTGGACAGCAGGTCGCGGCCCCTCACTTGGAGCACCCACGGGTGCCCTAGATGGAGCGGACAGGATGAGCCGCTCAGGTTAGGGATCGGGACAGGAGTAGGAAGGTCGTAGGGAGTACCGGGATGTTTGAGGCAAAAGCTGAGATGTGGATGACGTAAACCAGAGAATGCTGACGGAGAAACTGACGACTTGACCGGATGACTTCTGTAACTGAAAACGGCACACTTGGCTTTAGAAGAATAAACGAGAACTGAAAAGGACCAGACTTGGTTTAAACGTAAACTGACAACTTTGTCCAAAAGGCGGGGCTTGAAACTGAAGACTGTCGACACGGCTACAGGAGATGATGACGGAACTGGAATATCAGGAAAGCAGGGAGGAACGGGTTAACACACAGGAGCAGGAACAGGATCAGAGCTGGGACAGGAGAGCTGGATCTGGCAGGAGAGCAGGATCAGCAGAACCACACACAACCAGTGGAGCTGCAGAGAGATGCTGACAGCTGACGAGTTGTTCCAGCAATGAGGCTAAGAGCCTCCTGGAACTTATACCTCAGCCCAGCAAGGTCCGGCCCCCTAGTGGGGAAGGAAGGTATCAAATAGAAGCACTGAGTGCCGATCACGTGACCTGCCCAACATGGCGGCGCCCAGTCCCGGGAGCCGGCGTCTGTGCTGCTGCCGGACCCGCCAATAGACTGGGGAGCCTCCGGACTACCCGCCGCCTGCATCCAGCCAGCCCCGCACCATCACGGCGCCAGGACCGGTGAACGCGGAGGGGTGAGTAGCCGGTGCCGGGCCTGGCGCCGCGCCGGGCTGTGACAGTACCCCCCCTTTTAGGAGTGGCCACTGGACACTTAGCTGGGTTCCTGAGGAAGAAACTCTTTACCAGGTTTGGCGCATGAACATCTTCTGCTGGTACCCACGATCTCTCCTCCGGACCATACCCTTTCCAGTCTACCAAGAACTGCAGTCTACCCCGGAGTTGACGGGCATCTAGAATCTTTTTGATCTCAAACTCCACCCCTTTCTGAGTCTTCAAAGCGAGGGATCTGGGAGGAGTCTTCCGAAAACGATTCAGAATCAGGGGTTTGAGCAGGGACACATGAAAGGTGGAGGAGATCTTCAACGAAGATGGAAGCCTGAGTCGGACGGCCACTGGGTTAATTATTTGCGTGATGGTATATGGGCCTATAAATCTCGGGGCCAGTTTCATGGTGGGCACCTTGAGTCGCAAATTCCTGGTAGATAACCAAACTCAATCGCCCACACGATATGCGGGAGCAGCAGATCGTCGCATGTCTGCGAATCTTTTGTATTTAACGGAAGCCTTCCGTAGGGCAGAATGGACATTTTTCCAGATGTCCGAGAAGAAACGTAAAGAGGTGTTAGCAGCGGGTACTTCGGTGGCAGGCAATTGAGGGAACTCGGTACTCGGGGGTGTCTACCGTAAACCACGAAAAAAGGAGTAGTCTGAGAAGAACTGTGGTATATGTTGTTATGCGAGAATTCGGCCCAAGGCAGCAATTCAACCTAATTATCCTGAGACGAGGAGAGGTATAACCGAAGAAAGGTCTCGAGGTCCTGGTTTACCCTCTCGGTTTGCCCATTTGTTTGGGGGTGGTATGCGGTTGAGAATTTTAACTGAATATTAAGAGCTGAGCAGAGGGCACGCCAGAACCTCGCCACAAACTGCACTCCGCGGTCCGAAATGATCTCTTCTGGGAGGCCATGAAGACGAAAGACGTGAGAAATGAACAACTGGGCTAGTGATGGGGCGCTTGGTAAGCCCTTGAGGGGCACGAAATGGGCCATCTTCGAGAAACGGTCGGTGATAACCCAAATGGTGTTGAAACCCTCAGCGGAGGGTAAGTCCGTAATGAAGTCCATCGCGAGGTGAGACCAGGGACGGGATGGAATGGACAGTGGGCGAAGTTTCCCAGCAGGAGCCTGGCGAGGTGACTTATGTTGAGCACACATTGGACATGAGGAGACATAGGATTGAACGTCCTTGCGAAGAGAGGGCCACCAATAAGAACGTCGCAGAAAGTCCAATGTTTTATGAACACCGGGATGACCTGTGAATTTGTACTGATGAGCCCATTTCAGCAGCTTCGGTCTTAATTCAGTGGGCACGAAAGTTTTGCCGGTCGGAGGGGTAGGCAACTGAGTAACCGCAAAGACCATGGAGTCCAGCACTGGTGGCGTTAATCTCTCCTCCTCAGAGGGTGAGAAGGACCGGGATAAGGCGTCTGCCTTGGTATTTTTTGAGCCAGGACGGAAGGACAATTTGAACTGGAACCGGGTGAAGAAGAGTGCCCACCGGGCCAGGCGAGGATTGAGGCACTGGGCTGACTGAAGGTACAGCAAATTCTTGTGGTCGGTGTAGACTGTAAACGGGTGTTGCGTCCCCTCTAGAAGGTATCGCCATTCCTCCAAGGCTAGTTTGATCGCGAGTAGCTCTTGTTCTCCTATGGGGTAGTTACGCTCAGCTGGAGCGAATCTGCGGGAAAAGAAACTGCAGGGATGAAGTTTCCCATCCTCCCCATACTGGGAGAGAACGGCTCCTACCGCCTCGGATGAAGCATCGACCTCAAGAATGAAGGGGAGTTTCATGTCAGGTTGTCTGAGGATAGGTGCTGTAATAAAAGCTTGTTTTAATTTTTCAAAAGCATCTACGGCTGTTTGGGACCAGTTGGCAGGGTTAGCCCCTTTCCTTGTGAGGGCCGTGATAGGGACGACTATGGAAGAGAACCCTTGGATAAATTTGCGGTAGTAGTTTGCGAACCCCAAGAAGCGTTGAACCGCACGTAGGGTTGTGGGCTTCGTCCAATCTAGAATAGCTGCTACTTTCTCGGGGTCCATCTGTAAACCCTGCCCGGACACAATGTACCCTAGGAAAGGTACGGCAGACTGTTCAAAGATACATTTCTCCAGTTTACAGTACAATTTGTTCTGACGGAGACGACTTAGGACCTCCTTGACTTGATCCCGATGGGTGTCCAGATCCCGGGAGAAGACCAAAATGTCGTCGAGGTAAACCACAACTGACGTGTATAGAAGGTCCCGAAAGATCTCGTTCACGAAGTCCTGTAAGACGGCTGGGGCATTACAAAGTCCGAAGGGCATTACGAGATATTCGTAATGCCCATCCCTGGTGTTGAAGGCCGTCTTCCATTCATCCCCCTCTCGGATGCGAATTAAATTATAAGCCCCACGGAGATCCAACTTGGAGAAAACTTTAGCACCTTTAATTCGGTCGAAGAGCTCGGGAATGAGAGGCAGAGGATATCGATTCTTAATAGTGATCTTGTTAAGTCCCCGATAATCGATACAGGGACGAAGAGAGCCGTCTTTTTTTTTTACAAAAAAAATCCGGCTCCCGCGGGGGAAGAGGAGGGGCGAATGAACCCCTTCTGTAAATTCTCGGTGATATAATCTGACATGGCCTGCGTCTCAGTCAAGGATAGGGGGTAAATGCGTCCGCGGGGAGGACTGGATCCAGGAATCAGATCAATAGGGCAATCCCACCTCCGATGAGGTGGTAAGATGTCGGCCGCCCTCTTGTTGAATACGTCCAGGAAGGATCTATAGGGAACGGGAACCTCAAATTGTGGTTTGGTCTCGGTATTACACAGAGGAACTACTCTATTCAAACAAGATTTAGCGCATGAAGAGCTCCAGGAAAGGATCTGCATGGAAGACCAGTCGATCTGCGGGTTGTGTCTTCTTAGCCAGGGAAGGCCTAGGACCATGGAAAAGGAGGCTCGGGGAATGACCAGGAATTCGATTTGTTCCTGGTGGAGTACGCCTACCCGAAGGGTCAAAGGGGTAGTACAGCAGGATATCAGGCCTTGTGGAATGGGGCTACCATCGACTGCGGTTAAGCGGATCGGGGTCTCTAATTCTAATAACGGGATTTTATGTTGCTGAACAAACTCTTGAGACAGGAAATTAGCAGCTGCTCCAGAATCTAATAATGCTGAGACGTTGATGTTCTTCTTGAGGAAGAGCTGAACCGCAAGTAAGGAATCTAGACAAGTCGGAGAGGTTTGGACTTGTCCTAATCGGACCTCTCCGGACCCTATTAGGACCGAGAGTTTCCCGGACGCTTCACACATTGGGCGATTAGATGGCCGGCCTCGCCACAATATAGGCAAAGATTCTCTCGTCGACGTCGCTGCCTCTCCTCGACTGACAGATGAGCCCGGTTCACCTGCATCGGTTCTTCAGGAGTTGGAGTAGGCACGGGGGGAGGACGAGGTACAGGATAGGTACGGGGACGCTCTCCTTTGTTTTTCTCCGTCTGTCTCTCACGGTATCGTAGATCCACCTTGTTACAGAGGGAGATCAACTTGTCTAGAGTCTCGGGAAGATCTCATGTCGCCAGATCGTCTTTAATTCGCTCTGATAAACCGCTCCAGAAGGCTGAGAATAGAGCCTCTTCGTTCCAACTAACTTCCGATGCTAAAGTTTGGAATTGTACCACGTATTGAGCTACTGAGCGGTTCCCCTGCCGTATGCGCAGGATCTCCATAGCCGAGGAAGTATTGCGTCCAGGCTCGTCAAAGATACGACGAAATTGAGCAATGAAGTCACGATAGTTTGATAGAAGAGGATCGTCCCTCTCCCACAGTGGAGAAACCCAGTCCAGAGCGGTTCCGGATAACAAAGATACTATGTATGCCACACGTGTCTTGTCTGACGGGAAGAGACCAGGCTGCAAAGTAAAATGGACGTCGCATTGGTTTAAAAAACCGCGGCACTGCTTGGGTGTTCCATCAAACTTGCTTGGAGAAGGCAAATGGAGCTGATTGGAGGCAGAGGATGCGCCAGACTGAGAACGGGCAGAATCAGCTGGAGGCCGAGATGATGCCTTAGGTAAGGATGTCTGTAGAAGATCTTGTCGGTGCGCGATGTCTTGAAGGCCCTGAGCCAACTGCCTCTGTGTATTCTCCAGCCCCTCCAAACGGGCCGCAATCTGCTGAAGTAAATCGGCCCCAATACCGGGTCCTGAGGCGGAATCCATGTGGCTGGAACAAACTATCACGGCCGGAAGATCTTGAGGACCCACCTCAGGTTCAGATTCAGGCGAGACTGGGGCGGGACGCCCTTGGAACTTGGCAGGTTGGATGTACGACCTCTGCATATATTTTGGGCAGTGGGTTTTGACGAATACTCCAAAGCGAGGGCGCGGAGTCTAACTGCCCAGCGGTCTTCTCCAGGGACCCCCGCAAGGAAGTTTGGTTTTCGCTGCGTCTGGACAGCAGGTCGCGGCCCCTCACTTGGAGCACCATGGGTGCCCTAGATGGAGCGGACAGGATGAGCCGCTCAGGTTAGGGATCGGGACAGGAGTAGGAAGGTCGTAGGGAGTACCGGGATGTTTGAGGCAAAAGCTGAGATGTGGATGACGTAAACCAGAGAATGCTGACGGAGAAACTGACGACTTGACCGGATGACTTCTGTAACTGAAAACGGCACACTTGGCTTTAGAAGAATAAACGAGAACTGAAAAGGACCAGACTTGGTTTAAACGTAAACTGACAACTTTGTCCAAAAGGCAGGGCTTGAAACTGAAGACTGCCGACACGGCTACAGGAGATGATGACGGAACTGGAATATCAGGAAAGCAGGGAGGAACGGGTTAACACACAGGAGCAGGAACAGGATCAGAGCTGGGACAGGAGAGCTGGATCTGGCAGGAGAGCAGGATCAGCAGAACCACACACAACCAGTGGAGCTGCAGAGAGATGCTGACAGCTGACGAGTTGTTCCAGCAATGAGGCTAAGAGCCTCCTGGAACTTATACCTCAGCCCAGCAAGGTCCGGCCCCCTAGTGGGGAAGGAAGGTATCAAATAGAAGCACTGAGTGCCGATCACGTGACCTGCCCAACATGGCGGCGCCCAGTCCCGGGAGCCGGCGTCTGTGCTGCTGCCGGACCCGCCAATAGACTGGGGAGCCTCCGGACTACCCGCCGCCTGCATCCAGCCAGCCCCGCACCATCACGGCGCCAGGACCGGTGAACGCGGAGGGGTGAGTAGCCGGTGCCGGGCCTGGCGCCGCGCCGGGCTGTGACACTACTACTACTACTACTACTACTACTATTACTACTACTACTACTACTAATAATAATAATAAACCCCCTTGCAAGGAACTGCAATAAACCACTGTTGGTGGACTTTAGTGATTTTTTGTTATAGCTGAGGATGAATATATTTAAAATTAAGACAATAATACAAGTAAATTGGAAGCTGTGAGAGACAAAGGGAGGGGGTCAGTGTCAGACTGAGACATGAAAGGGTAAATTTACTAAGCTGACATATTTTATTTAATGTAAACCGAATTAACGATCAAATGACATCGGCTAACATCGGCCTTTTCATTTTTTTTAAGTGTGAGAATGCATTAAATACTAAGCTGCCAAGTTAGTGGCATTCATATTTTATCAATGGTGAAACCATTTTTATTCATTCATATATTTCCATTAGTATTTCATGTCATATTCATATTTAAGTACTTACTTTCCTTTGGTTTTTAACCACAAATACATAAGTATTTTGGGAAACTATGGCTGATGTCTTGTATTTTTTAGTTCTGTTTGGTTATATTTTCCAACATAGGAGTGATTTCACACACCCATATAAATAGCAGTCACCACCCTAATGCTCATTGTGGGTTTTGTCAGATGTGGGGAGGAGAGGTTTGGTGAGGTGCTGGATTCAGTTGAATAATGTCTCTGTCAGCAGGAAATATGCCCTGTAGAAGAAGGAAGTGATGGCTGTCAATGCTAAGTGGCCCAGACGCAGGAGCTTGGATAATGTCAAGAAATGCTTTTTTCAAAAGACAGAACCACATAAGTCTATCAGGGTTCAGACATCTCTCAATCACTGTAGTTCCCATAGACCTAAGGTTAGACTCATAGTCTAAAAATCATTATCAAAAAGAACCACAACAGCCCTGTATTGGAGGCAAAAGATAACTCTAGGTGGAGATCTGTCGCAGGAGATACCAGGTGGTAGACTCAAAAATTTTCTGTATACGCAGTTGAACCTGCTGGTCTAGGCTAAGGATGTAGAGTTCCCACTTTTTGTAGAAGCGGGGAGCACCCTTTTCCAAATCTGACAACACCTGCCTTTCACAAAACAAGGTATTAAGCATTGACTTCTTTAGCTCCATAATAGAGGGGGACCCCCTATGGATCCAATGCGTAAGAATGAGCTTCTTGGCCATCGTTAGCATAATCGTTAGTACCGGTATGATTTGTTCCTTTTTAGGGCCAAGGTCCCACACTGAGAAAAACAAGAACAGACAAGCAGCCGGATGTTTCCGGAATTTCAGACTATTAATGTCATTTATGTAATTAACCAATTTATCCCAGAAGAACCTGATCCTCCCGCACACACCGAAGTTGTGATAGTACGTAACATTAGATTTCTGAAATTTATAACAGCATCCAGTGTCGCTGAGGACAAAATGTGCCCTCTGCACTGGAGCTACATATGCCCTATTCAAAAATTTCACATGAGTCTCCTGCAGAGCAGCCGACTGTAGATAAGTTTTGAGTCATTCCAGGACAGATCACGTTTATGTTGCGATGCGGACCACAGCAACTCCTTGTGAACATAGTTAAGATACAGGAATATCACTGGTTTGGGGCGGGCATCTGCGGTTGATCTCTGGGGGCCAATTATTTGTGCTCGCTTCACGATTATCCCAGAGCATTTGTCTGAAACAGCCAGTAACTCCGGTAATGTGGATTGGATAAAGGTAAAAAGGGCAGGTCCCTTGAGCGTCTCGGGCAGGCCCACCACCCGCAGGTTATTTCTATGTGAACGATTTTCGAGATCGTCCAGTCCAGGCTAACTGCATTTGATACTGTGTTTTCTGCATGGCTGCACATTGATCTTTCAGCGTAGTGACATCCAGAAACACCTCCCCCACCACACGTTCAGTAGTGGTAACCCTTTTAGACAACTGCTTATATTGTGATTTAGGGGGAAATTTACCAAAATGGATTCATAAAAAATAGGTGTATTCGTAGGCAGAAATACACCTATTTTTTACACATTTGTATTTTCGGGATTTTCAATCCCGAAAACACAACAATTCGTATTCCTAAAGATGGAACATTCGTATTTGTATTTACAAATATGAATGTCTACACCATCGATAGGATACGACAGAAATCACCATTCAAAAGAATGGTGGTTCCTGATTTACTAAGCAGCCGTACTGATAATACGGCTGCTACTTGGTGTAAAACACCCACGCAAATACGACAGGAAAATACACCTTGCTTTCCCTGTCATATTTGCCTTTAGCCTGCACGGATCAGTCAGATCCGTGCAGGCTGCAGTGTAAAAAAATAGAAAAAAAAAACTATTAAAAAAAAAATCAGCGTGGGGCCCCCCCCACAGCTGTAACCAACAACAGGCTGAAAGAGCCGGGGCCGGTAATTAAAAATCAGGGAACCCGACAAATAGGGGTTCCCCGATTTTTAACAACCAACCCCAGGCTCCAGGTCCGGGGCTGGTTCCCAAAATACGGGGGACAAAATGACTAGGGGTCCCCTGTATTTTAAGAACCAGCCCCAGGCCAAACCAGCCAGCAGGGTAATGTCACAGCCAGGGGACACTTATGATATAAGGTCCCGCGGCCAAAACATTAACCCTACCGACCAGTCAGCCTGGCCAGGGGCCCTGGGGGAGTGGGGACCCCCCCAATGAAGGGGTCCCCCCCTCCAGGACTTACCTGATCAAGCTGAAGCCTGGTGCTGTCCCCGGTGACCCTGGGCTGTGGTCACCGAGCTGATTGTGGTGTAAAAAAAAAAAGAAGGTACTTGTGTATTTTGGCGGCGCCCCCGATGTCCATCGTACGATGAACGTATCGCATCGCATCGCATAACATGTACCCGATGGCATGCGATGTGATGCGACGCGATTTTGACCCCCTATACGATAAAAAATCGTACAAGCACCCTAAAGGGTGCTTTTGAGCACCCTAATGGGTGCTTACAATGTTAAATGCACCCCCACGCCACCCCCTCACTATAAACGTGAACCCGAAGTGTGGCGAGCGCAGCGAGCCCGCGAAGGGGGGCGGTACGCGTCCTACGACCTTTTCATACCCCCACTATCCACGTCGGCGTGGAGTTGAGAATAGAATAGTGTGGCGAGCTGCGCTCGCCACACTATTCTATTCTCAACTCCACGCCAACGTGGATAGTGGGGGTATGAAAAGGTCGTAGGACGCGTACCGCCGCCCCACGCGGGCTCGCTGTGCTCGCCACGCTTCGGGTTCACGTTTATAGTGGGGGGGGGTGGCGTGTGGGTGCATTATACAATGTTAAATCGCATCGCATCGTATGGCATTGTATGCCATGTACAATGGCATACAATTTGAAAATTGTATGCCATCGTACACTATCGAACGATATCGCGTCGCATCACATACCATCGTATGTGTTATGGTATGCGATGCGATGGGCGCCGCCAAAATAAACAAGTACCAAAAAGAATAATCTATTGTCTAATACTGGGGCACTATGAGTCCCAGAAAGCCTCCCCCGCAAGCTGGGACTTGGAGAACCACAAGTCCCAGCCTGCGGGGCATTAAAGGGCCCGCTGGGTCTTGTAGTTCCACAGTATTAAAAATAGTAAAATAAAACACACTGACACACATTTAAAATAAAACTTTAATACATACAAAGCCCTTACATACTAATACTTACCTATCTTCTTCCCGTAGGTAGCCCTGGTCCTGATGTCCTGTGTCGTCTTCTGGATCCATGTCGACGTCGCTGTCCATGTCGGCGTCGGCGTCCGGAGTCAGACGAAATCCATGTGGGAACCTATGGAAGGAAACCATACTCACCTGTCCCAGGGCGACGTAGTCCAGGTAAGGGTCTTTGCAAAAAAACAAACCGACACGCGAAAACAGACCGGACAGATAAGCCGCACGGTGTTTGTGTACATCGCGCGGCTCCGCCTCCCGAATGCCACTATTGGCCGCCTTGCGGCCTAGTGGCTCCTGATTGGCCGCTAGGCCGCAAGGCGGCCAATAGCGGCATTCGGGAGGCGGAGCCACATGATGGACACAAACACCGTGCGGCTCATCTGTCCAGTCTGGTTTCGTGTGTCGGTTTGTTTTTTTGCAAAGACCCTTACCTGGACTACGTTGCCCTGGGACAGGTGAGTATGGTTTCCTTCCATAGGTTCCCACATGGATTTCGTCGGACTCCGGGCGCCGACGCCATCGCCAACATGGACAGCGACGTTGACATGGATCCAGAAAACGACACAGGACATCAGGACATCAGGACCAGGGCTACCTACGGGAAGAAGATAGGTCAGTATCAGTATGTAAGGCTTTGTATGTATTAAAGCTTTATTTTAAATGTGTGTCAGTGTGTTTTATTTTACTATTTTTAATACTGTGGAACTACAAGACCCAGCGGGCCCTTTAATGCCCCGCAGGCTGGGACTTGTGGTTCTCCAAGTCCCAGCTTGCGGGGGAGGCTTGCTGGGACTCATAGTGCCCCAGTATTAAACAATAGATTATTCTTTTTTTTTTACACCACTATCAGCCCGGTGACCACAGCCCAGGGTCACCAGGGACAGCACCAGGCTTCAGCCTGGTCAGGTAAGTCCTGGAGGGGGGAGACCCCTTCATTGGGGGGGTCTCCACTCCCCCAGGGCCCCTGGCCAGGCTGACTGGTCGGTAGGGTTAATGTTTTGGCCGCGGGACCTTATATCATAAGTGTCCCCCGGCTGTGACATTACCCTGCTGGCTGGTTTGGCCTGGGGCTGGTTCTTAAAATACGGGGGACCCCTAGTCATTTTGTCCCCCGTATTTTGGGAACCAGCCCCGGACCTGGAGCCTGGGGCTGGTTGTTAAAAATCGGGGAACCCCTATTTGTCGGGTTCCCTGATTTTTAATTACCGGCCCCGGCTCCTTCAGCCTGGTGCTGGTTACAGCTGTGGGGGGGACCCCACGCTGTTTTTTTTTTTATTTATTCAATTTTTCTATTTTTTTTACACACTGCAGCCTGCACGGATCTGACTGATCCGTGCAGACTGCCTGTACAAATTTGTATTAGCGGCCGTATATATGGCCAGCTAATACGAATTCCTACGACATCAGAGGGTTACAAAGCAGTCGTATATGACTGCTTTGTACATTCCCCTCCGGAACACGACTTTGCATACGACTGAAACAGTCGTATGCAGTCGTAGGGGAAATACCAATACGAAAAACTAGGTTTTTCATATTGGTAAATTTCCCCCTTAATGTCCTGGACAGCTTGAGTCACTTTGGGTCTTATTTTGGTTCATTCTTTCTGACAAAATCCTTCTTAGATGGGCAAAACCATGTGCACTGCAGGTGGGGCAGATGTAACATGTGCAGAGAGAATTAGATTTGGGTGGGGTTTTACTTCAAAGTGAGATCTATATTGCAGTGTAAAAATAAAGCAGTCAGTATTTTCCCTGCACATAAACAATATTACTCACCCAAATCTAATTCTCTCTGCACATGTTACATATGCCCCCCCTGCAGTGCACATGGTTTTGTCCATCTAAGAAGGATTTTGTCAGAAAGAATGAACCAAAATAAGGCCTTTTATTAGCATGGGCCTCCATTATAGGACTAATAGTATCCTGGATGGCCTTGACCATCTCAAAGTATGTTATAGGGCCCTCATGGCAGTGCTGGGACAGGGATAAAGGTACCCCAGAGGGGGAGGGGGCGCTGCCATGTCAGAGGACGGAAAATAATAGTGCTAATGGATCCATTGCAGAATCCCTGTCTGCACTTACGGTTTGTGGGGTGAGCAGTTGAGGTTCCAGGGGTTCATTTCCCTTTCTTCCCCTCCCAGAGGCTATTTGCTGTTTACTCTGTGGCTGTGAGGTAGCTGTGGGCACCATCTTGTCTTTAGAATGTCTGCTGGATGAGCTGTGCCGCAGGGTGTCCTCAGCTGCTGGGGCTGCTAGATATTTATCCATGGTCCCTGAAGATGTGTAGGGGAGAGGTTGAGGGAGAAACCAGGACTGGATTTAGCTGTGCTGCAGTATACAATCATGGTCAGCAGCCTGCGATGCTGAGCAGCTGAGTGTAATGGCGGGCAGGGAAGGCACTGTCTCTCAGCACCACATTCACTGAGCAGTTGCAGGGGAGAGGGTGGAGAGATAAGTCCGGGCGGGGAGCCGGACCGCGCTGTGCTGCAGCCGCCATGAATTACAGAGTCGCAACCAGGAGCATGTAGCGGCGGGCGAGAGAAGCGCTGTCACTCAGCGCTGTGCAGGCTCCCACCAGGATCTCTGTCTGCGTCGGGACCGAGCTGCAGTGCAGCACTGCCCGGTGCTCTGGGGGCAGGTTTTTCTATGGCTGTGTTGGGTTTTGTGTGTTCGGCAGGTGTCGGAGGCTGGGGAGCGCACTGAGGCAAATGCTGCTGCTCCTTCCAGCGTCGGAACCGGAACCAAGAAATGCTTTTAGGACATTAAGCTTCTGGTGAAATCTAAGATTGTCACGGAAGCCAAGTCTGCATGGGAGACAGGAGGTGGGCCCCTTATATTGCCACCTACAAGCAATATGAGGAATTAATGAAACCATTCATACCCCAAGAGTTGGATTCGGATCAGCAAAGAGCTGCTGAGTGTCTACCTATTGATGATATTTTTATTTGGCTGTTGTAATATTATTTTTAGAAAAATGTATATACTTTTTTTAAGAGTAAAATGTGATACATTTAAAATTTTAATTGTATCATATAGTACAAAGCATATTTTATTTTATCCATTATGTTTGTGGGTTATGGTTTATTAAAATGTACAGTATGTAACCCTTGACAACCCTTGCTTTGTGGATCCCCACTTGCTACAATTGTGATTTGGACTTACCTGCTCAATCATCTGGACCTGAGCCCCAATTCCTGGGAGAACTTTTGCCACCGTTTGGACCTACACCGCACACATCGTCGAGGTTATTTCCAGTGTTGGGTACCATTTGCCCTAATTCATCAGGCTCTCCACACCTCCAGCGATTTTCCAACCAAGTGGTCCCCCACAAGGACTTTCTACAAGGGACTTATGCCCGGTCCAGTGCAGGTCATATCATTTGATAAGGTCTAAATCCACATCAGCTATCATTGATTTACTTTTTATTATATCCAGATCAAATTGTTCATTAATTTTATATTTATATATTGTGCCATTAAATTGTATTTTAGAATATTGATTCACTTGTGAGAATAATAAATTTTTAGCGCTGTTTCCATTTTCCTTCTTTTTGTTTCTTCTGTTAGGGAGCTGGTTACTCCCTTTTATAGCAGCTGCTTAACCTTATTGAAATAACAGCTCAGGACAAGCGCTCCAAATCAACCTAGGTTGATTTCGTTTTTTCTCTTAAGAACTAGTTTCTAGCTTCACCAAATCAGAACAAAATGAAGTACGAGGAAGAACAAATGGCTTTCACTCCTGTGTATTGCTATTTTGGGTCTATACTCAATGGCGCTGAATTAGGTACCTGCAGCACTAGTCACTGTAGTTACTCCCCTAGTAACTGAGCATAATTTCTATAAAAACGGTAAGTGACTTTGTGCGCTGACACCTTCCCAGTGAATAAGTGACCATTTTATATAAGGTGAGAATAAGTGGATACAAATATTAAAATATTACTTTCCTTATCGTATGTGTCTTCGCCTTAAAAAATGCTCTCCATTAGTATAAAAGATGGAGAAATGTAAGAGATGAAAATCAGATAGTGTAATACTGTAGGGATAACAAATTTATATATACTAATACAATAAAATATCAATAAAACTTTTTCATAAAATTAATTAAAGTGGACCACTATGCAGGGTCTTCTAGCTATTGTGGATGGAGGTTTTCCAGATGTTGGTGATTGGAATGCCTGTAGGAAAGTTATTTTATTCCTCAAGGTACCCTTGGTTCTCCGGATAAACCTGGACCTCAGGTGCTCCAAAACGTCCAGCTCAGGATTACTCCTTCCCACAGAAGACACACTCCAGCCTCCTGCAGCGCGTATCGGTAACTGCTTTTCCCTTCGTCAGGCAATATACGGAAAGTGGGTCCTATCTTTCTATATATACCTCTCCCCTGTTTTCATTTCCGGATCAGGGGGTCACATTGTATTTTCCATTTTAAAACCCTTATTGCAAACTATATATACAAAAAGAATCCCCTCTTACCCACTACAAGAGCTAATGTCAGCATCATAAATAAACAAGTTTGCAGTTGTTTTTAGTGTTGGACACGGAGATTGCAGCCTTTGGAACGCAAACCACCATCTCCTGTGGAACCCATCTCCATTTTACTGGAAGCCGGAAGTCTCTCATACTTCCCTCGCCGTCTATAACTTCAGACTTTCCGTAGTTGTTGTTTATAGTGGAACGCACCTCCATGTTTATTCTGTATAATCAGTGGAACGCGCCGCCATTATTTTTATGTACTCAATGTACGGACTTGATATTCTTTTTGATGGAGACCTTCTATTCTTCTGCATATAATGGGCGGAACGTACTGCCATTGTTTTTATAAAATGTAATGTCCGAACGTGATATGCTTTATAGTACAAGCCTCCTGTTCTAATAATAAACACTCAGTGTTAGTAGCTTATTTATATGCACATTCATATTATATATTGCATTCAGATAAATTCAAATTAAAAGTAAAAGTGCATAATTGTGACTGTATTTTAAATAAAGGAGATGAGAATTACAAACAATTACAGAAACCATTTGATCTCGAAATCTGTATTGAGACCTTTAGGCATCAAATTTTTTAATCTAAAAATCCATTTCATTTCTGCATGGGCAAGCATAGCTTCCTCATTTCTGTTCCTCCATGTATTCTTTACCATTTCTATGGCCATACGATTGACGATTTCTTTAGTAGAACAGTTGTGTTTTTCTCTAAAATGGTTAGAAAGAGAGTGTGTTGTTGGTCCTTTTTTAATATTCCTCAGATGTTCACCTAACCTCGTTTTCACAGCTCTACTGGTTCTTCCCACATATATTTGGTTACAACTACATTCAATGAGGTAGATAACATTGTTTGTGTGGCATGTCATAAACTGATCTATCTTGTATTGATACCGTTCCTTTCGAAACCTTCGTATTTAGTACTTTTACTTTTTACTTCACGGCATCCTTGGCAATTTCCACATCTGTAGAAGCCTTTGCTTCTAATTGGATTAGTTGGCTCCGTATTTAATGCACTTTTTGTTAACTTATTTTTTAAAGAAGGCGCCTTTCTGTATATGAATTTAGGGATCGGATCAAGGGAAGTTCTTAAAATTGGATCCTTCAGGAGGAGATGGCCCATATAATCAGTAATAAAGGCTAAATCTATCTTCTCTTTTTTCCTTAGTTGTTTATTTCCTTTCTTTCCATTCTCAAAGTCATATCCTTCTGATTTTCAATATCTATTGATCTCTTTCTTACTACAATTGCGCTTAACCCTCATAAACTGGCTTTCACTCCTGTCTACAATGTAAAGCATGTAAAAACGAAGGCAGAACCTCAACAAAACCAATAAAAACCTTCACCTCGAACACAACAAAAAAGATTACTCAATCAAAGAAATTATATCATGTGAAACAGAAGGCGTTATTTATCTGCTCCGTTGCCCCTGTGGCCAACAATATATTGGCCGAACTAAGAGACAATTAAAAATCAGGCTCTCAGAGCACATTTATAATATCAAAAGAGGACTGACCATCCACAGTCTGTCCAACCATTTTGCTCTAGACAGAAATCCAAAAGGACTACACTTTATGGACATCACCAAAGTGAAACACCACTGGAGAGGTGGTGAGTTTGTCAAACAACTAAAACAAACGGAATGCAAATGGATATTTGAATTACAGACACTATGCGGGAGATTCTCTAAGCTAAAAATACGGTAAAAACCCCGTTATCGGGGTTTTTACCGCATTTTGGGATGCTGTAAGCATCCCCCGCCGGGTTACCGCGGCGGGGGGCATCACCAGAAAAATCTGGCGATGCCCCATAGAAGCCTATGGGCTTCTACCGCATCCCACCGCTGCCCCGCAATGACCCCGCCACCCGCATGGACCACCGCCGCCCCGCATCGCCACCCTCCCCCCTCACCTGTGTCCGGGCAGCACAGAGCTGTGGTGCCCAGACCTGTGACCTCCTCCCTGCATTGATCCTCTTCCGGGTGCAGGGAGGAGGAGAGCCCGGCGCAGCAGCAGCGCCAGGTGTGGGAGGGAGGGGGGAGCCGCCGGGACCTGCTGGGACAAATAGCTTAGTGGGCGCCCTGCAAATACACAAGTACCAAAATTAGTATTAAGTGGTGTCAGATGCATCTATGCTTTGGTCGCAGGCTAAGGAAATAAAGTCAAACTCAACTACTTTTGTCTCTTAGGGCCTTATTTTGGTTCATTCTTTCTGTCAAAATCCTTCTTAGATGGGCAAAACCATGTGCACTGCAGGTGGGGCAGGTGTTACTTGTGCAGAGAGAATTAGATTTGGGTGGGGTTTTACTTCAAAGTGAGATCTATATTGCAGTGTAAAAATAAAGCAGTCAGTATTTTCCCTGCACAGAAACAAAATTACTCACCCAAATCTAATTCTCTCTGCACATGTTACATCTGCCCCCCCTGCAGTGCACATGGTTTTGTCCATCTAAGAAGGATTTTGTCAGAAAGAATGAACCAAAATAAGGCCCTTAATATCAGATGAAATGTCTTCAATCCTCCATACCGAGTTACGAGCCAGGGAAACATTGGCTTTTGCTTCTTCTCAGCACAAATGTTCTCCACCATTTACATCAAGCAGTATTTGATAAATTCACCCTCAGTAAAAGGTTTGCAGTGCTTTGCAATCAGCATTGCCACCTTGTACTGTAGCTCACCTTTGTGGCATTTTCATTTGACTCATGGGCTCTTGTGAAAAAGCACTGCTGTGTCTTTAAAACAGCTTCCAGTTGCTTAAATATTTCACTGGGTTTTTCCCAGTTAGCTTTTTTAATTTGCATGTTTCGTCTGGTAGGGCTTCTTGATATTGAACTCCTTGAGAACAGGTTAAGGTACTGGGAAAAAGTGGGCTGTGATATGCCAATGCCAATGACTTGTTGAAAACTACCATTGGTAAAAAAGTACAACATGGCCAGGAATTTGTGCAGGCCTGAGGCGGGCAGTGCATGATCGTCCTGTCACAGGTTCTAGCTTTAGTCTGATGAGGTAATATACACAGAGAATGTTGTTTCAATTTAGTTGAAACATCTGTATGACATCATCATCATCTGGTAATGCATGCAGGTTGACCTGCACATTAAATAAATGAGGCCTGCTCAGCCTCCACGGTACTTGCACAACCTGCAGATAATCGTAAATTTTCTGATGCTGGCGTCTTCTTGTGTGCAGCTGACAGACCATCAGTTGGGGTTCAGTTGTTTCACATGTGAAACTCTCTTCAAAATCCTAGTGTAAATCGCATTAATTTTTTTTATGAATTTACAGCTTTACATCCATATTTCATGCCTATAAAGGAATACAAACCTTTAGTAAATTTGCAATATTGAAATCATTCTAATTCGTTATGCTGAGTTTGGTTTATTTTTTGTCTGTAAAGAAAAAAAAAAAGAATACGGATGGTTGAAAATTAGTCGATGTATAATTCAAAGCCGTATTTCCTATCTAATGGGTATGATTGACTACATCCGTACCCATTTCATCTTATTAAATTTATCCCAAAGTGCCCACTGGGAAAATTATGTTTTATGGGCCAGTGTTTAGGTGGGTGGCCAGTCTCCAGAAGGGATATTGCCAGCTGCCACGAAGGCTTGACTAGCCATTAGAGAGTGCATGATCTGGGCCACTTGATAAATATATTTATATAGTAAATGCTGCAAGTACACCAGGATTATGCACAAAATGAATAAAAGAAATGCACTGTAGGAAATACACCATAGTCTTGTGCAGTGTAATATGACATGTATAATGTATAATTCAAGTGCACAGTCTTGAACCTGATCAGTAGCGGAAGAGGTTAGAATCCAGGAATTGGGGTACCAGTGGTCAAAGTGGGCTGGTATGCAATGATATGGAATACCAGTACTTCTTTTCCAATGACCAAGAAGTTGCTTTTTTATTGAATATAAAAGTGCTGTGCAGCAGCAGGTGTTGGGAGGTGGTCTGCTGCACTTGCAGGATGCTACACCCATTGAGTGTGGATCAGTTGGTCACCAGCAAGTTGATAGACAGTCATTAGGTTGACATGCATTTAGTTCGACATGTGTCTAGGTCGACATGGGTTAGGTTGACAGGGTCATAAGGTCAATAGGGCCATTAGGTCGATATGGCCCTTATTCTGATCGGTGCGGATATATCCGCGTGCGTTCGGCCCGCCGATGTTTTGTGTCTGCGCATGTGCAGAGGCGTCTCTGCGCATGTGCGAGCGGGGTGTACGGCCAAATCCCGCATGAAATGTGAACACTCCGAACAGGGGGTGGAGAGGGGCGTGAAGGGCTATTTGGGCTCATTACCATATGCATACGCCCCGCGCTTCATGGGAGTTCCCATGAAAACGCTGGGCGTACGTATGGTAATGCGGCCGTGACGCACGTGTAGGGGGCGGACATATGACATCGCCGGATATCAGCTGCCCGCCCAGATCCCTGCTTTTGCACGGAAAAATGTCCGTGTGGTCTGAGGTTGCGGGTGCTGGTGGAGCACACGGTCCTGCATTCGATGGTCTGCGACCATCGAATGATGGGGGAGGTTCCCTTAGAGGGAGGAGGCGTATTCCGTGAAAAATACACGTGCGGTCCGTTCGGACAGCTTCTTACCGCATACGGACGGAGTTGGCGATCCGTATGGAAGGCGGGGTTTCGCACGCACGGTCCTGGCCGCATAATCGGCTCCGGCCGCACCGATCAGAATAAGGGCCTATGGGTTAGGTCGACAGTCAAAAAGTCAACATTGGGGTTTTCACTGTTATTTTACCCAAATGTCGTCACAGTCGACATGGACATAGGTTAAAGTGCACCGTGTCCCCTCGCATGGCTCGCTGAGCTCGCCATGCTTCGGACATGATGGAAAATGATGTGGTGAGAAGTTCATAGCCTTCTATTAGGATACAAGCTTCAGAAAGTACATACAGATGAAATGCCAAAAATATTCTTCACAAAATTAAATTGTTCACAATGAAAAGTAGAACCTAATTTTTTCCCAAAGGAAACCTAATAAAAAAAATTTTAAGTCACCTATACTGTACAGTAATATGTCAACCCTACAAAATGTATTTGCTTCTTCTGATGTGGAAAAATTGCTAACATACAAACTCAAACTATAAAAAAAAATTCTATGTCTTCTAATGTCAGATCAACATTCTTTATTTTATATGCTATATGTTAGTTTGTGTTTGTGTGGTGCCCAATATGAAGGATGTACAATAAAAAACTAAAAGTACATTTCTTGGAACATAATAATAATATTCTTATATTAGCATGTAACATATTATTACATCAAAATGGAAAAGTGGAGAATTTGAAAATGGAGTCTTTTTTCAATTAAGAATGGAGTATTGAGGACACTTGAAGTTAAAGAACTACACTATGGTAAAGATTTATTAAATCTTGGAGAGAAATGAAATGAAATGAAGAGAGATAACCAACCATCTAACCAGCTCCTGTCTGTAACCGCTTGGTTAGGAGTGGTTTTTACTTTATCTCTCTCCACTTAATCTATTTCGATGCTTTGATACAACTACCGATAGGTCCCTAAATTGGCAAAAGTACAATATTGATGGGCCTAACCTTCATCAAAGGTGCCTAGTAATTTTTTTTAAATGTGCAAATATGGAAAATATTTTAAGGAGGACAGAAAAGAGTGCCTTTTCTTGGTGCACCTAGAGAAATAATACTTAGTAAAACATCACTTTTATTGAGTTCATTTAAAATAGTTGCGAAGATATAAAAAGGACTGGACAACACGTAAGACAACAAATAGTGATTTTTAAAAAGGATAAGAATCCTCACCTAGCGGGACCCCACTACCCGTTATCACCGTTATTATTTATAATAGATATGGTGTGGCACGGAAGACTTGTTTATATTACCAAAGTCATGTAATGTGGATAAGTCAGGTTTGTAACTTTATCATATACAATGTATCACAATAGTCCTGAGGCTCACTTAGTGCAGCCACCAGCACGCGCTTGAACACGGATGTGATGCCGTTTCAGCGCTGCTGTTAGGCTTGCTGGAGCCAGTAGTTCCACAACCTGCGTTCCAACCGCAGAGCTGAGTCTGAGGTGTGCCTGTGTGCACTCCCTCGCTCATGTGAATCTAGAACAGGCAGGGACACACACGGCTCTGGCGCCAGAGACCGTGTCAGTGTACTGATTGGGGACCGTGTCCAACGGAAACCCCAATGTAGCCAACAACAAATATATATACAGTTTGTAAGTGGGGAGGGGAAAGTGGGGTATTAGACACACTAGGTGTGTAGTTAGTCGAGCGTACGCTTTCGCAAAAAAGCTTCCTCAGGACCACTGGGCAAGCAGCCGGAAGCTCCTTAAGTACCAGTTCCTCCATGCATATTCATGATATGCAAATTAGGGTGGGAGTGGATTAACCAACTCATTAGTGTTAACGATTGCCTGGGTTGGTGGTCAGGTTTCCATATGTGAGCATGCTATTAGTTGTCTGAGTTGGTGGTCAGATTGCCATGTGTGTATGCATTCACCTGTACAATCTTTTGTCAAGGTATAGTGCAAATTTGTTAAGAGCGCAGAGTTTTATTCTATTTGACAGTGTCACTTTAGAGATCATCTCTCTACGCTTTAAATGCACTGTGCGTGGTTTCCTATTGGCGTTCATATTATAGTTTTGGCAGATTGTCTGATACGATCAGCATGCTATTAGTTGTCTGAGTTGGTGGTCAGATTGCCATGTGTGTATGCATTCACCTGTACAATCTTGTGTCAAGGTATAGTGCAAATTTGTTAAGAGCGCAGAGTTTTATTCTATTTGACAGTTTCACTTTATAGATCATCTCTCTACGCTTTAAATGCACTGTGCGTGGTTTCCTATTGGCGTTCATATTATAGTTTTGGCAGATCGTCTGATACGATCAGCATGCTATTAGTTGTCTGAGTTGGTGGTCAGATTGCCATGTGTGTATGCATTCACCTGTACAATCATGTGTCAAGGTATAGTGTAAATTTGTTAAGAGCGCAGAGTTTTATTCTATTTGACAGTGTCACTTTAGAGATCATCTCTCTACGCTTTAAATGCACTATACGTGGTTTCCTATTGGCGTTCATATTATAGTTTTGGCAGATCGTCTGATACGATCAGCATGCTATTAGTTGTCTGAGTTGGTGGTCAGATTGCCATGTGTGTATGCATTCACCTGTACAATCTTGTGTCAAGGTATAGTGCAAATTTGTTAAGAGCGCAGTTTTATTCTATTTGACAGTGTCACTTTAGAGATCATCTCTCTACGCTTTAAATGCACTGTGCGTGGTTTCCTGAGTTTTGAGAAGGTAGCCAGAGGTATGATACCATGTGGCAGTCATCATAAAAATACATTGAAAAAATAATGATAATTAATTAAGTTGAACATTCCATCTGATTGATACATGTTTCACATGTATTTTAAATTGCCGGTAGCTTATTTGTCGACACCTACATATTCTGGAATAATGTCGGATAGTGTCATAGATTACGCGTGTCCTATCCAACCTTAATTGGTGTTAATGCGCTGACACAGGTCCAATCTGGTGGGGCACGGTGAGTTGATTCATTTTTCTCATGCTAGTGGGTATGCTAGTAGAGTCATAAAATTGGTTTATTATAGAGTGAGCAGGGATCTGGAGCGCGAGTCCCCTAGCCGTCAAGACAGGTAAGTGTGTTTACATTAGTACATTGATTCTGCTCCTATTGCTGTGGTGTTAACTGACATGTCAGAATCGACTTCAAAGAAGTTGGCACATAGTGCTCAGGCTTTGTTATTGTGAGGGCTCTCATGTCGGTTGGTTATGTAGTGCTGTCGGATCCAGTGAGGTGGCACGCATTAATTTGGTTCATTCTGCTGAACGATCTCACTACCTACGGATGTCTGTTTGTCAGTACTCTCGGTTTTCTTAATACCGTGACATATTTGGGTTCAGAATGACGATTAATACTCATACTAGTTGGTATGCTAGAGGAGTCATAATGTTTGTTTATTATAGGGTGGACAAGGACCTGGAGCGCAAGCCCCCCGGCCGTCAAGACAGGTAAGTGTGTTTACATCAGTCAATTGACTCCGCTTCTATTGCTGTTATATTAAATGACACATCAGGGTCAGCTTGAGAATAGTTGGCACAAGGTGCTCAGGCTTTATTGTTATGTAGGCTCTTCTGCCGGCTGGTTTCATGGTGCTGTCGGGTCCGGTGGGGTGGCATACATTAATTGGGTTCATTCTGCTGAAAGGTATCTCTATCTACGGGTGCTTGTTTTGTCAGCACTTATCGTATTTGATTTATAATCAGTAAGGCGTGATCACTCCAAAGATGTGGCTTTTAAGAATATCATTGATTTCAAAAGCGTTATGTTTATTAATGGGGCGACACAAGGAACTAAAGCGCGACACACACACCGACAGGTCGGGTAAGTAAAATGGTGTTACTGGGTTTATGCCATGTGTCACATTGTTGTCGGGAGATGCAGAAAGAGTCTGCCAGTTCGTGACCCAGATCTTGATCTGGGAATACGGGGTATGTCAGGAGGGTTGGAAAAGAAGAGAGAGATTGGGAAGGTATGCGGTAGATATTGCACCCTTCTTACATATGATTGTTGGTGAGAAGATTCAATGTCTCTTGTTTAGTAAACTGGACACCCCACTCGGTGAAGGGTATATTACTTCCATAAATAATCGATTAAGAAGGTGGAGGACCCATATGGTGTGTGTTGGTGAGGGTGATAAACATAACTGCAAACGTGACAAAAAATATATATAAAATACAAAAAGGTGAAGGAACTGTGACGTATGGTAGTAGCTGTGGAGATTGATAAAAAATGGTAATCTGGGGTAAATAAATATAGGGGGTATGTGATGGTGAATCTGAGTGGAGGTAATAAATAAATAAAAGTGATATTCTTGGTGTTTGTCCATATTTGGTCAATACTTGTGACATCCTTCTAATTCGAAATAGAAGGTAGGTGACCTAAGGGGTGATGGGGTGTGCAAAGTAATCTAATAAAAATTCAAATGTTACATGAGAAATTTATTAATAAATGAGAGAAAAATAAATGAATGAATAAATAAAAATAAATGAATAAATAATAAATAAATAAATAATAGTGGTGTCCAGGATAGAATTGAGTCAGGGGATGTCTCTTTTAGCTGAGTCACATGGAACACCCTGCTGCAAATAATGAGAACAAGTTGAATGTATTCCGTTTAATGAAGAATTTTAATTTTAAACGAGAAAAAGAGAAGGAGAAGAATTTATCAAAGTGTTTGAGTGAAGGATGTTGGGTCAGAGGAAAACAGTGTAATTGTTCTCCTCATTGAGGCCCTTTGGAGACATGCTTCCCATGAGAAAGATAAGTCTAGATTCCTGTTTAAGGAGTTCCCTATCCAAGTCACCCCTCCGGATGCCCAGGGATACCTGAATCATGCCAAAGGCTTGTAGGCCGTTGGTACTGCCATGGTGGTGTCTTAGAAAGTGTTTTGCCACCGGTGTTAGGGTTTTCCCTAGTCGTCGGTCTCTTTCTGCATTTCTAATGCTTGCTAGGTGTTCTGACAGGCGTTTCTTAAACTGTCTTTTAGTCTTTCCAATGTAGTTTTTCCCACAGGGGCATTGGAGATTGTATATGACCCCTGGGGTGTCACATGTAATGTATTGTTTGATTTTCCAGGTTTTGCCATACTTGTCTGTGTATGCGTTTTGTGGTACCATGTGTGGGCACATCTTACAGGTGCCACATTTGAAAGAGCCTTTTTTAGTGGTTTTGAACTTGTTTTTTTTGTTCTCAAAGTGGCTATGGACCAGTTGGTCTCTGAGGTTGTTGCACCGTCTCCAACTAATATCCACTTGGTTGCCTAGGATTTCTTCTAGGTCTTTATCGGTTTTGAGGATATTTAAATGCCTGTTCAGTGTGCCTTGAATTTCACGCCATTCCTGGCAGAATGTTCCGATAAATCGGATTTTCTCATGTGCATCTGTTTTTTTGCACTTATTGGGGACAAGTAGACGTTCCCTATTGTAGCCACGCGTATCCCTTCTGGCTTTTCGTATAGATCTTCTACTGTAGCCCCTATTTTGAAGTCTCAGGTCCAGTTCGTTCGCCCTTTTCTCATATGTCTCATTGTTGGAACAGTTACGCTTCATCCTCAGGTACTCCCCCTTGGGGAGTCCTTTGAGGACCGGGGGGAAGTGGGCACTACTGTTGTGGAGTAGGGAATTTGTTGCTGTATTTTTGCGAAAAAGGTCAGTAGAAATTGATCCATTCGCCTCGACGCTGATGCGGAGATCCAGATACTCCACCTCCCTCTGGCTTGTGTGGTACGTTAATTTCAGGTTTAACTTATTGTTGTTCAGTTTGTTGATGAATTCTGTGAACAATTTGATGTCGCCTTGCCATATGATGAGCAGGTCATCAATATATCGTAACCAGATTAAAACGTGTTCAGTGTACTGTTCGTTATCTTCTGTGAATACATGCTCCCGCTCCCACCATCCCAGGTACAGGTTCGCATACGTGGGGGCACAAGTGCTTCCCATCGCAGTCCCCTGCACCTGGAGGTAGAAGCGGTCCTCACAGACAAAGTAATTTCTGTACAGAACAAAGCGTAGTAGCTTGATGATGAATGAGTTTAGAGGAGTATCACGCTCCATACTGAGAAAATACTCTGCCGCCTGTATACCATTCTGATGTAAAATGCTGGTATACAGGCTCTCGACGTCGCAGGTAATGATCCAGGAGTCTGGGCTGAGTACTATGTCTTGAATTTTATTTAAAACGTCCATAGTATCACGTACATATGAAGGCAGGCTGGTGACATATTTTCTCAAAAAGAAATCGACAAACTGGCTTGCTTTTTCAGTAAGACCCCCAATGCCAGATATAATTGGCCTACCAGGTGGATTTTGTTCACATTTATGGATCTTGGGAAGGAGGTAAAGAGTTGGAATTTTTACCGTTTTCACTTCCAAGAATTCATATTGTGATTTGGTTATAATTCCTTCTCTCTTGGCCTGGTCCAGGATTCTCTGGTATAATTCCAGATAGTCATTGGTGGGGTTAAAGGTGAGTGGTTTGTAGCAAGATAAGTCATCCAGTTGTCGTTTTAGTTCTTTCTTGTACATGTCGGTGGCCCACAGTACAATATTGCCTCCTTTGTCGGAGGGTTTCACGACAGTGTCCCCCCAGGCCTTAATTTCTTTGAGTGCTTCCCTTTCCGCCCTAGAGATGTTGTCATCATAATGGCAATAGGGTTTGTTACTCTCAATCTTGTCAAGGTCTCTGCTAACCATCTCCAGAAATACCTTTATTTGTGGACATATTGACATGTCAGGTAAAAAGGTAGATTTTTTCTTTAATTTGGTAGTGCTGGTTTCTGCCATATTAGGGGATTGAGTATCAGATGGTTCATTATCATATTCCTCTGATAGGTCCTCGAGGATACTGAGCATCTCCCTGTCATTATCATCAAAGAAATGATCTATGCGGGGTTGAGTGGGGTCAATGCTGCTGCCTGCTGCACCATTTTCCTCTATAGTGAGGGTGTTTTCTTTTCTTTTTTTAAAGAATTTTTTAAGCAGGAGTTTTCTAACGTAAAGGTGGAGATCTTTCTCACATTCGAATCGATCTACACTTTTGGTGGGGGAGAAACTGAGGCCTTTATTTAAGATGGACGTTTGTGCGTCTGTAAGAGAGTGGTTGGTCAGGTTAATAATTCTGAGGGAATCGGCAGGTGTTATCTCCGATACCGTCTTGTCTCCCTCTGATCCTCTCTCCATTCCCTGGGTCCTCTCTTTCCTCTTCTTCCCCCTCCTTGTCCTCCTATATCCCGTCCCAGGTGTTCCCTTGTGTCCCTGGGACTGACCCCTAAAAAATCCCGTCTGGATCTAGCGGCATAGGATATTTCTGATTGTTCACTCTCTGAGGAATCAATTTCGGAGGTAGTGTATCCTCTTGCAGTGTCTTGAGGTTTTCTTTTTTGTGTGAAATTCCATCTGTATGCTCTACTTGTTTGGAAATCATGCTGGTCTCTTTGTAATTTGCTCTTTTTTCTGCTTATTATTTCCTTTTCTATGTTGTCTAATTCTGTTTTGATTCTGTGATACGTCTTCTGGAATTTCTCCAGTTTTTCAAAACCTTTGAGTTTGTCACTTAGTATTGATATTTCCTGTGCATGTTTGTTTAGCATCAGTTCATCGTGCCTGACCAGTATGTTAATGAGGCTAAGTGAACAAGTTGTTAAAGTTTTCTCCCATTCAGTTTTTAAAGAATCATCGGCAAGTTCAAAGGAAGGGAAGATTTTGGGCCGGAGGCCTCTGGGGGTGATTTGTTGTTTAATGTAATTCTCAAATGTCGCTTTGTTCCAAAACGCCTTTGTCTGCTTGATTAGGGCCGTTTTGAGATTGTACAAATCATTCATCCAATCTTCCTGTCTAGTGTCCATGTGTGTGATGTCTTTCTCCAACATGTTTTCAAGACATTTCCTGAAATTAGTTTGCCTGTCATTTAATTCTTGACTGAGGCTAAAGGTTGTTGAGGCTGTTGCCATGTTTGGAAAAAGTGACATTGCACAAAAAGTGTTATGGAGGTAGGAGCTACCCGGTGCCTTGCACCTGAGTTGTTTATTCGGTTATAGTCTGTAGGTAAAGATCTAACACAATTGTGCCGTGCTGACTGGCAGAGGGTGAGATCTCTCACCATAAATTGGTAGAACGTTTAGAGAAAGGTTTTTCAGTCGCACAGAGGTAGATTTATTGTAACAAACGGGTGGACCCTCATAGCATAATTGATTAATTGGATATATGTAAATGCGAGGGTGTGCTACCAGAGGCACAGACAGGATATTTTAAGGAGGACAGAAAAGAGTGCCTTTTCTTGGTGCACCTAGAGAAATAATACTTAGTAAAACATCACTTTTATTGAGTTCATTTAAAATAGTTGCGAAGATATAAAAAGGACTGGACAACACGTAAGACAACAAATAGTGATTTTTAAAAAGGATAAGAATCCTCACCTAGCGGGACCCCACTACCCGTTATCACCGTTATTATTTATAATAGATATGGTGTGGCACGGAAGACTTGTTTATATTACCAAAGTCATGTAATGTGGATAAGTCAGGTTTGTAACTTTATCATATACAATGTATCACAATAGTCCTGAGGCTCACTTAGTGCAGCCACCAGCACGCGCTTGAACACGGATGTGATGCCGTTTCAGCGCTGCTGTTAGGCTTGCTGGAGCCAGTAGTTCCACAACCTGCGTTCCAACCGCAGAGCTGAGTCTGAGGTGTGCCTGTGTGCACTCCCTCGCTCATGTGAATCTAGAACAGGCAGGGACACACACGGCTCTGGCGCCAGAGACCGTGTCAGTGTACTGATTGGGGACCGTGTCCAACGGAAACCCCAATGTAGCCAACAACAAATATATATACAGTTTGTAAGTGGGGAGGGGAAAGTGGGGTATTAGACACACTAGGTGTGTAGTTAGTCGAGCGTACGCTTTCGCAAAAAAGCTTCCTCAGGACCACTGGGCAAGCAGCCGGAAGCTCCTTAAGTACCAGTTCCTCCATGCATATTCATGATATGCAAATTAGGGTGGGAGTGGATTAACCAACTCATTAGTGTTAACGATTGCCTGGGTTGGTGGTCAGGTTTCCATATGTGAGCATGCTATTAGTTGTCTGAGTTGGTGGTCAGATTGCCATGTGTGTATGCATTCACCTGTACAATCTTTTGTCAAGGTATAGTGCAAATTTGTTAAGAGCGCAGAGTTTTATTCTATTTGACAGTGTCACTTTAGAGATCATCTCTCTACGCTTTAAATGCACTGTGCGTGGTTTCCTATTGGCGTTCATATTATAGTTTTGGCAGATTGTCTGATACGATCAGCATGCTATTAGTTGTCTGAGTTGGTGGTCAGATTGCCATGTGTGTATGCATTCACCTGTACAATCTTGTGTCAAGGTATAGTGCAAATTTGTTAAGAGCGCAGAGTTTTATTCTATTTGACAGTTTCACTTTATAGATCATCTCTCTACGCTTTAAATGCACTGTGCGTGGTTTCCTATTGGCGTTCATATTATAGTTTTGGCAGATCGTCTGATACGATCAGCATGCTATTAGTTGTCTGAGTTGGTGGTCAGATTGCCATGTGTGTATGCATTCACCTGTACAATCATGTGTCAAGGTATAGTGTAAATTTGTTAAGAGCGCAGAGTTTTATTCTATTTGACAGTGTCACTTTAGAGATCATCTCTCTACGCTTTAAATGCACTATACGTGGTTTCCTATTGGCGTTCATATTATAGTTTTGGCAGATCGTCTGATACGATCAGCATGCTATTAGTTGTCTGAGTTGGTGGTCAGATTGCCATGTGTGTATGCATTCACCTGTACAATCTTGTGTCAAGGTATAGTGCAAATTTGTTAAGAGCGCAGTTTTATTCTATTTGACAGTGTCACTTTAGAGATCATCTCTCTACGCTTTAAATGCACTGTGCGTGGTTTCCTGAGTTTTGAGAAGGTAGCCAGAGGTATGATACCATGTGGCAGTCATCATAAAAATACATTGAAAAAATAATGATAATTAATTAAGTTGAACATTCCATCTGATTGATACATGTTTCACATGTATTTTAAATTGCCGGTAGCTTATTTGTCGACACCTACATATTCTGGAATAATGTCGGATAGTGTCATAGATTACGCGTGTCCTATCCAACCTTAATTGGTGTTAATGCGCTGACACAGGTCCAATCTGGTGGGGCACGGTGAGTTGATTCATTTTTCTCATGCTAGTGGGTATGCTAGTAGAGTCATAAAATTGGTTTATTATAGAGTGAGCAGGGATCTGGAGCGCGAGTCCCCTAGCCGTCAAGACAGGTAAGTGTGTTTACATTAGTACATTGATTCTGCTCCTATTGCTGTGGTGTTAACTGACATGTCAGAATCGACTTCAAAGAAGTTGGCACATAGTGCTCAGGCTTTGTTATTGTGAGGGCTCTCATGTCGGTTGGTTATGTAGTGCTGTCGGATCCAGTGAGGTGGCACGCATTAATTTGGTTCATTCTGCTGAACGATCTCACTACCTACGGATGTCTGTTTGTCAGTACTCTCGGTTTTCTTAATACCGTGACATATTTGGGTTCAGAATGACGATTAATACTCATACTAGTTGGTATGCTAGAGGAGTCATAATGTTTGTTTATTATAGGGTGGACAAGGACCTGGAGCGCAAGCCCCCCGGCCGTCAAGACAGGTAAGTGTGTTTACATCAGTCAATTGACTCCGCTTCTATTGCTGTTATATTAAATGACACATCAGGGTCAGCTTGAGAATAGTTGGCACAAGGTGCTCAGGCTTTATTGTTATGTAGGCTCTTCTGCCGGCTGGTTTCATGGTGCTGTCGGGTCCGGTGGGGTGGCATACATTAATTGGGTTCATTCTGCTGAAAGGTATCTCTATCTACGGGTGCTTGTTTTGTCAGCACTTATCGTATTTGATTTATAATCAGTAAGGCGTGATCACTCCAAAGATGTGGCTTTTAAGAATATCATTGATTTCAAAAGCGTTATGTTTATTAATGGGGCGACACAAGGAACTAAAGCGCGACACACACACCGACAGGTCGGGTAAGTAAAATGGTGTTACTGGGTTTATGCCATGTGTCACATTGTTGTCGGGAGATGCAGAAAGAGTCTGCCAGTTCGTGACCCAGATCTTGATCTGGGAATACGGGGTATGTCAGGAGGGTTGGAAAAGAAGAGAGAGATTGGGAAGGTATGCGGTAGATATTGCACCCTTCTTACATATGATTGTTGGTGAGAAGATTCAATGTCTCTTGTTTAGTAAACTGGACACCCCACTCGGTGAAGGGTATATTACTTCCATAAATAATCGATTAAGAAGGTGGAGGACCCATATGGTGTGTGTTGGTGAGGGTGATAAACATAACTGCAAACGTGACAAAAAATATATATAAAATACAAAAAGGTGAAGGAACTGTGACGTATGGTAGTAGCTGTGGAGATTGATAAAAAATGGTAATCTGGGGTAAATAAATATAGGGGGTATGTGATGGTGAATCTGAGTGGAGGTAATAAATAAATAAAAGTGATATTCTTGGTGTTTGTCCATATTTGGTCAATACTTGTGACATCCTTCTAATTCGAAATAGAAGGTAGGTGACCTAAGGGGTGATGGGGTGTGCAAAGTAATCTAATAAAAATTCAAATGTTACATGAGAAATTTATTAATAAATGAGAGAAAAATAAATGAATGAATAAATAAAAATAAATGAATAAATAATAAATAAATAAATAATAGTGGTGTCCAGGATAGAATTGAGTCAGGGGATGTCTCTTTTAGCTGAGTCACATGGAACACCCTGCTGCAAATAATGAGAACAAGTTGAATGTATTCCGTTTAATGAAGAATTTTAATTTTAAACGAGAAAAAGAGAAGGAGAAGAATTTATCAAAGTGTTTGAGTGAAGGATGTTGGGTCAGAGGAAAACAGTGTAATTGTTCTCCTCATTGAGGCCCTTTGGAGACATGCTTCCCATGAGAAAGATAAGTCTAGATTCCTGTTTAAGGAGTTCCCTATCCAAGTCACCCCTCCGGATGCCCAGGGATACCTGAATCATGCCAAAGGCTTGTAGGCCGTTGGTACTGCCATGGTGGTGTCTTAGAAAGTGTTTTGCCACCGGTGTTAGGGTTTTCCCTAGTCGTCGGTCTCTTTCTGCATTTCTAATGCTTGCTAGGTGTTCTGACAGGCGTTTCTTAAACTGTCTTTTAGTCTTTCCAATGTAGTTTTTCCCACAGGGGCATTGGAGATTGTATATGACCCCTGGGGTGTCACATGTAATGTATTGTTTGATTTTCCAGGTTTTGCCATACTTGTCTGTGTATGCGTTTTGTGGTACCATGTGTGGGCACATCTTACAGGTGCCACATTTGAAAGAGCCTTTTTTAGTGGTTTTGAACTTGGTTTTTTTGTTCTCAAAGTGGCTATGGACCAGTTGGTCTCTGAGGTTGTTGCACCGTCTCCAACTAATATCCACTTGGTTGCCTAGGATTTCTTCTAGGTCTTTATCGGTTTTGAGGATATTTAAATGCCTGTTCAGTGTGCCTTGAATTTCACGCCATTCCTGGCAGAATGTTCCGATAAATCGGATTTTCTCATGTGCATCTGTTTTTTTGCACTTATTGGGGACAAGTAGACGTTCCCTATTGTAGCCACGCGTATCCCTTCTGGCTTTTCGTATAGATCTTCTACTGTAGCCCCTATTTTGAAGTCTCAGGTCCAGTTCGTTCGCCCTTTTCTCATATGTCTCATTGTTGGAACAGTTACGCTTCATCCTCAGGTACTCCCCCTTGGGGAGTCCTTTGAGGACCGGGGGGAAGTGGGCACTACTGTTGTGGAGTAGGGAATTTGTTGCTGTATTTTTGCGAAAAAGGTCAGTAGAAATTGATCCATTCGCCTCGACGCTGATGCGGAGATCCAGATACTCCACCTCCCTCTGGCTTGTGTGGTACGTTAATTTCAGGTTTAACTTATTGTTGTTCAGTTTGTTGATGAATTCTGTGAACAATTTGATGTCGCCTTGCCATATGATGAGCAGGTCATCAATATATCGTAACCAGATTAAAACGTGTTCAGTGTACTGTTCGTTATCTTCTGTGAATACATGCTCCCGCTCCCACCATCCCAGGTACAGGTTCGCATACGTGGGGGCACAAGTGCTTCCCATCGCAGTCCCCTGCACCTGGAGGTAGAAGCGGTCCTCACAGACAAAGTAATTTCTGTACAGAACAAAGCGTAGTAGCTTGATGATGAATGAGTTTAGAGGAGTGTCACGCTCCATACTGAGAAAATACTCTGCCGCCTGTATACCATTCTGATGTAAAATGCTGGTATACAGGCTCTCGACGTCGCAGGTAATGATCCAGGAGTCTGGGTTGAGTACTATGTCTTGAATTTTATTTAAAACGTCCATAGTATCACGTACATATGAAGGCAGGCTGGTGACATATTTTCTCAAAAAGAAATCGACAAACTGGCTTGCTTTTTCAGTAAGACCCCCAATGCCAGATATAATTGGCCTACCAGGTGGATTTTGTTCACATTTATGGATCTTGGGAAGGAGGTAAAGAGTTGGAATTTTTACCGTTTTCACTTCCAAGAATTCATATTGTGATTTGGTTATAATTCCTTCTCTCTTGGCCTGGTCCAGGATTCTCTGGTATAATTCCAGATAGTCATTGGTGGGGTTAAAGGTGAGTGGTTTGTAGCAAGATAAGTCATCCAGTTGTCGTTTTAGTTCTTTCTTGTACATGTCGGTGGCCCACAGTACAATATTGCCTCCTTTGTCGGAGGGTTTCACGACAGTGTCCCCCCAGGCCTTAATTTCTTTGAGTGCTTCCCTTTCCGCCCTAGAGATGTTGTCATCATAATGGCAATAGGGTTTGTTACTCTCAATCTTGTCAAGGTCTCTGCTAACCATCTCCAGAAATACCTTTATTTGTGGACATATTGACATGTCAGGTAAAAAGGTAGATTTTTTCTTTAATTTGGTAGTGCTGGTTTCTGCCATATTAGGGGATTGAGTATCAGATGGTTCATTATCATATTCCTCTGATAGGTCCTCGAGGATACTGAGCATCTCCCTGTCATTATCATCAAAGAAATGATCTATGCGGGGTTGAGTGGGGTCAATGCTGCTGCCTGCTGCACCATTTTCCTCTATAGTGAGGGTGTTTTCTTTTCTTTTTTTAAAGAATTTTTTAAGCAGGAGTTTTCTAACGTAAAGGTGGAGATCTTTCTCACATTCGAATCGATCTACACTTTTGGTGGGGGAGAAACTGAGGCCTTTATTTAAGATGGACGTTTGTGCGTCTGTAAGAGAGTGGTTGGTCAGGTTAATAATTCTGAGGGAATCGGCAGGTGTTATCTCCGATACCGTCTTGTCTCCCTCTGATCCTCTCTCCATTCCCTGGGTCCTCTCTTTCCTCTTCTTCCCCCTCCTTGTCCTCCTATATCCCGTCCCAGGTGTTCCCTTGTGTCCCTGGGACTGACCCCTAAAAAATCCCGTCTGGATCTAGCGGCATAGGATATTTCTGATTGTTCACTCTCTGAGGAATCAATTTCGGAGGTAGTGTATCCTCTTGCAGTGTCTTGAGGTTTTCTTTTTTGTGTGAAATTCCATCTGTATGCTCTACTTGTTTGGAAATCATGCTGGTCTCTTTGTAATTTGCTCTTTTTTCTGCTTATTATTTCCTTTTCTATGTTGTCTAATTCTGTTTTGATTCTGTGATACGTCTTCTGGAATTTCTCCAGTTTTTCAAAACCTTTGAGTTTGTCACTTAGTATTGATATTTCCTGTGCATGTTTGTTTAGCATCAGTTCATCGTGCCTGACCAGTATGTTAATGAGGCTAAGTGAACAAGTTGTTAAAGTTTTCTCCCATTCAGTTTTTAAAGAATCATCGGCAAGTTCAAAGGAAGGGAAGATTTTGGGCCGGAGGCCTCTGGGGGTGATTTGTTGTTTAATGTAATTCTCAAATGTCGCTTTGTTCCAAAACGCCTTTGTCTGCTTGATTAGGGCCGTTTTGAGATTGTACAAATCATTCATCCAATCTTCCTGTCTAGTGTCCATGTGTGTGATATCTTTCTCCAACATGTTTTCAAGACATTTCCTGAAATTAGTTTGCCTGTCATTTAATTCTTGACTGAGGCTAAAGGTTGTTGAGGCTGTTGCCATGTTTGGAAAAAGTGACATTGCACAAAAAGTGTTATGGAGGTAGGAGCTACCCGGTGCCTTGCACCTGAGTTGTTTATTCGGTTATAGTCTGTAGGTAAAGATCTAACACAATTGTGCCGTGCTGACTGGCAGAGGGTGAGATCTCTCACCATAAATTGGTAGAACGTTTAGAGAAAGGTTTTTCAGTCGCACAGAGGTAGATTTATTGTAACAAACGGGTGGACCCTCATAGCATAATTGATTAATTGGATATATGTAAATGCGAGGGTGTGCTACCAGAGGCACAGACAGGATATTTTAAGGAGGACAGAAAAGAGTGCCTTTTCTTGGTGCACCTAGAGAAATAATACTTAGTAAAACATCACTTTTATTGAGTTCATTTAAAATAGTTGCGAAGATATAAAAAGGACTGGACAACACGTAAGACAACAAATAGTGATTTTTAAAAAGGATAAGAATCCTCACCTAGCGGGACCCCACTACCCGTTATCACCGTTATTATTTATAATAGATATGGTGTGGCACGGAAGACTTGTTTATATTACCAAAGTCATGTAATGTGGATAAGTCAGGTTTGTAACTTTATCATATACAATGTATCACAATAGTCCTGAGGCTCACTTAGTGCAGCCACCAGCACGCGCTTGAACACGGATGTGATGCCGTTTCAGCGCTGCTGTTAGGCTTGCTGGAGCCAGTAGTTCCACAACCTGCGTTCCAACCGCAGAGCTGAGTCTGAGGTGTGCCTGTGTGCACTCCCTCGCTCATGTGAATCTAGAACAGGCAGGGACACACACGGCTCTGGCGCCAGAGACCGTGTCAGTGTACTGATTGGGGACCGTGTCCAACGGAAACCCCAATGTAGCCAACAACAAATATATATACAGTTTGTAAGTGGGGAGGGGAAAGTGGGGTATTAGACACACTAGGTGTGTAGTTAGTCGAGCGTACGCTTTCGCAAAAAAGCTTCCTCAGGACCACTGGGCAAGCAGCCGGAAGCTCCTTAAGTACCAGTTCCTCCATGCATATTCATGATATGCAAATTAGGGTGGGAGTGGATTAACCAACTCATTAGTGTTAACGATTGCCTGGGTTGGTGGTCAGGTTTCCATATGTGAGCATGCTATTAGTTGTCTGAGTTGGTGGTCAGATTGCCATGTGTGTATGCATTCACCTGTACAATCTTTTGTCAAGGTATAGTGCAAATTTGTTAAGAGCGCAGAGTTTTATTCTATTTGACAGTGTCACTTTAGAGATCATCTCTCTACGCTTTAAATGCACTGTGCGTGGTTTCCTATTGGCGTTCATATTATAGTTTTGGCAGATTGTCTGATACGATCAGCATGCTATTAGTTGTCTGAGTTGGTGGTCAGATTGCCATGTGTGTATGCATTCACCTGTACAATCTTGTGTCAAGGTATAGTGCAAATTTGTTAAGAGCGCAGAGTTTTATTCTATTTGACAGTTTCACTTTATAGATCATCTCTCTACGCTTTAAATGCACTGTGCGTGGTTTCCTATTGGCGTTCATATTATAGTTTTGGCAGATCGTCTGATACGATCAGCATGCTATTAGTTGTCTGAGTTGGTGGTCAGATTGCCATGTGTGTATGCATTCACCTGTACAATCATGTGTCAAGGTATAGTGTAAATTTGTTAAGAGCGCAGAGTTTTATTCTATTTGACAGTGTCACTTTAGAGATCATCTCTCTACGCTTTAAATGCACTATACGTGGTTTCCTATTGGCGTTCATATTATAGTTTTGGCAGATCGTCTGATACGATCAGCATGCTATTAGTTGTCTGAGTTGGTGGTCAGATTGCCATGTGTGTATGCATTCACCTGTACAATCTTGTGTCAAGGTATAGTGCAAATTTGTTAAGAGCGCAGTTTTATTCTATTTGACAGTGTCACTTTAGAGATCATCTCTCTACGCTTTAAATGCACTGTGCGTGGTTTCCTGAGTTTTGAGAAGGTAGCCAGAGGTATGATACCATGTGGCAGTCATCATAAAAATACATTGAAAAAATAATGATAATTAATTAAGTTGAACATTCCATCTGATTGATACATGTTTCACATGTATTTTAAATTGCCGGTAGCTTATTTGTCGACACCTACATATTCTGGAATAATGTCGGATAGTGTCATAGATTACGCGTGTCCTATCCAACCTTAATTGGTGTTAATGCGCTGACACAGGTCCAATCTGGTGGGGCACGGTGAGTTGATTCATTTTTCTCATGCTAGTGGGTATGCTAGTAGAGTCATAAAATTGGTTTATTATAGAGTGAGCAGGGATCTGGAGCGCGAGTCCCCTAGCCGTCAAGACAGGTAAGTGTGTTTACATTAGTACATTGATTCTGCTCCTATTGCTGTGGTGTTAACTGACATGTCAGAATCGACTTCAAAGAAGTTGGCACATAGTGCTCAGGCTATGTCACCAGCCTGCCTTCATATGTACGTGATACTATGGACGTTTTAAATAAAATTCAAGACATAGTACTCAGCCCAGACTCCTGGATCATTACCTGCGACGTCGAGAGCCTGTATACCAGCATTTTACATCAGAATGGTATACAGGCGGCAGAGTATTTTCTCAGTATGGAGCGTGATACTCCTCTAAACTCATTCATCATCAAGCTACTACGCTTTGTTCTGTACAGAAATTACTTTGTCTGTGAGGACCGCTTCTACCTCCAGGTGCAGGGGACTGCGATGGGAAGCACTTGTGCCCCCACGTATGCGAACCTGTACCTGGGATGGTGGGAGCGGGAGCATGTATTCACAGAAGATAACGAACAGTACACTGAACACGTTTTAATCTGGTTACGATATATTGATGACCTGCTCATCATATGGCAAGGCGACATCAAATTGTTCACAGAATTCATCAACAAACTGAACAACAATAAGTTAAACCTGAAATTAACGTACCACACAAGCCAGAGGGAGGTGGAGTATCTGGATCTCCGCATCAGCGTCGAGGCGAATGGATCAATTTCTACTGACCTTTTTCGCAAAAATACAGCAACAAATTCCCTACTCCACAACAGTAGTGCCCACTTCCCCCCGGTCCTCAAAGGACTCCCCAAGGGGGAGTACCTGAGGATGAAGCGTAACTGTTCCAACAATGAGACATATGAGAAAAGGGCGAACGAACTGGACCTGAGACTTCAAAATAGGGGCTACAGTAGAAGATCTATACGAAAAGCCAGAAGGGATACGCGTGGCTACAATAGGGAACGTCTACTTGTCCCCAATAAGTGCAAAAAAACAGATGCACATGAGAAAATCCGATTTATCGGAACATTCTGCCAGGAATGGCGTGAAATTCAAGGCACACTGAACAGGCATTTAAATATCCTCAAAACCGATAAAGACCTAGAAGAAATCCTAGGCAACCAAGTGGATATTAGTTGGAGACGGTGCAACAACCTCAGAGACCAACTGGTCCATAGCCACTTTGAGAACAAAAAAACCAAGTTCAAAACCACTAAAAAAGGCTCTTTCAAATGTGGCACCTGTAAGATGTGCCCACACATGGTACCACAAAACGCATACACAGACAAGTATGGCAAAACCTGGAAAATCAAACAATACATTACATGTGACACCCCAGGGGTCATATACAATCTCCAATGCCCCTGTGGGAAAAACTACATTGGAAAGACTAAAAGACAGTTTAAGAAACGCCTGTCAGAACACCTAGCAAGCATTAGAAATGCAGAAAGAGACCGACGACTAGGGAAAACCCTAACACCGGTGGCAAAACACTTTCTAAGACACCACCATGGCAGTACCAACGGCCTACAAGCCTTTGGCATGATTCAGGTATCCCTGGGCATCCGGAGGGGTGACTTGGATAGGGAACTCCTTAAACAGGAATCTAGACTTATCTTTCTCATGGGAAGCATGTCTCCAAAGGGCCTCAATGAGGAGAACAATTACACTGTTTTCCTCTGACCCAACATCCTTCACTCAAACACTTTGATAAATTCTTCTCCTTCTCTTTTTCTCGTTTAAAATTAAAATTCTTCATTAAACGGAATACATTCAACTTGTTCTCATTATTTGCAGCAGGGTGTTCCATGTGACTCAGCTAAAAGAGACATCCCCTGACTCAATTCTATCCTGGACACCACTATTATTTATTTATTTATTATTTATTCATTTATTTTTATTTATTCATTCATTTATTTTTCTCTCATTTATTAATAAATTTCTCATGTAACATTTGAATTTTTATTAGATTACTTTGCACACCCCATCACCCCTTAGGTCACCTACCTTCTATTTCGAATTAGAAGGATGTCACAAGTATTGACCAAATATGGACAAACACCAAGAATATCACTTTTATTTATTTATTACCTCCACTCAGATTCACCATCACATACCCCCTATATTTATTTACCCCAGATTACCATTTTTTATCAATCTCCACAGCTACTACCATACGTCACAGTTCCTTCACCTTTTTGTATTTTATATATATTTTTTGTCACGTTTGCAGTTATGTTTATCACCCTCACCAACACACACCATATGGGTCCTCCACCTTCTTAATCGATTATTTATGGAAGTAATATACCCTTCACCGAGTGGGGTGTCCAGTTTACTAAACAAGAGACATTGAATCTTCTCACCAACAATCATATGTAAGAAGGGTGCAATATCTACCGCATACCTTCCCAATCTCTCTCTTCTTTTCCAACCCTCCTGACATACCCCGTATTCCCAGATCAAGATCTGGGTCACGAACTGGCAGACTCTTTCTGCATCTCCCGACAACAATGTGACACATGGCATAAACCCAGTAACACCATTTTACTTACCCGACCTGTCGGTGTGTGTGTCGCGCTTTAGTTCCTTGTGTCGCCCCATTAATAAACATAACGCTTTTGAAATCAATGATATTCTTAAAAGCCACATCTTTGGAGTGATCACGCCTTACTGATTATAAATCAAATACGATAAGTGCTGACAAAACAAGCACCCGTAGATAGAGATACCTTTCAGCAGAATGAACCCAATTAATGTATGCCACCCCACCGGACCCGACAGCACCATGAAACCAGCCGGCAGAAGAGCCTACATAACAATAAAGCCTGAGCACCTTGTGCCAACTATTCTCAAGCTGACCCTGATGTGTCATTTAATATAACAGCAATAGAAGCGGAGTCAATTGACTGATGTAAACACACTTACCTGTCTTGACGGCCGGGGGGCTTGCGCTCCAGGTCCTTGTCCACCCTATAATAAACAAACATTATGACTCCTCTAGCATACCAACTAGTATGAGTATTAATCGTCATTCTGAACCCAAATATGTCACGGTATTAAGAAAACCGAGAGTACTGACAAACAGACATCCGTAGGTAGTGAGATCGTTCAGCAGAATGAACCAAATTAATGCGTGCCACCTCACTGGATCCGACAGCACTACATAACCAACCGACATGAGAGCCCTCACAATAACAAAGCCTGAGCACTATGTGCCAACTTCTTTGAAGTCGATTCTGACATGTCAGTTAACACCACAGCAATAGGAGCAGAATCAATGTACTAATGTAAACACACTTACCTGTCTTGACGGCTAGGGGACTCGCGCTCCAGATCCCTGCTCACTCTATAATAAACCAATTTTATGACTCTACTAGCATACCCACTAGCATGAGAAAAATGAATCAACTCACCGTGCCCCACCAGATTGGACCTGTGTCAGCGCATTAACACCAATTAAGGTTGGATAGGACACGCGTAATCTATGACACTATCCGACATTATTCCAGAATATGTAGGTGTCGACAAATAAGCTACCGGCAATTTAAAATACATGTGAAACATGTATCAATCAGATGGAATGTTCAACTTAATTAATTATCATTATTTTTTCAATGTATTTTTATGATGACTGCCACATGGTATCATACCTCTGGCTACCTTCTCAAAACTCAGGAAACCACGCACAGTGCATTTAAAGCGTAGAGAGATGATCTCTAAAGTGACACTGTCAAATAGAATAAAACTGCGCTCTTAACAAATTTGCACTATACCTTGACACAAGATTGTACAGGTGAATGCATACACACATGGCAATCTGACCACCAACTCAGACAACTAATAGCATGCTGATCGTATCAGACGATCTGCCAAAACTATAATATGAACGCCAATAGGAAACCACGTATAGTGCATTTAAAGCGTAGAGAGATGATCTCTAAAGTGACACTGTCAAATAGAATAAAACTCTGCGCTCTTAACAAATTTACACTATACCTTGACACATGATTGTACAGGTGAATGCATACACACATGGCAATCTGACCACCAACTCAGACAACTAATAGCATGCTGATCGTATCAGACGATCTGCCAAAACTATAATATGAACGCCAATAGGAAACCACGCACAGTGCATTTAAAGCGTAGAGAGATGATCTATAAAGTGAAACTGTCAAATAGAATAAAACTCTGCGCTCTTAACAAATTTGCACTATACCTTGACACAAGATTGTACAGGTGAATGCATACACACATGGCAATCTGACCACCAACTCAGACAACTAATAGCATGCTGATCGTATCAGACAATCTGCCAAAACTATAATATGAACGCCAATAGGAAACCACGCACAGTGCATTTAAAGCGTAGAGAGATGATCTCTAAAGTGACACTGTCAAATAGAATAAAACTCTGCGCTCTTAACAAATTTGCACTATACCTTGACAAAAGATTGTACAGGTGAATGCATACACACATGGCAATCTGACCACCAACTCAGACAACTAATAGCATGCTCACATATGGAAACCTGACCACCAACCCAGGCAATCGTTAACACTAATGAGTTGGTTAATCCACTCCCACCCTAATTTGCATATCATGAATATGCATGGAGGAACTGGTACTTAAGGAGCTTCCGGCTGCTTGCCCAGTGGTCCTGAGGAAGCTTTTTTGCGAAAGCGTACGCTCGACTAACTACACACCTAGTGTGTCTAATACCCCACTTTCCCCTCCCCACTTACAAACTGTATATATATTTGTTGTTGGCTACATTGGGGTTTCCGTTGGACACGGTCCCCAATCAGTACACTGACACGGTCTCTGGCGCCAGAGCCGTGTGTGTCCCTGCCTGTTCTAGATTCACATGAGCGAGGGAGTGCACACAGGCACACCTCAGACTCAGCTCTGCGGTTGGAACGCAGGTTGTGGAACTACTGGCTCCAGCAAGCCTAACAGCAGCGCTGAAACGGCATCACATCCGTGTTCAAGCGCGTGCTGGTGGCTGCACTAAGTGAGCCTCAGGACTATTGTGATACATTGTATATGATAAAGTTACAAACCTGACTTATCCACATTACATGACTTTGGTAATATAAACAAGTCTTCCGTGCCACACCATATCTATTATAAATAATAACGGTGATAACGGGTAGTGGGGTCCCGCTAGGTGAGGATTCTTATCCTTTTTAAAAATCACTATTTGTTGTCTTACGTGTTGTCCAGTCCTTTTTATATCTTCGCAACTATTTTAAATGAACTCAATAAAAGTGATGTTTTACTAAGTATTATTTCTCTAGGTGCACCAAGAAAAGGCACTCTTTTCTGTCCTCCTTAAAATATCCTGTCTGTGCCTCTGGTAGCACACCCTCGCATTTACATATATCCAATTAATCAATTATGCTATGAGGGTCCACCCGTTTGTTACAATAAATCTACCTCTGTGCGACTGAAAAACCTTTCTCTAAACGTTCTACCAATTTATGGTGAGAGATCTCACCCTCTGCCAGTCAGCACGGCACAATTGTGTTAGATCTTTACCTACAGACTATAACCGAATAAACAACTCAGGTGCAAGGCACCGGGTAGCTCCTACCTCCATAACACTTTTTGTGCAATGTCACTTTTTCCAAACATGGCAACAGCCTCAACAACCTTTAGCCTCAGTCAAGAATTAAATGACAGGCAAACTAATTTCAGGAAATGTCTTGAAAACATGTTGGAGAAAGACATCACACACATGGACACTAGACAGGAAGATTGGATGAATGATTTGTACAATCTCAAAACGGCCCTAATCAAGCAGACAAAGGCGTTTTGGAACAAAGCGACATTTGAGAATTACATTAAACAACAAATCACCCCCAGAGGCCTCCGGCCCAAAATCTTCCCTTCCTTTGAACTTGCCGATGATTCTTTAAAAACTGAATGGGAGAAAACTTTAACAACTTGTTCACTTAGCCTCATTAACATACTGGTCAGGCACGATGAACTGATGCTAAACAAACATGCACAGGAAATATCAATACTAAGTGACAAACTCAAAGGTTTTGAAAAACTGGAGAAATTCCAGAAGACGTATCACAGAATCAAAACAGAATTAGACAACATAGAAAAGGAAATAATAAGCAGAAAAAAGAGCAAATTACAAAGAGACCAGCATGATTTCCAAACAAGTAGAGCATACAGATGGAATTTCACACAAAAAAGAAAACCTCAAGACACTGCAAGAGGATACACTACCTCCGAAATTGATTCCTCAGAGAGTGAACAATCAGAAATATCCTATGCCGCTAGATCCAGACGGGATTTTTTAGGGGTCAGTCCCAGGGACACAAGGGAACACCTGGGACGGGATATAGGAGGACAAGGAGGGGGAAGAAGAGGAAAGAGAGGACCCAGGGAATGGAGAGAGGATCAGAGGGAGACAAGACGGTATCGGAGATAACACCTGCCGATTCCCTCAGAATTATTAACCTGACCAACCACTCTCTTACAGACGCACAAACGTCCATCTTAAATAAAGGCCTCAGTTTCTCCCCCACCAAAAGTGTAGATCGATTCGAATGTGAGAAAGATCTCCACCTTTACGTTAGAAAACTCCTGCTTAAAAAATTCTTTAAAAAAAGAAAAGAAAACACCCTCACTATAGAGGAAAATGGTGCAGCAGGCAGCAGCATTGACCCCACTCAACCCCGCATAGATCATTTCTTTGATGATAATGACAGGGAGATGCTCAGTATCCTCGAGGACCTATCAGAGGAATATGATAATGAACCATCTGATACTCAATCCCCTAATATGGCAGAAACCAGCACTACCAAATTAAAGAAAAAATCTACCTTTTTACCTGACATGTCAATATGTCCACAAATAAAGGTATTTCTGGAGATGGTTAGCAGAGACCTTGACAAGATTGAGAGTAACAAACCCTATTGCCATTATGATGACAACATCTCTAGGGCGGAAAGGGAAGCACTCAAAGAAATTAAGGCCTGGGGGGACACTGTCGTGAAACCCTCCGACAAAGGAGGCAATATTGTACTGTGGGCCACCGACATGTACAAGAAAGAACTAAAACGACAACTGGATGACTTATCTTGCTACAAACCACTCACCTTTAACCCCACCAATGACTATCTGGAATTATACCAGAGAATCCTGGACCAGGCCAAGAGAGAAGGAATTATAACCAAATCACAATATGAATTCTTGGAAGTGAAAACGGTAAAAATTCCAACTCTTTACCTCCTTCCCAAGATCCATAAATGTGAACAAAATCCACCTGGTCGGCCAATTATATCTGGCATTGGGGGTCTTACTGAAAAAGCAAGCCAGTTTGTCGATTTCTTTTTGAGAAAATATGTCACCAGCCTGCCTTCATATGTACGTGATACTATGGACGTTTTAAATAAAATTCAAGACATAGTACTCAGCCCAGACTCCTGGATCATTACCTGCGACGTCGAGAGCCTGTATACCAGCATTTTACATCAGAATGGTATACAGGCGGCAGAGTATTTTCTCAGTATGGAGCGTGATACTCCTCTAAACTCATTCATCATCAAGCTACTACGCTTTGTTCTGTACAGAAATTACTTTGTCTGTGAGGACCGCTTCTACCTCCAGGTGCAGGGGACTGCGATGGGAAGCACTTGTGCCCCCACGTATGCGAACCTGTACCTGGGATGGTGGGAGCGGGAGCATGTATTCACAGAAGATAACGAACAGTACACTGAACACGTTTTAATCTGGTTACGATATATTGATGACCTGCTCATCATATGGCAAGGCGACATCAAATTGTTCACAGAATTCATCAACAAACTGAACAACAATAAGTTAAACCTGAAATTAACGTACCACACAAGCCAGAGGGAGGTGGAGTATCTGGATCTCCGCATCAGCGTCGAGGCGAATGGATCAATTTCTACTGACCTTTTTCGCAAAAATACAGCAACAAATTCCCTACTCCACAACAGTAGTGCCCACTTCCCCCCGGTCCTCAAAGGACTCCCCAAGGGGGAGTACCTGAGGATGAAGCGTAACTGTTCCAACAATGAGACATATGAGAAAAGGGCGAACGAACTGGACCTGAGACTTCAAAATAGGGGCTACAGTAGAAGATCTATACGAAAAGCCAGAAGGGATACGCGTGGCTACAATAGGGAACGTCTACTTGTCCCCAATAAGTGCAAAAAAACAGATGCACATGAGAAAATCCGATTTATCGGAACATTCTGCCAGGAATGGCGTGAAATTCAAGGCACACTGAACAGGCATTTAAATATCCTCAAAACCGATAAAGACCTAGAAGAAATCCTAGGCAACCAAGTGGATATTAGTTGGAGACGGTGCAACAACCTCAGAGACCAACTGGTCCATAGCCACTTTGAGAACAAAAAAACCAAGTTCAAAACCACTAAAAAAGGCTCTTTCAAATGTGGCACCTGTAAGATGTGCCCACACATGGTACCACAAAACGCATACACAGACAAGTATGGCAAAACCTGGAAAATCAAACAATACATTACATGTGACACCCCAGGGGTCATATACAATCTCCAATGCCCCTGTGGGAAAAACTACATTGGAAAGACTAAAAGACAGTTTAAGAAACGCCTGTCAGAACACCTAGCAAGCATTAGAAATGCAGAAAGAGACCGACGACTAGGGAAAACCCTAACACCGGTGGCAAAACACTTTCTAAGACACCACCATGGCAGTACCAACGGCCTACAAGCCTTTGGCATGATTCAGGTATCCCTGGGCATCCGGAGGGGTGACTTGGATAGGGAACTCCTTAAACAGGAATCTAGACTTATCTTTCTCATGGGAAGCATGTCTCCAAAGGGCCTCAATGAGGAGAACAATTACACTGTTTTCCTCTGACCCAACATCCTTCACTCAAACACTTTGATAAATTCTTCTCCTTCTCTTTTTCTCGTTTAAAATTAAAATTCTTCATTAAACGGAATACATTCAACTTGTTCTCATTATTTGCAGCAGGGTGTTCCATGTGACTCAGCTAAAAGAGACATCCCCTGACTCAATTCTATCCTGGACACCACTATTATTTATTTATTTATTATTTATTCATTTATTTTTATTTATTCATTCATTTATTTTTCTCTCATTTATTAATAAATTTCTCATGTAACATTTGAATTTTTATTAGATTACTTTGCACACCCCATCACCCCTTAGGTCACCTACCTTCTATTTCGAATTAGAAGGATGTCACAAGTATTGACCAAATATGGACAAACACCAAGAATATCACTTTTATTTATTTATTACCTCCACTCAGATTCACCATCACATACCCCCTATATTTATTTACCCCAGATTACCATTTTTTATCAATCTCCACAGCTACTACCATACGTCACAGTTCCTTCACCTTTTTGTATTTTATATATATTTTTTGTCACGTTTGCAGTTATGTTTATCACCCTCACCAACACACACCATATGGGTCCTCCACCTTCTTAATCGATTATTTATGGAAGTAATATACCCTTCACCGAGTGGGGTGTCCAGTTTACTAAACAAGAGACATTGAATCTTCTCACCAACAATCATATGTAAGAAGGGTGCAATATCTACCGCATACCTTCCCAATCTCTCTCTTCTTTTCCAACCCTCCTGACATACCCCGTATTCCCAGATCAAGATCTGGGTCACGAACTGGCAGACTCTTTCTGCATCTCCCGACAACAATGTGACACATGGCATAAACCCAGTAACACCATTTTACTTACCCGACCTGTCGGTGTGTGTGTCGCGCTTTAGTTCCTTGTGTCGCCCCATTAATAAACATAACGCTTTTGAAATCAATGATATTCTTAAAAGCCACATCTTTGGAGTGATCACGCCTTACTGATTATAAATCAAATACGATAAGTGCTGACAAAACAAGCACCCGTAGATAGAGATACCTTTCAGCAGAATGAACCCAATTAATGTATGCCACCCCACCGGACCCGACAGCACCATGAAACCAGCCGGCAGAAGAGCCTACATAACAATAAAGCCTGAGCACCTTGTGCCAACTATTCTCAAGCTGACCCTGATGTGTCATTTAATATAACAGCAATAGAAGCGGAGTCAATTGACTGATGTAAACACACTTACCTGTCTTGACGGCCGGGGGGCTTGCGCTCCAGGTCCTTGTCCACCCTATAATAAACAAACATTATGACTCCTCTAGCATACCAACTAGTATGAGTATTAATCGTCATTCTGAACCCAAATATGTCACGGTATTAAGAAAACCGAGAGTACTGACAAACAGACATCCGTAGGTAGTGAGATCGTTCAGCAGAATGAACCAAATTAATGCGTGCCACCTCACTGGATCCGACAGCACTACATAACCAACCGACATGAGAGCCCTCACAATAACAAAGCCTGAGCACTATGTGCCAACTTCTTTGAAGTCGATTCTGACATGTCAGTTAACACCACAGCAATAGGAGCAGAATCAATGTACTAATGTAAACACACTTACCTGTCTTGACGGCTAGGGGACTCGCGCTCCAGATCCCTGCTCACTCTATAATAAACCAATTTTATGACTCTACTAGCATACCCACTAGCATGAGAAAAATGAATCAACTCACCGTGCCCCACCAGATTGGACCTGTGTCAGCGCATTAACACCAATTAAGGTTGGATAGGACACGCGTAATCTATGACACTATCCGACATTATTCCAGAATATGTAGGTGTCGACAAATAAGCTACCGGCAATTTAAAATACATGTGAAACATGTATCAATCAGATGGAATGTTCAACTTAATTAATTATCATTATTTTTTCAATGTATTTTTATGATGACTGCCACATGGTATCATACCTCTGGCTACCTTCTCAAAACTCAGGAAACCACGCACAGTGCATTTAAAGCGTAGAGAGATGATCTCTAAAGTGACACTGTCAAATAGAATAAAACTGCGCTCTTAACAAATTTGCACTATACCTTGACACAAGATTGTACAGGTGAATGCATACACACATGGCAATCTGACCACCAACTCAGACAACTAATAGCATGCTGATCGTATCAGACGATCTGCCAAAACTATAATATGAACGCCAATAGGAAACCACGTATAGTGCATTTAAAGCGTAGAGAGATGATCTCTAAAGTGACACTGTCAAATAGAATAAAACTCTGCGCTCTTAACAAATTTACACTATACCTTGACACAAGATTGTACAGGTGAATGCATACACACATGGCAATCTGACCACCAACTCAGACAACTAATAGCATGCTGATCGTATCAGACAATCTGCCAAAACTATAATATGAACGCCAATAGGAAACCACGCACAGTGCATTTAAAGCGTAGAGAGATGATCTCTAAAGTGACACTGTCAAATAGAATAAAACTCTGCGCTCTTAACAAATTTGCACTATACCTTGACAAAAGATTGTACAGGTGAATGCATACACACATGGCAATCTGACCACCAACTCAGACAACTAATAGCATGCTCACATATGGAAACCTGACCACCAACCCAGGCAATCGTTAACACTAATGAGTTGGTTAATCCACTCCCACCCTAATTTGCATATCATGAATATGCATGGAGGAACTGGTACTTAAGGAGCTTCCGGCTGCTTGCCCAGTGGTCCTGAGGAAGCTTTTTTGCGAAAGCGTACGCTCGACTAACTACACACCTAGTGTGTCTAATACCCCACTTTCCCCTCCCCACTTACAAACTGTATATATATTTGTTGTTGGCTACATTGGGGTTTCCGTTGGACACGGTCCCCAATCAGTACACTGACACGGTCTCTGGCGCCAGAGCCGTGTGTGTCCCTGCCTGTTCTAGATTCACATGAGCGAGGGAGTGCACACAGGCACACCTCAGACTCAGCTCTGCGGTTGGAACGCAGGTTGTGGAACTACTGGCTCCAGCAAGCCTAACAGCAGCGCTGAAACGGCATCACATCCGTGTTCAAGCGCGTGCTGGTGGCTGCACTAAGTGAGCCTCAGGACTATTGTGATACATTGTATATGATAAAGTTACAAACCTGACTTATCCACATTACATGACTTTGGTAATATAAACAAGTCTTCCGTGCCACACCATATCTATTATAAATAATAACGGTGATAACGGGTAGTGGGGTCCCGCTAGGTGAGGATTCTTATCCTTTTTAAAAATCACTATTTGTTGTCTTACGTGTTGTCCAGTCCTTTTTATATCTTCGCAACTATTTTAAATGAACTCAATAAAAGTGATGTTTTACTAAGTATTATTTCTCTAGGTGCACCAAGAAAAGGCACTCTTTTCTGTCCTCCTTAAAATATCCTGTCTGTGCCTCTGGTAGCACACCCTCGCATTTACATATATCCAATTAATCAATTATGCTATGAGGGTCCACCCGTTTGTTACAATAAATCTACCTCTGTGCGACTGAAAAACCTTTCTCTAAACGTTCTACCAATTTATGGTGAGAGATCTCACCCTCTGCCAGTCAGCACGGCACAATTGTGTTAGATCTTTACCTACAGACTATAACCGAATAAACAACTCAGGTGCAAGGCACCGGGTAGCTCCTACCTCCATAACACTTTTTGTGCAATGTCACTTTTTCCAAACATGGCAACAGCCTCAACAACCTTTAGCCTCAGTCAAGAATTAAATGACAGGCAAACTAATTTCAGGAAATGTCTTGAAAACATGTTGGAGAAAGACATCACACACATGGACACTAGACAGGAAGATTGGATGAATGATTTGTACAATCTCAAAACGGCCCTAATCAAGCAGACAAAGGCGTTTTGGAACAAAGCGACATTTGAGAATTACATTAAACAACAAATCACCCCCAGAGGCCTCCGGCCCAAAATCTTCCCTTCCTTTGAACTTGCCGATGATTCTTTAAAAACTGAATGGGAGAAAACTTTAACAACTTGTTCACTTAGCCTCATTAACATACTGGTCAGGCACGATGAACTGATGCTAAACAAACATGCACAGGAAATATCAATACTAAGTGACAAACTCAAAGGTTTTGAAAAACTGGAGAAATTCCAGAAGACGTATCACAGAATCAAAACAGAATTAGACAACATAGAAAAGGAAATAATAAGCAGAAAAAAGAGCAAATTACAAAGAGACCAGCATGATTTCCAAACAAGTAGAGCATACAGATGGAATTTCACACAAAAAAGAAAACCTCAAGACACTGCAAGAGGATACACTACCTCCGAAATTGATTCCTCAGAGAGTGAACAATCAGAAATATCCTATGCCGCTAGATCCAGACGGGATTTTTTAGGGGTCAGTCCCAGGGACACAAGGGAACACCTGGGACGGGATATAGGAGGACAAGGAGGGGGAAGAAGAGGAAAGAGAGGACCCAGGGAATGGAGAGAGGATCAGAGGGAGACAAGACGGTATCGGAGATAACACCTGCCGATTCCCTCAGAATTATTAACCTGACCAACCACTCTCTTACAGACGCACAAACGTCCATCTTAAATAAAGGCCTCAGTTTCTCCCCCACCAAAAGTGTAGATCGATTCGAATGTGAGAAAGATCTCCACCTTTACGTTAGAAAACTCCTGCTTAAAAAATTCTTTAAAAAAAGAAAAGAAAACACCCTCACTATAGAGGAAAATGGTGCAGCAGGCAGCAGCATTGACCCCACTCAACCCCGCATAGATCATTTCTTTGATGATAATGACAGGGAGATGCTCAGTATCCTCGAGGACCTATCAGAGGAATATGATAATGAACCATCTGATACTCAATCCCCTAATATGGCAGAAACCAGCACTACCAAATTAAAGAAAAAATCTACCTTTTTACCTGACATGTCAATATGTCCACAAATAAAGGTATTTCTGGAGATGGTTAGCAGAGACCTTGACAAGATTGAGAGTAACAAACCCTATTGCCATTATGATGACAACATCTCTAGGGCGGAAAGGGAAGCACTCAAAGAAATTAAGGCCTGGGGGGACACTGTCGTGAAACCCTCCGACAAAGGAGGCAATATTGTACTGTGGGCCACCGACATGTACAAGAAAGAACTAAAACGACAACTGGATGACTTATCTTGCTACAAACCACTCACCTTTAACCCCACCAATGACTATCTGGAATTATACCAGAGAATCCTGGACCAGGCCAAGAGAGAAGGAATTATAACCAAATCACAATATGAATTCTTGGAAGTGAAAACGGTAAAAATTCCAACTCTTTACCTCCTTCCCAAGATCCATAAATGTGAACAAAATCCACCTGGTAGGCCAATTATATCTGGCATTGGGGGTCTTACTGAAAAAGCAAGCCAGTTTGTCGATTTCTTTTTGAGAAAATATGTCACCAGCCTGCCTTCATATGTACGTGATACTATGGACGTTTTAAATAAAATTCAAGACATAGTACTCAGCCCAGACTCCTGGATCATTACCTGCGACGTCGAGAGCCTGTATACCAGCATTTTACATCAGAATGGTATACAGGCGGCAGAGTATTTTCTCAGTATGGAGCGTGATACTCCTCTAAACTCATTCATCATCAAGCTACTACGCTTTGTTCTGTACAGAAATTACTTTGTCTGTGAGGACCGCTTCTACCTCCAGGTGCAGGGGACTGCGATGGGAAGCACTTGTGCCCCCACGTATGCGAACCTGTACCTGGGATGGTGGGAGCGGGAGCATGTATTCACAGAAGATAACGAACAGTACACTGAACACGTTTTAATCTGGTTACGATATATTGATGACCTGCTCATCATATGGCAAGGCGACATCAAATTGTTCACAGAATTCATCAACAAACTGAACAACAATAAGTTAAACCTGAAATTAACGTACCACACAAGCCAGAGGGAGGTGGAGTATCTGGATCTCCGCATCAGCGTCGAGGCGAATGGATCAATTTCTACTGACCTTTTTCGCAAAAATACAGCAACAAATTCCCTACTCCACAACAGTAGTGCCCACTTCCCCCCGGTCCTCAAAGGACTCCCCAAGGGGGAGTACCTGAGGATGAAGCGTAACTGTTCCAACAATGAGACATATGAGAAAAGGGCGAACGAACTGGACCTGAGACTTCAAAATAGGGGCTACAGTAGAAGATCTATACGAAAAGCCAGAAGGGATACGCGTGGCTACAATAGGGAACGTCTACTTGTCCCCAATAAGTGCAAAAAAACAGATGCACATGAGAAAATCCGATTTATCGGAACATTCTGCCAGGAATGGCGTGAAATTCAAGGCACACTGAACAGGCATTTAAATATCCTCAAAACCGATAAAGACCTAGAAGAAATCCTAGGCAACCAAGTGGATATTAGTTGGAGACGGTGCAACAACCTCAGAGACCAACTGGTCCATAGCCACTTTGAGAACAAAAAAACCAAGTTCAAAACCACTAAAAAAGGCTCTTTCAAATGTGGCACCTGTAAGATGTGCCCACACATGGTACCACAAAACGCATACACAGACAAGTATGGCAAAACCTGGAAAATCAAACAATACATTACATGTGACACCCCAGGGGTCATATACAATCTCCAATGCCCCTGTGGGAAAAACTACATTGGAAAGACTAAAAGACAGTTTAAGAAACGCCTGTCAGAACACCTAGCAAGCATTAGAAATGCAGAAAGAGACCGACGACTAGGGAAAACCCTAACACCGGTGGCAAAACACTTTCTAAGACACCACCATGGCAGTACCAACGGCCTACAAGCCTTTGGCATGATTCAGGTATCCCTGGGCATCCGGAGGGGTGACTTGGATAGGGAACTCCTTAAACAGGAATCTAGACTTATCTTTCTCATGGGAAGCATGTCTCCAAAGGGCCTCAATGAGGAGAACAATTACACTGTTTTCCTCTGACCCAACATCCTTCACTCAAACACTTTGATAAATTCTTCTCCTTCTCTTTTTCTCGTTTAAAATTAAAATTCTTCATTAAACGGAATACATTCAACTTGTTCTCATTATTTGCAGCAGGGTGTTCCATGTGACTCAGCTAAAAGAGACATCCCCTGACTCAATTCTATCCTGGACACCACTATTATTTATTTATTTATTATTTATTCATTTATTTTTATTTATTCATTCATTTATTTTTCTCTCATTTATTAATAAATTTCTCATGTAACATTTGAATTTTTATTAGATTACTTTGCACACCCCATCACCCCTTAGGTCACCTACCTTCTATTTCGAATTAGAAGGATGTCACAAGTATTGACCAAATATGGACAAACACCAAGAATATCACTTTTATTTATTTATTACCTCCACTCAGATTCACCATCACATACCCCCTATATTTATTTACCCCAGATTACCATTTTTTATCAATCTCCACAGCTACTACCATACGTCACAGTTCCTTCACCTTTTTGTATTTTATATATATTTTTTGTCACGTTTGCAGTTATGTTTATCACCCTCACCAACACACACCATATGGGTCCTCCACCTTCTTAATCGATTATTTATGGAAGTAATATACCCTTCACCGAGTGGGGTGTCCAGTTTACTAAACAAGAGACATTGAATCTTCTCACCAACAATCATATGTAAGAAGGGTGCAATATCTACCGCATACCTTCCCAATCTCTCTCTTCTTTTCCAACCCTCCTGACATACCCCGTATTCCCAGATCAAGATCTGGGTCACGAACTGGCAGACTCTTTCTGCATCTCCCGACAACAATGTGACACATGGCATAAACCCAGTAACACCATTTTACTTACCCGACCTGTCGGTGTGTGTGTCGCGCTTTAGTTCCTTGTGTCGCCCCATTAATAAACATAACGCTTTTGAAATCAATGATATTCTTAAAAGCCACATCTTTGGAGTGATCACGCCTTACTGATTATAAATCAAATACGATAAGTGCTGACAAAACAAGCACCCGTAGATAGAGATACCTTTCAGCAGAATGAACCCAATTAATGTATGCCACCCCACCGGACCCGACAGCACCATGAAACCAGCCGGCAGAAGAGCCTACATAACAATAAAGCCTGAGCACCTTGTGCCAACTATTCTCAAGCTGACCCTGATGTGTCATTTAATATAACAGCAATAGAAGCGGAGTCAATTGACTGATGTAAACACACTTACCTGTCTTGACGGCCGGGGGGCTTGCGCTCCAGGTCCTTGTCCACCCTATAATAAACAAACATTATGACTCCTCTAGCATACCAACTAGTATGAGTATTAATCGTCATTCTGAACCCAAATATGTCACGGTATTAAGAAAACCGAGAGTACTGACAAACAGACATCCGTAGGTAGTGAGATCGTTCAGCAGAATGAACCAAATTAATGCGTGCCACCTCACTGGATCCGACAGCACTACATAACCAACCGACATGAGAGCCCTCACAATAACAAAGCCTGAGCACTATGTGCCAACTTCTTTGAAGTCGATTCTGACATGTCAGTTAACACCACAGCAATAGGAGCAGAATCAATGTACTAATGTAAACACACTTACCTGTCTTGACGGCTAGGGGACTCGCGCTCCAGATCCCTGCTCACTCTATAATAAACCAATTTTATGACTCTACTAGCATACCCACTAGCATGAGAAAAATGAATCAACTCACCGTGCCCCACCAGATTGGACCTGTGTCAGCGCATTAACACCAATTAAGGTTGGATAGGACACGCGTAATCTATGACACTATCCGACATTATTCCAGAATATGTAGGTGTCGACAAATAAGCTACCGGCAATTTAAAATACATGTGAAACATGTATCAATCAGATGGAATGTTCAACTTAATTAATTATCATTATTTTTTCAATGTATTTTTATGATGACTGCCACATGGTATCATACCTCTGGCTACCTTCTCAAAACTCAGGAAACCACGCACAGTGCATTTAAAGCGTAGAGAGATGATCTCTAAAGTGACACTGTCAAATAGAATAAAACTGCGCTCTTAACAAATTTGCACTATACCTTGACACAAGATTGTACAGGTGAATGCATACACACATGGCAATCTGACCACCAACTCAGACAACTAATAGCATGCTGATCGTATCAGACGATCTGCCAAAACTATAATATGAACGCCAATAGGAAACCACGTATAGTGCATTTAAAGCGTAGAGAGATGATCTCTAAAGTGACACTGTCAAATAGAATAAAACTCTGCGCTCTTAACAAATTTACACTATACCTTGACACATGATTGTACAGGTGAATGCATACACACATGGCAATCTGACCACCAACTCAGACAACTAATAGCATGCTGATCGTATCAGACGATCTGCCAAAACTATAATATGAACGCCAATAGGAAACCACGCACAGTGCATTTAAAGCGTAGAGAGATGATCTATAAAGTGAAACTGTCAAATAGAATAAAACTCTGCGCTCTTAACAAATTTGCACTATACCTTGACACAAGATTGTACAGGTGAATGCATACACACATGGCAATCTGACCACCAACTCAGACAACTAATAGCATGCTGATCGTATCAGACAATCTGCCAAAACTATAATATGAACGCCAATAGGAAACCACGCACAGTGCATTTAAAGCGTAGAGAGATGATCTCTAAAGTGACACTGTCAAATAGAATAAAACTCTGCGCTCTTAACAAATTTGCACTATACCTTGACAAAAGATTGTACAGGTGAATGCATACACACATGGCAATCTGACCACCAACTCAGACAACTAATAGCATGCTCACATATGGAAACCTGACCACCAACCCAGGCAATCGTTAACACTAATGAGTTGGTTAATCCACTCCCACCCTAATTTGCATATCATGAATATGCATGGAGGAACTGGTACTTAAGGAGCTTCCGGCTGCTTGCCCAGTGGTCCTGAGGAAGCTTTTTTGCGAAAGCGTACGCTCGACTAACTACACACCTAGTGTGTCTAATACCCCACTTTCCCCTCCCCACTTACAAACTGTATATATATTTGTTGTTGGCTACATTGGGGTTTCCGTTGGACACGGTCCCCAATCAGTACACTGACACGGTCTCTGGCGCCAGAGCCGTGTGTGTCCCTGCCTGTTCTAGATTCACATGAGCGAGGGAGTGCACACAGGCACACCTCAGACTCAGCTCTGCGGTTGGAACGCAGGTTGTGGAACTACTGGCTCCAGCAAGCCTAACAGCAGCGCTGAAACGGCATCACATCCGTGTTCAAGCGCGTGCTGGTGGCTGCACTAAGTGAGCCTCAGGACTATTGTGATACATTGTATATGATAAAGTTACAAACCTGACTTATCCACATTACATGACTTTGGTAATATAAACAAGTCTTCCGTGCCACACCATATCTATTATAAATAATAACGGTGATAACGGGTAGTGGGGTCCCGCTAGGTGAGGATTCTTATCCTTTTTAAAAATCACTATTTGTTGTGTTACGTGTTGTCCAGTCCTTTTTATATCTTCGCAACTATTTTAAATGAACTCAATAAAAGTGATGTTTTACTAAGTATTATTTCTCTAGGTGCACCAAGAAAAGGCACTCTTTTCTGTCCTCCTTAAAATATCCTGTCTGTGCCTCTGGTAGCACACCCTCGCATTTACATATATCCAATTAATCAATTATGCTATGAGGGTCCACCCGTTTGTTACAATAAATCTACCTCTGTGCGACTGAAAAACCTTTCTCTAAACGTTCTATGGAAAATATATAAAAGGTGCAAATATGATATGTATTGCTACAGAAAACATAATCTATTCAAACCAGAGATTTAACAGTGTCACACATCGCATTAGGAAAACTATTTACAGTATAATGTACTGTACATGTACTTTATCTACATCCATACAATTAACTCCTGTTGTTACTTATATCTTGAGTGTATTGGTTGGCAGATAATTAGAAAAAGAATTGGTAAAATCATGGTAATAAAATACATCCTAATAACTAAGTTTAATATAACAATAAAAAATGTGACTTGCTGAGCACGGAGTTCTTGTACATTGCAGTAATACTATTGGGAACCTCTGCATAAAGTCTTAATGATGTATTCGTTGCTTTAATTGGTTATATAAGTGATTTTCATTAGCAAACAGTCTCCAACATTTATCCTGTGATTTCTCTATACAGTACTGTAACTACTCAAGGCGCTCACTATGCAGACACATTACACTGTCTGATACATTTTATTACAGTTAAACATATTTTATCTTTATAGATGAATAATTCTTCATCATTACATAATTATTAACATTATATTCATGCAAATACTGTAGTAGCTCACGTTACGTTAATCATTTAAGGAATTATGATTGATAATGATCTTCAGAGCTGATCAAAGCAGAGTATATACAGTTTCTGATACAAGGATTTGCATTCACTAAATCATAACCTGAATTATAAATCTTTTTCAATAGCTGAATTATATTGGTACGGTATATACGGGTGCCGGACACTGTATACCACACCCGTATATACTGTAGTGCCTGTCTGGGCACAGAGTTTTTCTAATGAAGCATGATAACAATTTTAGCATATATTATTATTTTGGAACCTGTTTCTGGCTAACTGTAATTAGTTAAAACTAATTAGCACATTTCTTTTTTATGCTGTTAGGCAGAACAATTTCCTTTGTAGAAGTAATGCATTTTTAAAGATATTTTTTTATTTTATACGGATCTCAGTTTTTTGAGAAGAGAACAATTTACAACTATGCAATCTCCAGATGGAAGCACTTAATCTAATCAGAATCCTATTTTGTGCCACTGCTGCTCATGACCAGGAATTTAGGGCTTAAGGAAGAAAATGCATTCAGCTTGGACTTGGGTAAGATTAGAGCTCACTAAGGCCAAGAGATGGACAATTATCTTGATTCACGGTTTTGTACCTGAAGCAAAGAAAACAATAAGAAATAGAGATTTTCTCTTAACATGCATTATGCAGTTTTTCTATTTTGGGTGGCTATTGCTTTTTCTATTTTATAAATATTTTAAAACTGCTGTTGAGCTTTTTCATTTTTTTTTTTAATTGCAACATTATTATCCTTTATTAACCTTTTGAGCGCCAAGAAAATTTCTCAAATTATATGTAAAAAATCATAATGACCTGTAATATTTACCCTATATAGAAAATATCATTTTTTTTTATTTGAATTTATATAATAAATGTGAGTGACGCTGGGATTTTTAGCAGATGTTTTCCAAATCTCTCCCAGAGATGTTGGCACTCAAAGGTTAATATGAGTTTTCTATATTTAGATGTACACAAACGTTAGCTGAAGAGGGAATTAATTTAGTCTATTTTAATAGATATAGCCACAGCTAAAAAAGGGGTTTTGTTCACTTGGTAGAAGCGAACCAAAGAAAGAAAAAAGCTTTGTGGGCGCACTCTTATTGTATGTAAATATGATATTAGTTTAAAATGTAACTTTTATTAAGATCCTTATAAAATAGGGTAACAAGAGCCGTTACATAGAATGGAAGGACAGATAGAGTTTATAGAGCAAAATCTATAGTTAGATTTATAAAATGTAGTGTGATAGCACTAGTAGCTTTTTCACACGTTAATCTCCATTCAGCGCATTAGTTCCTAATCATCATTGGTATGTATACACAATGTGATTATAGGCGAAATTGAATGGTTTATATCCCTCAATTGGAAGGCTGGAATTGCCTTGGGGGATATCGGTTGCCCCAGCAACAGGGTTAATTAGTATTTGTAGCTTGTATTGCTCATACAGTAGGCGTATCCAGTGCAATCTATTTGGGGAATACACTTGTCCAATTTTTAGATACCACACCAGTGTTTCTTCAGGAGTCTCCCACCAAAATACTGAACTGGCCCTTCACTGCTTTGCTTCCAAGTTCGGGAAGTTTTTGGGCAGTTCCAGTGAGGTATGGTGGTATAATTAGGACTAAATTCCCATTCAGCAATTGCCTGGTTAACTGAAATTAGAGCATTTATAGCTAACTTCATACCATATAGTTTTCACAAAGTTCACGGAGATAAGTATTGGCAAATTGCAACTGTACGTGGCGACAGAGATTTACCCTTAATGGGAGCCCTTAAGAAAAAGGAAGAGGAAAGGATTAGGTGTGGGGGGGGGGGGAGAAGAGCGGGGGATGGAAAGACAGAGAGAGGAAGAATTTGGTGAGGAGCAGAGAGAGGTAAGTGGATAATGAAATTATATTGTTGTTTTGTGAAGAATTTGAATCACAATATGGGTGGTATAACCACAAATTATTGGTCACCTGTATTTAGGCAGTGGGATAGATGTTATTAACCTGTATTCAGGTAGGGGAATATACCAGCAACCTGTGGGAAACGATACGTCACTCAAGCAAATGCAGAGTCAGAAAAGGTAAAGGTAAATTACTCTATCCTGGTATATAGCTTACTCAAAAATAATATTCCCTGATAAACAATGTTATTTCATTGGGGGCTGCTGCAGGAGAAAAAAGCACAGTGACCCTGTGTTATTATCAGTGATGCTTGCAGTTATTGATCTTAAAAGTTTCACAGTAATTGGTAAACAGATTTATGTCCTGGATATTTTAGCACTAAAATTGTGCTTTTGCTGCAGTAAAGAGAAGAGCACTGTAACCCAGCGCTATTGCCAGAGGTGCTGGCAGTCCTTTACTCTAGAGAGTTTTAGTCTGAATGGAAAACAAACTTTGGTGCTGAAAGCATTTGCACTGAATTGTGCATTGGTAGAAAACTTAGGTGTCACTCTGCCGCTGAGTGCAGGCAGGGGACACCAGTACCTTAGACGCCGGGTCCTGGCGTTTGGATGTGGGGGGACCTCGGGGGTCCGGTGTGAGGTGCTGGGATGTAACATTGTTTATCAGGGGATATTATTTTTGAGTAAGCTATATACCAGGATAGAGTAATTTACCTTTACCTTTTCTGACTCTGCATTTGCTTGAGTGACGTATCGTTTCCCACAGGTTGCTGGTATATTCCCCTACCTGAATACAGGTTAATAACATCTATCCCACTGCCTAAATACAGGTGACCAATAATTTGTGGTTATACCACCCATATTGTGATTCAAATTCTTCACAAAACAACAATATAATTTCATTATCCACTTACCTCTCTCTGCTCCTCACCTAATTCTTCCTCTCTCTGTCTTTCCATCCCCCGCTCTTCTTCCCCCCCCCCCCCCCACACCTAATCCTTTCCTCTTCCTTTTTCTTAAGGGCTCCCATTAAGGGTAAATCTCTGTCACCACGTACAGTTGCAATTTGCCAATACTGATCTCCGTGAACTTTGTGAAAACTATATGGTATGAAGTTAGCTATAAATGCTCTAATTTCAGTTAACCAGGCAATTGCTGAATGGGAATTTAGTCCTAATTATACCACCATACCTCACTGGAACTGCCCAAAAACTTCCCGAACTTGGAAGCAAAGCAGTGAAGGGCCAGTTCAGTATTTTGGTGGGAGACTCCTGAAGAAACACTGGTGTGGTATCTAAAAATTGGACAAATTTATTCCCCAATTTGATTGCACTGGATACGCCTACTGCATGAGCAATACAAGCTATAAATACTAACAAGCTCCGTTGCTGGGGCAACCGATATCCCCCAAGGCAATTCCAGCCTTCCAATTGAGGGATATAAACCATTCAATTTCGCCTATAATCACATTGTGTATACATACCAATGATGATTAGGAACTAATGCGCTGAATGGAGATTAACGTGTGAAAAAGCTACTAGTGCTATCACACTACATTTTATAAATCTAACTATAGATTTTGCTCTATAAACTCTATCTGTCCTTCCATTCTATGTAACGGCTCTTGTTACCCTATTTTATAAGGATCTTAATAAAAGTTAAATTTTAAACTAATATCATATTTACATACAATAAGAGTGCGCCCACAAAGCTTTTTTCTTTCTTTGGTTCGCTTCTACCAAGTGAACAAAACCCCTTTTTCAGTTACAATACTGAATTTTGGGGCGCACCACCAATCAATGACTATCAGAATTTTCTATAAAGATAGTCCTTCATATTGGTTTTCTAACTAATACCTTAGCATATTTTTCAGTCTGTGCGGGTTCTACCACACCCCCCTTACCATAGCCACAGCTAACTAAACAATATTTTATTAAAAAACAAAAAAAAATGCGGTTGCATTGCATTATGATTAAAATGCAGTTTCCGGGCATGCCACTGATGAGCTGTGGTACCTCCAGCAGTGATCTACTGGCTCACCACCATTTGGCAGCACCAATGCTCCCGCCCTTCATTGCTCACCCCTCCACCATCCGCTCACCTGATGATCATGCGCCAAGGTCCCCTTCCCTGGTCCCCTTTGCCAATCCTCCTCAAGTTTGGGGACTGACACATGAATGCCCAAGTACCCCCCAAACAGCTATGAACTTCTGCAAGCAGCCGCAAAACAGCTGAAGCCAGAAGCAGCAGCCCCAGGGGAGCAGGGGTTGCTGCATAAGGCATTGTATGCCCTTTCTGTGGTGAATATTTCTGGGGCAGGACAAACCTGCCCTGGTAGGTTTGTCCTGCCCAGGAATAACAACCACTCAAGGGGTTAATACTATATATGATTGGTCTATTACTGAAGACATACTGTACACTTGTGCCATCTGTAAAAACCACTGTTCTTAACTGATTATAAGTCATTTTGAGAAACACAATAGATGAAAACAATGTTTTTTTTTTTTACTTGAATATTTTTTTATTGATTTCATAAAACAGAAAAAACAAACAAATAATCAATAAAACAAGATATAATATTCATGGTATGCAATTCATTTCTCTATTATTTGATTAACTTGTTATTGATAGTTCCTCGGTAACCAGAATATATTACGGATATATTTGTTAGGAGATAATATATTTCCATTTGGCTACTTAACCATCCATTTGAGGCCCTTCTGTTTAGTTAATATTAAATCCACTATATGAAATTACTGTATTTTGACCATTGCATAGATTTTCCTATTACACCAATGAATTAGATTCCTGCAGAGTCTAATCTGAGGGGAACCGTGTATTGAAGTGTATTGTGTTTGTGAATTTGCTGTGCAGAAATCTTAATAAGTGAAGTGTCTAGAAACGGGCCAGTGAAGTCTATTACTAATATTATTACTGTGTATATTTCTGTGAACCTATCAGGAGAGAGAGAGAGAAAAAAAATGTGAGCATTGCTTTTTAACCCCTTCAATGGTGTTTTTTTTTTAGGGAGCACTCCCTACCGGCCCTTAATGCGGCAGCCTGGCTTGTCATAAGCCGACGCCGCAGGCTGTAATACAACATCAGCGCTAATCTTTGGCAATCAAGAACCAATAATTTTCCGGGCTTGCCAGTCTGGGCATTTAGGCATAGCCCGGAAAATTCTCAGGATTACCAGTGAAAGGGTTAAGGGGCTGTGCGTGCTACTGCTGTGGGTTTCGTTTTTCACATTTCCTACAAGTTGTGTGTATAATTACTATAAGGCCCAATACCTGCAATTTGTGTGTTTACCTATGTGTATATCCCCCCTTCTCTTCTCCCCCCCCCTCTCCTTTCATTCATACAGTATATCCCTTTGTTGGCTCCATGGGACCATCAAATCCAAAGTTCTACCCCCACATTTCATACCAAAATAAACATAAATAAGCATACATCGAAAAGAATATATATATTAAAAAAAAAAAAAAGATTGTAAGTATTATGCCATCAGTAAATAACTTCTGTTATTATAATTTTATATTATTGTTCTCTTCACACCTACCTATATACATAAAGTCCTATACATTCAACTTATATCCATAGGGTATCCGAATTTATTGAATCAATCTTATACCCCAACTTAATAACAGAGCACCTATAGCTCATAGACATATGCCTATCTTTATCCTCCACTACCTAAGCATCATTTACATTCTACTGCTCCCTACCTAATCTGGAGGTGCACCATCTATCCCATTTTTCTGAAAATTTGAAAGAGGCTCCTCGTATTTTAAACATGTATCTTTCATGATGAGCTACCTCATTACCTAGTGATCTGCGTTTGTAGATATTTGGAGTTTCTGGTGAGAACCAGGCCCTCGCTATTACTACCTTGGCTATTGTAGACATAGAACATATCTATATATACTTGTTAAATATGTTTCTTCCAGGTCTATGCCAAATAATCAGATTAACGGATTAATATTGGGGAGCGAAGGAGTGGTAAACCGCACATCTCTCCAAACTGACTCCCAAAAACCATATATAATGTGACATTCCCAAATCATATGCCAAAATCCTGCATTGTCCCCTTGACATTTAGGGCAATGTGAATTCTCTCTAAGGCCAGCCCTTTGAAGAGATACCGGTGTCTTATATGCTCTACAAAGGACATAGAAAAATACCTGCCTATATCTAATACATGGAGTAGTATATTTTGTTGACCTAGATGAAAACAATGTTTAGTTGTTTTATTACACTACTGTTCTACAATGTGATAGTTTGGTATTTTATAAATAAAATATGCTGTTGTTGTTATGATTCCTTTTTTTTTCTTTGTAATAAAATATTTTCACTGTAATACGTTGTCATGATAATACTAATCCTTTCAAAGAAGCCATTCTTATTTGACCTTTACACTCATTTATTCTACACATCTTTTTTTCAATAATAACTACAGAAATTTTTGTGTCTTGTATTCTATCTAGTAAAGGTATAAAAACCATCATAAAAACATTCATGCTTGAATTATATTACAACTTTGTAACTTTTAAGCCCATTTTTTTTTATATTTGATTTGTATTACACTGTAGCTGCTTTTCTAAATATGTTCTCTAATAATTGAAATGCTGATTGAGAGATATATGCTAATGACCATAATCTTTAAAAACCCCTTTACTGTAATCACTATATTCTTTTTGCAAAGGTCAGTAAAGTGCTTGTCTTTCTCCACCTTTTGACCATTCTGAGTTTGATCTTCACAAAATAATAGGGGAGCTGTAATCAGTTTTGGCTTCAAGGGCCTTTGAGTTGTATCTTTCTGGGCCAATTAAGGCTGATAAAAAAACCATCAAAGCCAATTATACTTATACTACCAACTTCAAAAGCATCACGTGTAATGATCACTGTTTAACTGGATGAAACACTAACTCAAAATGTAGACAGAAGGTGTACTGTGATGAGCAGTTTTATATATTTTTGTAAATAATTTTCTTTGATTATTAATGAATACATCAAATGGCATATATTTTCTACATTTCAGAAATCCATTTATAAAATCAGAACACCCATTCTGTACTTCATTCATATTTTAAGGCAGCACGGACAGTGTAATGGTTAGCATTACTGGCTCACAGCAGTGAGGTCATGGGTTTGATTCCCACCATGGCTCTAACTGTGCGGAGTTTGTATATTCTCCCCGTACTTGCGTGGGTTTCCTCTGGGCACTCCGGTTTCCTCCCACAATCCAAAAATATCCTGGTAGGCCTATTGGCTCCCAACAAATTAACCCTAGAATATCTGTGTGTGCGTGTACATGTGGTAGGGAATATAGATTGCAAGCTTCACTGGGGCAGGGACTGACGTGAGTGTTAATAAATAAAATATTAAGAGGGGCCAAGTTCTGTATTTTAAATAAGCATGCTTATTTTACTCCATTATTATTTTAAGGTACAGGCATTGTTCATTGGATCATTACAATATTTATCTACACTGTGGCCCTTATTCTGGTTCACTCGCAAAGGCACATTCCTTCTCAAATGAACAAAACCATGTGCATTGCAGGTGGGGCAGATGTAACATGTGCAGAGAGATTTAGATTTGGGTGGTATTTTGTTTCTGTGCACCGAAAATACTGACTGCTTTATTTTTATACTGCAATATAGATCTCACTTTAAAGTAAAACCGCACCCAAATCTAATACTCTCTGCACAAGTTACATCTGCCCCACCTGCAGTGCACATGGTTTTGTCCATTAGAGAAGGAATTTGCCTTTGCGAGTGAATCAGAATAAGGGCCTGTGTTTATACATTGATCTTCTCAGAGCAGTAGGAATGGGTTTGATACTGTAGGCTTCAACCTACAGTAATGTATGTTTTTTTTTTTGATAATGTAAAGACTACTACAAATAACAAAGGAAGAAAAGAAGGGCCAAACCAGTGTATAAATAATCATCTTAAATAGGGAAACCTAGTATTCCCTTTCTAAAACTAAAATTGGCCTCAATTGAACCCATTGGCCTCAATGACTAGGTCCTATTGTATATACACAGAAGGTGATAATTCTGATATATCATGAATCCCAATATTGAAGGAAATCCAATTATCTGTATCAACTTATGCTGCCCATACACAGTGTGATGGACAGGTGCGCACATCACATCCCATTGCACAGCACATAAAGTATGTGCTACCAGTATTCTTTTTAACTAGATTGCATCCCATCTAGTTCAAAACACATTCTGCTTTAGCCCATCGCATGCGTTTTGAAATAGATGCAATGCAAACGAGTATATCGCTCCATATATGGGCAGCATTAGATATACTGTAAGTAGGCCTGAGACTTCTACTAGTACCTTATTCACTTGGAAGTGGAACCTTAGACATTAGAACCACAGCTACAACTGTTTTGTAGAGTAGTACGTTATAAATACAGTTCTGTATTTCTATAATGTTATTTTACATAAAAAAATATACTCTACTGTAATTGTTGAATTAATCATACTGTATATGTGAAGAGAATATAAATGTATATAGTATACATAATAAAAAAGTCCAGTGTCCACTACTTAAACCAATGTGATAGTGTCCAATCTAATAAAAGACCTTTTACAGTATGTTACTATTTTTGCCTAAATGGGTACAAAGCCCAGAGGGTTATGGTATATTAGATCTACAATATCTAGGTCTACAGTCAAAAGGTCGACAGGGTCAAAAGGTCAACAGTCATAAGGTCAATAGGGTCAAAAGTCCAACAGTCATAAATGGTCAAAAGGTTGACATTTACATGGTCGACATTCAAAAGGTTGATATGGAAAAGGTCGACCTGAGTTTGCCCTTTTTTGGTGTCTATGTCGACATGCTATGGTGTATGGACACCGTCTAAGTGTACTGCGTCCCCTTGCATGGCTTGCTATGCTTACCATGCTTCGGGCATGGTGCCTCAATGCACTCGGCACACTGTTATATTCTTCCCCCACGCCATTGTGGATGGTAGGGTATGAAATATCGCCTCTTGACACATGACAGCTCTAACAAAAAATTAAAACCCATGTCAACCTTTTTCATGTAGACCTTTTCCACGTCGACCTTCTGACCATGTCGACATTTTGACCATGTCGACCTTTTGACTGTTAACCTAGACACAGGGGCAATGGGGCAGACTAGATGGGCCAAGTGGTTCTTATCTGCTGTCAAATTCTATGTTTCTATCTAATGACCGCCCAGAGAGCTTATATAAAACTGAGATAATAGAGTACTAAAGGCATAATCCCTTCAGTCAAATGTTTTGGGTCTGATTCAAATGCGGTCACAACTCCAGTGGTGTTAAATTGAGGGATTATCAGCAAACCGCACCTGTGTTGTGCCCATAGTGCACATGCACTACAGTACAGTACCTGTGCAACACCACTTGCCATAAGGAATGTGTTCTAGAGGTATTGACATGAAGAGTTGATTTGGGGGAGGTAACAAAGAGTCTCTACAAAAATCCCAAATAGAGTGTTTTGGAGCATTACATGGCATGTGACTGCAATCTCATATGCACAAAACAGAAATGTCCTTATTTTTTAAAGAAAAGTACTGTTTCTTTTTAATGAAGATACAATTAAATTAATTAGAAATACACTCTATACATTGGAAGTGTGGTAAATGACTATACTACTGTAGCTAAATTCCTTTGAGAGGAATGTCTACATACAGTAGGTGTATAGAGAGAATAGAAACAAGAGGCACTCGAAGACTGAACTAAAGATTGGGAAGTGGCCAGCAATCATCACTCCAGTGTACTAATGGTACATTGTGTTTGCTAAGTTAAAAGACTAATGGATGATTACAAAACCGTTGAAAACCCTTGTGCAATTATGATAGCACAGCTGAAAATGGGTTTGCTTGTTAGAGAAGCTATTAAACTGGCATTCCTTTGAGCTAGTTGAGTATCTGGAGCATCACATTTGTGGGTTACATTATACTCTCAAAATGGCCAGAAAAAGAGAAATTTAATGTGAAACTCAACAGTCTAGTCTTGTTCTTTGAAATTAAGGCTATTCCATTGCCAAGAAACTAAACATTTCACACAACAGTGTGTATTACTCCCTTCATAGAACAGCACAAACAGGCTCTAACCAGAGTAGAAAGAGAAGTGGGAGGCCCCGGTGCACAACTGAGCAAGAAGACAAGTACATTAGCAACTCTAGTTTGCAAAAAATAGACGCCTCACAGGTCCTCAACTGGCAGCTTCATTAGATGGTACCTAAAAAATGCCAGTGTCAATGTCTACAGTGAAGAGGTGACTCCGGGATGCTGGCCTTCTAGACAGAGTGGCAAAGAAATAGCCATACCTGAGACTGTCTGATAAAAGAAAAAAGATTAAAATGGGCAAAAGAAAACAGACATTGGACAGAGGAAGATTGGAAAAAAGTGTAATTGCCAGACAAATTGAAGTTTAAGGTGTTTGGATCACACAGAACATTTGTGAGACTCAGAGCAAGTAAAAAATACGGGAAGAGTGCCTTACACCATCTGTCAACCATGGTGGAGGTAATGTGATGGTCTGGGGCTGCTTTGGTGCTGGTAAAATTGGAGATGTGTACAAGGTAAAAGGGATTTTGAATAAGGAAGGCTATCAATCCATTTTGCAACGCCATGCCATACCCTGAGGACAGCACTTGATTGGAGCCAATTTCCTTCTCCAGCAGGTCAATGACCCAAAGCACACCTTCAAATTAAGCAATAACTATTTAGGGAAGAAACAGACAGCTGGTATTCTGTCTGTAATGGAGTGGCCACTAGATCTCAACCGTATTGAGCTGTTGTGGGAGCAGCTTGACCATCTGAAACGCAAGAAGTGCCCATCAAGCCAATCCAACTTGTGGGAGGTGCATCAGGAAGCGTAGGGTGAAATTCTTCAGATTACCTCAACAAATTAACAACTAGAATGTCAAAAGGTCTGCAATGCTGTAATAGCTTGACAAAAGCAAAGTCTGAAGGACAAAATTATAATTTCAAATAAAAATCATTATTTCTATATTTCCATATGTCTTGGCTATATGATATATTCATTTTGCAACTCATTTGATAAAGTCAGTTTTCATGCAAAACACAAAATTCTCTGGGTAACCCCAAACTTTTGAACAGTATTGTATCTGTACAACTATGAATACTGGAGGCTGATTTATTTTCAGCCCATGTAAATATTTTTTTTCTCCCCATTACAGTAGATATACTGTAGAACTTTCATCCTTTTCTGTTTACCATACAATGTTATTCAATTCTAAGTATATAGTCTGTCTTTATTGTGTGACTAATGCTGCTTACCCACTGCAGACCAGTTTAAAGTACTGGTAATCTTAAATGGTATTTAAAACGGTATTAGCATTCCCACTGCAGTAGATTACCGTTTTAAATACCATTTAAGTACCATTCCCATTGCAGTGAACCGTGTAAAATGTAGAGTGCCTAACCCCCCCCACCAGTGTAAAGAGTGCCTAACCTCCGTACCTGCCCTGTGCCCCCACCTCCCCTCCCCTTGTACTTACCTGCACGGGGATGCAGGGCAGTGGGGAGGCAGCGGGGGTCCATGCAGGCTCCATGCAGGGTACAGGCAGTCCCAGTGCCTGATGAGAACTAGTAGTTCTCACTTTGCGCATATGTAATGAGTGCACGTGCATAATAATGAGCCGCTCATTACATATGCGCATATGTAATGAGCGGCTCTTTATTATGCACGTGCACTCATTACACATGCACAAAGTGAGAACTACTAGGTCTCATCAGGCACTGGGACTGCCTGGAGGCTAAATAACGTTTAAGAGGCATTCCCACTGCCTCTTAAACATTATTTTAACGTGTAGGACTCTGCTTTAAAAACGGGTTGAAATACCATTTAGCTTTAAACGGTATTTCAACTCTGGCACTTTCCCACTGCAGCCTTAAAACTGTAAATTGCACTGAAAATCGGAAATTTACCGTTTTTTAGCTGAAGTGGGAAAGGGGCATAAGTTATTCATAAATGAACATTATTTAGCAGAATATTATATGTTTATTAGTATTTGGTACCAAGTTATAGAATGCTATATGCTTTAATTGTAGCCCTGAATATTTATTGAATGTATTTTTACTATATCCAATGTTTTATAATGAATATCCTCTTTTGCACATGCTTTCTGCACTTCCTAATTTTCAGATTTTAGTAAAATACTTATAAGCCTCATTATATTCTCTTTCCCGACAAGCTATTAGATTATTTGCATGAGTAATTGCAGTTTTATGTTCTATTAGTCCATGTACTGCAATTTTAGCAAAACTCAATGCTGATATTTTACAGGCTGGAGGATGAATTTAAGGTTACTTAGTACAATGGTAATGTACAAATTTAGGCATGGACATAACATAATGTGGCAAATGAAGGATTTTCATGGGGGAGAGGGGGGGTCCGTTACACACACACACGCACACACACATACACACACACACACACACACATTCTTCTGTTCATGCACACACATATAGCATGTATACACACTGCAGACACAAACACACATACAGCAGCATACATTCACACACATAGCATAAACACAGCATGTACCCATGGACACATATACAGTGGGAGCCACTGCCATCTATCTCTATAATAGGATTAAGTGAGTAATTGGATTACTCTGCTAATCCCCTATTCTATTGTTCTATATTTTATTGCAGCTGAGAACAATAGGATAGCCACGGTGAGCCACGGTGAGCCATGGCCTAAGGAGGATAGTTGAGATGGGCTTCTACTGTAGCATACAGAAACACAGACACACATGCAGCAGCATACCATGCCTCCCAACTGTGCTGCATTCAGCGGGAACGTCCTGTTTTTTTGGGTGCGTTCCTGCATCCTGCCCGGGGCCGGCAGTGTCCCACGCCGGGGGAGGGTGGGTGCAGTTGGGAGTCCCCCCTGTCACCGGCTTAGCAAAGGTGAGTAGATCTAGGTCTATTCCTGCACCTAGAGGGTCTGGGGGCATGGCTAGAAGCTCATGGAGCCTCTGGGCCATGCCCCCTCAGTGGCAAAGTGGGGGACGTGGCCTCATGGAATGATGAGCTTGCTTGGCACGCCCATTCCTGACAGGCCACGTCTCCAAATTATGGGCACGCGCCTTCAGCACGCACAGATGTCCCTCTTTCACTTTTGAGAACGTTGGGAGGTATGGCATACACACACAGCATGCACACACACACACAAGCACACAACGTACATACACACATACAGACATACACACACACACATACACCATATCTACAAAAACACACACAACATACAACCCCCTCCCGTCACTCACTCGCTCAAACATCAAAGGAGTGTACATGTTTAACTGCTGTGGACAAATCCCTGCCTTCCCTGACCAGCTCTCAAACAGCCACATAAAGCACTGACTGACTGAGAGGAGTTGCATGCTGCCACTGCAGCTAGCTCCCCCTACTGTCAGCCCAGCGGCAGCCTGCCCTGTCTCCAGGGGAGACAGCTGCCGTAGGCTGTGTTAATAATTGGACAGCTCGTGACAGGGGGGATTTCTGGTAATTGGAAAACCCCATTGCATGCGCGCCTGTGGGGGTTACCCATACATACACACAAGTACACAGACCCCCCCCCCCTCCAGAGTTACCCCTGCAGTAGCGCACGCAGGGGGGGGTTCTGAGTACCCAGAAACCCCCCAGGAGTCTAAGGGCCCCAGGCTGAAAGCTGAGGGTCTCCTCTTTCCATGGGTACAAGAATTTTAAAAATCGGCCCTTGGGAACCGGAGATATCTGACTTCAAATCAGTGGTCCCCATCCAAGCTTGTTAATTGCTCTTCCCAGTCAGATATTTCAGGTTCTGTCTGACTAAAGCAGCCCATACACGCTGCTTTGTGGGCGTGCTGTACTAGCACGGATCACATTGCATTGCATTGCATGTGCATCCGTTGTGCATGCAATGTGATGAAACCTAAGTACAAAAAGTATGTGCTTGCACATACTTTTTGTACTTAGGTTTTATCACATTGCATCGCATTGCATGCACAACGGATGCACATGCAATGCAATGCAATGTGATCCGTGCTAGTACAGCACGGAAAGCACGCCCACAAAGCAGCGTGTATGGGCTGCTTTAGAGTTTTTTCTGAGGATATATTCCAAAAGCTGAGACTCTTCCCCTTTGATGGACACTAGTAGCTTGTCTCTACTGTTCCCAGAACCAGAGATATCAGCCTTCCAGCAGCTGGTTACTGCTCCAGCTCCACACACCTGGTATGTAATTTTATATTCTTGTTGGCAGATTGTTTTGCCTCCTGAACTCTGATCCCCTAGTCCCCAACACCATTTGGTAGGTGGGATTCCCTAGTTTTTAATTCCATTAAAATCTAAGAAATCTATTTATGGGAACTGGAGATATCTGCAGTCAAGCAAGCTGTCCTCCCACCAGAAAATTATGAATAATAAGCCCACTCCACTATACACCCCTCCTCTGCGTATTAAACATCCTCTACCACCCTGGAAGTAATGTATTAGGGCCCCTTCATTCAGCCCAATGCCCCCCTTCTCCCACCCCATCTCCCACCATCTGTGCAGTAAAGGGGCAATTAGTGGAAATTACTGATCCAGGCCCTACATGCTGAGCGGTTGATATAATACCCCCTACCAGTCGCGGGACATCAAAACTTCCCCCACCCCTACTGCTGGAGGATCGGTAGGGGCCCCAATACATTGCTATGCCCAGGGGTCTACACTGCTGTTATGTATGTATATATATATATATATATATATATATATATGTGTGTGTGTATATTATTATTATTATTTATATACATTTGGTCTATCTATAATACTTTAACTGACCCGGCATATACTGGGTCACCTAAGTGTCCATCTCCGTGCTTTGCTCCGCCCCTCTGGAAACCCCCTTCTGAAAATCCTGCGTTTGCCACTGCCCTGCCGGGCTGAAGCCTGGTGCTGTCCTTTGTGCCCCTGGGCTGTGGGCACTGGGCTGATGTTTGTGTATAGGTAAGATAAAACTATTGGCTTCTGCAGTGGAACTATGAGTCCCAACAAGCCTGGGCTGCATACTGGGACTTGGAGAACCACAGATACCAGCATGCTGCCCATTAATGGGCTTGCTGGGACTCTTAGTTCCACAGCAGAACCAATAGCCAAATAAATACACAAAGACACCTGAAAAATACAAATTTAATACACACAGAGCTCATACATACAGATACAGTACTTACCTACAGTATCTTGACCCGAAGCTTTGGTCCCCTTCTCCAGTAGTAATCCATATTGGGTACCTGTGGAAGGCAACCATACTCACCGGGGTCCTCTGGTGAGGATTTTGTCCTTTTGGGTCCCTGTAGGCATCCACCATACTTGGAAAATAAAAAAGCGCCTGTTGACGATTCCTGCATGGACTGGTGGTGCCACAGAATGTCTTTTTGTTACGTTCAATAGCTCCTCCCCCGAATAGTGCTATTGGGCGCCTAGCAGCACCTAGCTGCCAATCAGGAGTCGCTAGGCTGCTATGTGGCCAATAGCGCTATTCATGGGGAGGATACTGTAGGTAAGTATCTATGTGGGGATAAGTACATCCGGTGGGGGCTGGGGATAGTCGCACCAACGTGAGCTCCATCCGTCCTAGGTCGGGGCTCCCATCCTCGGCCCCGGAGATGAGTGCGTGGCGTGGGGAGAATGGAGGAAGGAGGGGGACGGAGTGCGCTGAGGATTTCTCCGCATGCCGGGGATGAGGAGAGCAGCGGACCGGCTGTGGACCTGACGCGACGGAGCTCCCTCACGGCGGCGCAGGCAGGCATCGGCTGCTCATATCCGAGCAGCCGTGCAGACACAGGACCTGCCTGCTCGCCGGCTGGGGAGGCGCTCAGGAGGGGAAGAATGCGGCGCTCGATGGAGGAGAAGCTGCCAGAGAGGCCGGGCCGCACTGCAACCACGAAGAGGACGCAGTGACACCCGGCCAGTGGAGGCCAACACCGCAGCCTCCAGCATCACCATCGGCCCGGGGGGACCACTGGAGGAGGAGGATCATCTCCAGATCCCCCTCTACGTGGATGGGAGTATCCTGGCAGGCCCGGTGCAGGTCAGGACGGTGAGGAGGACCCCGAACACTCTCTTCCCTGCAGGCCCACCCTGGCCCGCTGCCTCACCTAGGTGGGCCCCTGCCCTGGTAGTCTCACCAGCGGTAGCCACCCTTCCCTGCAGGCCTAGACCTGATAACACTAACATACCTGGCCATTCTCTGGCCTACCGCGGGCCCAGCCTTGGCCCCCCTGTCTCACACCCTGGCTTACTGCACACCCTGTCCTGCTGCTCAGCTGCGGCCCCCAACAAAGGCCCACGGACTCATTGGAAATGGTCAGGCTCCAGCCACAGGCCTCACTGACTCTCCCCAGGCCTCAGTGACTCTCCCCCCCCCCACCATCACCACCACTGCAAATGGCGCCGCAAATGGCTGCCTAGGATCTGTGCACTCAACCATATATAACCTTGTGTCCCCTGTGTGATAACTGTACTGTCTAAGCTATCTCTGCCATAACTGCAATGTATTGCTCATACTGTTACCTACCTGGCTGCTGCAACGACCAGTGGCGCCGCTGATGGCTGCCTAGGCGCTGTGCAGCTTGGCGGGTATTTGTTCCCTATGTGATAACTGTACTGTCCCTGCTCATACTGTTACCTACCTGGCTGCTGCAACGACCAGTGGCGCCGCTGATGGCTGCCTAGGCGTTGTGCAGCTCGGCGGGTATATGTTCCCTGTGTGATATTGTACTGTCCCTGCTTATATTGTTACCTACCGGCTGCTGCAACGACCAGTGGCGCAGCTGATGGCTGCCTAGGCGCTGTGCAGCTCGGCGGGTATATGTTCCCTGTGTGGTATTGTACTGTCCCTGCTTATATTGTTACCTACCGGCTGCTGCAACGACCAGTGGCGCCACTGATGGCTGCCTAGGCGCTGTGCAGCTCGGCGGACATGTGTTTCCTGCATATAATGTCTCAATTTAACGTATGTAATGCCCCCCCCCCTCCCTGGTTGATCCTGCACTGTAAAATCCACAAAAAATTCCTAGTGTGCGCAAGCATACATGGCCAATAAAGTTGATTCTATTCTATTCTATTCTATGTATAAGCTCTGTGTGTTTTAAAGTTGAATATTTCAGGTGTCTTTGTGAATTTATTTGGCTATTTGTTCTGCGTTGGAACTATGGAGTCCCAGAAATCCCATTAATGGGCCACATGATGGGACCTGTTGTTTTCCAAGTCCCAGTATGCGGCCCAGGCTTGCTGGAACTCATATTTACACACAAGAACCCAATAGTTTTATCTTTCTTTTACACAAACATCAACCCGGGCAGGGTTAACTCTGGAGGGGGGATCCCTTCATTGGGAGGAGTCCCCACTTCCACAGGGTCCTGGCCTGGGCTGACTGGTCAAAATGTTAATGCTTTGGCCAGGGGGGGAACTTGTATAAAAAGTCTCCCCCCAGCTGTAGCATTACCCTGCTGGCTGTTGGGCCTGGTGCTGGTTGCTGAAATACGGGGGACCCCTACTTGTTGTGTCCCCTGTATTTTGGGAACCAGGAATGGCCCTTTAGCCTGGTGCTGGTTTTAAAAACTCAGGGGATCCCCTATGTTAATTGTTCCATGATTTTTTAAACCAGGACTGGCTCTTTGAGCCCAGGGCTGGTTACGACCATGGCCGTTTTAAAAATGTATTTATTTATTTTTTCTATCAGTTTTTACACTGAAGCCTGCACGGATCTGACTGATCTGTGCAGGCCAAATCCACCTGGAAAATTAGTAGTATTTTCGAGGCAATTAGCATCAGTATTCAAAGAAATGGTGATTTCTACTCGTATTCTATCAATGACGTATGCATTTGCATTTATGAATACGAATGTGCCATGAATATGAATAAGGACTGACGTATTTTTTGGCATAGTAAATACATATGGGCAGTCGTGTTTGCATTCGATCGCCTACAAATACGCCTAAATTAGGTGTATTCACCTTAGTAAATTTCCCCCATTATGTTTCCTGTGGTTGGGCTCTATCTGGAAGCTGCTGCAAATTTTATTGTGGAGATTAAGTGATTAATGAGCAAGTTTAGAACCCACTACAAAGATGAGCTAGGGTGACAGCTCATAAAAAACTTTAGAAGGAGACTAGAATGGACCTCAAAGGAGTAGGTTAATTGGCTGCAGACATACAAAAATAAGCCTAGTGTAATGGCTGCCATCATGGGGGTACATCAGGTACTTTAGTCCCAGGCCTGGAGTGCCGAGGGGGCCCTGCCCCTGGCAGAATTAAATTACCAACCAGCACTAGTGACATGTGACAATATTCTTGTGGGGCATATGATGCACATCAGTTGGGGGCATCATAGAACTTGCTTACATTGGGCATCAGGGCATCAGGGTTTTTCTCTGTATCCACTCTGCCTGTTCGTCAGTGTTGGAATTGGCCCTGTCATCCCCTGCCTCCCCCTATTCTTCCTCTCTCTTCTATTCCCCTCCAATTTTCCCAATCTTCGTCTTATCATATTCATCCTCTCTCTCTCTTTTCCAGTACTCCTCCTTTCTGTCTCCTGCCTATTCCTTCTGTTTAACTGTACCATTGCCGTCCATTCTTTCTCTTCTCTCGCTTCCTTCAATGCCCGTGGGAAACACAATGAGGGAGGCCCTGCCTATTTTTTTAGTCCCAGGCCCCACAATTTATGGTGGCAGCCCTGCCAAGTATCTGTGTATATGCATATGTGTTTAGGGAAGACTAGATGGGCCAAGTGGTTTTCATCTGCCATCAAATTCTATGTTTCTGTGAGAATAAGAGGGAAGTTTAGGAGTGGTATTATACGGGAAGGTGAATTTCAAGAAAAGAAGGAATCCGTGTTTACTGATTTTTCTCTCTAGTTATTCATATTACTACTGTTTCTTGTGTCATGTTTAACATGGTTTGTTTAGAAGCTTCTATTTAATCATTTACACTCAAGAGTACCAGTCCATTGTACACTATTATGATACATCATTGCTTCTAGGTCACTTTGTGTAATGACTTGTACAAGGAAAGACAATTCTAATTTATTCCAGTGTCACTGGTTAAGTCATAAATCCTGTAATGATACTTACGGAGAGCAGGGGATTGGGAACTAAGAGTGGCCCTGGAAACATTTGTAGAAGTGGCCTTACATGGATGGCACCATCTGAAATGGAGGCAGAACTAACACAAACAATTAAGAATAATACATCACTAGACATGTGTGGATGCCGTTGGCAGTCTAGTACCCCCCAGACTTTTCAAATTCTGTAACAAACCACAAAACGACACATTTCAAGTAATAGCCCCCCCCCCACTGAGACTGAGCACAGACCTCACACCTCCATCAAGCTTCCAAAAACTCATTACCTTAATCCACCTAATCCACCCCAGACATTGTTAAATCCTCAGATAGCACTCACTTCTGTTTATAGTTTGGGTCCTACTTTATATAAATATTTGCACCATTGGGTACTCTGCCCTGTTATCCGACAAAGGTTGATTGTGTGGAAGACAGGAGGGGATGGGACAACTACTCTGGACAGGGCCACATATTTTTTTTTTTAAGTCACTCACTGACAAGTGGCCTCACAGGTGCATTGGGCTACTGTGAATCTTCCCTGTGGGGTATATGGCCAATCCACCCCTGTATTCGGATGACCGACGGTCAGGAATAATGATGCCAGCATTCCAAAGGAGGGAATCTCAACAGAGGTCAGGAAAGTATACTTTCTGTCTCCCTGCCTCCCTAACCCTCCCTTCCCACACCTTAACCCTGATCCCCCTTGCAGCATGACCCCAACCCTCCCCGCTAGTGGCTAACCCTTACTCCCTTGCCCCACTGCTTAAACCTAACTTTCTCCACAGCCTAACTCTATGCCCCTCCTATACCAAAGCTTCACCCAAACCTCTTCCCCCAGTAGCATAACTCTAATGCTGTTAGGGTTACCACCTTTGTGTTGAAAGATTCCTGGACAGTGGCCCGCCCCTTGAAACACCCACAGTCCACCCCTTGACCCGCCCCCAGCTCCGCCCCTTGGCCCACCTCGCTAAAAATGCAGCATTTTATTGCAATGTTTATTATTAATAAATTGGGAGTCTGAATTGGGCACCTGCAACCTTGTTTTTGTATGCAGTACTACTGAAAGGTATCCGCATGGTCGCACCTCTCAATTGGTGTGCACCCCAGGACCCCACCCCTGTATATCCCTTCCTGCTTTGCCTTCGCAGGAAATGATATAGCATTGCAATAAATGCCCTTTAATACATCCCACCCAATATTCTATCCTTTTTTTTATGTTCAAATAATTTTATTGAAGGAATGTAAACAATAACAGATGCAGTTACAAGAACAGTCAGCGTTGGGAGCTGATTTAGCTTAGGACCGGATGCTTAGTAAGAGGCGGCGTAACAGATCAATTTGCGAATGGGTCCCATGAGATAGATTATTGCAAATAGAAATACAACTGAGAACTAAGTAGGGGGGAGGGTGCGTTGATGAAAGGGGGGAGAGGGACTGGTGGGGAGGGGGGATGAGAGGAGTGGGGGGGAGTTAGGCAGAGAGTAGGCTTCATGTACGATTGGTGGTAGGGCGGGGGGGGGGAAGTGTGGGGGGGGAATATACAAGAGGGGAGTAGGGGGTGGGGTAAGTGGGGAAAGTAAGTGAAAAGCTGAGGGCAAGAACAGGCTGATGTAGGTTAGGGCACTTTAAGGTCGGGGAGACCTGGAGGGAGGTAGTGTTTGAGTGGAGGGCGGGGCGAGAGTGAGTAGTTTTAAGCAAGGCCCGGGAGGGGGATGCCCCTGGTAGTGTACCATGGGTCCCAAACCTTGTGGAACTTCTCCACTGTGTTATTTTGGAGGCTGGTTATGTATTCCATTTTGGCGACGTACCAGATTCGGTTTAGTAGTTCTTGGTACGTTGGGGGAGCAGGGTTTTTCCAGGCCTTAGCAATTTGTAGCTTGGCTGCACAGGTGATGTGAAGAATCAATTTGTTTGCGAGGGTGGGCAACCGGTCGGCCGGGGCACACAGAAGCATCGTGGCAGGGGAAAGAGGAGGGCATGCTGGCAGGGTTGAGTTTATGACGGATCGGACCATAGACCAAAAGGGCATAATGCGTGGGCAGGTCCACCATATGTGGAAGAAAGTGCCTTCACACCCGCATTGGCGCCAACATGAGTTGGATACGGATGGGTAAATAGCGTGTAGGCGTGTTGGGACCAGATACCACCTGGTGTAGATTTTGTATGAGGTTTCTCTAATAGCTACACTAATGGAGCATTTAGAGATGTTTAGTCTGATCGTTTTCCAGGTGTCCTCCCCCAGAGGGGTTTCCAGGTCTAAATCCCAGGCTTTTTTGTGCGGTTCTAGTGAGGGGCTGTCAGGTGTGAGGACAGAGTGGTAAAGGTGGGAGATGATGCCTTTATCCATAGGTCTATGGGCACATAGATATTCCATGGGAGTGAGGTTTCTAAGGGGGCCTGTCTTGGATAGTGAGGACGAGATGAAGCTCCGGATTTGGAGGAACTGATAGAAGAGAGAGTGAGGGAGGTGGTGTTTGTCCTGTTGATTGGCGAAGGAGAGCAGAGTGTTCCCGGCGTGTAGGTGACTGAAGCGTGTTATTCCAGCTGAAGACCATGTAGAGGCCATGTGGAGGGATTGGCCGGGGGGAATGCTGAGTGTTGCCATAGAGGTGTCTGCGGGGAGGGATATGAGGTGAGTGAGAGCTTGGTGGATAAGGAGTCCCATACTGAGAGAGTGAGGGAGATTGTGGGTATGGCCAGGGCTGTGGTGGGTCTCAGGTGGCGCGGGATCCAGGGGAGAGAGGAAACGGAGAGCAATTTTGCAAGGTCATTTTCTAAGTCGACCCATCTTTTTACATCCCGGGGAGAGTGCCAAGCGACAAGTTGGCTGAGTTTAGAGGCGTGGTAGTATTTGGAGAGGAGGGGGAGGCCTAGGCCTCCTGATGTTGGGGGCTTGGAGAGAATGTTACGGCGAATACGGGGTTTTTTGTGGTTCCAAATGAATTTACAGAGGGATGTCTGAAGGGTGGCGAGGGTTCTCCTGGGGACAGCAATGGGGAGAGTCTGAAAGAGGTAGAGGAGCTTTGGGAGCACGGACATCTTAATAGCATTTATGCGACCTGACCATGATATGAAGAGTTTTCCCCACCGAGAGAGGTCTTGTGAAATGGTTCGGAGGAGGGGGGGATAATTGAGCTTGTATAAACTGGCGTAGGTTTTTGATAGGTGGGTACCCAAATATTTTATAGAGTCTCTGCGCCAAGAGAAGGTGAAGTTGGCTTTAAGAAGATCAAGAGCGGGTTTAGGGATGTGGAGGGGGAGCGCCTCAGATTTATCATGGTTAATTTTATACCCTGAGAAGTGGCCGTAAAGGGAGAGTTCTCGGAAGAGGTTGGGGAGGGATATAGAGGGGTTGGTTAGGGTTAGGAGGACGTCATCGGCAAAGAGGGAGATTTTGTAAGAGGAGTTCCCAATTGTAATTCCCGAGATGTCGGGATTGGATCTAATTCTGCTGGCTAGGGGTTCTATGATTAGAGCAAAGATGAGTGGGGAGAGTGGGCATCCTTGCCTTGTCCCGTTAGAGACGCTGAAAGAGTCGGAGGTTATGCCTCCCGCAGAAACTGATGTGGAGGGGTTATGGTACAGAGCTTGGATGGCTTGTAAGAATTGTCCTTGAAACCCGGACCTTTGGAGTGTGTGGGTTAGAAAAGACCAGGAGATCCGGTCAAAGGCCTTTTCTGCATCTAGGGCCAGTAGTATGGATGGAAGTTTTAAAGTGTTGACATGGTGTATCAGGTTTATGGTTCTTCTGGTGTTGTCCAGTGCTTGCCGTGTTGGGACGAAGCCCACTTGGTCAGGGTGTATGAGGGATGGGAGGAGGGGGTTGAGTCTATTAGCGAGTATTTTGGCGAAGAGTTTCAGGTCCGTGTTTAGTAGGGAGATAGGGCGGTAATTCGAGGCCAACTGGGGGTCTTTACCTGGATTCGGTATGACGGTGATCACGGCTCTAGTGGTGTCCGGGTGGAAGAATTCTCCGTTTAGAATGCGGTTAAAGGTAGAGGTGAGGTGAGGGGTGAGGGTTTGTTGGAAAGTTTTGTAGTACGAAAAGGGGAATACGTCTGGGCCTGGGGCTTTAGAGGGTTTTTGGGACTTGAGGGCTGTTGCGATTTCTTCTGAGGAGATGGGGCGGCAAAGTTTAGCAGAGGTGTTAGGGTCTATTTCGGGGAGAGGGCATGAGGCCAGGTATTCAGGGGGTGATGTAGACGTGAGGGAGGGTGGGGGGTGTGTAGGGGAATTGTATAGTTGTTTGTAAAATTCCTTAAATACATCATTGATTTCGGAGGGGTGATAACACGTATTGCCCAGCGAGTTTTTAAGGGCTGGGATAGCCGATCGGGCCTTACGGTTTTTCAGTTGATTGGATAGTAAAGCGTCAGCCTTATTACTTTTCTCATAGAAGCGCTGGTTTGTCCAGCGGAGTGTTTTGTCTATTTTCTCTGATAGAATTGCGTTGAGGGTAGATTTTGCCTCGGTGAGACGCCCATAGTTATCATTGGTCGGGGAGCGCTTGTGTTGGGAGTCAAGCAGGGCGACTTGATCTAAGAGTGATTGGAATTTTTGTTTTTGGTCTTTGTTTCTGTGGGAGGCATAGCTGATAATGTGGCCCCGAATTACCGACTTGTGTGCTTCCCAGATTAATGGAGTACATCCCAAATCAGTATTATTGAGGGAGAAATTATCTAGCATGGCTTCTTTTATCTTGGATTGGAATAGCGAGATCTTTAGAAGGGTTTCGTTTAACCGCCAGGAGGGCTTGGATGTCGGGGAGTCCAGGATATTAAAGGAAGAGGAGAGAAAGGAGTGATCTGACCAGGAGTTGGGGATGATAGAGGAGTCTATTAGTTGGGTAGAAGCTGAGGGGCAGCAGAAGATAAAATCAATACGTGAGTGTGTAAGATGGGGAGGAGAGAAGAAAGTGAAGTCCCTGGCAGAAGGGTTCACAGCGCGCCAGGTGTCGACGAGGTTTGTCTCTGTAATATGTTTTGTCAGGGCGCGAGCTAGTGGGTCCGGCCTAGGGGGGGGGTTGGGTACGAGTTTTGTCAAGGCTTGGGTCTAGGACACAGTTAAAGTCCCCACCTAGGAATAATTGGCCCACCTTTTTTTTGTGTAAAACGTTAAAGAATTTTTAAAAAAAGTGCTGTTGACCAGTGTTGGGGGCGTATACGTTGGCGAAGGTGACTTCTGTGGGGCCCAGCCGACCAGTCGCGATAATGTATCTGCCGTCTGTGTCTTTAAACACAGAGTTTAGCGAGAAGGCTAGTTTGTTGTGGAATAGAATGGCTACACCATTATGTTTGGTTGCACTGGATGAGTATAACACAGTGGAGAGTGTCTGGATCGTAGGGTAGGGTGACCGGGATCCCTGAAGTGTGTTTCCTGGACTAGGATAACATCGGCCTTCAGGGACTTGATGTTGCGGAATAGGAGGGATCGTTTTTGGGGAGTGTTTAGGCCTTTTACGTTCATGGAGGTTATTGTAAGTGGCATGGTTGTTTAGGGGAGGTGGTGGGAGGGGGGAGCAGGGGGAATGTAGGAGGAAATCTGTAGTGCACAGTGTTTGTAGGGGGGTGGTAGAGATGGGGGGAGGATGCTGAGAGTGTCAGAGGAAGGAGGTATATATGTTAGCTGGGGGTGGAAAGATGAATGCGGAAAAATGAGGAATGAAGTGGGTAGCGATCAGGGGGGGGGGGGGAGTTGGGGCTGGGTACGAATCCTCAACGATGGGAGGATGTACTCAGTGGTTAGGACTGGGAAGTCCAAAGAGGTGAGAGCCTTGTGAGTGGAGTCACCTCAGGGAGAGGTGGGTGGAATAGGATATGGGGAAGAGATTAGGAGGGCGTGTGGAAAGGAGATCACAGCCCCTGGGTGCAAGGAGTAATAAACGTTATAAAAACATCAAACAGATACAGCTGTTAACAGAGAAAACATTGAATGTTGAGAATAAACATTATATGCTGGTGGAGGTCCCGAGCGGGGGGCGAGGGGTAGAGGCGGCCCGCGGAGCCCGATGAGGCCTAAGTAGGCTATATGGTTCGGTGAGTAAGCTTTGTTGGGTCCAGCTATCAATGACTCCGCGGTACCGCCCCAGACCGCGCCACGCCTCGGGTCTGTCTCCTAGAGAAGTTAAGAGAACAAGAATAATTGTAAAAATTAACAGCATAACTGAGGAACTCAGGGAAAAAAAAGCCAAAAAAAAAAAAAAGGAACGAGAAAAAATTTCTGGGCTGAATGGGAATACATATTAAACAAAGTCAGATATATGTAGGGTGCGCAACTGTTTAAGCAAAAAATAGCTGAGTCCCAGAAGTAGAGTCCTGAGTGGGTTTATAGGGGGAGTTAAGTTTAACGAGGGGGTAGAGCTCCGTCTGGGGGGGGATTGGACTCTTCCAGGTGAGAGAGCAGGTCCTTACATTCACGCATGTCTCTAATTAGAACAGTCTTACCGTTAAGGTCCACGATGAGTTTAAAGGGGAAACCCCATCAGTAGCGGATACCTTTGTCACGGAGGGCTGTTGTGAGGTCACGGAAGTCTCTCCTTTTGGCGAGCGTGAGAGGCGAGAGGTCCTGGTAGAACTGAAGTTTGGAGGACTCGAAGACTACAGAGTTTCACCCTCTGGTTGCTGAGAGGATGAGTTCTTTATCCTTGAAGCTTAAAAATCGGATGACTACATCCCGAGGTGGGTCACTGTCTCGGGGTTTTGGACGGAGGGCGCGATGTGCTCTTTCCAGCTGAATTTTCCGAGGCCCAATTTCCGGGGATAAGAAGGAGAAGAGTTTGTGGAGGTAAGGCTCCAGGGCTTCCTGAGTGATGGATTCGGGGATGTTTCGTATGCGGATATTATTTCTGCGCTCCCTGTTTTCCAGGTCCTCGTTTTTGGTGCGGAGGTCGGTAAGTTCAGAGATAATGTGGTCGAGATCCCTGCTCGTGTCGTTAATGGATTTTTGGAGGCCGTCTTGACGGGACTCTAGCTTGGTGGTTCTTGCGGCTAGAGAGGATATGTCGGATTTGATGGAGGCAACTGCCTTGTCCAGTTTGGTTTCAAGTGAATCTTTGAAGTCAGTGATGAGGGATCGGAGAGCTAGGATGTCTTCCTTGGTGGAGGGGGAGGGGGAAGGGGGGCGCTTCTTATCCATGGTTTTGATACTGGGAGGGGGGGAGTCCTCACGTTGGTACGCTTTATTGGCTCTAGTGAAATGTTGGGAGATATCCGGGCCTCCTTTTTTGGGTGTTTTAGCGACCGATCTCCGCATGAGAGGGGGACCACGGAGGCTATAAGAGTTTAAGTGGGTTTTCAGCAGTGTATTCTTGTGGAGGGGAGCGGAGTGGGAGGTTGGAGTATAGAAAGCTCAGCAACTGATAAATCCGGGGACTGGGGAGGAGTAAAAAGAGGCACCCAGGGGAGGTGAAGGGTGAGGTTTAGGTCGCCATTAAGTCGGCTTGTTGGATGGCTGATAAGAAAGGCTCTGTTCTTCGATTTTTAATGGTACGGGCGGGTTTAGGAGGATATAAACCCTTTCAGGGGTTAACTATGTAGATCTTTGAGTGCTGGTAAAATTGTGAGGCTGTCAATTGTCAATTGAACCACTAGATGGAGCCTCGTGTCTATTTTGTTCCAGGTACAGTAAGGCAGCAGATACACAATATGGGGGCTGAGGCTATTTCTTGGGTTGCTGATGTAGCAAATGGCCCCAATGCAGCACAGAGGCTTGTCGCTAATGCTGTAACATGGTAGTATAGTATAGTGGTCTGGCACTGTCTACATTCAGATGTGCAGTACTGATTCCAGGCCAGTGGTCTATCAGGCTTCAGTATACTGGGGTAAGGTAAGATACAGGGGGAATGCGCAGAGGCAGGGAGGCTCAGTGTGTATGGGATCCTATACTTCTTCAGAGCCCGGTGTGTTGTGGGGGCTTCAGCCTGCTCCCCTCTGGGCACAGGTGTCCCCTAGGGCGGGAGGGGGGGGACGAGCGAGGGCCCCGTCGGGCAGCACGGCACTTTTATGGGGAGGGGACTCGGGCATCTGCGCGGGCGGCCGGGTGAAGCCCAGCACCCCGGGGTCCCGCCCTGTCACCACCGCAGCCCGGGGAGGCAAAGCGCTGTGCCTGGAGTGGCTCCTGCGGCGGCAGAGCTGTGTGACGGACTCAGCTACTGCCGAGTCCAAGATGGCCGCCGCGTCTGGGACTGAGGGAGGGCGCCCGGCTCCCCTCACACGATTTTAGCTAGAGAGGGCAAGTAGGGGCTCATGGAGGGGTAGGGGCACCCTCTGCTTACCTCCCCCAGGAAGGGGTGCGCGAAACTTCGCCTCCAGGCGCTGTAGTCTGGCGCGATGCGGTTGTGGAGCCCAGCAATCGGGCGAAGGATCCTAATTGAGGCCGCGGCTTCAGGTGAGAAGAGGGCCGCAACCTGCAGGGTTGGATTTCTCCTTCCCCCGGCTCCGCAGCACACTCAGCCTCGCTCAGGAGGGAGTAGGAGAGGCGGCTGGGCAGCAGTAGCTGATTTATTTGTGCCTCTAGGGCAGCAGAGAGGCTTCTTAATATTAGATCTGTCAGGAGCTCTCCTAATGTGCGACCAGCTCCGTGCTTGGCTAGGCCACGCCTCATTCTATCCTTTTTTTATCCAGAAAATTAAAAGGGGAAAATGTGTGTTAAAGGAAATATATATATATATATATATATATATATATATATATATATATATATTTTACCTATACTGGCACTTACTAAATGTTTATAAGAGTGTTTGCAGAGTCACAGTATATTGCGTATATTCACAATGCGTATGCTCCGGAATGGGTGCTGGATAGCCTCCTGACAGTCAAGATTCCGATGGTCAGTTGACTGAATTTGCTGTTAAAAGCCTGACATTCGGATCCCTAATTACAGGGGATTTGCTCCCATGTGAGGTTCCATGGCCCCTATAGAGGAAAAATAGAACTTGTGGCGAGCGCAGAGAGCATACAAAGAGCCTTGTAGTAATCACCTCTCTGTAGGAGTCCCAGCAGTCGGGATTCTGCGATTGGTCTAATAAACATCGGAATCCCGTCTGTGGGCAGCTTATACCACACCCCTCCAGAATTGAGCATTTGCAATTATGGGAAATGCAGAGTCCAATGCATTTCTGATGCATCTTCACTTGTGACCTCCAGTTGGTAGCAAGACGTTCTTATGCAGGCTATGATCAGTGAATAAATAATCATTTCATTATCCTGGGAAACAAACCACTAATGCTACAGTGTTTCAGAGGCAGGTCTAAGATACATTTTGCTATAAACCATGCCAATATAAAAATACATTCAAACGTTAATGCAACAACATGTAGATGATCTACAAATCTGGTGATCAGGTAATATCTGATGTTAACATAATACTAGGGCTCATTTTGTATTCCCTGAACACCTGCTTACTAGATTGACTTTGAATGACATGTAAGAAGTCAAGTGATTAAAAAAATGTAAATGGCTTCTTTCAGCAGCAGTCACCCAGAAACAAATCATTCAATACCTAAGTTGTGCTGAGAAATGGCCTGTTCCTTCATGCTCAGAACATCTCCATCCACCTCCATCTCCTTTTGCATTTTGGCAAGGGAATTGTTCAGCATTGATGCAAACAGCAGAACATCTGTGTAATTAACTTGTTATTTCAACTGGCCAAACATATAAATTGAATTCAGTGTCTGTCAAGTATCAGTTTTCTGTGGGTTAGTTTAGTTGTAGGCATACAGTTATATACCTGTTACTTAATACTGTTATGGACAGGTAAATCGTAATGCCTTAAGTTAATTGAAGCTGAAATTGAAAACCTTATACCTACAGTATGTAGGATCAACACACTAATCTAGCCTGCATTTACTTTCCAAACTAATTTATACCTTAAAAGCGTTTCGTCAATGTGTCTGAACAAGGTATTTTTGCATTTCCTGAAAGCATAATTGTCTGAATTCAGCTAAATAAGGAGTGGAGGGCGAGAGCAGTTAAACAAATATTAATTACTTTAGGATATGCTTTACAGAGCAGACGAAAAATACCTGACACCATTTTAGGTCATTCTGTGACTTGAAAATGTTGCAAAATATTAAAGGATTTAGATACAATTTCCAGGATGAAACTTTAAAATACACATGTGGATTGTGTGTTTGTAATCGATTAATGTTTTCCCTACTGTATATTTTTCCTACCATAATTTGCTTTAAATAAGTCAACTGTATGGATAATGGGGCCAAGTACACTCGATTTTGCCTATTTTCATAGTGATCTGACTAGATCGCTCAGAAATTAAGCACAAATCGATGTGTGTGTATGCCCCATAGCGATAGCCGGGGACATACACACATTCAGCATGATTACAATATCTAGTCATCTCCCATATTCTCTATATTGACAATACAGGCTGTGACAGATTGCTTAAAACATATCGCTGGTGCAGCGCTGAGTGTGCTGCGCGAGGCTAGAGCATTCAGCACAAAGCTCCTGTCGCTACATTTGCCCTTTAACTCTTTTACACTTCAGTTCATTCTGTCTCTCCAGACATAAATTCAAACCAGAATGGACAGTTTCCAATTACTGACCAATTTTTTCAAGGATTAAAAACTTTCTTGAAGGATCTCGTATAATTTCCCAGTTCTATGTGTTATTGTCACTGCCACCAAACTATGGGGGTTATTCTGATTCACTCGGAAAGGCACAATCACTCTCTAATGGACAAAACCGTATGCACTGCAGATGGGGAAGATGTAACATGTGCAAAGAGAGTTAGATTTGAGTGTTTTATTGTTTCTGTGCAGGGTAAATACTGGCTGCTTTATTTTTGCACTGCAATATAGATTTCAGTTTGCAGTACACCCCCCACCCATATCTAACTCTCCCTGCACATGTTACATCAGCCCCACCTGCAGTGCATATGGTTTTGTCCATTAGAGAGTGATTGTGCCTTTCTGAGTGAATCAGAATAACCCCCTATGCGTGTCCTTTGTATAAAATGGTCTCTGTATTATGCAAATAGCACATGATGGATATCCAGTTGTGATCCTGCCTACTCCAAAGACCTCGCTCTCTCCACAGATCTGGCACCTCTGTAGAGCTGCTGACAGAAATTGGCTGTTCTGGTTTACTAAAACTAATGTGTATTCTTAAGCCAAATAAAGTAGAGAAAGCATATAGTAAATGTACACTGTTGCTTGAATACATTACTAATATAAATGTGAAAGTTTAATTTCACTATGTTAGTGGTACTTTTTATAAATATTTCATGGGCCACTTCTAGGTTCTAGCAAGTACAGAAATAAAATGTCATGAGCCACCGCTGTGGCTCATGGTTTTTATGTCAATTTCTGTGAGCATTCCAGAATTCTCATGTTTCTGCTATGGTATTCTCTGGTGGCCTCCTGTGGTGAGTCTGTGCTATTGCAGCTCTGTTCTGTGTTATTGTTCTGCATACAAGGCTGTTGCCTGATTTAGCTTATTATATGGTCTGGCAGCTCACCTGGAGGTAATCTGTGCTCCGGGAGGCCTGTGCCTCTCCAGCAGTGCTGATTGGTGCTTATTCCTGTTATATTCAAAGCAGACCCAGACCTTGATGCCGGTTATAGCTTCTGCTCCAGTTCCCTGGTGCTAGCCTTCAGCTAGTTGCTTCTAGTTTCAGTTACCAGCACCCACCTTCTAGCTTCTTGCTTCTGGCAATCCGGTCAATCTGGGCCATTAAGTGTCCCATGTTCCAGGCCTGTTCCCCTATGCATGCAGGCAGCAAGCAGCCAGCTACACTGGTGGATTTAGGGGGGGCAGCTGCTGCTGTGGGGTCCTTCTCTATCGCACCTACAGGCACTTGATGGTGCCTGTCAGCGAGACCCGACGCATGCTGGGGATCTATACACATACACCAGCAGCTTCCGGCACCGGGGAATGGCCATGGCGTCTCTACGGGGGACACAGCGCCAGCAGTGATCACTGGCTGCAGCTGGAGATGCCAGCACAGCACAGTGAGTGGCCCACATCTACAGCGGTAGGAACTTAGGAAGCACTGCTATTATTGAAGGGGGACTAGGCAGGTACTGTACAAGGCACGGGGGGTTTGTTGATTAGGAGGCACATTACCAAGTTATTACTGTCGCCACCCACCTTCTCTCTCCCACTCCATCTCTGCTCAGCCACCTCTCTCCCACCTTCCTGTATACCTAACCCCCTACTCCCCCTCCCTTTCTCCCTAATCCCAGTCTTTTCCACCCTTTCTCCACAGCCTTTCCCGACCCTCTCTCCACTCCCTGTCTGCTCAGGCCCCTATCTTACCTTCCTGTCTCCCAAGCTTCCCCCCTCTATCCCCCTTCCATCTCTCCCCCCAGCTTGCCCCCCCCTGTTTCCCCAGCCCACCCTCTCCCCACTCCCTGTCTGCTCAGGGCCCTCTCTTACCTTCCTGTCTCCCCCCTCCCTATCTCCCTAGCCCCCTTCTTCTATTCCAGGTTTCTATGGGGCCCTCAAAGTTATAGTTATGCCCCTGCCGCAGGGCATGCAGGGCTGCTCCCTGTAACGAGGTGTGGGACAGCCACTGCTGGAAAGAACTGTAAACTCTGACAGCCGATCAGAGAGCCGGGGGCTGCCCGGTTGTATTCAGGGTGCTGCACATCCCGGCTATTTGAAATCTTGGGTCCGGCAGCCAGTCAGGAGCCATCATTGCTGCTCCTGAGACCCAGCAGGCGGCAGCGTGAGATTTCAAATAGCCAGGATGTGCAGCGCTGTGAATACAGCCGGGCAGCCCCTGGCTCTCTGCCCACCTGTCAGTGCTCACAGTTCTTCCTGGTGACAGCTGTCCCCTCGTTACCAGGAGCATGTATTCCCCCCATGGCAACGAGCATGTATTCCCCCATGGCAATGAGCATGTAACCTCCCATGGCAACGAGCATAGAACACCTGGCAACAGTCATCTAATCCCACATGGCAATGAGCATGTAATCGAGTAATGTAGGAGTCTGGACTGGATGGGAGGAGTCAACAATAAACCGTAAACTGCCCCCCCCTCCCTCAAAAAAAAATCTAGAATAGTCCCTATATAAATTTTGCAGATTCTGTGACTGGCTGACTTTAAGGGGTATAGGAGTAGATGTATGAAGCAGTGATAAGGGAGGAGAAGTGAGCCAGAGGAGAAGTGGCCAATGGCAACCAATCAGCAGTGAAGTAACATCTATAATTTGCATAATATGAAATTATACAGAGCAGTTGATAGGTTGCCATGGGCCATTTCTCCTCTGGTTCACTTCTCTTCCGTTATCACTTCTTCATATTTACTAAAGTGCAGGTTTTTTAGAAGTAAAAGTGTTGCCCATAGCAACCAATCATATAATATATCTGGCACATTTTAGAAGATAGTAGCTAGTGGGCCATGCCTTGTACATGATTGCCTCTTTAAAAAAAAACTCTGGGTTTGTCTGGCATCCTGCACGACTGTCAAACTCAGAGGCTATTACATCTGGCCCAGTATCTGTTTAATTGCTATAGGCAACATCACCACTTCTAAAAACATGCACTTTAGTAAATGTACACTAAAGTCTCCACTTCACCTGGACTTAATCAGCTGCAGTACAGTACAAGTGTCCCTTATTAAAGAGCTGATCGTTTAAACCTAGTCATGAGTGACTTGGAAATGTATAAGTGCTCAAAGTTTCTGTTGAGGTACTTGTCACCAGGGAATACTGTAGATCTGGAAAGCTGAATATGAGGCAATATATTGCAAGATACTGTAAAGTGGACCTGATTCATGTTTGCCTGTTGAATTGTAATGGGAGCAAATTCATTTATTTATATTTTTTGTGCAGGGTAAATACTGGCTGCTTTTGCATGTAGCCCACAAAAACTGGATTTATTTTTAGACTGCATTTGAAATCTATATTTTGAACACACCCCACCCAAATCTAAAGGCCCTCCATACACTATGCAATTAACTTTTACCTGAAATTGCGGTGATCCTTTGAAGGAAAAGAGCCCAAATTGGAGGTGAATGACAGCAGGTCTGATGTGGGATCCCGTGCAAAACTCACACATACCTGCGGGTTGCATGGCTGGACAAGCAATCTTTTAGATTGCTTCTGCAACCAGGCATGTTTTGCTGGGGTCGCATGCGATAAATCACATGCAAAAGGACCGCATGAGATATATACCGGGAAGGTCCCCGGTGGCTCAAGAGGGGATCGCTGGCGCCTAAACTCTCTCTGCACATGTTACATCTGCCCCACTGGCCAAGCAACATGTTTTTTATCCCAGTTGCTTGCTTTTGTGCTTTAGTAACAACATAAATCATGCCCATGAATCATGCCATTTTCAATCTACAGCTGGTGGCAGTTTAAAAAATACAAATTTACAAAAAATTTTTAGTATGAGTTGACTAGAAAATCTATAGTGGATATAAAGTTTGAGATAAACTTTTTGTTATAATCTTTTATTGTCATCTTGTAAGTTTTTGGCTTCATCTATTACAAAACATTTTTATTAATAAGTCTCATTCTGGGACCTGATGTCTTGTTTTGTCCTGTTAAATTCTGACAATTAAGAATTATTTTATAATGTGTTTTGTTTTTCACGTCATGGCATGTTATTAATCTGTTTTGAATTACCAGTGCATAAAACCAATCAATCTATGTATGCTGTGCATAAATAATGACTTGTCAAATAGTTTAAGCTCAACAAAAAAATAATTGCTGGGGTGTATTTTATAGTATCAAAGAAAATACTCATGGGATGTTTTTAACATTTTTGTAATGGGAATTTTATATTTGAAAACAATTTTGAATTATTTAAAACTACTTTATCATCAGGGGAGGAATTAATATTTGTGTTCCTCATCACAGAGCCTGTACTTTATGCTAACTACATGCTCAGGGAAAAATAGACAGCCTTACTTGAAGTAGGTGGATCAAGGACACATCCTCAGTGGTTGAAGTCATTAGGGAATAAGTTGCAAAGTCAAAAAAGTGACTTCAGCAAAATATTTCTGTACATAGAGAACTGATCAGTTTTGGTAAAACAAATCTTTCAATCTTGTTTTAAAACACAAACTTGCTGAAAGAATCTCGTGAATCTAGTTAAAAATTTTGCAAGCCAAATGCTTGAGAATTTGGCTTGTAGAATAATCAAATTAAATAATTCTTAATCTTACACTTACATTATGCGACTTCTCATAGGGAGAAGTTGCAGAAGCATTCTTTTGATATGCCTTGGAACTTCCCAGGCAGCAGGATCATATGCGGTATATTGCATGTGATCCTATTCCCCGCTGCTGGGAGGATGGTTGTGTTGGAGGTCGGACCCGCAATCAAGTCCGATCTCCGACACAGATTGCATCGAATTCACTTGTTGCCTTTGCCCGATCCGACAGAATTGGTTGGCCAGCATAAGTGTAGAATATCATCAGTTAATATTATAGCAAAGCCAATAAATAAGCAATCTCTAGTCATTACAAACATTAAATAAGAAACAGCAATTAGAGTATATAAAAAGTATACTATACCCTATCAGTCACATTGTCTGGAGTTTTAAAAAGGTAATGTAGAACTTGGATAAAGACGAATTGCAAAAAATACAGGATGGCAGTAATGGCAATCAAATTTAGAAGAGTGAGGTGGGATGTATGTGTAGGAATGTGTAAAGTATATACATGTGTCTGTGTGTGTGTATGTGTTTGCATGGGAGTTGAAGGGGGCACCACAACAATCATGTTAAGCCTAGTACTATGTTATCATCATTTCAATGTAGGATTTGGGGGATATCCAATTAGACGCAATTAGAACGATGATCATTATCAGGATATCTAATTAGAGGTAATTTGCATGTGCTGAAAAAGAGCCTGTGATCACACCATAACACATGACATCCTGGATAATTCCCCTATAGAGGCTATGATGACTGCTTATAACAGACTTTACTTAGGGGTACCTGAGGCAGCCAAAGATTAATCCCAATAAGTGTTGGCATCAAGTGGCAACAAGTGGTGAAGCTATTAGCAACTTTTACATCTGCTAATTGGTGAAGTAATTAGCAGCTATGACATCTGCTCAGTGTTGGACTGGGGCATAAAGAGCCCACTGGGGGATGCAGATGTAGAGTCCCATGCTGAATGCATCTGCCACAGAGGTTTGGCTAACTTTTACAGAGTCCATGGTCTGGGGACCACCAAGGATTTTGATCTTTTCCTAGCTACCATTTACAGAAAATCTGTATATTGCTATACAGTTTGAGTAGGAGTTCCTATGATTTATTAAAGCACTGGAGGAAAAATACACAGAACTCACACTCAATAATGCCTGCCGCAACCTACTCCACCCTGTTTACTGGCCTAGGTGTTTCTGCAGTGTCGCTATCCTGGGCAGTTTTACCAGGTACTCCCTGCTTCAATGTAGTGTGCAGGCTTCTAGTTTTGGTGGGTTCACAGTGTGACATCATGGTGCAATGGACAACATGATGCAGCATCACGTCTGTTTCACCGCAGGAGCTGGGAATGGGGCCCAGAAAGTAATTAATATTCCACACCTCATCTGAGGTCTTCACCCTCCCTGTCTGCAGCTGCTGTGTTAGTAAATAGCTGATGACTTCCTGGCCTCAGTACTGAGCAACAACAATAACAACAACAATAACTACCTTAAGCCGTATAAAGCCATGCCATAAGTGGCCTACCAGTGAATCCACTGCTACTTCATGCGGCAAGTATGAGTGTGACACTGCAATTAGGATACCCTCAAGGGTGTAACTACCATAGGTGCAAGGGGTGCAGCTGCTTTGGGCCCCAGAGCTGAAGGGGGTCCGTCTTTACTGTATAATGCCGTGTTCTGACTGCGAGTGAGAAATACACAGCTTTTCCCCGGTATTGAAATGCTAGGGACTGCTGCGCTGGACCCCCATTCTCACTGCAAGGCAAATTCCTGGGTGAAGAAGTTCTACCCGTGAATTTGCCTTTTAACACGGGTTTTTCGGCAGTGTGAAGGGTTTTACCGTGTATGAGATCCGGGTATGCGACCCGTTCACACTGCCAAAAATCCCGTGTTGAAAGGCAAATTCCCGGGTCGACATGCTAGACCCGGGAAATTGGCTGCAGTGAGAACGGGGTATATGTAATAAGTTTTACATACATTTATCACCGTCAGTTGCTAAATAAGGGGCCCTTACAAACTTTTGCTATGGGGCCTATGAATATCTAGTTACGCCCCTGGATACTCTCCTTTTATTCTGATTTTTTTTTATAAAGTTTCTGTGTAAAGTCAGAAGGTTCATTTTCCTGTTATAATATAATGTGAGAAAGTTAAATGTTATGGTTTAGGTAAGTTCTTGCATTAACAATTATGCTGTCAGCTTAAACAGCAATCATTGTCAGAAGATCTCTTTTTTCAAGATTTAATTAAAGACAAACATGTCAACAATGTGACAAGTAGAAATGGAAATTAAAATGTGATTATAATCAACATGCAAAATATAATTTGTGTCAGTTTCATACTTTGAAAATAAAACCATTATTACTATTAAAAGAAAAATGTAATTGAGTACTAACAGAACATGCATTGTGCAATATAATTTTAATCTTTGCTTAAATGAAAATTGTATGTGTAATTTCTGAAAACAAATTCAGGATATAATTATCTACTGCATGAGATAAACATTAGTTTAACCAGTCAATCCTTAAAGAAAAATGATAGCTAAAATATGTACTAGATGCAGTGTATATATACAAGGCTAGATGATTTATTCTGTGAGTCTCACTGGCTTTATTATTATCCTACTTTTATACAGAAGAAAAGATTGACAATAATCACTTGTCAACTTTTGATTGCCTCAAGCATTTGTGTGAACATGTGATTAGAGGTAATATATTTTATACAGTGTATATCATTTTACTACTGCATCTATGATATACAAATAAAATAGATGTTGTGTAGGGTATACAGTCCCAATATCGAACATTCACTGTGTCAAAAGCAAAAAGTCAAAATGGATGATGTTGACATGGTTACAATTTGAACGCCTGCAAATGTTGACATTTCCAGTAGACCAAAGCTGTATTCACACGGTGCAATATTGACCGTGGCAAAATGGTAGCTGAGCGACAATACTGCAAGTGATTTGTTTGTGCTGTGGCGATAAATCGCGGAGTGCATGCTCCCGTGTTCAGCCCCATAATGGTCGCTGGTCGCAAATGCACGGGGGAGCAAAGGGAGGTGAATAAGTTCATTGGAACACACTATACAACTATATGACTTATTTGCCAAATAAATGGGTAAAAGGGCCTAATATTGTTCAATATTGTTCAGTGCGTTGGCAATCTCAATAATCTGTCAATGTTTCCTACTATTTTTGATAATTATATTGTATGTGGTCAAATGCAAAGTCCCCTGAAATTAGCAGGTTTCTTTTTTAAATCGCTAAATGTGTGGTGCTGATATCAGGTATTTGCAATAGCAGAAAAATTGTTTGTGGTTCAAAGAAAAAGAAGAATAGTGTGTACCTAGCTTTATAGTAATGAGTATATCACTTACTACTGTATGTACACTACAGTATATACCATACCCTCCAACAATTCCAACTAAAATATCTGTACAGGCCAGGAGGTGTGGCCATAGATGGAGGGTGTGGCCATTTGTAAAAGGGGCATGGTCAATGGGCCCCGGCCTCCGTGTCCTCCCACCCCCTGGTCCCCGTTTACCTGGATCCCCTGACTCGGGGGGGGGCATGGTGAGGTGCGCGATGTCAGGGCTCCAATCCGCCCATCCAGCAGGACAAGCAGGTCCCACTGCAAGAGGGGAGAGGGCACTTGGAGGGGAGAGCGGCTTGCACACGCCACCCCCACCTCCCTCCGGCGGTGTCATGTGCGCTCGGGTCCGGGTGTCAGTTTCTGGCATGCTAAATCTGGGGTCATGTGGAGGTGAAATCCAGGGTCATGGGACGGTGCACGCCCGGGTGTCGCCAATCAGAGTTTCTTCCTGAACAGGGGGAGGTGGGTCTGCCCGTGTCGCACCACTGTGCACCCTGGGAGATGTAGTCCTGGCCAGCCACTCCCCCACACTCTCTGGGGAGCAGTGAACTACATCTCAGTTTAAAGAAATCGTACAATCGGTACAATTTATTTTAGCCGGTACAGACTGTTAAAAACCGGTACTGTACCGGCTAAAATGGTACAGTTGGAGGGTATGTATATACCCGTAATACTTTCATTTGGAAACTAATTTGACTCTGGGGGGAAAAAAAATAGAAAATAAGTAGAAAGAGCTGTGAGGGTGGATAGAAAATAAACATTTAGTTTTCTTGTATTTTATGTAAGAAATGGTATTGGCATCATTTAGTTTTTTCATTTGGAGATAAGGCCTGCAGAAAAAACGTGTATAGCTTTGTAGTACTGTATATTTAGGTCTTCAAGGTGTAAATGACAATACTGCTCTTCAATCTTTATTTGTTTTGACAAGCCTACAAGATTTCTCTGTACCTGGAACTGAGTACATAACAAGCATACAGATGTTCAATTAAAAAAGCTAAACATGGGATTACAGAACTCTTCTTTTGGTACTATTTCAATACCCATGGCATTGCAGAAACACCAATTTAATTGTAATTTTATATATATATATATATATATATATAAAATGGCTTTATGAATAATTCATTATTATTGTATTAATTGTTTCTCAATGTAACAGTGCATTGATGTTATTAATCTGGTACATTATCATGCATGCATTAGCAGTATTTACTATGTATATTATCAAGGGGACCAAGCCATTCACTCACTTATAGTTAGCCAAAACTCTGTGGTGCCTGGATTCAGCCCTAAGGGGTAAAACCAGCAGTTTTTGCAGGGTTTCAGTCTAATTTCCAGGCAACCTATTAAATCCAAGTGCAGATTTTTTGACCGTTGTAAAAATCGTCACAGTTGAAAAACACGTGGATCTGAAAAATTACTCACGATCTATGTGTTTTAGTTAAAATCGTTTTTATTTTTCTCTGATGCAGATTAAAACGGACGCTTGAAATAGGTACAGTATGTCTGATTTTTATTTTTGCTAGCCAAAAAATCCGCACATCAATGAATACCACCCTAAGCAGGGTGCACTACCATCGCAAATGAACTTAATTTAGTTAGATCAACAAGTAATTTAAAAGGGGCCATCAGGTGTAATAATATGTTGTCATACATATATATATATATATATATATATATATATATATATATATACATCGTGGGTCTGGCACTCCTAGTGATATAAACAATGGCCCGGGTGCCTTCACAGGGTGAATAACATACAGCTTCTATGGTGCGGCACTCCTGGTATAAATCACGATACTGACCAAACAGATATCACAACGTTTCAGTTCTTTACTGAACTTTTTTCAAGTGTACAAAATCACAAACATAAAAAACATACCTTTATAGCAAATACACCAAGTGGAGACGCGGCTGGTCGGGGCGGGACTACTCACCCGTCCGGTTGTGTCGCTTGGGTCTGACGTCACCACGCCCAGCGTGGAGACTGTCAAAACTGTGCGTGCCCATCACCATGGAGACAGTACGGAACAAACAGTATACAGCGGCAGCAGCGACTGCAGCTGAAAAAAATCGGAAATAAACATATACATTAATGTTAATGTTAATGAGGGGTAATCCTGTGTGAGCTATAAGCGGGCTTCAATATGTTAAAGGTATACAAAACCGCAGACTAAAAACGGACGGGGGAGCTAGCATAAATGATGCGCTGCTGTGTTACGGCAGAAATGACAGCCGTGTGTGTCCAGACGGACAAACGGGGCAAGATGGACTAGGGCTCCGCACTGCTACAGTCAGGGAGGGTAAGGGATGATAAAGAATAGTGGAATGAACGTACTGTATGAATCTATTATTGAGCTATAAATCTATAAGTGGGCAGTGGAAAATGCATGGCGCTTGCTATTGGCGCATAAGCCTGGGATGTAACATGGCATAGGGAATGAGGGAAGAGAAGGGAGGAGAAGGAGGCAGAGGAAAGAAGAGGAAGAGAGAGAAAAGAGAGAACGAAAAGAGAAAAAATAGAAGAAATATAAATGAGTAGAAAGAACAGGGAGACGGGGAGAAATAAAAGATATGAAATAAATGTGCTGGTATAGTAAATGATAATCAATGAAAGAAATAAGGAGGGAACTCTGCTGCACATAAGGCTAACTGGCTGACAACGGAGTACAGAGGCTCCAATGCTGAGGTGGACGGAGAGTGCCTGATAGTCAGGGCCAACTCGCGTTGTGCACCAAGTGTAAATATAGTACAGCATACTAATCACATCTATTACCCAAGGGCAATGCTAAGAATGTAGACACATGTAATTATGGGGTGATGAAAAAAATGTTCTCATTAAGTCCCCTTGGGGCAATAACGTCCAGAGTCATGCTCCATCTGGTTTCCAGTTGGATTAATTTGGCCGATCTGTTTCCACCACGTAGTGATGGGGGTACAGTGTCAATCATGCGATATCTCAATGAACTTAGTGGATGTTTGGATTCCAGAAAATGTCGAGCTACTGGCTGTTCTGAACTGCCAGTCGTCAAGGCTTTACGGATGGCGGACCGATGTGCTGTCATTCTTTCTTTAAATTTGCAGTCCGTCTTTCCGATATAGACTAGCCCACATGGGCAGATAATTTGATAAACGATATGTGTGCTATCGCAATTGAATCTATGTCGGATAGAATATTTTTTTCCGGAATGTGGATGGTAAAATGTATCTCCTGGTAACAAAAATTGGCATGTGGTGCATCCACATTTGTAGCATCCCATTTTCAATTGGTTGGAGAAGATGCCTTCTGTGGGAGATTTCTTATATTTGCTCATATCTGTTTTAACCAGAATGTCTCTTAAATTTCGGCCTCGTGTGTAGCTGGACATGATCTGTACATCCTGCAGACCCAAAGCCGGATCTGTGTTTATGATGGGCCAATGTTTTTTGGTGATTTTATTGATCTCCGGAGATTCTACATTATAGCGGGTTACCCATGGCATTTTAGGGTTAATTTCTTTCTTGATGTTGGAATGCTTGATGAGGTCAATACGATTGAGTTGTAAAGCTCGGGCTTTAGAGGCTTCGAGTTGTTTTCTGGAGTATCCTCTAGCCGTAAATTTCTTTATAAGTTCCTCAAGTTGTTTGAGTGCCAAATTGATGTCGCTGTTAATGCGCATAACACGCACCATTTGGGAATACGGCAAACCACGTATGAGGTTCTTGGAGTGACAGCTGGAAGCTTGCAACAACAGGTTGCGGTCTGTGGGTTTAGAGTATAGAGTAGTAGTGATATGACTGTCCTTTTTGATGATTTTGACATCCAAAAAGTTCAATTCTGTTTGACTGGAGCTGTATGTGAATTTAATAGGACTATCACTCAAGTTGTGTTTCTCCAAATGTTCAGCTAATGTGTTGGCCGATCCCTTCCACAAGATGAATAAGTCGTCGATGAATGAAAAATAGTATTATGTGCTTCATGCATTCAGGGCTGTCATAGAATACTTGTTGTTCGATGCCATACATGACGATGTTGGCGTAGCTAGGGGCAGCTGAAGACCCCATAGCACAGCCTTGTAGCTGCATGTAATAGTGGCCATCGAAAATAAAGAAATTGTTGGTTAATATGAGTTCAAGCATGCTGATGATAATTTCTCTATGTACATCGGAAAATGTACTTTTTGCCTGCAGAAATCTCCGTACCATGTTCAGTCCAAAACTGTGGGGAATCGAAGTATATAAACTCACGACATCTATACTTACTAGCCAACTGTCAGTGGGAACCAGCGTGATATCATGCAATTTAGATAAAAAAGTACTAGTGTCCATGAGGTAGCTTGGTTCATGTCATATGAGCGGTTGTAACAGAGAGTCCACATATGCTGCCATCGGTTGCAGCAGAGAGCCTCGTGCCGCTATGATCGGACGCCCAGGTGGCGCTGTGAGGTCCTTATGTACCTTCGGGGTGGTATAGAACAATGGGGTTATAGGGTCAGGTGGATTGAGAATTTTGCATATTTCTTGGTTTATTAGACCTGTGAGACAAGCTTGCTGTAGGATTGCAGTGAGTAATTTTTTACACTGCCCTGTAGGATCCGATGGAAGTTTGCGATATACTGATGTATCTTGCAGCTGTCTCATGGCTTCGGCTTTGTAATCTGTTAGGTCTTGCAATACTATACCACCCCCCTTTGTCAGCGGGGCGTATAATGAGCTGTTTGTTGTTGGCTAGTGATTTGAGTGCCTCTCGCTCCAACGGAGTGAGATTAGGATGCTTGGTTTTGGCAGGTATAGTACTGACGTCTTCCTCAACCATACGCATGAATGATTTAATACTAGCATTCATGGATATGGGCTCAAATTTTGATTTGGCTTTAAACGGTAACAGTTGTTTAGGAATTTCTGCAGGTGTGGTGGTATCCGTTTTAGTCTGAAAGTATTCTTTGAGCTTTAGTTTTCTTTGAAAAGCTTGTTTTTCGATGTTCCACTGTAAGTGATTGAATGGTACTGATGGGATGAATGATAATCCTTTGCTAAGGAGCTTATATTCACTGGTAGATAATTCATACGATGATAGGTTGAATATTACTCCTTGTTCTGTTTGGGCGGTCTGCCCACTCTTCCTCTGCCGACGGGTTTGCTGTCCCCTCCTGGTGTGCGAGCGTTTTTGCCGGCGATAGCAGCTCTCGTAGCTACCCCTAAAGGGCCTGTTGGTTTATTGGTATCAGTTGATGACGCTTCTGATGAATCCGTGTCAAAACGATTCTGCCATTTTCTGTTACGCCGGAAAAAGGTTTTTTTTCGGTCTGTGGAATGCGGGTCCGATAGCCATCTATACACGGTGTGTCTCTCATAGTCAAGGTCTACTTTAGTGCTTTTGTCTTTCTTAAATTGTATGAGTTCTTTTTTATAGAGAGAAATTTGCGTCTTCAATTTATCTAACCAATCTGTCTCATGGTCTGTGACCAAGGTGGTGGTGTTGATGTCCTCAAATGCTTTGATTTTAGCTTTAGTTTTTTCCATTTCTTTAGATGATTGTTCTATAACTAGAACCATAAGATCTAGCGAACATTTGTTTAAGATCGCTACCCAGCGCTTACAAAAAGCTGGGTCATAGCGACCAATAGTAGGACAGTTTCGTACTCTAAATCCCCTAGGGATTTTCTTGGATTTGTAATAATCTGAGAGAGACAGACAGTGTAGGTGGTAATCCACCTCTTTCTTCTTTAATCGCAGCAAATCTCTATAAATGCTCTCACAGGTTGCTGCCTCTGCCACATCTTTAATTCCTTGTTCAAAAACAATGGCGTCTATTTCGGATTCCGAATAGGTGTGGATATCACCTGGGAGAAATTGCATGTGTCCCCATGCTTCGGATCCTCCTTCTGCCATTTAATAGAAAATGCGTGAGGCAGTAGTGGCAATATAGGAATGTTACTGAGTGCTGCCAAAGACAGCCGCTGGATTGCTTGTACGTTCTTGCTGCTCCAAATCAACCAAGTGTAAGGGGTGATGCAGGAAATTGCAGCAGTGATAGTGGTAAAGTTAGGGTGGGCTGAGCCAGCCTATGCCCTGGATACGCCACCACTGGAGTACATATACTTGCTTCTGGTACTGGGTGCCCAAGACTGGTTCCAACGCTGAGTCAGCAGAGGTTCCTATGTATACATCGTGGGTCTGGCACTCCTAGTGATATAAACAATGGCCCGGGTGCCTTCACAGGGTGAATAACATACAGCTTCTATGGTGCGGCACTCCTGGTATAAATCACGATACTGACCAAACAGATATCACGTTTCAGTTCTTTACTGAACTTTTTTCAAGTGTACAAAATCACAAACATAAAAAACATACCTTTATAGCAAATACACCAAGTGGAGACGCGGCTGGCCGGGGCGGGACTACTCACCCGTCCGGTTGTGTCGCTTGGGTCTGACGTCACCACGCCCAGCGTGGAGACTGTCAAAACTGTGCGTGCCCATCACCATGGAGACAGTACGGAACAAACAGTATACAGCGGCATATAAAATAAACATATACATTAATGTTAATGTTAATGAGGGGTAATTTCTTTCATTGATTATCATTTACTATACCAGCACATTTATTTCATATCTTTTATTTCTCCCCGTCTCCCTGTTCTTTCTACTCATTTATATTTCTTCTATTTTTTCTCTTTTCGTTCTCTCTTTTCTCTCTCTTCCTCTTCTTTCCTCTGCCTCCTTCTCCTCCCTTCTCTTCCCTCATTCCCTATGCCATGTTACATCCCAGGCTTATGCGCCAATAGCAAGCGCCATGCATTTTCCACTGCCCACTTATAGATTTATAGCTCAATAATAGATTCATACAGTACGTTCATTCCACTATTCTTTATCATCCCTTACCCTCCCTGACTGTAGCAGTGCGGAGCCCTAGTCCATCTTGCCCCGTTTGTCCGTCTGGACACACACGGCTGTCATTTCTGCCGTAACACAGCAGCGCATCATTTATGCTAGCTCCCCCGTCCGTTTTTAGTCTGCGGTTTTGTATACCTTTAACATATTGAAGCCCGCTTATAGCTCACACAGGATTACCCCTCATTAACATCAACATTAATGTATATGTTTATTTCCGATTTTTTTCAGCTGCAGTCGCTGCTGCCGCTGTATACTGTTTGTTCCGTACTGTCTCCATGGTGATGGGCACGCACAGTTTTGACAGTCTCCACGCTGGGCGTGGTGACGTCAGACCCAAGCGACACAACCGGACGGGTGAGTAGTCCCGCCCTGGCCAGCCGCGTCTCCACTTGGTGTATTTGCTATAAAGGTATGTTTTTTATGTTTGTGATTTTGTACACTTGAAAAAAGTTCAGTAAAGAACTGAAACGTTGTGATATCTGTTTGGTCAGTATCGTGATTTATACCAGGAGTGCCGCACCATAGAAGCTGTATATATATATATATATATATATATATATATATATATACACTAGCAATAAATGTACTGTTTTCAGCCATTTTGGAGGCTTTCTTTTTTGTTCTTTTATTTTAACTCTTTTGAATTAACTTAAAACAACAGTTTGCAAAGCAATATCTTGGTATTGGAGAAAAAAAATGATGTAAAACATTATTTCTAAACAAAAAATACAATAACTATATTTATACTAAATAGTTTGAAACGGGGATGTGTTATAAATGTCAATCCATAATTTATAAAGAATATATAATAAAATATTAACAAAATGTTTTCAAAACAATGTCATTTACATTTAGATTACATTTTTTTGACCGTAGAAATGTTGAATGAAGTATAAAATAGGAGCAGTTGGGATTTCTTAAACCAATAGATGCTATTTCAAGGGAAGTGAAATTGATTTGGAATTAATTTGACCTGTCGGTTCTCTTTATTTCACCTTTTATGAATTGAATGACCCAAAGTGACCCAGTCAAACAATGTTTGCAATTCAAAACATAGGCCAAATAGAAGTTTTCTCAGCTAAGTCAGTGGTGAAATGTTGCTTCACATGACTTAATCCAAGTTGCTTTTAGAGCAACACATTAATTTGATTATGTCTATGGGGGTAGCAAAGCTGGAAGTGAGATAAAGTTGAGAGAGATAAAAATAGTTATCAATCAGTTTCTGCCATTTTCAGGCTGTGTTTGAAAATAACAGGAGCTTTCTCTCGCCAGATCTTAAGTTAAACATTCTACTTATACCCAGGGTTGTTTTAACAGTATTATTGACCCTGAGTAAAGCAATACACTGGGTCCCCTACCCACCCATTCACAGGCATAGATTTAAAAAAATCATAAGTTATCCCTCCTGCAGCCCTGCACTTTCTCTCCACATGCTTTCATACAGTCATTGGCTATAAGCATTCTGGTTGATAGTTTTAGCCATTAACTGTCTGGCTGTGGGCTGGGAGGCAGGCAAAGAATACAACCACTTTGACTGTAGGAGCTACCAGGCAGCCTTCTCTATCTGCCTCTCAAAAAGCCCCTGCTTGAAAGCTCCTAAAATCATTGTGCCCTGCCAAACTGGCCAACTGCCCATTGAGCCAATACATTAAATTGCCTTTTACATTTTATGTAATAAAATCAGAGTATGATAATAAGAAAATTAAGTAACAGTATGTATCATTATAATATTTTCTCCAGCAGCAAAAGTGCCTTAAGTAATACTGAAATTTTTTTTTTAACATTAGGTTTTTATTGAAGAAAAAAAGTTTTCTTGTTTTAGTTGCAAAGCTAACAGCATATGTTACATAACAACATTTATGGAAGTTAAATGAGGGGATGGGGGGGAGGAAACAGAAAGATAAAAGACTGGGGGGGGGGGAAGGTAAGGGAATGAGGGAATACATCAGGTACAATATCATCATTAAATTAACAATGAACTACATAGCGATCTAAAGGTCAATTACAAGACAACGTTTTTATGGGCTTGAACTAGGAGATCTGAGGGAAGACAGATTAACAGGAGCAACTTGTGTGGTGGAGAGACCCAGTTTCTCCCTATAAATGGACCACTTAAGCCACTTTGTGTGTATAGAGGGGGCCATTGTGGAACCACTATAGTTAGTTGTCTCGAAAACATAGTGTTTATGCACCTTATTTTCAATCACTGATATATTGGGCTTTTGTGGCTATTAGGATATGTCCCAGAAGGTATTTGTCCTCTTCGGCCATATCCTTGGGGGGGGGGGGAGTAGTGAAATAGCGCCAGTAAAGGATCTCTTGGGATGGCTGCCCCAACACTTTTGAGATAAGTAGGAATACCTCATTCCAAAGTGAGTGAATTGCTGGGCAGAGCCAAAAAACATGTAGGAGGTCCCCCACTATTCCACAATTCCTCCAACAGCCAGATGAAACATCAGGCCATATGTAATGTAAACGCACCGGGGTGTAATACAATCTGTGAATCAATTTATAAAACATTTCCAAATGATTCTTAAAACACGACTGGAATATAGCTTCCCAAATCTATTCGTTAAAAGTGTTGGGGAGATTTTCCCACTTAATCTGCGCTGGTAATACTGAAATTTTATTAACAAAAATAGTTTTTACAATCAGTACACACATTGTTTTTGTTTGTTTTTAGTTACTGGGCATCAAAAAGTTGAGATATGTCAAAAGTTGATTCTGTTTCATAAAGTACTTGGCTGCTTTTCAACATGTTCATGGGTGTTCTTTTCATACCTTTTGAAAAAACCATGCTTGGAAGGGCCATGTATTTTCCCGGGAAGGACTGATTGACCTATAATTGAATGTAAGAGAGCTTGCATAACTAAAACTTGGCTGCTAGAAAAAAAAAATATATTAATTAAAAAAAAAATACAGTTTGAATTTTTTATTTATCTGAAAAATCCTGTTAAATAATAACAATCTTGCAGCATTGGAGGCTACTTAAAAAAAGTGTAAAAATTAATGTTCATCAAAATGAATTAAAAAGTCTATGAGGAAGATGTGCTGTTAATTACAATATACAGAAATTTCTTCAGTAATGGTGATCAAGTTGATTTGATCTAATAACGATGCTTTCAAAAACAATGAAAAGGTAAATGATGATGTCTGATATATTTCCAATCTGATGATGAATAACAATGTTAACCCATTGTCAGCTTGGTTTGTGGGGGCACAATTTGTATTTTTCTGTGTATTTGGACGTATGGAGTCGTATTCTTGTCTGCCGATTCATATTCATATTTTGGTTTCCATATGTATTTTTGCTCTTTTTATGGGGGGAATTTACATGTGATGTTGCTATGGGCAACCAATCATATCCTGTCTACTATCTTCTAGAGGGTGCTAAATAAATAAGAAATAGATTCTGATTGGTTGCCTATAGCAACATCACATGTGAAGTAGAATTCACATTTTAGTAAATTTCCCCCAATGCCTTGTATGTGTGTGTTTTATATACAGTATACGTATTTTGAAGAAAACACACATACATTTTGCTTAACAGAAAGTAACTTTGTGGGTGGCTAAAAATATAAACTTGGGAGTGTTCTCCCAGCTATTTGTGTTTAGATAAGATAGGTTTTATGTGAAGATTGCATAAAGCATAGGGGTCCTCTGTATTTCTGAAACCATTCCAAAAATCTGGGGGACAAAAAATCTGGGGGTCCCCCATATTTTGAAACCAGCACTGGGCTCCAAAAGTATGTAAAAAGTGTCCCCAGGCTGTGGCATGACACCGCAGGCTGTTGGAGCCAGGTGCTGGTTTCAAAATACAAGGGACTCCCAGATTTTTTGTCTCAATGATCGGTGCATGTTTCTGTCAAATTCGCCTTTCAGAACCTGGTCTAATTTTTTAGCGATTTACAAAAAATCGCATCCTATTACATGTGCGATTTGTATACTTTATAATGGGAAAACATTATGGATGGAGGTATGGATAAGTGGAATCAGAACCTTACTTTATCCTCCCCCGTGTGCTCGTCCCTTTGCTGCTCTTGTGGGGGGTCTGGGATTGGTGGATGCGTGGAGGCTCCGTCATCCATTGGAGCGTAGATTTTCTTGCCATTCTGCTAGTTTTCATACCCTGTCAAGAATTTACCTAGCGCTGATGTCCTCAGATCTAGTCTCCAAGACTCTGGATATCGAATATCTACCGAGGGGTGTGTCTGACCACTCCCCCTTGCAGCTCACAATCGACACTCAAATATCCCATAATAATCAATTATGGAAACTAAATCCATTCTGTCTTACATTATTTACTGATGACCAGGCAACGGTAGCTGAATGGGAATCCTTCAATATTTGTAATGCCTCCTGTGTCAACCCTCGCCTTAAACAAGACACCTTTAAAGCTTCAATGCGGGGATCATTTATAAAACAGGTGGCTTGAATTAAAAGGTCGGGCAGGGAGGTCGAGGCCCGTTTGGAAACGAAGTGCTCCAGGCACTACTCTCCGGGTCCCTGTCGGACCGTATGAATTGGGATGTGGCTAGGAAGGAGTGGTCGGATTACCTTCTGGACAAAACAAAGCGCAAATTACTATTCTCCCGTCACTCACTATACTCCCAGGCAGATGTTGGGGGAAGCTACTTAGCCTATCTAGCTGAAGGTGATAGTGGTAGCAATACCATTCATCAGATTAAGGACACTGATGGCTCTATGCAGTATTCTACACCAGATATTGCACGGGTATTTCACATGTTTATGCCTCCCGGTATGCCTTACACCCAGGACCAATTGCAAGAATATTTGACCAAAATCCAGCTTGCTACCCTACCTCCCACGGCAAAAGCTTACCTTGAGTCAAGCATTACAGCCACTGAGGTGGAGACGGCCATAGCCTCCTTCCCTAATGGTAAGGCCCCGGGAAGTGATGGTATTCCCATCGAGGTGAATAAGAAATACTGTAACTACTTTATCCCCTTCCTGCTAAACATATTTAATTCCCTGTTTGAAACCAGTAGCCTGCCCTCTTCCATGATGGAGGCTATTATAGTTGTTCTTCCCAAGCCAGGAAAAGACCCCACCACCCCTGATTCCTACCGACCAATCTCATTATTAACGACAGACATTTAAATATTGGCAAAAATTCTTGCACTACGCCTCAGTTCTGTTATACATAATATAATACATGGGGATCAAACGAGCTTTATGCCTGGCAAGTCAACAGTTCAAAACTTTAGGAGACTGTTCTGCCACATACAACAGGGGGACTTGGATGCATTGGGTGCCGTGGTGGTGTCCTTGGATGCCGCTAAAGCATTCGACTCTGTGGAGTGGGGTTATCTGTGGGAGGTTATGCATAATTTTAAATTTGGCCCAACCTTTTTAAAATGAATCAGCTGCTTTATTCTGACCCCAAGGCCAGGTTATCTATTAATGGATATATCACTTCAAACTTTCCCCTGGGTCGTGGAACCAGGCAGGGTTGCCCGCTCTCTCCAGCCCTCTTTGCCATAGCCATTGAACCCCTGGCATGTATGATCCGGGATAACCAAAATAATAGAGGGATCCCCATGGGTGTAATAACAGAAGTAATTGCCTTATAGGCCGATGATATGCTCCTCTTCTTAAAAGATGCGGGCCCCTCCTTAACATCCATGCTCGAAACGGTTGACTTGTTTGGCACTTTCTCAGGACTACTCATGAACTGGGGTAAATCCAATGTTTATCCACTAACGGGGGTGGTCCCTAGAGACCTCCCTAGCTCATGCCCACTGCAGTGGACTGTTCGCTTTAAATATTTGGGTGTATGGGTTACTCCAAATGTGAGCGAATATGCGATGCACAATAAAGACCCAGTTACAGTGGATCTCCAAAAGAAGGTGCAGGTATGGAATAAGCTCCCCCTAATGATGACTGGACGCATAAACCTTTTAAAGATGGTTGTGCAACCTAAATATCTGTACCTTCTACAGCATTCCCCTATATATACTCCAAAGCGGGTGTTTGCTAAAATTAATAGTATTCTCTCCTCGTTTGTCTGGGGAGGCAGATCCCCTAGGGTGGCCCTTCAGACCTTAATGAGGGATAAATGTGATGGAGGCCTTGGCCTGCCCAACTTACGTCTATATTATTTTGCAACCCAACTAATGCATATTTCCAACTGGCTCAAGGACCAGGGTAGCCCCTCATTTTCAGCCTTTTTTACTCTCCACATGGGTTCATCGGTATCCCCATTACATTTTCTGCTATTCAAGTCGACCCCTAGGACCCTCTCTCCCTTCTTTAGGCAAGCTTTGATTAACCGGAGACAGTCACATAATATATACAATTGGGGGGTGATTGATGGAGAGACCCCTATATGGTACAACACAGCGTTCAAAGAATTGATGTCATTGTCAGAGGATAATATTTAATTACAAGTGGGGCTTACCTCAATTGCGCAGTTATATGTAGATGGCAATTTTAAATCCTTCCAACAACTGTGTGAGGAATTTGGGATCTCCAATAGACTATTCTTTAGATACTTTTAACTCCACCACGCGACACAGTCCCAATTTGGCTACTCTGCCCCAATCATAACATCATATCCTATTAAGGAACTACTCCTCAATCTGCCCCAGACTAAACAAGTCTCCAATTTATATGCTACTCTTCGTCTACACACCTCCCCCCACCATTTAGACAGCCTCAAGACCAAGTGGGAGGTCGACCTGGGACCCATAGATGAAGCACAGTGGATACAAATTCTCGGCTCAATTAAATACACCACCCCCTACATTAGATACCAACAGATATTCTTTTATATTTTGCACCGCTCATACCGCACACCTGTGGTGCTACATAAAGCGGGACTTATACCTAATGCAGATTGTCCGCCTCGCCGGAAGCAGACTTCTGGCACTTACTGTGGCAATGCCCTGGGGTATTTGCCTTCTGGGAGGAAGTCTGGTGAGATATTTTAAAAACTGAGTCTGCTCCCCCCCCCCCCCATTTCGCCAGCCATTTGTATGTTTGCTCTTGACATTGAGGAAAGCCACTCTCCGTCGCTCTACAAATATGTCATGTGCCTCACCACCATGGCCAAGGTTGTTGTTCTGTGACATTGGTTTGCTGGGGTTTATCCTTCCATACATCAGTGGCGCGCTCTGGTGAACGAAGTCTAAGGCCATAAGAGAGACACACATCGCTCTAAAGGTACAATTCAGCAATACCATGTTAAGTGGGATCGCTGGAACAACTCAGTGATGGCGGTGGTGCCTTAGTCATAAAGGGAGAGACTCCTCCCATCAACATATGATATGCACTATCTCTCATGTATATTAACTATGTCTGCCCTATCTAATCTAAAATAACCAAGCGGAAACTGTACTTTGATGAATATTATTTCCTTTATTGTATAGACACACTTGAAGCCAAGAGCCATTTGCTGGAATCATTTCCAGTTATATTGCATGCATGTTAGGATGTATTTGTTTATTTCTGTTTATTGTATATCACAAAATTTTCAATAAAAAATGTACGCAATTTAAAACAACAACAACAACAACAACAAAAAACAGGCATAGTAATAAAGTACTTGAGGCTTTCATAGGAAAAAACAATACCCCTCACAGTATTTTGGTTTAAGTGCAGCCATTGGGGGTCAGAGAGATTACCAGCATAATATGCGTGCATAAGCACTATGGCCCTTATTCTGGTTGGTGCGGTAATATCCGCGTGCGTTCGTTCCGCCGATGTTTTGTGTCTGCGCATGTGCAGAGGCGTCTCTGCGCATGTGCGAGCCGGACGCACGGCAACATTCCGCATGAAATGTGTACACTACGAATAGGGGGTGGAGAGGGGTGTGAAGGGCTGTTTGGGCACATTACCATATGTTTACACCCCGCGTTTCATGGGCGTTCCCATGAAAACGCTGGGCGTACGTATGGTAATGCGGCCGTGACGCACGTGTAGGGGGCGGACATATGACATTGCCGGATGTCAGCTGCCCGCCCAGATCCCTGCTTTTGCACGGAGAAATGACCGTGTGGTCTGAGGTTGTGGGAGCTGGCGGACCACTCGGCCCTGCATTCGATGTTCTGCGACCATCGAATGATGGGGGAGGTTCCCTGAGATGGAGGGGGTGTATTCATGAGAAATACACGTGCGGTCCGTTCGGACAGCTTCTTACCGCGTATGGACGGAGTTGGCGATCCGTATGGAAGGCGGGGTTTAGGACGCACGGTGCTGGGCGCATATTCGGATCCGGCCGCACCGATCAGAATAAGGGCCTATGACCACAGGTTCACTTTTGTTGAGCAATTCTGAACTGAAAATACTTCGACTCACAGCCACAGCAGCTGAGGTCAGCAATGTCAAACCTACAGTACATCAGAAGTAAACCTACTACATGTTGGCTACTGTATATGTTGCAGCACTTGCTCACTTAGAATCAACCTCTTTGACACCAGCTATCCCAGGCACATTATACAAAGGGGTGTTGACTAACATTACCATGGTCTATTTAGCTCTGTCCCTCAATACCATATGATTTACCCCAACTGCCAGCTCTGCACCATTAATAACCCATTGAATGGCAAGTGCCTTTGTAAAAATAGGTGTGAAAATGGACAAGCAAACATTTGTATTCATCATAATGACCTGTAATGTTAAACTTATATAGGAAAAATAATAATTTTTTACACAACATTTTTTATTTGAATTTATATAACAAATGTGAGCTATGCTGGCATTTATTTTGCACATCTCTCACAGAGATGTGGGCACTCAAAGGGTTAGCAATCAGAGGTACCCTTGCTTCAATGTAAGTGACCACATATTTCTTATTAAGCCACACTTTCCCTAACATTAATTCCCTAAAATTTTATTAGGTTACATAAAAATGTAGTTTTTTTTAAAAATCACGTTAGTTCTTTCTTTGCTTTGTTTTAATCAACATTCATTCAGGGGACATGGTTTAATTTGAGTCTAATTTTAGGCATCAGTGTTCTACTGCAGTGGTTCTCAAACTGTGGGTCCCGACTCCAAAGTGGTTCCCGACAACCTCAGCATGGGGTCACGACTCCATTTTGTTTACCTTGAAGGTCAATGTATCTGGGGGGGGGGGGGGGGGGGGTTGCAGGATTAAACACCCTCTGCTTCCTTCATCCATCCCCCTGCCACCCTTTTCCATCCACCCATTACCCATTTCCTCCCAGTCACAATAGTGATCACTTCCCTTCACTGATTACTCATGTGGTGGCCATTCTGTGGTAATTTGATGGGGTTCTGTATTGATTTTTATTGGCTGGTGGGGTCCCAGAGCAATCCAATTTAAGATCCCCTGTTCTACTGATGACTTTTGCAAACACTTTAATTACACTGCAGTGGATTTTGCTGAAGAACATTTCTCAAAATGTTTGCATACCTTTATCTATGGTGTATTGTAATTATATACCAAGGGTAAAAATTTACTATAATTCATGTTCATTTGAGATTTTGAAGTACTGCATTTTCGTTAATTTAATAAAAACAATACCCAGCAGAGTTTGCTCAAATAGAAATAAAAAACAAGGCAAAGCCTCCAAAACTTCAAATGTTCCCTAAAAAAATCACCTCTTCAGGCAAGCCTATCAAATTTAGGTACCACGCACATAACCCTCAGAGGCTCTCATGTATTATATAGCTTCCCTTCTGGACTTGCAACTTGGTGGGACTGCTATGCTATAACTGGCCTTGTGTTTCTTTCCTATTTCCCTATAGAGTGTAAGCTTGCAGCAGGGCCCTCTAACCTTTATGTCTGTCTGTTTTAACCAGTTTTGTTCTTTCAGTGTTGTCATCAGTTATAAAGCACAATGCAATCTGCTGCGCTATATAAGTAACTGTAAATAAATAAAATAAATAAAACTGAAAAGGTCTAACACAAAATGAAAGGTTACCACAAATATCCTTCTATGGGGATTTTCCCCCATAAAAGAGCATGAGCTGGTGACAGATGTCATGTCGAGGCCTGCTAATTGCATAGAAGGGAATCCATGTGTATACATGGATTTTCTTCAGTTTCTTGGCTTTGGTACTTAGCCTTTTTTAACTCCAGGGATGCCTACTTGGACTTGAAGAGGATGCAATCTTCATTGAATTAGGTTGTATTTTTTTTTACAGGTATATTACCCTATGGATTACTACTGGAAAAGAGGACCAAAAGGGCTATGTGAGATGTAGGTAAGTAGCGGCAATTTGCCCCCTCCCCCCTAACCAGTTTGATTTTAGTGTCACTCAAAGAGGGTGTTCATATGACACTAAGTTTGTGTTACAAGTATAATCAGTGTGGTGGAACCTTTGTAACACACTGAGCTGCCGGAGAACATTCTCTCGATAGCCTCAATGTAACCACAAGAAAATGCAGGGGATGTATCGGGTGAAGTGAGGGTGGGTCAGGCGTGTCAAGTTCCCTGGCAGACATTGCAAGAGGACACCTGTGCAGTTTAGTGAGTAACCACCAGAGCCAACCTGCTAGGGGCTGACAGCAAGCAGTAAGGTCATAGGTATCAGAATGTGCCCCCATCCCCCCATAACTGTAATTTTTAGTAATTTAAGGGTGGAATTAATTTAAGGGTAAAGGGTGTGAGTATCATTGCCGCATCTTTAAGATCCTGGCAACGGCACCACATCCCGTACCTCTCACGGCCTGCTTAAACCCGACATTAGCATATTGTTGCTAGCAGCACAATGGTGCTGCACACAAAATTCTGCAAGTTGGAAAGTGCAAAACATACTGCAGCCTCTGTATACCATACATGGCTATGCACTGAGATGCACATGGAATTTACCTCTGCCTCTCTCAACTGAGAACTCCTTCAGATTGGCATTAGTATCCCAGAGCAAGGTACTGCAGAGCACAAACTATCCAGCCCCTCCCTCTGATCTCTGAGCAAGAAATAACTGGCCTGTTGCTGATGCAACACACCCTCCCCTCCCAGCATTTTTTTCTGGCACGCCTAGAGTTTTTCTTAGCACTCTCATGAAAGGGCTATTCCCACCAGGTCCACCAGAAGCCTAAAAAGTTTATTTCCTTAAGCAGTTCACCTGTTGACACATGAACTCATGAACTCCTCACTGTCTAGTCGCGCCATAACCCTTTGCACATAATGTAACACTGGTGTCCCCTCTGAATAAATTGCTATATGACTGCACATGTTCCCCCACCTGTTTATTTTGTTTATTGTTTATACTGTATGCTGTTTACTTGTTACCCACCTGGCTGCTGCACAGCAAACCGAAAACAAATTCCTAGTACACGCAAGTACAGTATACCTGGCTAATAAAGCTGATTCTGATTCTTCTGATTCTGAAACAGCTGCTTTCCACCCCAGAGACCTACTTCCTGTCAATCACCTTGTGGACAGCGTGCATGTAGAAATAGTAGCAGGATTTAATTGCAGGATGGCCTCACGCATGTGCAGTGTATTGATAGTCAGCCACCATTTAAATTTGCAGCATTGTGAACAGGTCTGAATCAGGCCTTAAATCTGTCGTTTTTGGTATCTTGGTTTTGACTTGAAGCTTTGGTGATGTCCTCAAAAATAATATATGTACACATTTTTTTGACCTTATCAAGATTGACACTCCTATGAAATGACCAGATGCCACCTACAGATGCCTACTTCCTGTCAATCACCATGCATACAGCCAACAATTAAAAAAAAGTAGCTATCTTTCATCACAGGATGGACTCACGCATGTGTACTATGGGCCGTATGCATATTCAGTCTATCAATTCACGGCTGTGAAATCAGGTCTGAATTATACACATTGTGCCTCAAGCATGGTAAATGAAGTAAGCCATGGGAGGGTATTCACTACACTTATTGGGGGTCAATGTCGACAAGTGTTTAGATTGTGTCAGGCACGCGTCCTGGCTGTTGTCTAGCAACAGGCAGACCAGAAAGGATTAGGGCTGCTGCTTCTGCACTCAGCTGTAATCAGTTGCTCATTAGCTGCCTGGCCTTTTTAGTCTCTGGCTGTCACTCCCAAAATTGCTGGTGATAGTTCTGGTTCCTGTGAACCTGTCAGTTCTGGTGTGCCTGCATGTCTGAGACCTTGCCTTGTGGTCCAGTTTGTCCCAGCTCCCCTTCAGCTCATATCCTGCTGTGAAGCTACTATTCAGGCTGGTTCTAACATTTTCTCTCTGGTTTTGCATTATTGCACCTGTGTTTGCAAACAGTCTCCAGCTTAGCTACTATAACATCTTATGCCTTGCTGCACCTGTGTTTGCAAACAATCTTTTGCCTTATGCATTGTTGCATCTGTTCTTACAAACAGTATATTATTAGTTGCTTATAACATCATATGCATTGTTGCTTCTGTTATTTAGTTGCTTACAACATCATATGCCTTGTTGCTTCTGTTATTTAGTTGCTTATAACATCCTATGCATTGTTGCTTCAGTCATTATAAACAATATTCTATTTTGTAGCTTATTATACCTTTTGCATTGTTACACTCTGCCTTGTGATTACTCTAGTAACACACCTGGTGCACTGTGACACTTTCAGACTGTGGGTTTCTGAGCACTTACCAGGGTGTACAATTTCTCCTGCCCAGCCTCCAATAGTCACTATGTCTTTGTGGAAGACTTGGGGGCATCTGAGTATGGGGTGGACCTAATTCACACTGGAAAGGCGGCTGCTAAAGTCTTTGGGTGAAGGAGACTGGAGGATTGCTGGGCCGAGTGGAAATTGTGTGGGCGTTTTCAGAGGCCGTTAAGCAGCCCTGTGTACCGGTGTGACACATTGACACAAAACCAGTGAAAGTCAACCGTTTTATGTGTCAACGTATGCCCATGTTGACCTAGTGCATATTGATCATTTGGTATCGACATATTGACTGTTAACCTAGACACTTTTGACCTTTTAATACACACCCCTTTGTGACTCCCATCCACAGAGCCCCTGCACTGAACAAAAAGACAACCACATGCCCTTGGGTATGTCCTTTGCGAAGCTAAATAAACAATATATAGTAAGAAATAAGACCACTATAATTCCTTCCCTTATTGAATCTTCCAATTCACATTAGTACAGAGGCTTGGCTAGATGAAAATGCAGCACTTGTTTTGGAAGCTGCCATCGAAACTTACCAAACATTGGTAACCAAATTACTTGGATATGCACAACCCAAGACTAAACTGCAGGGAAGGAATAGTGTCCATCTGCTTTTTAAAAAAAATATAGTCCACCCAATAGAAATTACTCACTCATTTGACTGTATCACTGCTTGGAGTTCTACATAATTAGTTATCTTCTCATTTACCACCCCTCTATAGATAATAATATATTTCTAAAACAAATTGCAGTCACTGATTGCTCCATATTGCAGTTTTCAATGCATGGATTAATGATGAGCTGTCCTTTCCCAAGACTTTAAATACACAATGAATGCTCTAGGCAAAAGTTGTCACACTCTTGATCTTGTGTTTCAGATTAGAAGTGTCTGACTTAAAACTAAATCCAGTCACGTCATCCAATGGATGTAAAGGAAATTGCTGAAATATGCCAAATGTTATGTCACATCACCTGTGATCTGTAACCTGCCTCAACCAAGCTTGTGAGGACATTAGTGGCTCTTTGTTTACAAATAGTTCAATGGTTTTTGCAGACAGTAATTTTCCAGCAAGCAATTGCTATAATGAGTCTTACAAAACCTAAATTAGATCCTGACTGCATGAGTGTCTAAAACTCAACTAGAAACCTCCCTGTTAACTCGTGATATTTAAGATCCATTCCAGTCAGGATTAGGGAGAAGACATATTGTAACAATGAAACAGACCTCGTATTTGTGCTGAACAATCTTCTCATGGCAAGAGACAGAGGTGATGGCTAAATCTTAATTCTTCTGAATGTATCTGCAGTGTTTGATACTGTGAATCTTGGGGTTCTGATTGAGCACCTGAAAAAATTCTATGACTGGATGGCACAGTCTATAGCTGGTACAAATAAATTCTTATTAGCAAGCCACAGAAAGTTTTGACCAGTACACTGCCGTGTTCCACAAAGTTCTATACTACACACCATGCTTTTTAGCATACATGCTACCACTTTATGAAATAATCAGACACCATGACCTGGTCTACCACTGCTCTGCAGGTAATACACAACTGAATTTTTGCCTTGCTCCAGATACCCAGAACCAAATAACAACCCTAAATGGCTATCTAGTTCAGTTCCAGGAGTGGATGAGTGTCAGTTGGCTGATAAAACAGTGGTCCTTATGATATGACCTCACATTGAAGAAAAAGTCTGCAGCATTGCCAACCAAGTGGACATACACTGATCATGTATGGAATCTTAGCATTGTCCTTGATGGTTGCTTGACACTTAAACATCAGGTATCAGTCCCAATCAATTTCTCATTCTTTCATCTGTGGAAAATAGACAAAATCAAGCACTTAATTCCTTCTGAAGATACAGCTGCCAACCATATAATACTAATTCTCTACTTCCTACACTGACTATAAGATGTCCAATCTATTTTAAAATTGGCTTACTGGGTTTCAAACCTCTACATAAGATGAGAGCAGCTTCTGTAGAGGAAGGACTTTTAGAAATACACAGAATATACTGGAGTTCATCTGGGGGTTGAGCTTTTAGTCATGCAGCACTAAATCTCAGGTACTAATTTACATGTAAAGTTAGAGATTCCTTAAAAAAAAAGACTCTCCAGTTTACTCAAGCATTTCCTTAATGTCTCTTCAATATCTTTATGCTCTCTGAACTTTATGATAAGTTTTTTGTATTTCATTGTTTCTGTACTGAATTTTTCATTCTGTCTGTTAAGTGCCTTAAGTCCTATTAGAGAAAGAACACTATATAAATACAATTATTGTTTTCTTAGTAGCCAATACCAGTGGCTGTAGTCAGAGAGCACAATGTAGGGATGTTGAGCTCTGTCAATGATGATGGGCGTCCAATGTCCCTCATCAGTGGAAAGGGATTTAGATGATTGATTGAGGTATTGTGTCCCTGGTACCAAATCCCGTCTATTTTCCATTTCACTAGGCAGGCGATAACCAGGATGTACAGAGATATCTGAAAAAGTGTCATCAGTGCCTTAAAAATGTGGTTGTACCCTCTGTCCACTTAACCACGGACATGTGGACAGGGCAAACTAAGGACTGTATGACTGTGACAGCCCACTGGGTAGATGCATCGCCTTCTACAGCAACAGCGGCAGCAGCATCTCCTAAACACCAGCTGCCTCCAAGGCAGGCTACACTGTGTACCACTGGTTTTAGTAAGAGGCACAATGCCGGAGAAACTAAGGGAAATTATTATGCAGTGGCTTACCCCACTTAGACTCTCCTGGGGTTTTGTGGTATAGGACAATGCCAGTAACATTGTGCGGGCATTACATTTGGCCAATTTCCAACATGTGCCATGTTTTGCCCACACAATAATTTGGTGGTGCAGGCTTTTCTTTAAGAGTGACAGGAGCGTGCAGGAGATGCTTGCGATGGCCCGCAAAAATTGCAGGACACTTTCGCCATTCTGCCACTGCCTGGAGCAACATCAAAAACTCCTAAACCTGCCCTGCCATCACCTCAAACAAGAGGTTGTGATGCTCTGGAACTCCACCCTCTATATGCTACAGAAGATGAAGGAGCAGCAAACGGCAATTCAAGTTTACACAGCCGCCTACGACATAGGCCAAGGAGAGGAGATGCACCTGACTCAAGCAAAGTGGAGACTGAATTCCATGTTGTGCAAGGTTCTACAGCCATTTGAACTTGCCACACGTAAAGTCAGTTCTGACACTGCCAGCTTGAGTCAGCTAATTCCACTGATCAGGCTGTTGCAGCTGGAGAAAGTGAAGGAGGAGCTAAAGTGTTGTGATTCCGCAAAGTATGTAGCTCTGGTGGATGAAGCCAGTCATACGCTTTGACAGGATATGAGGGTGGTCAGTCTATTAAAGTCAGAGGAATACATTCATACATAAAGCGTATGTTGTGTCTCTGTTTTCGGCATACACAAGTCTACAGCGTGCAAAGACCTGATGGTCAGGAGAGTTTCATCTGAAGCGGACCATGACAGGGCAACAGCTCCTCCTTCATTTTTTCTAGAAGGATGGAATTAAATGTGGCGCTCCTGTGATTCTGCTGCCTGTATTTCCAAAGCCCGTGGATCAATCCCTATTGATCCATTAATTATACAAGCGAAAAAGGGGGGTAGGGTTCTGGAAAAAGTGGCGCTGAATGAAGAATATATCTATACTTATCTTTTCATGGAGATCTTTTTTAATTGATGGTACTCTTTACTTCATTATTCGTCTCCGATAAGGTAGGTACATGAAAAGATAAAATTTTGGGAAATAGAACGGTGTGATGATCTATTTTTTCACGGAATGATTAATAAGAAGAACATCCAGTGTCCGCAAGGGAGTGTACCTTACTTACAATGGAATGTTGTATAGTACATATATAATGGTATCTTTTAGATGATGGGTGCGTACCCGTACTCACGGCGTATTAGATGATGACACTCCTCAAAAGGTTTCTTTCAGATATCCTCATTCAAAGAATAAAATGTGTGCAATTCTCTTATAACAAAAATAATTTATTTTTGTATAAAACACACTCCAAAATTAAAAATATATTTAAAAATGTGTCTTTCGCTCCTGTGGTGTAGTGAGGGAGGTAAGGAGATAGGGTCTTGATCCACAGTGTAGTACCGGTATACACCCAGATGTCAAATAGTGGGATCTTACCTTCTCTCCAACCTTCACCTCAAACACTCTCAGATAGAAAGGCACCGTCCTCCAACCAACGCGTTTCGAGCTATTGCTCTTTATCAAGGCATGCCTTGATAAAGAGCAATAGCTCAAAACGTGTTGGAGAATTCGTCACCTTATCGGAGACGAATAATGAAGTAAAGAGTACCATCAATTAAAAAAGATCTCCATGAAAAGATAAGTATAGATATATTTTTCATTCAGCGCCACTTTTTCCAGAACCCTGCCCCCCTTTTTAGCTCCTCCTTCATGTTCTCCAACACCTGTGGCTGTGAGGAAACAGCTCAATCTCCCTATCTGACCCACTGTAATTGATGCAGGGCTGGCAGGAGCGAGTATGGAGATCTGGTCCAGACTGAAGGATCTGCCAACGATTACTGACATATCTACTGTTGCTGCATATGAGGCTATCACCATTGCAAAAATGGTGGAGGTGACAGCATCCAAGTAGACATGTCAGACAGTCCTTACCTGTACTGCCAGGAAAAAAGGCAGTTTGGAGGCCCCTGTACAAACTGGCTCTATTTTACCTGAGTTGTCCCCCTTCCAGTGTGAACTCCAAAAGAGATTTTAGTGCAGCCGGGAACCTGGTCGGAGAGTGGCATAGGAGGTTGCTTCCACAAAATGTGGAGAAGATGATGTTCATCAAAATAAATGATCAATTCTTCAACAAAGGCCAGCAATTGCCTCCAGAGACTAAAGAGGGACCTGTAATGGTGGATTCCAGAGGGGGTGAACTGATAATCTGTGAGGATGAGGATGTACATACTTAAGGGGGTGAGGAATTGGAGGATGAGGATAACATCTTGCCTCTGTAGAGCCAGGTTTGTACAGGGAGAGATTAATTGCTTCTTTTTTTGTGGGAGCCCAAACAAATCAATCATTTCAGCCACAGTCGTGTGACCATGTTACTGAAATGATTGTTTTTTTTAAAGTGGGCATGCCCTATCTATGCAACATAAGGGTGGGAGGGCCCAAGAACAATTCCATTTTGTACCTCTTTTTTTGGCATTATGGGCTCTTTTGGGCCTAGTTTCTCAAACTGCAATCCTGTCTGATGCTGCAGTGCCACTCCTAGATGGGCCATGTGTTTGTGCCCCACACTTGTGTAGCTTAGCATGGTCATCCAGGTACTGTACCTTGGTGCAACCTTTTGGCCTATAAACAACATTATGAGGTGTGAGGTATTCAGAATAGACTGAAAAAGAGTGCAAATTAATGTTATTGAGGTTAATAATTGCGTAGGAGCAAACAATAATAATTCTGGGATTTTATAGATTTTTATGTTTTAAAAAAAATAAATACAGATGCAAAACACGATACACAAAACATGAAATACTGAAGGGTGGTGTTTTGGAACAGATCCAGATCGACACTCTGCAAGAGATAAAGATCCAAAACACGTTTCACAAAACACTAAAAGTGGCCGGTGCACATGCCTAGAGATACAGTATAAGGAGGCTGGCTGGTTAAACAGAAGCAGTGCCGGACAGAGCTGGAGAGACACAGGGGGCTTTAGAGAAAGTGGGATGCTGGAGAGAAGGAAGGGTATTGGCTGTAGTTGTAAAGACATTGCTTGGTTGGAACTATACAAACACAGGGGATGAGGCTGAAGGAAAAGGGATGGAAATTCTAAACTGTCAGGATTACTGGCACATTACTAGCTGGTCACCATTGTCTATTTTACCTCTGGGGAACTGCCTATTTTGTCAGTCCCAGGACCCACAATTTGTAATGGAGGCTCTTTATTTTTACTTTTCACTGCTAGAACTGGACAGTGGACAAAAGGAGCTGTGCTCTCTCACCACAGTGAGGGTGAGCCTGGTTACATGATCTTTTTTACAATGGCATTTTTAGAATATAGAAAGCTTGAATTGCTGTCACTATACCCTGCAGAACATTGTTCAGGCGTAGTACAAAATGAAATAAATGTACTGTATATGCTTTCCTTGGTAAAGGAACATTATGGATGAGATAAGTGCTTTATAATAAATTGAAAAATAAAAACATCTATACAAGAACACCTATACAATATCATAGTCAGTTAAACAAATGGAAAAAAAATGTGTATAAATGCAAAAAAATTCAGTTGAAGAACATACTTCATGTGCTTTTTTTTGTGGTACCGGGTGCTAAAATATCCCAAGCAAAAAGCACACATGTGGAAAGCAGAGGCGTAGCTAGGGCGGAGCACACACTCCGGGCGCCGAAATGTCAGCATGCACTCTGCTGCCGGCTCCCCCGGCCTGCTTGCCTGCTCCCTGCTGTTTCCGGCATCAGTACCCCATACCGCCATAAAAACCCGGCGAGCGCTCTCACTACACATGCACCGGTTTGGGGCGCTGGTGCCAGGGATGCGGTGCCATGACATCACAACGTCATGGTGCCGCATCCCTAGCACCGGCTTCCCTAGCCGGCACATGCGCAATGAAAGCTCTCGCCGAGTTTTTGTGGCGTACTGGGTACTGATGCAGGGTACAGCGGGGAGTGGGGAGCCGGGTAAAGTGGGGAGCGGCTGTGGGGGACCATCCATTTATTATTATTATACAGGGGGAGCAATCTGTGGGGTCCTGTTGTTAATATACAGGGGCAGCAGACTGTGGGGTCCTGTTGTTATTATAAATGGGGAGCAGCCTGTGGGGTCCTGTAATTATTATTATACAGGGGGAGCAGCCTGTGGTGTCCTATTATTATACAGGGGGAGCAGCCTGTGGGGTCCTGTTGTTATTATACAGTGGGAGCAGACTGTGGGGTCCTGTTGTTGTTATTATTATACAGGGGGAGCAGCCTGTGGGGTCCTGTTGTTATTATACAGGGGAAGCAGACTGTGGGGTCCTGTAATTATTATTATACAGGGGGAGCAGCCTGTGGTGTCCTATTATTATACAGGGGGAGCAGCCTGTGGGTTCCTGTTTTTATTATTATACAGGGGGAGCAGCCTGTGGTGTCATTTTATTATACAGGGGGAGCAGCTTGTGGGGTCTTGTTGTTATTATACAGGGGGGGCAGACTGTGGGGTCCTGTTGATATTATACAGGGGAGCAGCCTGTGGTGTCCTTTTATTATACAGGGGGAGCAGCCTGACCCATTGTCATGTAGCCATTCCCACTAGTGTCATATGGCCATGCCCATGACCACGTACCTTCGGCGGGAGACTTGAGCTCTGGCTCAGCCGGGCAGGCGGGCACAGCGGTGAGCTGGAGAGCTGGGCAGGTGGGGGAGCGGGCTTGGCAATGAGCAAGATCAGTCCCCCCTGGCAACGAGCAAGGTCAGTCCCCCTTGGCAACGAGCATGAAGTTCCTAGCAATGAGCATGTAGGTAAGTGGCACTTATGTGACAAATGTGTAATGGGCATTATAGTTTGGTATATAGTATGTAATGGGCATCATAGGTGACATTTAATAGAAACCGATTTTATCGCATTTTTTTAAATCAAACCATATCGCCGCAAATCGCACTTTTAGAAATATGGTGCGATTTGTGGCGATTTTAAGTCATGGAAATGTGCACATTTCAAAACTTGCGATTTTTGGAAAAAAAATATTGCGCAAAAAACTGCATCGAGTCCCCCCTCCTTAGCATGGAGTCCCCCCTCCTGAGCACCGGACCCAGGGATCTACCTACGGGCTCAAGATAGGTAAGTATCAGTATGTGTGGGCTTTGGATGTATTAAAGTTTTATTTTTAATGGGTTTCAGTGTGTTTATTTAACTATTTATTTTACTGTGGAACTACAAGTGCCAGCGGGCCCTTTAATGCCCCCTATGCTGGGACTTGTGGCTCTCCAAGTCCCAGCATGCGGGGGAGGCTTGCTGGGACTCATAGTTCCACAGTATAAGAGAATAGTTTTTCATCTATTTTTGCACAAAATCAGCTTGATGCCCGCAGCCCAGGGGCATCAAGGACAGCCCCGGGCTTCAACATGGGCAGGTAAATTCTGAGGGGGGACCCCTTCTTTGGGGGGTCCCCACTTCCCCAGGACCCCTGCCCATGCTGACCGGTCAGGGGGATGAATGCTTTGGCCGGGGGGGACTTGTATAAAAAGTCTTCCCCCCCGGCTGTGGCATCACCCTGCTGGCTGGTTGGGTCCGGTGTTCGTTCTTGAAATACGGTGGACCCCTACTCATTTTGTCCCCCGTATTTTGGGAACCAGGACCGGCCCTTGAGCCTGGTGCTGGTTTTATAAAATCCAGGGGACCCCTATTTGGTTTGCCCCGTGATTTTATGAAACCAGGACCGGCTCTTTGAGCCCGGGGCTGGTTATGCTCAGGAGGGGGGACTCCACACCGTTTTTTTTTTCACATTTTTTATTTAACTCTATTTTTACACCAGAAACATGCACAGATTACACTGTACTGTGCATATCTCTGACAAATTCACACATCTGAACCTGGTCTGAAAAAAAGTGCGATTTATAGACACCTCAAAAGTGCGATTTCCATTTGCGCATCCCATTAAATATGCGTTTTGTATACTGTTCTGTGTGAAAACATCTGGATGCGATAAAAATGCGAATTTTTCCCGCACATTGAGAAAGTGCGAGTTTTTGAAAAAAAAAAAAAATGGGACTCTGCCGATTTGAGGAAAAAATACAATAATGCCATTTTGTTTCCTAATTATCGCCAAAAACACAAAATCGGACTCTATTAAATGTCACCCCATGTGTGGCCTTATGTGTAATTGGCATTACGGCATGTTGCTTCATGTGTAATGGGTATTACAAAGTTACCAAAATGTGCAATGGGCACTACGGTGTGTGATATAATGTTAGGCCATGCCCCCTTTTTCTTCGCCACGCAAGAGCCTACAAATCGGGGAAATTGGGGGGGGGGGGGGGGGGGCGTGAAACATGTCCTTGCACTGGGCACTGTGACTCCTAGCTACACCACTGGTGGATAGTAATGAGTTAAGTATATAATCTATTTTGTTTTTATTTTTTTAAATGTAAAAAGTGCTATGCAGCATTTCCATTTTGTCTCACTGCATTTATGTACTACTGTTGCCTAGCAACAACTTGTTCTTGGTTTGATCCTCATTACTTGCTACTTTCCAGTTGCTTGGAGATATTCTGAAAGTGCTCTTAGAAATTATATTCCAAAGGAAATATAGAAAGTGGAAACTTAACCCCTTTCCTGCAATAGTGGTACTATAATACATTATTTTCAGCACTGTACAGAAGATATATACATATATTAGTATTTATATTATTTTGGTTTTTAAAGTTGATGATGCATTTCCAAGTGTCACTCTATTGCAAGTTAAAAGTACTATTCAATTTAATAGTGTAACAATGCATCCACTTTTATGTTACTCAGTGACTGAGAAGTAATTTGCTGCTTTAGTACCAAAGCTGTTCATAAAATAAGGCAAATATCATACTTTTTTTTGAGGGAATAAATGATTTACAAATCTTTTATTTCTGATTCAGTCTAAAATGTTTTTTTACTTACTTCATGTCTGAACAGTTTGTCCACATAAATTGTACACTTGTTCTCTGGCAAGGCCTAATTCAAGATATTTCTAGGTATATAGAAAAATAATTGTTTATATAAAGCTGTGCATACAATGTTTACAGTATGTATATATATATATATATATATATATATATATATATATATATATATATATATATATACATTGTAGAGGCTCTGCACACACTAAATTAACTGATATTAATAAATAGTGGAGATTTAGTTCATGAATTGATCAATGCATTTAAGCCTGCAGCCCCCTTCACGGGACCACACTTTTCTGCAGGTCCTAACACTAATGGTGTGTACACACTTGTACAATGTGCATGAGATTTTGACTATGGCCGATATGTAATAGGGTGTGATTTTTAGACTTTTGCGATTTTTGGTCAAAATTGACCAAAATCGCATTTTTTCTAAAAATCGCACATGTAATAGGATGCGAGTCGCGGTAAAAATCGCATTTTTTAACGCGAAATCTCACATTTTAAAGATGCGATTTTCAGGCACGCTGAAAATCGCATCCAGATGTTTTCCCATAGTAAACTATAGAACTCGCATATGTAATAGGATGCGAGTTCTAAAGTCGCATATGGGAGCTTCAAAAAAATCGCAAAAAAAATAGACCAGCTTCTGACTGGCGAGTTAGGCAGAAACATGCACAGATCATTGAGATCTGTGCATGCTTCTGCTGTAAAAAAATAGTTAAAAAAGAAATTTAAATAAAAAACTGGCGTGCGGTCCCCCTCCTAAGCATTACCAGCCCCGGGCTCAAAAAGCCGGTGCTGGTATCATAAAATCAGAGGGACAAACAAATAGGGGTCCCCTTGATTTAATGAAACCAGCACCAGGCTCAAGGTCCGGCGCTGGTTCCCAAAATACGGGGGACAAAATGACTAGGGGTCCCCCGTATTTAAAGAACCAGCACCGGACCCAAACAGCCAGCAGGATAATGCCACAGCCGGGGGGAGACTTTTTATACAAGTCCCCCCGGCCAAAGCATTCAGCCCTGTGGCTGGTCAGCATGGGCAGGGGTCCTGGGGAAGTGGGGACCCCCCCAAAGAAGGGGTCCCCCCCCTCCAGAACTTACCTGCCCATGCTGAAGCCCGAGGCTGTCCTCCATGCCCCTGGGCTGTGGGCATGGAGCTGATTTTGTGTAAAATCAAGATAAATCTATTGTTTTTAACAGTGGTACTACAAGTGCCAGCAAGCCTCCCCTGCAAGCTGGGACTTGGAGAACCACAAGTCCCAGCCTGCAGGGCATTAAAGGGCCCGCTGTAACTTGTAGTTCTACTGTTAAAAAAATAGTACACAAAACACACACTGACACACATTTTAAATAAAAGTTTAATACACACATCACACACACACTCATACTTACCTATCTTTATCCCGTCGGTAGGTCGCTGGCTCTGGTGTCGGCGGCTCCGTGTCGGCGGCTCCGGGCTCGGCGTCCTGTCTGACGATAATCCATGTTGGACCTGTGGAAGTAAATCCTACTCACCAGGTCCACCATGGATGGTCTTCTGTCTTCTCTTCTCTCTTCTCTCTTCTACTTTATCTTCAAGCTCTTGCGGCTCCGGCAGCTCCATTCGGCAATATGATGAAAGGCGCTGGAGATGTTTGATCTTCAGCGCCTAACATCAGAATGATTCTATTGGCTGCTCAGCAGCCAATGAGAAGCGCCGCTGGGAGCAGCCAATAGAATCATTCTAAGCACCGGCGTTGAAGAGGCAACATGTCTCCGCAGAGATGTTGCCTCTTCAACCCCGCAGAGATGTTGCCTTCCTGCCACTGAGCTAAGAGACTGCAGCACTACCTCCTGGTCTCCTAACCACGAAAAAGACTTTCCCCCTTTTTTTACTTACCCTATATCCAGCTAAGCACTAACCATACTTTTTTAACAAAGGGGATATACTGATTGATCTTATATGTCTGTGTTTTTTTAGTATTGTACTTATCTCTTTTTTTACCCACCTCCTTGTTGTCTCCATTCCCCTTCCCCATCCCCATTACCCATCCCAACCAATTGTATAACTGTCATATTTCTGTTTTTATATATTGTATAAATTAAGTGTACACAAAACAACTTTTATATATACATACTCTTTTATTTTGGTATATTAAATACATATTTACAGTATTTCTTTGCATATATGTCCATACTTTTTTTATAACAATTGTTAGATCACTATAAGGCGCCTTGATTCTCCCCATACTCTTCATATATATATATATATATATATATATATATATATATATATATATATATATACAGTATATGTATGTGTGTGTGTGTTTTTAGATAGCATTTTGGTGCCTTCCAAAGGATAGTAGGTAGATAGGGATGTATGCCGATGGCGGTACTCAGAGACTCCATTATATTTCAAAATACTTTTATCAGAACATATGGTGCAAGAACCCAAAAGTTTCGGGGTTAACAATACCACTTTGACAAAGAGGTATTTTTAACCCTGAAATGTTGGATTTCTTGCACCTTATGTTTTGATAAAAGTATACCAGTAATTCTGATGTGTTATTTATGAAATCATTGAAGGGTTATAGACAGTGCTATTTTTGTAGGAAAATAGGTTCAGGAACTGTGGGCGGGGCCAGAAAGTGGGCGGTGATGTGTGAGGAGCTACAAAAGGGGCGGGGCATTACATTAAAAAAAGAAAAACATAATTCCTCACTCCGTCACGCTTATTATACATATGCCACACACAGAGATGCCCATTATACATATGCCACACACCGTGATGCCCATTATACATATGCCCCACACTGTAATGCTTATTATACATATGCCCCACACTGTAATGCTTATTATACATATGCCGCACACAGAGATGCCCATTATACATAAGGCCCACACAGAGATGCCTGTTATACATATGCCACTCACAGAGATGCCCGTTATACATATGCCACTCACAGAGATGCCCATTAAACATATGCCCCGCTCCGTAACAGTTATTATACATATGCCCCACACAGAGATGACCGTTATATATAAGGCCTACACCAAGATGCCCGTTATTCATATGGCCCACACAGAGATGCCCGTTATACATATGCCCCACACCGTGATGCCCATTATACATATGTCACACAGAGATGCCCATTATACATATGCCGCACACAGATGCCTGTTATACATATGCCACACATAGAGATGCCTGTTATACATAAGGCCCACACAGAGATGCCCGTTATACATAAGGCCCACACAGAGATGCCCGTTATACATAAGGCCCACACAGAGATGCCCGTTATACATAAGACCCACACAGAGATGCCCGTTATACATAAGGTCCACACAGAGATGCCCATTATACATAAGGCCCACACAGAGATGCCCATTATACATAAGGCCCACACAGAGATGCCCATGTAGCCCACACAGAGATGCCCATCAAACATATGGCCCACACCAAGATGCCCAACACTATCTACCAACACTTGCAATATACTATTGTATATAGAAGCCGGTACCAGCTTCTCCTATGTGTGTTTTGCCATTTAATGTTGTAAACAGTTATCCATTTAGATCACACAGCCCATTAGTTAAATCAGCCACTGACCTTCTCCTTGGGTTACTTACTGCACCCAGCGGCTGTCAGCATCTCCCATCGCCTCCTGCTGCTGGCACTTTCTCCTGGGGTTACTGAACCCAGCGCCTGTCATCTTCTCCCAGCGGCTCCTGCTACCTGCCCCTGCCGCTGTCACCTTGTCCTGGGCCTGTGCTGCAGCACCAGTGGTGTAGCTAGGTGCCACAGTGCCCGGAGCAAGGACATGTTTCGCCCCCCGTGCCTCCCCTCCCAGATTTGTAGTAGGCTCTTGCGCGATGAAAAGTGGGCGTGGCCTAACATACCACAAACCATAATGCCTATTGCTTATTTTGGCAAACTTTGTAATACCCATTACACATAAAGCCACATGCCGTAATGCCAATTACACATAAGGCCACACAGGATGCCCGCCACACATGATGCTCGCCATAATATCCCTTTCTCTGCACATGCGCTGGGTAGGGATGCTGGTGCCAGGGATGCGGCACCATGATGTTGTGACATCATGGTGCCGCATCCCTGGCACCGGCATCCCAAACTGGCGCATGCGCAGTGAAAGCGCTCACCGGGTTATTATGGCGGTACGGGGTACTGCTGCCAGGCGTAAGTTCATCAATGTAGCCCGAAGGGATAAAAGGGGGGGGGGGGGCTGGAACTGTGACAGAGCAAAGTGCCCTTTCAGGGCTTAGCGCCCGGCGGCTGGATCCTCCGCCACTGGTGAGAGAAGGATCATGTGTATGGATGTTACACACAGACACATAAAACATACATAAGTAGACACATATGGACAATATGTGGCAGATGTGACGTATGTATATACACTTATAGAGTACACATACAGTAAGTGAAAGGCACAAACACACATACACACTAGTGTAGTCAGTATGTGACAGGCGACATATATGTAGACCCACATGTGGTCAGTGACAGGCGTCTGACACACGGACACGCAGGTGGCGGCAGTGCAGAAGGGGGGACAGCAGGGTGACAGTGCAGGCTGGGTGCAGGCTGCAGGGCCCAGGGGGACAGTACAGCGGGTAACTGGGGCTGCCCTCCTCTCTCTTGCCTGCTCCCGCAGTTTGAGGATCACCATGGTGCGCAGCACTTCCTCCTGCATGCAGCTCCTCCAGGCTCCGTGGATGGTGAGGGCGGCCTGTGCCTGCGGGGTGAGCAGTGGATGGGGGGGGGTAGCAGTGTGCACTCCGGCTCCTGCTTGCTGTACCATCTCCCGACTCCCACCTCACACAGCCACGGCCACCGCAAAACCCTATGGGGGAGGGGGGGAGCCCGCAGATACTTGCTCCCTAACCAGCTGGAAGTGTGAGAGAGCAAAGTGCTCCGTTGTCTCACGGAGTTCCGCCACTCAAGCCAGGTACAGCAGGGAGCGGGGAGGACCGTCCAAGGTACTGATGCCGGGCACAGCGGGGAGGACCGAGCGGACGGACGAGTAGGGCGGGGAGCCGGTGGTAGAATGCACGGCTACGGCGCCAGTTGACATTTCTGCGCCTGGAGCGTGTGCTCCACCAGCTCCACCGTAGCTACGCCTCTGTGCAGCACGTGTGCAGCGGGACGGAGACCAAGATGGGCCGTGGAGGGAGTGTGTCCTGAGTCCTCACTGCTGCGGCGCCCGGCCGTGACTCACACAGCCGATATTGTATGAGCCACGGCCGGGCAGCGCAGCAGTCAGGACACACAACAGCATGCAGCGGGCGGGCGGCGGCAGGGATGATCTTCCTTGCCGCCGCGGAAACAGAGATTGGAGATAATCTCTGTGCTGCAGCCTGCGCCCAGCGTTGAACTTCTGGAACGCCGTTCCTGGTGAGGTCATTTTTCAACTGATCTTCAGGAACGGCGTTCCAGACCGTTCCGCCACAAATATAGCCCTGGTTATAGATAACCCTTTCAAGTGAGAAAAAAAGTCCAAAACATTTATTAAAATTGTTCTTACCTGACATCTTTAGGTATAGTCACGTATGATGCTAACATGATCTTGCCAACATTAGTCCATTCAACTTCTGAGGAGCAGGCACCAACTATGGAGAGTTATTATTATTATTATTAATAACAGTTTCTTATATAGCACACACATATTACGCAACGCTTTACAGAGAATATTTGAAGACTGACATCAGTCCCTGCCCCCAGTGGAGCTTACAATCTATATTCCCTACAACATGTACACGCACACACAGACATCGTAAGGTTAATTAATTGAGAACACAACAATTAATCCTACTCCACAAGCTCACTGCCTAGGAGTCATCCTCGACTCTGAACTGTTCTTCATTCCTCACATCCAATCTTTCTCTAAATCATGTTACATGCATCTAAAAAACATATCCAAAATTCATCTGTACCTTACACAAGACACTGCAAAAACTCTAATCCATGCACTCATTATATCATCCATTGACTGTTGCAATAGCCTCCTTACCGGTCTTCCTAAGAAAAGACTCTCACCACTACAATTTTGAATGCAGCTGCGAGACTGATCTTCCTGGCTGATCCGCTCTGTCAATCCCTCCATTGGTTGCCTGTATGTTACCGCATTCATTATAAAATACTTCTACTTACATACAAAGCCATTACTCTGACTACACCAACTTATATCTCTTCGCTTATCTCAAAATATATCCCAACCCGACCTCTCCGCTCTGCACAAGATCTGCGTCTCTCATCCACACTCATTACTTGCTCCCACTTACACTTGCAGGATTTTTGTCAGCCAGCACCCACCTTATGGAATGCTCTTCCATGCACATTAAGACTCTCCTCTAGCCTCCAAACTTTCAAGTGTTAGCTGAAAACTCACCTCTTTAGGCAAGCTTATCATATTCAGGACCCCCACACTTCCAGTAGCATTTATATCTAATTGCATTCCATCAGAACTGTTTTGAAATCTGATGGTACTGCCATGCTATGGAATTCTATCCTTATGTATCCCTCCTATTATCCCTATAAATTGTAAACTTGCGAGCAGGGCCCTCCTACCTCTATGTCTATGTTTGTATCTACCCAGTTTGTTTAATCACTGTTGTCTCCAATTGTAAAGCACAACTGAATATGCTGCGCTACATAAGAACCAGTAAATAAATAAATAAATAAATAATTTTGTTGAGAGACAATTAGCCAACTAGTATAATTTTTGGATTGTGGGAGGAAACCGGAGTACCCGGAGGAAACCCACGAAAGCACGGGGAGAATATACAAACTCCGCACAGTTAGAGCCATGGTGGGCATCGAACCCATGACCTCAGTGCTGTGAGGCAGTAATGCTAACCATTACACCATCTGTATTGCTCCAAGAGAGTGGAGTCAAAGTCATGATGAGGTTGCAGCAAGGTCAGGAAAAGGGAAAGGGGGAGTCAGATGGATAGAGATTGGTGCTCAGAGAAACAGAGGAAGACTAAGGGATGGGACTTCAGAGACATACTTGGGTAGAGCTGAAGGCAGATCTAATCTTGGGGAGAGAGCAATGCAGAGACTCATATGGGGAGGTAGAAGGACTGGTACAGATGGGAAGGGAAGGAAAATGCACATTTGTGGAGGGAGTTCAGAGGCACACTTGGGAATGATGGGAGCAGAGGAACACTATAAGGTGGAAAAGTTACATTTGGGTAATAAGAGTGGGAGAAGCACAATTGTGGATAGAGGGGGACACGGGCACACTTGGGTAATGATGGTGGCATATTTTTTTGAGAAGATAAACAAAAGATTTTTGTTGCTTAAGCTGGAATTTTTGGGCTCCACTACACAATCATCCAAAAATATTGTTATCTCAATATGTTCTTGTGTTGAAGTGGCTGTAGTGTTAGAACTATATGGATGCTAAAGGCTTACTCGGGATGCTAATATCTTCACTGTGTCATCTACACTATTGCAAGGCTCTTTCACTGAAACAAGCCACTCTGGTTTTATACCAAAATCATCTTCATGATAGCATACGTTTTTTTTATTTTTATTTTTCGGGGGAGGGGGGGTTTCTCCAATTGGTCCTACTGCATGGAAAATTAGTAGTTCTCGTTAACCCTTTAAGTGCCAATGTTGCTGTGAAAGATCCTCAAAATATCTGCTAAAAATTACAGCTTCGCTCACAGCGACTGGTTTATTTTTGCGTGCCATATTTAACTAAACGTCAATTGATTGACTTGGCGGTAATTTTATTTATTTATATTAAAAGAACAGTCACTGAGAACTGGCATTTTTAACAGACATTTTGAGGATCTTTTGCAGCAACTGTGATACTCAAAGGTTTAAAATAAACATCTGTAATGCAAATACTAAAACCAAATGCCTTTTGACAATTCCAACCCATCAACTGGCACTATCCATCGAGAGCAGCACCACCTTATGGTAAATATCTGTATTTACCTTTCTTAAAATACTGTATGTATCGTATGTCAAATGTTTTAAATATTTTAGTATTAACATACTGTGCCATTGTACATAATACACAGCAAAGAGACTGTTAAGGAGTTAAATAATGACCAGGCCTAGATACAGTAGATGTCATTTTCATTATGTTAACCCGAAAAAAAAAAAAAAAAGTTCTTGATCCCAAATAAAATTTTGAGATTAATTAACAACAATATGCTCAATTATTGAGATTTTAAAATGTTGATTCTGAAAATGCTTTAATTTTTCATTTGTATTCAACATACTGTTGTGTTATATACAGAATGTTCTGAAAGACCATTAAAATAGGTTTAAAATGAGACCGAAAATCTCTAGCTAAATTATGTGAGCTGAAAATGCAATTTAAAAAAGTTTAAAAGCAATTAAAAAAAAATTCAGTTGTGAAGGCAAATAAACCAATGTACTTATCAGCATAAGATTTGGGGTTTTTATTTGCACACATGGACTAATTTATAACACCAAATTTAATACACCAAAATTAATTGAAATTATGGATTGCAAGGTGTTGCTTTCATCTGGAATGACCCATACCTAATTTACAGATGAGCTAATAACATTTAGAAACAATACTGTGATACAATTAATCTGTGTCCAAGAGTAGACCAATAACGTAGGACCTCTTTTGTGTGCAAACCTGAATGATCCATCTATATTTTTAGACAAAGTGGGCTTTTGATAAGTACAGTATATGCTAGAGTTCAATGATAACTTTTTGGTTTAATTTTGTAGTAAAAGTAAAGGTGCTGCAGAATTGTGATTTCTTGACTATTATTAATACCCAAATCTTTAGATTGAAGTATCATTTCACTGTTGAATTACTGTAGTATTATTTACTTCATTTTAGATGAATGAATCTCTCATCCATTGTTTGAAAAGCATCAAACAGCGCATCACTATTATATCTACCCTCAACAAGAGATTTTGTAAATATGTTGGTGACTCAGAAGCAGAATCACATACAAAAATGTAATGGAAATGTGGCTAAATGCCATTTTCTCATCAGTTTTAACTAGGGGGGAGCAAACAATGAAACATTTAGACATCAATAAAGAGATGAGCCCTGTAAAACTAAATAGTGAATTTACGGTAGAGGAGGTCCATAAACAGCTTAGCAAAATAAAATTTAATAAATCCCATGGGCAATATGGATTTCAAACAAGGGAGTTAAGAGAGGAGTTACTGTAGCAAATCCTCTGCATTCATGTTTGAAAAATCTTTTTCAGCTGGTATTGTTCCAAGGGACTGGATATTAACGGAAGCAGGACCAAAATTTAATAAAGGATAAGAAAAAGTAACGTAATCCGCGTCCCCTCGTGGGGGTGTGAAAAGTCGGGTGGACGCTTAACTGCGTCCCCTCGCCACGCGGATGGTGGGGGTGTGCTAAATGTATACTGGGGGTGTTGTGCTAAATCGCATGCGATTTTGCATGCAATGCGATTGCATGCGATCCGCGGCCAGGGTGCAGTGAATAAATTAACTAGTGAGATCGCATTGAATGGCATGGAAACCGACCCTACTGTGGAAACTGTAATAATTCTAGAAATAACCAGTTGTTATAATATGAACGCAAACTGCATTAATTCACGCAGCAGCCTGCTGCTGCGAGTATATGCTATTAATAAATCAATAAACAAAGTAAGATTATAATATATATATATATATATATATATATATGTTTAAAAGGAAACACAGGAGGAGCGCTCCATAGTGTAAAACCAATATGATTTAATAGATATATAAAATATCTCTGGTACAGACAATCAGTACTCGTACCGTTTTAAAAACAGCAGTGGGCTGGTTACCACATGATGCAATAATAACAAGCCAGGCAAGCCTCCTACCACCATCTGGGGCACTGCAGCACGACACGGAACCTCACCGCACACTTCACAAGGGACGCGGTGCACCAACAGGTCTGACAGGATTAGATGCGGCAGGGGGATCCCAGCACAAAAGGAGCTCGCCGTCACCAAGGCCCGCCCTAACGTTTTTCGTAATACACTTCGTCAGAGGGCGTGCCTGGTGACCGGCGGCTCCAGGTTAAAAAGGAAACAGTGACCAATCAGAATAGGATTTGTACGTATACGCACACACTACAAAGTTGCAGTCCTCACATTGAAGCGACCGCAATAGCATACAATACATACAATGTGAAAATTGAGTAGAAAAAAACGTACACTATCACACTCTTTTAAATTACATCCAAAGATAAATTTTATATGACTGATATGTAAAATCGAGTGACTTCCATAGATCTAATTATTTTATGCACTGATGTCTTTTTTTTTTTTAAAAGGTCGATATATGAAATAGGGAGCTGTGTCGACAGTTATTTGTCAAAAGGAAAGTTATATAGAATGCATCTATATGAATGACATATAGAATTAAGTGGCTCCTATAGGTCTAATTATTTCATGCACTGATATCTTTTCAAAAGAAAAGTTAATACATAGAATAAGGAGCTGTGTCGACAATCGAATGTCAAAAGGATAGTTATATAGGATACACTCTGAATTGTACATATCTCACAGCGTAGCTATTAGCATCAAATACATTGATAAGATAAAATATCTATGGAAGGGAATATATATTTGAAAACATAGCAAAAAGGTAATACTGTATACCATAGCAACGACATATATAGATGTTAAAAACAGACAAAAAATGAATGAAAAAAATGAATAATCAAGGCATACTGTATTGAACACATGAGCCCCATTAATATTATTATACCAATTATTTTTCCTCAGAGGTTTCCAAGACCATTTATGGGGGAAAATTCTTTTTTTTCATACATGTTTTGTCTGTTTTTAACATCCATATATGTCGTTGCTATGGTATATTACCTTTTTGCTATGTTTCCAAATATATAGATTATTTAGATGTTGAATAATAGATTAGAAACTGCAGTTAACAATGGTGTTATTGATGTGGAACTTATGTCAGGGCTAATGACCAAAGCACCCATGATACCTATTATATATACTTTGCCCAAGATCCATAAGTCCCTGTCCAATCCCCCGGGGAGACCGATTATATCGTCTCGCAACGGCTTATTTCACAAGGTGTCCACATATTTAGACAGCATCTTGCAGCCATGTATCATCAATCACCCTCGTCACTTGCTTGATACCACGGCATTCCTCAATAAAATTGGACAGATTGAGCATATCCCTAATGGGGCTCTACTGTGTAGTATGGATATTTCAAGTCTGTACACAGTCATCCCGAATAGCGAGGGAAAAGAGGCGGTCAGACGGCTTATACATAATAATCCATTTTATGTGGGGCCTGACATTGACTTTGTTATTGATCTACTTGACATGATTCTTACCTGTAATTACTTAATCTTCAATGGTAGGTACTACCTACAGGCATCTGGCTGTGCGATGGGGTCGAATGTGGCCCCATCGTACGCCAATACCTTTATGTACAGTGTGGAGCATGCTGCCAGTTTTCATTAACAGAAAGTAAAATATTCATTACCGTACTCTCAGTTCCTATGAGCGATCAGAATTTGCTCTGTCCACCAACAAGCGGTTGCACATATTGATATGATGATCACTGACTTCTTTCAATGTGGCTATAATGATGCTCAATTGTAGAAAGCCAAATCCAGAGCACTACAGAACTCACGGAGTGACACACTCACACAACGAGTAAGGGGGACCAGAAAACAGTGCATCCCATGGGTTAATCACTTCAATGTGGCCAGCAATAGCATACAACAGATTGCCAAACAACATTGGCCCGTTGTAAGTAGTGACCCCGATCTAGGGCTTAACGATACACGAATAATGCCCTGCTATACCCGCGGCAGGAGCATTAGGGATTGGGTAATGTGTACTGATGTTACTGGCCTTGATCGTTCCAACTCTGTACAATGTCAGTTTTTGAGATCACGCGCAGGTTGCATCAAGTGCATTGACTGTGCTACTTGCCAATCTCTGGTTGTCGGCAAGGATTTTCCACACCTCCATACTGGACAGAGGATACAGATTAAACATCGGGTGACATGCACCACTAAGTACATTGTATATAGGATCATGTGCCCTTGCGGACTTTGCTATGTCTGCAAAACCGACAGGAAACTCCGTGAGCGCATTGCAAATCACAAATCCACCATATGCGCTGCCTTAGCGTGTGGACGCAGCGACCAACTGGTCGCTAGACATTTCGTCACCATGAAACACAATCTGGCCATGCTTAGGTACACCATCATTGACCATGAACCCGCAGGTACATGCGGTGGGGACAGGTCGCTCAGATTGTTACCTAAGGAAGCCAGATGGATTCTCAGATTGGGGACACTTTCACCCCGCGGTCTCAATGAATCTGCTGGTTTACATTATTTCTTGTAGACATGACATTCTCCATTATAATCACCATGTACCTTGCACATTAATGTCTTCTTGTGTTCACACACTGTTGTCTGCTTGATTGTGAAGTGTGTGCTGTCGTTTGTTCAGCACACGATGCTTAGCTACCTACCAGGTAGCGATAGGATATTCTTTATATATGACCCTGCCTCTGATTGATACAGATTATACTGTATATTTCATTTTTTGTATGCGTATTACTATGCTGTATTATGTCAGGCTAGTTGCCTAACCACCCATTTATTGCCGCTTTTGATCAGTAACATATAAATAAACGTACTACTACTAACATGCCAGCCGATGTTCATACATTCTTGCTGTCATACTCTTGTTTATTTTCTTATTTACTTTTTATTTTATTTCTCATTGATGTACTGTTTGCTTTCGTCTTGTATATTGTGTTTCCACTCATGTGTCATTATTGGTGTTACATACTATTGTACAGTTTATTTTGTTAGTATGTATGTCTTTGCTATTTTGATTTTGCAGCATTTCCACTGGGGGGACTGGCTGATGACGTCATTTGTGGGCGCATTTGACCGGCTCCAGTGGGGGTGTCTGCATGTGGGGTACGGATGTCTATTTAGGTATGTTTGCTTTATCACATTGTTATCCTGATGAAGATGTTTGAATAACATTGAAAACGTTTGATCACCAAACTGTGTAAGACTCCTTATTTTAGACTCCTGGTGCCGCCGAAATTTGATGCTATATTGACTTCTGGCTGGCACCGGAGCATAGCTAAAGCCATCATGATTGGAGTGCTGTCCTGCAACAAACGCACTATATATATATATATATATATATATATATATATATACCTGTTGCCCTGTTACAGGCCCGCTATCCCTCCAGCATGCTCCGCATCTCCAGAGTCCACTGGCAGTGACGTCATTGTACTGCGCCAAACGGTTGTATAGCAACCACCATAAACAACTTGTATAATAAATGGTGGAATCAGCGGAGAGTCTGGAGATAGAGCGTGCTGTAACAAAGAGATATACAAAACATTTAAAAGAGCATAATAATGCAGAATATTTACATATAAGTGCCAGTATGATAGTTCTTATTGCTAAATAATAATCTTAGAAGAAAAAATGTGCAAAAATACACAAAAATACACTGTGGAATGCATCATTGGTTACAAAAAGCATTTCAAGCCAAGATTTTCATTTAACCCTTTTGGTGATATTGTATTTTATTAAAAAATCCATTTACATGCTCTTTTTAGCATGAGTTTAGCTCTGTTACCGACCCTTATATAATTAGGGACCTGATTGATTATTTGTGCCCTAATACTAGCCACACTATGTTTAGCCATCAAACAGTGCCTAGCAGCAGGCTGATCATTCTTTTTAGTACAGTAGCTAGTGCCTGCTTGTTGGTACTTCTATGCTGTGCCTTATGTTCTTTGAACTGGCATTGAGTTTTTCCTATATAGGAAAGGCCACAAGGGCATGTTAGCATATACACAATACTGTGGGTGTAGAGTGGACCTCTAAGGGTCCTCCACAATCCACAGGGCCCGGCGCTAGATGAGAAAGGATTGTTTCGTTTTTATGTGAAAAGTAATAGAACTAGTCTGAGCTCAGCTGCAGCAGATGCGAGTGGGTCTGCTTGGGACTCACTAAGGAATTGCAAAAGAAATGTTTTTTTTTGCACTTGCGCTGCTGAGATCAGATATACACCCTGTGAACCGTACTGAACAGAAGGACACCAGGGCACAATTGAGTTAACACTGTTAATTTTTTATATATTTAAAAGATTTTTACTTCATCTTTAAAAAGGGCTTATACATATACATATGCAAGAAACATTACAAAAAACACACAAAGATATATATATATATAAATGAAAATATTTTTTTTTTCTTATAAATAAAATCACAGGCAGATACCATATAATTTCATAAAAAGAAACACTTGAATGTGTTAGTAACAAGTATCCAGCTCTGGGACGGGTCACGTCTTTGGTTAGGTAAAGAAATAGATTTCAGGAGCAATGTTAGTATAAAGCTGCAGCAGCCGAAATGTTAGTGGTGCGATAGGTGGGTTGGGGTAATGGTAATAGTTATAGGTATAGGTATAGTTAATTTTAATTTTTTTTGCCAGTGTGCGGATGATTAGGCCTGTCCAGTCATAATCGTGTTACAAGAAACACAGCCCAGGCAACGGTAACATCCAGGTTTTTTACGAAGAAAATGTGATTCAAGTCCTTATCTGTTCTAATGATTGGCCACCATTTCTTAGCTCTTTTAGTGATGTCATCACTGCTAACCATATATTTGTTGACCCAAGGGATAGTTTTTACATTATTTGTTTTAGTTGTTTTGACAAGTTTATCCTGGAGCGGCATTATTTTTTTTATTATAGCCTCTACCAACAAATTTCTGAAACATATCATCTAAAGCTTGTTCCACCAGAGTAGGGTCCGATGTAATTCTTTTTACCCGCAGAAATTGGGAATAAGGCAGTCCTCTTTTAAGGGGTGTAGGGTGGAAACTATTATACTGCAATAAGGTATTATGATCTGTTAATTTAGTGTATAATGATGTCTCTAGATGACCATCCTTGGCTGATATTACAACATCCAAATAATGGATGTTGACACTACTCATTTCAAAGGTAAGCTTAATAATGCTATCTGTAGTATTATTTGTCATAAGAAGGTCACATAGAGATCCCTTAGTATTCAACCAAAAAATAAGGTCATATCTGTACCTTAAAGTTTGAATTCAGGAATCAAACTCCCATTTGCAAAAAAAACAAATCTTGTTCAATAGCATGCATATAACAGTTTGCATCGGCTGGGGCAACCGCTGAGCCCATTGAACAACCTGATACTTGTAGGTAAAATCTACCATTATAAATAAAGTCATTTTTCATCATACAAGCATCAAAATTTACAAACAGAATTCTATAGGAGGGCACAAATAATTAGGATTATCAACAATCAGGCGTTTGACAGCCTCCTTACCTGCATCATGTGGGATGCAGGTGTAGAGGATAGTCACATCCGCACTGCACAAAACCATATCTGGTGGTATATTGGTTAGAGCCTGTAACTTTAGCAATAAAGAAGTAGTGTCCTTTAAATATAATGGAATACATTAAACACATGGGTTCAGCAAAGAATCTAAATAGATAGAAATGGGTTGGTATAGGGACTCACAGGCTGAAACAATCGGCCAACCGGGTGGTTTAATCAGAGTTTTATGAATTTTTGGCAACGTATAGAACAGGGAACTGTACCGTTAGGGCTTTACAGAGTTCATCTGTGATGTGTCCAATGCTTACTGCTGCTGCCAATACTGTATCCAGTTCTTTCTTGAATTTAATAGTTGGATCTTGTGGAAGTCGATGATAAGTGTGTTCATCAATAAGTTGTTGATCGCACTCATCACAATAGTCTTTAAGGTCCAATATCACAGTAGCCCCACATTTGTCGGCATTCCTAATAATAATGTCTGTCCTTTTTGACAGAGTGCTCAAGGCAATTGATTCTTCCTTAGAAATATTTTTATACTGATGTACTGTAAATACTTTTGTCCATCTTGTAATTCAGCACTTTCTAATAATCTGGTATTATTATTACCCCTTACTGACCTATGAAAAACAATCAGGGCTGAGCTATGCGTCTCTATGGAGACGCATCGCCCAATGACGTTATCAGCCTCTGTAGCGCTGGGACAGCGCTACAAGGGCTGTTAGTTGCGCCGGAGAAAGCTGGCTCACCCCGCTGTCAGTACCAGGTGAGCTGGCTATGCAGGAGACAGACCAGCACTGGATCCCTGATTGGTAAGTATATTGGTGTAAAAGTGAGGTGTGTGAATGTGTGTGAAATAAAGTTATACCTTTCTGTGTTTGCATGTTTTATTTGAACATTCTTTTTACAGGTGGACTACAAGTCCCAGTGGACCCATTAATGCCCCGCATGCTGGGACTTGTGGTTCTCCAAGTCCTAGAATGCGGGGGAGGTCTGCTTGCTCTTGTAGTTCTCCTGGAAAAAGCAATGTTACGTATGTGAGTTTTAACCCTATCAGGCCGGCGTCCACTGGCCACGGATGTCAGTGACAGCCCTGGACTTCAGACCTGGATGGGTGAAGCCTGGGGGGGGGGCTTTATTGGGGGGGTCCCCACTCCTCCAAGTACCCCGTCCAAGGCTGACCAGTCACGGTGCTCATGTTTCGGCCGTGAGACCTTACATAAAAAGTGTCCCCCTGGCTGTGGCATGACACCGCGGGCTGTTGGAGCCCGGTGCTGGTTTCAAAATATGGATGACCCCCAGATTTTTTGTCCCCCGTATTTTTGGAACCAGGACCGGTCCAAGAGTCTGGGGCTGGTTTCAGAAATACGGGGGACCCCTACGCTTTTTGTCCCCCGTATTTTTGGAACCAGGTCCGGCTCAATTAGCCCGGGGCTGGTTATGCTCACCCCACGCCATTTAAAAAAAACAACACATTTTTTAACACAGGACCATGCACAGATCTAAATGATCTGCAAAGAGTTAGCAAAGATTGCATAGCACTCAAATCTTACGTCGCATAGCAAGGGAATCTCACCATGTGTGCACACCATAACCCTTCAGTTCTTGCCTGCAGAATGTCATCTTTGTGAACATGTCAACATTCTGCAGGGTCTGACTCATTATACTGCGTCCTTTCACACAGCTCGCTGCACTCGCCATGCTTCGGGCACTCTATCATATTCTCAATCTATGCCCACTTGGATAGTAAATTGCCCAAAAAAACACAAAAAACTCATGTCAAACTTCTTTCATGTCAACGTTTTCCATGTCAACCTAATGCATGTGTTGACCTAATGACCATGTCCACCAAATGCATGTTGACCTATTTCATGTGTCGATCTAGTGACTGTCGACCTATAGTTGTTAACCTAATTCATGTAGACCTAATAACAGCATACCCTCGGAAACATACATAACATGTAATGTCGTATAATATATGTGATGGCCGTTTTTACCTATGGCGCCCCCCCACCCAGGTAAAATTTGCCACTATTCCATGCCTAAGTGAACCCATATGCAGTCTGTGAGACTGCACTGGCTTCACTGTGACTGGCAGTGACTTCCTATTGGAAGTTCGACCTGCCAGTCACCCAAGGCAGTCCTATTGGGAGATGGTACCTCCCTCCGGGGTGCTTCTAAATGGGCTGATGATCGGCAGGCCATAAAAACTGGATTCCATGCATGCGCAGTATGAGGACAATACTGGGACCCAGAATATGCCATTTAAGCTGGGGTCCGGCGCATGTGTAGTACCGAAGAAGCTACTGTGCACACATCTGCTCTGACCAGGAAATACCACTGGGACAGGGACCCTGGGACCGTGATTGGCGGTGTGGAAGAGCACAGCGGCGGCAGCTGTGGTGGGGGTGGGGGGGGGAAGGGGTGCATCGCAGCAGCCCCTCTCCTCTCCAGAAGTAATAGCCGCTGCTGAATATATGACAATGTGAGTCTTCTGGAATGTTGTTGTATCACTTCAGCATATGAAGAATTCATAAGGTTTCCTAAGCGTATTCGGCATATTACTACTTACTGCCTGATCAGCTACAAAAATTAATGAGCTTTAAAATAGGTGTCTTATGAGGAGATTTTCTATTACAGGCTACAATTACTGTATTTCACTTACATGGTCCAATTTAGTTCACAGACATTTCTCAGGAGTACTGTACTTAACCTGAAGAGTTGAAATTGTAGACTCTCTATGGATCTTAATCTTTATAGATTAAAAAATAATATGATCGCTTCAGACTTCATTATAAGACTATGGTACTTTCTGTCCATTGTGGTCACATAATTGTCTTACATTTCCTGTATAATGGTAATTTTTAAATACAATTTTCTCCTATGCATGGATATGATAATTCATCATTGGCAAATGATAGTCTAGAGTGCAGGATATTTTAGCTCTGGAATAAAATGCGTTATAGTTGCTATTTAGCACTAGGAAGCAAGCACAGATCCAAGTAAAAAAAATGTATCTGGCAAAAAATATATATTTTGTGAAATGTAGAGGCGTCAAGAGGGAGGAGGGGTTTCAATGAAACTTGTTGGGGACGTGTATTATGTTACATGTATTACGCTTCCGCTCGCCACGCTTCGGGGTGACATGGATGGGGGGGGGGCAAAATAAATGACATTATATGCATAAATAGCAATATTCTAGGTTCCATCAGAACCAATATCTCATCGCATCGCATGCCATACAATAATCCTATCTTTTTAATGGATTCACTGACACAGAGCAGTGAATACATTACATAGGAAAATCGCATTGCATCGCATGCCATACAATATGGCATGCAATGCGATGCGATTTCACTACCCTGAATGGCCATCTACGCAAATGGAGTAGTGGGCACGGTGATAATACACAAGTACCTTATATTGTACAGTATGTTTACTTCTTTGTGGCCATTGCAAGATCAATGTAAAATCCAGGAGAATTCATTTACATTAGATGCGCTCAATACAGAAAATGATTCTATGATATGTTTAGTTTCATTCGATGTGCTTTTAGCTAAACAAATACAAATTTTGTTTTTCATTATAATTGAGCATATTTGTGTGCACTAGAAGCTAAATTGTTATATATTATCTTAATATTTAGGCCTCTGTTCTATGGTATTTCAGGACATTTGTTCAAATCTCAAGTATGATTCTGGTTGGCTCATGACCTGCGAAGATCACAGTTTACCAAGCTCCAGAGAGGCCACCCCGCAGCCTCTCTGGAGCTTGGCAAACTGTGTCCATTGTTTCCTCCCTCTCTCTGCCCCCCCCCCCACCTTTTCCCCTTGCAACCATGTGAGGGGATGTGTAATGAAGACACATCCCCTTGCATGCCAACGCTGCAGGAAAAATCATTTCATGGTCGCCGACCATCAAATGATTTCTCCTGCCTTCACAAATAAAAGTAATTCTCAATTGAAGATGGGGCATCATGTCAGCTGCCCACCCCCAGCAGGCATCGGCTCATCCTTAGATATATAAAAATATATTTCCAAGAGGATCTCTATGTGATACACTCAATACAATACTATCAACCACCAGTGGGTTGCACTCAAAGGATTGGGTACACTGATAGGATCAGATACCCTATAAAAATTCTAAATATCCTATACTAGCAGAAACCACACCACGGAGTTACATCTGGTTTATACGTGACACAACATCATGGGGGCAAATAAGACAAACATCTTTTCAAACAGAATTCGATTGTAATTTTAAAACACCCTGGGCCAAATGTAATAGGGTGAGAGTTTCAGAAAGTGAGAGATTTTGGGAGAGTTTTCCCATGTTTTTTAAAGCAGCAATCAATTACACTGCAAAACCAGGTTGATTTTGCCATGTAATTGATTGCTGCTTTAAAAAACATGGGAAAACTCTCCCAAAATCTCTCACTTTCTGAAACTCTCACCCTATTACATTTGGCCCCTTATTTCTTTCTTTTTGAGCACATCATGTGTGTATATGTGTGTATGTAAACAATTTTTAACCCCTACTTTTCGCTGTAACTACGTTCCCCACAGAGCAAATTTGGGAATATTAACGATAATATAATAAAGGTTATATTTTTTTCAGTGCGCTCCCCAGAAAGCAGTCCCTTTTTTCTCTCTTATACCAAACATTATATGCCTGACTGCTGGAAACAGTACCCCCTCTTACCTATCCAAAGAATTGGGGTTCTTCTCTGAAACATTAAAATTACTTGGTGTGCAGGTGTGCAACAGGCTTCCTAGTGGAGTCAAAATAACCCATGGGAATGCCCAATGTTTTTGTGGGGCAGCCCGTGAAATGCTGGGCGTTCACATGGCCCATAACCGCCAATGCCCCCGTTCGCACTGTCCCTCCCTTCCCACTGTGAATGGCCTGACAAGTGAGTAACTCACTGCGGCCATCCACAGTCGGGGTTTGCACATGCGCAGAAATGCGTATGCGCTAACCCCAACCATCGGGGCAGGGGCCGTTTTTGGATCGCTGCATTTAAGCCAGAATCAGCACCTTAGTCCCTCTCACACTAGAAACTAATGTTTTATCCAGAGAGAAAGTATCAATGATATTACACAATGGCCCTTATTCAGATCAGTACAAATTTGTTCTCAAAATGGGAAAAAACAGGTGTACTGCAGATTTGACATGTGCAGAGAGAGTTAGATTTGTGTGAGTTATTTTGTTTCTGTGCAGGATAAATACTGGCTTATTTTTACACTGCCATTTAGATTTCAGTTTCAACACACCCCGCCCAGATATAACTCTCTCTGCACATGTTACATCTGCCCCACCTACAGTGCACATGGTTTTGCCCATTTTGAGAACAAATTTGTACTGCGATCAGATCTGAATAAGGGCCAATGTAAAGAGAGACCAGCAATTTAGAAAGACAAACATAGAGACTCATAAACGCAGCACAAGATTAAAGGTCAGGTTAGAAAGCACCCAGGGGAGAACCATGGACAGAAAACAATCATTAGCAGGATGATAACAACTATGGATTCTGAAAAGGTTAAACATGAGAAGACTATTAAATGAATAAACAACAATGAAAAAAAAATGACCACTGAAGCAAAGAAATAGCAGTGACAAAAATATTAGAAAATACTAATATGGGAACAATCTACCATGATGCTGTCAGATTAAGAGGCATATCTATCACAATCCACATATCAGATGTGGATGTGATGTAAAAACATTGCCACAACCCCCTGGGGTGGACTAACCTGTCCTCTAGAAGTACCAACAGTTCATGTTTTTCCGGCAACCTGTGGATCTATAGTAGGAATAAATTCAGCAAGTTTGAAAATGTAACAGTAAGTATTGACTACAGTTATGCACCAGTTAGGTAATTTGGAAAATATGGCACATGTTCCACTGCTTATTCTGATGCTGACACTGCCACCATCATGTACCCCTGCCTTTACTTAACCATTGAGCAGTGTCCCAGTGCACTCCTTTGGCTCCAGTCATCTGTTCGTCAGCTTCCAACTCTGTGACCCCATCAACTGTTGTTTGTTGTAAACTGCCATAAGTGGTGGTTTACAGCAGACATCAGATGACTGGATTAAGAGACTAATTCAGATTCATTCGGAATGGGAAAAATTCGGCCCTGTTCTGATGTTTGGGGGTCGGCCCATGTGCAAGCACGTATTTGCGCATGTGCAGACTCCGGCAATGAATGGCCTTGGTGAGTTACACACTTGCAGGGCTGTTCCTGGCAGGGAAATAGGGACAGGGGCCATGAAGTTGCTGGACCATGGGAACTGGGCATTCCCATGGTCCAGCGACTTCACAGCCCCCGTGTTTTTGGGCATCCTCATGAAAACCCTGGACGTTCCCATGGATACTCAGGTGGTCAAATGTCTGTCGGGGGTGCGCCTGGATGAAGATGGGGCAGGCGGCTGATGTCCTGTGACATCGGCTTCATGCCCCATCTTCGTCCAGGCGCACGCAAATAAAAGTCATTTTCCACTGACTTCTATTTGCGACGGTAGGAGAAATCATTTGATGGTCAGCGACCCTTGAATGATTTCTAGTGAGGTGGAGGCATACGAGGGGATGTGTTCTCCTTACACATCCCCTTGAATGTTACCAAGGGGAATCGGCGGTAGGGGGGGGGTTGTGTTCATATGGGTGGCATCTTAGTAAGCATTGTAACAAATCAATGTCAAAGGAAGGTCACATGCTTGGTTGCATAGGGAGCGGAATCCGCATCAGAAAGAAAGAAGTAATAATGCCACTGTATCAGTCATTGGTATGGCCTCATCTAGAGTACTGTGTCCAGTTCTGGAGGCAATATTTTCAGAAGCATATAAATACATTAGAGATGGTACAAAGAAGGGCAACTACATGGTGCATGGCCTACATCACATAACTTACCCGGAAAGACTAAAAACATCTCAATACTGTATGTATAGTTTGGAGCAGAGACGTGAAAAAAGGGACATGATAGACTTTCCAATATTTCAAGGGTTTTAACAAGGTCCAGGAGGGAGACATTCTTCAAATGAAGACAAGTATTCAAACACAAGGACATGCAACCACTGAAACTAACAGGATAAAGATTCATGGAAAATCAGAGAAAAACTTACTGGACAAGTAGAATAGCCTCTCATCAGAGGTGGCAGAGGCTAAGACAGTAGAGCAATTTTAACATAAATGGAATAGATATTATGGTTATCCTTACAAAGAAATAAGGATCAAATAGGGTTTGAGGCAACAATATCGTTAAAAAAAAAGAGCAGACTAGATGAGCCAAATGGTTCTGACCTACCATCAAATTCTGTTATTTGGTTTCTATGAGAATCAGTGCTTGAAGTGGAAATTTTAAAGTGGGGGTATGGAAAAACAAAGGACATAGTTATGCGTGGGCCTTCCATAAAAGGTGGCGTGGCCACTCAAAAGAGGGCATGGTCACACGTACCACCCCACATATCCAGTCCCTCATTGCAAAAAGATTTATAGTGGGGGAGGAGGAGAAATAGTGGGAGACGGGAGAGGAGGAGGAATAGGGGGAGATGGTAGGGATGGGAGGAATTGGGGAGACATGAAAGAGAGAGGAGGAATAAGGCAGTGAGAGAGGAGGAAATTAAGAAAAGGGAGAGAAGTACTAAGGGGGGATTGCCACCCCAGTATGCCACACAGGGCTACCATGTTATTATTTACCCATGCCAACAGTACAGCACATATTGCCAACCTACATGTTACACAGAGCCCCCAATAATTCTGTTACAGTTCTCCCCTATGCAAAATGGCCCATATTATGTCCACGTGCACCCCAAGTATGCCACACAGAGACTCCTATATTAATATGATCTCAGTGCCCTCCAGTATACTACATAATGTCCCTCTCCAGTATGCCACATAGATAAGCCATATTAATATTCTGTATTACTGCAGTCCAAGTATACCCCTGGCTGAGTACTTACCTTTTGTGGCAGTCTCCTGCTGTTCTTCCTGCATCCGTGGTCTACTTCTAATGCTATTGCAGCAGCATGTATAGCATTTATAGAGCAGCTTCCACATCCTTTCAGCGGAAAATTATGAGTCTTAAGGACTCGGGAGCAGTGCTCCCTCTAAGCTGTAATCTGCCCCACCTGCTGTGCACATGGTTTTGCCCATTTTGAGAACAAATTTGTACTGCGATTACACATCTGAATAAGGGCCTAAATGCTGAAAGTTATTTTGCTGCTCTGAAAATAGTAATTTGTTTTAATGTAAAGTTTAATGAAAACTATTTACATTTTTTATTATGTCCATATATGGACAGGTCTTCCATGTGTCACATTTCTCAAAACAGTCCAAACTGATGTAAATAGATAGTTGGATTGTTTATATGTGTGAATGTATTACAAGAACATACTGTATGTATTATCACACCACTTTTCTTTTAGCTGGGTCTTCTACATGAAACAAATGATGTCAAAATAGGCAACTACTGTGAGGCGATAGGGATTGCAAACTTCTGGGTACATTTACTAAAGTGTGAGGTTTTTAGAAGTAAAAAATAATGCAAGTAGCAACTAATTGGATTCTACAATACTCTGTATATATATCTATACCTTTAAATTATCTAAACAATCAATAAAAATGTGTTGCTGTTACATTTAGATTCAAGTATATGTAGTGTCTCCAAAGAACAATGAAAGTTATCATAATAGTAAAGCATTTATATAATTGATGTTTTATCTCTTACTAGTAACTTACTATACACACATAAAATTTCACCCAATAGTATAGGAGAAAAAAAAAAGTATTTAAAAAATTGTATTGTGATAAATGAAATCAGCAAATGAGTGGTCAGAGGAGTTTATTTTATAAGATGGGAGTTCTATTTCAGATAGCATGTTGCTATATGCAACCAAGCAGTTTATATCTACTGTATTATCTTCCAGAAGGTGCTAAATAAAAAAGAAGTACAGGTAGATTTTGATTGGTTGCCCATAGCAACATCCATCTGAAATAGAACTCCCATTTTAGTAAATAAACCTCAGATTATCGTGATAAATGAAGGAAACACATATTTGAAATTATTTTATATCCCTAAAGCAGAAAACATAATAATAATAATAATAATAATAAGCTACATAGTGGGACAAAATTTAAAAGACAATACACTATATAGATTATTTGATTTGAGACATTCTGTCTACAGTCTACACTGAGTTTATAGTGTCTCTAACATAATTTAAAATAAAGTGCAGTTTATCTTGAAGAGCTACAGTATGTGTCAAAATATCAGTTAAACTGGTCACATAGATCTTACTTTTCGGTTTTGACTGCTGTACAAGTGAGATATGAAGTGTCATCTTTTTGATATTCCTAAAATGCTATATATTCTCCAATTTTGTCCAAATTTTTAAAACTGAAGTTGGGTATACTTGAGCAGTGGCCACTTCCAATGCACCTACTTATATAACCATCTGTAGCTCGATTTAGAGTTCAAATTGTTATTCATTGTGCTGCTCTCAGCTGCTTAGCAACAGACTACTGGCCTTTTCTTCTGTCTCCTTGCACTCTATATTTGTTTTGTAGGTAAAAAGATACAGATCTTCTTTTTATGACATTAGACTCTCTTCAATTATGTTTGATGAACATGCTTGCTAACATTCAATATTGTTTTTATTTTAATATGAAATAAAGGGCAGCCTCAAGAGGCGTTTTTAAGTCTTGGTAGGAGATGTACAGCACTGTACTAAGCTTTGAGAGTAACAAGATCAGAAAGACAGTAGAAGCCATTCAGATCCAAACTGCCATGTCACAATCTGTGGAACTGTTAGCTGGCAGTTTATCTCTCTCCACTTAATAAATATCCAAGGCTTAGTACATCTGCCCCTAGGTAAGTTACTGCAAGTGAATCCTTGAAATAAGGGGCATAAAAGTATAAGCAGTGATTTGTGTTATGGTTTTTGGGTGTGAACCCACAACCATGACCGCTGTTTAGGATGGTCACGGCACACCCTAATCTGCCTCTGTTGGCCCCTCCTAGAAGATGGTGGATACAGTAGGAAACTAGGACTTCATCTATAATAGCCTTAACCCCAGTGCCACGAGCTCTTGTGTATTTACAAGGTACCGGAATATGGAAGGAGATGACCAAGAGGATAACTAAATGGACCTGACTGGGATATAAAACTAACTAATGACACACTGCCGACAACAAATAAACCAGGGAGCAAAATGCGGAAGTGACCTACAGTAGTTGCATACCATGGGCGACCTCGTCACATACATAAGAAAATGACACCACACAAAACACAATATACACCACACAAAAGCACAATGAAACCATACAAAGAAATAGATTAAAATACTGGGAAAAAAATCTCCAAGTGCTGGAGATCCCACTCAGGAGTGAACTTTACTGCTGGTACTTGAATTCAATTATTGCCAATAAAAAGATAATCCCACTAAACCTGGTGGGTGTTCGGTGTTCAACCTTAATGGGGGGTTCAGTCAGGAATTGTGGACTCTGCAGTGAGCGCAGTGTTCGCACACGTCACTTACTGACCCAATGGAGCATGCTGCGCCGCAGAGTGGTGTGCACGTCACATTGTACAGTCCAAAAAGTATCTGCTGCATGTACTTTTTGAACTAGATCAAATGGTATCTAATACAAAACGCATACTGCTTTAGCACATTGATGTGTTTTGAACTAGATACCATTGATCTAATTCAAAATGCACGGTGAGCATCACACCACAAATGGGTGGCATTACAAGCATCTTTAAATAAGCTATGTGGTTGTCACAAACATGGAATATGTTACAGTACACAATGGAGCCGCTCTTTTTTTTTGTCACCAGTGCGCCAGCCGCTGGTATCTGGCAGCTGGTGTGCCTGCGAATGTGGATGTGTGAGCGTTTTTGTGAGGAACCATTAATAATGGTTCAGTTCTGTCTTGTGTTCTGTTCAGTTTGTGTTTGGCAGTTGACTCTCTGGTGGCCTCAAGTGGACAGTCTGTGCCATTGCAGCTCAAATCTTCTGGAGACTTAATTCATTCACAAGGCTAATTGATAGTGAGCTCATTATTCCTGCTGGCAGGCTGGCTGGATATGTCACAGGTGTGCTAATCACCTGAGTCCTTCTTAAGGCATTCTCCCCAGCAATGCAGAGCTGGTGATAGCTTCTTGTTTCCTGTTTTGCAATTTCCTGTTCCTGTTGCTGAGAGCTGCAGTCTTTGGGCTTCCTGTTGGTCACCTGTCAGGTCATTGCTCTTTGCGGCTTGTCCTGGCTGCACTCCTGGATTTGTCTTGTCCTTTCAGAGTCTTGTCCTGCTTCAGTCTGGGTCCTGTCAAGTATCTTGTCCTGCTTTAGTCTGGGTCCAGTCATCGTCCAGTTGCTGTCCTAGTCCATTCCCCATGCAGCCGTTGCCCAGCTGTGGTCAGTGTCCAATCCTGGCCCGGTTCTGGTCCAGTCTTGGTCCAGTCCTGGTTTGGTCCAGATCCGGTTCCGTCTTGGTCAGCGCAACACCATCAAGTCCTGCCAAGTCGCTCCCGGTGAGCACATTACTATCCTGTGCTGCGGGTGGGTTTGGTCCAGTCACGTACGTGCTCCAGTGGAGCCTGGTTCTTTATTCTTTATTTCTGCGGGTAATCAGCCCTTCTTCCTAAGTTATTATTATTGTCCTGGTTCAGCTCTCTGTGGTTCGGAGAGGCCCACCACTGTGGGTTCACGCCTGTTTTGGGGTACCATTACTTTAAGTGTACTATTTTATGTTGGCATGTATTTTGTTTGGTGGCACCCTGTCGTCAATTGGTCCGGTGCCTGTGACTTGGTCACACTGCCCGTCCTTGGCCTGGTGCCGTTAGCCAGGGTTTACCTGTCTAGTTAGCGCCTGGAATTAGATCTCCTCTTGGTCCTGTCTCAGGCAGTCGCCGTAGACTTGTCTTACCATAAATCCTGGTTGCATAGGGGTTGGAGCGAGCTTAACTCGCTCCTTGAAATGTGGCGACTAGAGGAGAAGCCTAGCAATCTGCAGTCTATGGTCACCTGCCCGGGAAGGCCAATAGAGTCAGTGTAGGTTGCACCATGGCCGTCCTAAACAGCAGCCACAGCTGAGGGCTCAACCCACCACCATCGTCCTCACGTGCCTGTCACAGTACTCCAATGGTGGGTTCACATCCCGATCCCTAACAGTTTCACACGCTCATGCTGACATTGCCAAGAATGAGGTGTGCAATCGTCTCCATAATCCGGCAGGGGCTGGCGATTGGCACGCCGGGAGCCACTCAGATGAGATTTGCACCCTCTGTAGGTCTTAATTTTGTTCCCTGGGTGCCACCGTTGTAGTATTTCCCAAATCCTGGCACTCTAGGCTACAGTATTATCAGCCTAATGGTTGATCAAACTTCATTCATTATTAACTCATCCAGTCTGTAGAAAATAAACTTTTATACAAACATCAAGGTTATATATAAATCTCATTATATTTTAATTTATTTCATTATTTACAAATAAAATGTCTCCCAATAAAAATTGAATCTATATCACAGTGTTTCTAAGATTCATTTATTAATATAATCCTACATATAACATCTGTTTATTACATTAATTCTTCTGCATAATTACAGCTACCACATTGAAAGCATGATTACTGTAACTTACAAGACTCAAAACAATAAATTACAAGACTCAAAACAATAAATTATCTGTGGAAAACAATATTGTTCAGTAGCTGCATTGCTCTCAGCAAGAAAGAATACGTTGAGAGGAAAGACTTTTTACCTTGGATTTGTATCTTATTTTATCTAGACTATCTTTTATATTGAAAGACATACTTATTAAAGTGACAATTTATGCCTGAAATGTTCTTCTGTTTCCTTACAATGACTTTGCGTTGGTTCCACTGGTACTTGTAAAAGGACAAACTTTTCACAGTTTGCTAGATTCGTATTCATAACAACGCAAGGTGATCTCAGTTTCATCACAAACATCTGCTGCAACATTGCCCACGTTGTATTTTGCCAGATAGCTACAACTCCTAAGATGCCAGGTGTTTCTCTCTGGTATAATAGAAGCATTTTCCACCTGAAGAGTTTTGTCAAAAACAACAGAATTCAATCTCCTTCACCAGCGAGATGCTTTTAAATGTTCTTAGAGATTTTGCTAAATATGTTGATTCTCAATTCTCATACATAATTATTGCAGTTGAAACTTTTTTCAAAATATTGTTATATCAGTGTTATTTGAAGAAACACCCCTAGAAAAATATTATCTTCATTATATTTCACTGAGTTATTGTAGAATAGTATTGGCAACAGTATATTATTGGCAATAGAAAGATTTATTCTGAACATATTGATTGAATGCCATTAAAACATGTACAGTCTGCAGTTGCCATGTTTATTTATTTTGCTGTCTCACACATATATAGCTATAATGTGCATTACAACTAATTAAAGGTATACTGCAAGGAATATTACCCCATGATTTCAGATCATCATATTTTCACTGATAGGGCCTAATTCAGACCTGATCTCAGGATCTCAGGACAAATTAGTTATAGTGTGTGTGTGTGTGTGTCTATATATATATATATATATATATATATATATATATATATATATATATATATATATATATATATATATATATAAAGACCAAAAAGACTCACTCTCCAGACTGTTTCATGCAAAATAAAAGCTGTGTATTTGTATTCACATAGACAGGAACCTGCTGTGTGGTCCACGCTGTGCTTCACCCCTAATGGATGCCCTTGTTGTCTAACTCCTGAGGAAGGTCCTGTAAGGACTGAAACGCTAACGTTGAGTACCCTTCTTTTATATTGATGTCTATGTGAATACAAATACACAGCTTTTATTTTGCATGAAACAGTCTGGAGAGTGAGTCTTTTTGGTCTTTATATACATGGACTTTTTTCTTGTCAAGAAAGTTCTGGACGTCACCCCAGTGGTTGTTCATTTGTTGTATGGAGTGCGATCTTATATCATATATATATATATATATATATATATATATATATATATATATATATATATATATATATATATATATATATATATATATACAGATGGGGCCGGGCTCTTCTTTACTGGCGAATCGCCAGAACGTCACCGCTGGCGATCCGCCAACAGCCCGGCTCGCCATCTGACTGAGATGCGCGTGCGTCTCACGTGCACGCGCGTCTCAATCTCCGTCGGCGGGGCGACGGGAACCCTGTCCATCTCCGCTTCAGGGAGATGGACAGGGTTATGGGGGGGGGGGTGTGGGCAGGTGGCGGGGACCCCGGGTGACCGCTGACAAGCTGGCGTTGACCCGGGGAAGCGCTGGAAGCGGGACGTGCGCGCCTCTCGTGCGCGTGCGTCCCCTTCTCGCTATACAGATGGCGGCTGGTGGGGGATGGTGGCTGGCGTCGCCATCGCCATCCCCTGCAAAGATGAGCCATGCCCCATCTGTATGTATATATATATATATATATATATATCATGTCTTGATAAAAGGGACAAGATCCCTGAAACGTTGACCATCATCTGACTTTTGTTGAAATTATTTCTGAGTGCCATCCCTCTATTGGACTTGTATATATATATATATATATATATATATATATATATATATATACATATACATACAGTAGTGGACGAGGATTGGCACTCTGGACCAGTGTATAAATGCCGAGGTGCCTATAATAATATAGTCCAGTAGTCTACTCGGTCCCTGTTGCTAGGGTCTTTGCAGAAAGTAAAGGCGGCACTCAACGGTCTTTAAATCACTGTGAAAATTGTATTAGATCATAAATACAGATAAGTGCGACGACATTTCAAGAAGACAAAATCTGTGTTTTCATCAGGTCTCTTGTCACTTTGTTGCACCATGTAATCATTCACAGAGACCTAATGAAAAGACCGAATGTGTGGTCTTGAAACGTCATCGCACTTATCTGTATTTATGTAGTTCCACAGTAAAAGAAATAGTAAAATAAACACACTGACACCTTTGAAAAATAAAACTTTAATAAATACATTACACATACATACTGATACTTACCTTTCTTGAGCCCGTAGGTAGGTCCCTAAGTCCCTAGGAATGTGTGTCCCTGTGTTGGTATCTTTTCTTTATGAAAGTTTTACATTGCTGTAAAATCCCAGGAGTGTCGGCTGTCAGTTCCAGTCTACATTACCCTATACAAACAGGGTTTGCAAGGCACCCGGGTCGCTGACTGTTCAGCGAGTGCCAGGATCCTTCTACAGAGATATATATATATCTATATATATATATATATATATATATATATATATATAGATATATATATATCTATATATATATATATATAGTAGAGATTGAATGATCGGCACTCCAGATAAGAGGTGTGATGCCGCGGTGCCTTCCAAAATGGCAATATAACACAGAACACCCACCGTGTCTCCACCTGATGAAAAGACCCCAAGTGGTCTTGAAACGTTGTCCGTTTATTTGATGTACCACTAAAAAACTTATTGTCACAAGCCCGTGGAGTGCCGCCTCTTAATCTCACCACCCTGCGGGGAGACACGGTGGGTGTTATGTGATATATATATATATATATATATATATGGCTTTTGAATCTTAGTATCAAATGGAGATATCTACAAACATTTATACTATAGAACCTTATTTAAAATTAATGCATATATGCATCTCTATGTCTCTTTAAAGAGTAAAAAAAGTTATATGCTAAAAATCCAGCTTATTTAGAACCCATATAAACACTCCTATAAAAAATAATATTTTTTACAGTACATACCTATTTTATAAATGGTTAAAAAGGTTACAGAGAAATAATCATAACAGGCTGATGGCAATTAGACAGTGGCTGGATATAAATTTCTCCTATCACCAAAGTGCTGATAAATCCTCTAAATCAAAGGATCTTACATCAGAAAAAATTACGAATATACATCCCACAAGATGTATTACATATATGGAGTCCAAAAGGTGCAACCTTACCTCTAAGTGGAACACGCTGTGTATCACAGTTTCTCAGAGAGCCAGTGTACTGACTGCTCTATGGGGCTCCTTTATATACCCCTGCCTATGTGACATCACTTCCTGTGACTTTGATAGTGGGGATACGTTGTATTTTAGCTAACTAAGGGCACTAGGAGGATGCTGCCCTACCTATAATAGAAATAGCTCTATCGCACACTATCTATAGCGCTATTTCTATTATAGATCTAGGTATGGCAGCATCCTCCTAGTGCCCTTAGTTAGCTATGGAGACACCTGCTGTACCGGTGAATCAACCACTCCTCCATGTTTTACGAATCATTCTCATAGCTGAGATAAGGGCTGTTTCCAGTTCAGAGAAGTATCCTGCAATCCTTGGATAGTATCAGGGTCACCCGAAAAATTGTACCAGCACTAAAGTCAGCTATCTACTCTATCCCTCAGTCACAACCCTAGGGCTTCTTACTCTCTCATTTATCTTCCTCTGCCTGTGGGCGTGAAGGTTGAACAGCAGAAGTGACTTAGGGGGAAATTTACTAAAGGAAATTTGTAAAAAAAATAGGTGTATTTGTATCCAGAAATACACCTATTTTTGACATTTACTATCCTGAAAATACGGCAATTCCTATTCATATTGATGTGCTATCAATACGAATACGAACTGACGTATTTCCAGGATAGTAAATGTCAAAAATAAGTGTATTTCTGGATACAAATACACCTATTTTTTACAAATTTCCTTTAGCAAATTTCCCCCAAAACCTCATATAGGGCTGACTCTCTGACCTTTAATACCAGCACGTAAAAATAAATTGTATACATAGAGTATAAAGGATAATAATGACCTATGATTTAACTACACAATCATTCCAAAATTTGGATAATATGTGGCTGGATATATGATGGTCATTCTTATTCGTTAAAAAAGACAGCTGTGGATTGTTAAATTTATCAAAATATTTTGCGATGTGTACAATATATAACTTAAAAGGTGGTCACTAATTCTAATTAAAATAATAAATAAAGGTTATGTATTAAAACAGTCATAGTACAAGTAATCCTCTGGAACATACGAGTGCCCCCAAACAGAATTTTCTTTTTTCTTTAGTTCTCTCTTGAACTCATTGAAGTCATATATGTGATATAAATTGACAAGGCTTATTTTATTAATATATTTTTCCACTGTGATCAAAATAATTGTATATTGAATTGCATATTTTTATACCTGTATATACATTTTTATCAATAAAATATTCAATCAATTCCATACAGTACGCTCTCTTAATTAATTGCAGTTCTTCTGGTGAGAGAAAACATACAACAGAGGAAGGGAGTGGTGGAACTTGTGAGTGGTGAGCCCAGGTGGAAAAATATTATTTTGGATCCACTCCAGCCCAAGTTTACAATAACTCATTGGCTGATTTGGGAAGCAGTGGGGCCTTTTGTTGTCAGGGGCCCAGTGCATTGCATCTGCTGCAACAATGGTGTTTCTGCCACTGGAGGAATGGAACAAATTGAAATGAGGGAAGTGGGGCGAAATAAGTGTATAACAGAATGTGCCTAAAGATGGGTCATCATAGGCAAGCATGCAAAGGTAAATTTTTTGGGGAGCTCTTTATCAACTTGAAGATAGACCAGTCAGACAGCTTAAGAAGTTAAAACATGATTATCAGTATGATTGAAGTCCTGCAGGAGAGAGCATGAGTTGGTGATAGGATCATGCAAGAAGAGATGAAAGTCATTTGTCTTGGCAAAGAACAAATGGGCTCCATATTACATTATTAGGTCAAGTCTACAAATTACAATATATGCGTATGCTATTGTAGAGTTATAAAATGAATTTTCACAAATTGAAATGTATTTTAGAAGACACCATTCTTAATTTGTAAATTATCTCCAATAACCTTTGTTTAAAACATGTATGAACATTCAATCCCTTATATCTTTTTACAACAAAAAATAAATGGAATAAATGCAATACTAAGGGTATTCAATGTGTGCCAATATCTTCCACAGTCGAAATATAGGTATAATAAATGATTTAATTAATCACATGTAATTGTGAATGATAGTTGGCCACCATCACGTACTGTATATGAGCATTATATTTTTATTTTTATTATTTAACATTGTATCGTGATATATTTATTCATTTACACTTTAGTAAAAAAATATTTGATAAAATTGTGACAAGCTTTAATTCAGACATAAATTACCTTATTTTTTAGTTGGAGTCCTACATTTTGTAGGATTACAACCTAATTAGGTGTGATCACACAGTCAGACCACCACTACTGCCACTGAAGAGTCTCAATTTTAATGGTATAAGTTGTTTAATAAATTAGTGACTAATAACAATAATAATCTGAATCAGTGCCCGTATCAGGAGGGTACCCTCAAAAACAGTCGGAAATATTGACACACACCTATTCAATGTGGCCATTTTGGACGCATTGTTACACATGCAGATCTGACTTTTTTAAAAGCTGAATCAGCATTGTCAATAGGCCACAAAGTTTTGAATCTGCGGGTTTACCGATAGTCCTAAAGATTGAATAGGCCATATATAAATTTGACCTACTCTTGACGATAATTGTTTCGATATTTCCGACTATCTAAAGTATCGCCATACAACGAATACCCCCCTAAATGTGCCGGCAAGCAAATGTGCATCGTGGTCTGAATTGTAAAACAGGTCTTCAATATCCGTGCTACAACTTACATTTAATATGTGTAACAAGTTACTACACAGCTTCTGGTATGAACTGAAATCGAAGACATACAGGTATATTAACAGATGTCTTCTAATAAGCAGAATTAATAGTTGAGTTTTACAATAAAAATCTCATTTTGGGAATTTCTATTATATTGAAAGGGATAACGGCATCTGGTCCTACATCTGTCGGTTCTTTCTCATTGGAAGTAATAATGAATGATATTTGACACTTCCTATCAGTAGGCTGAAGTTGAAATCTGTAAAATTTCAAATGTTTAAGATAGATGTTTCAAAATTGCTCAAGCAAGAATAACCATATTTGAAAAGCACATTTAAATCTAGATTACAGTATATAATACAAATATTTTTCCTCCTGAGAACAAAGCATGTATTATATAAATGAAACTGATGGCACACTAAGAGGCTAATGCTGAGTTGGAATGCAATTGATCCGGAATCCAAGGCCTAAAAAGCTGCAAAAAGCAAATATATGTAAGGTAGAAACTATAACAAGTTGTTTGCAGGTCTGCACAGATGCATACAGATGAAGCTAGCTTCATCTTTGCAGGGGCTGGCGATACTTTTGCCAGCCCCTGTCAGCTGTCGGCTCCCACCAGGGGGTGCGCGTGCACGAGATGCTCGCGCGCCCCCCTGTGGCAATAGAGCTTGCCCCGTGTCCCCACCACCGCCGGTCCCACGCCGCTGCAACTGCCCAGCCAACTGAGGACTGGGACGCACGTGCCCGTGAGATGCACGCAAGTCCCAGTTCAGTGTAGCCCCTGTCCGCCGGTACTTGCTAGAGGGAAGGCTCTGGCGAGCCCCGGCCAAAGATGACAGGGGCTACATCTGTAAGTTCTTCCGAGTTGCCCAGAGGCAAATTGGCATGACTGTGTGTTTTGTGAACCCGGTGTACTGTATTTGTGAGGTCTGTGTAAGTAGGTGGAAAACAGGGATGCAAAGAGACAGAGAGTGGTCCCTGACCTGGAGTCGAACCCAGGCTTCAGCAGAGAGCTGTATCCTGACCACTGGATCACCAGGGAGTTGGTTTTGATAGCAAAATGGTGATTGTATAGCTGTATTACTGAAGAGTACTGGTTGTCAGTGTACTATGGACAAGACTAGATATTGAATATGACTAGACAGGGCTGGATCCTGGATATGACTGGAAGCAGACTGTGAACCAGACTGGGTACTGGAATAACTGGAAGCCGACTGTGAACTGGGCTGGGTACCGGAATGAGTGGAAGTGCACTATGAACCGGGCTGGGTACCGTATAATGGCTTTGGGGTGGCTGGATAACAATAGCAGAGATTTACAGGAACCAGGGTAGTCCGTGTTATTCTCACAGGAAGTTCGGATGCTAATCTCACACTTAGCTGTGTGACTTGAGGGATTGACAGCTTTTGAATACCAGATCTCTCTATGTATACATCTGGGTCCTAGGTGATTGATGATTAGAGTCAGGTGATTCAGAGAGACTCAGGCTGACACAGGATTGGATAGCTCATGGTCAGATGATCAGACCCTGTGATGTCAATCCTCCAGGTAGGCTTTGAAATGGAGAAAGGCCTAGTAGGCTGTAAAACACTGAAGCCTAACTCCTAAGAATGCACAGGGAATGCTGGCTTTCAGATCCAGACACCAAAGAGCTGATTGCAGAGGAGAATCAAATCCTGCTCCCAGGTTGTTGCTAATTACTCACAGAGGAATTCTTATTCAGGTATCTAATTAGGAGTATGCAGCAGAGATTGCAGACTACATACTGATCTGAAAATGCAAGCAACAGGATCAAACTGAGGTAAGCTACTAAACATGAAAATAACAATCAGGATCGTGACACAAGTTGGAGTTTGGTGCCTTACCCACTTAATAAAGGGAAAGCTAATACAAATATAACACGACTTTAAAGATGCAGCCACCTGCAGCATGATATGTGCCTATCACAAAAGTAAGCATATCTATGAGGAAAGCATCCTTGTTGTACTTAATGCAGGTGACTGCTGTTGAACATCTAAGATGCCACTTATTATTTTAATTGATGGGATCAAAAGTGGGTATTAGTGGCAGTATGGGATTGGGGGGCAGAAGTTTGAAGTCTTGCTTAGGGTGTTGAGCACTACTAGACAGGAGCTATTCTGTCCCCTTCCCAGGTGTTAGCAGGGCTCCTGGGACATAGCTGATTAACTATGTGCGTGTACTGCAGAGCCCCATTTAGAGATGGGCAAAACGGATCACTTAGTCGAGCCGGGATGCAGCGGATCAGTCGGTGAAAAGATCCGGATCGTTCGCGCGACTCTGCGACTCGCATTGAAAAAGGGTTAATTTTATATTAACAAAGCATAAATCTCGCGAGAGGTCGATAGCTCTCGCGAGATTTCACCTGTACTTAATTTAGTTCGTATGAAAAAGACCGACGGCTCACCTTTTTGGGATCGGCGGCTCACTCGTTCTTTAAAGGGATCCATTCAAAAGATACGCTTCGTTCAGGAACGACCCATCTCTAGCCCCATTGGAAGAACATTGGTCACAATTGGATCCCCCTGTAAACCACACAGGTGATGCTGCCCCTTCAAGTCTTGGAGCCCAGAGGCAGGTGACTCCATTGCTTCTGGGATTTATGCCCCTAGGTGTGGATCATTAGCACATATGTCATATTTACTGTAGGCATATGTAACATACATTTGTTTTGTTAGTGAATTATCTATTCCCAATTAGGCTCCAAAATACTCTATTTCAAGACACATTTATTAAGTACTTTTTTATTGTTCTGGACATATTTAATTATTTATTATTATTAATTTTTTTGGGGGGGGGGGGCTTAGATTTGGTGGGGTTGCGCACTCCGCAACCCTACCAAACCACCCCCCACCACCACCATATCCCCTCGAAACCACACAAGTGGATGTGTTATGTAAACACATCCCCTCGCATGTGCCCGCAGCAGGAGAAATTATTAGTTGGTCGATGATCATAGTGTTTTCTCCTGGGCTCGCAAATATAAGTCAGTGGAGTATATACATCATGTGATGTCAGCCGCCCGCCCCTAGCACACAGCATCATGGCCGCATTTACATGGGAATGCCCAGCATTTGCATGGGGAGGCCTATGAAATGCTGGCCATTCCCATGTCGAAGTCCAACCACCACCCCCATACCCGTGCGAGTGCCACGCTGACAGTGTAGGTTGGCAAAGGCACCTGTACCGGAGCCCTGTACATGTGCATTTGAGAATATGCGCATATGCAGTACTTCACCATCAGTCCCCTTAGCGAACACACACCGGGGACCAAAGAGTTTGGAATTGGGGCCAATATAACTTTAAGTATAAGAAATATTTGGGCGTTATGATTAACAGTGTTAAATTATTGGTACTTATGTATTATCTGGGCTCCCATGTTAAATGCACCCCATTTTTTCATACCTCTACTATCCAACTACGCATGTAGTTGATTTTATATAGTGTGGCGAGCGCAGCGAGCCACCGTGCCCGAAGCATGGCGAGCGGATGCGGTCTCATAAGAAAAACGGGAGCCCAGATATTACATAAGTACCAAATTATTTTATTTTTGGGGGTGGGATAAGTTCACAGACAAATAAGTAGTAACATACACGGGCATATGGAGGGCTGCTCTCCATTAAGGGGAACCCATACAAGAAAAATAAGGGGGGTTTTCTTTCAAATATGGGATCACTTAGCAGATATTGGGGCAGATGTATTAAGCCTGGAGAAGAGATAAACTGGAGATAAAGTGGAGATAAAGTGAAAGGAGATAAAGCACCAGCCAATCAACTACCAACTGTCATTTTCAAACACAGTTCATTTTCTGGTGCTTTATCTCCTTTTCACTATCTCCACTTTATCTCCAGTTTATATCTTCTCCAGGCTTAATACATCTGCCCCAGTGTCTGGTGGTTACTTGTGCTCAACAGACATTTTTACGCCACGTTTTCTCTATATGGGTAAGAGTGCAGTACATGCTCACAACAGCAACACCTGGGGCACCAATAGAGCGTTTGAAAGAGGGAATTCTCTGGGGTAAATTTACTAAGATGGGAGTTCTGTTGAAGATGGGATGTTGCCCATAGCAACCAATCAGATTGTACTTCTTATGTACTTATCCTCTAGAAGAGAATAGTTAGAAACTTATTGGTTGCTATGAGCAATATCTCACCTTCACTATAACTCCTATAGTAGTAAATTTACCCCTCTGTTGATGGAATTATTTTTGTTTAATTGTTCTTTAAATAATAAATATCAATTTCAATATTTAAAAATGTTATTCCATGCTTTGAAGCATTAGAAGTAAGAGTCTTGAAAATTGCTAAATATTTCTACAAATAACTAGCTGCAATTTTTCAAAATGTATTATATGTATCGCTCTTTCATATCACTATCATATGTGATCTGATTCTTCCATCCAACTCAGGCAATATTGTAGTATCCTGCTGAATGATCACATCAATAATATTTATCAGATTATATCTAATTTACATTTTATAATACTTTTATGAGACTCTTCTGTGTCCTCTTATCACAACAATTGTTGAATGTTTGGATGTTCATCGGTTGGAGAATTCCCAAGAGAATGAGCATATCAGGCTATTAATTTGGAATTAGCCTGTGATCCCAAACTGCTCTGGAATGATGCCGATGCAATATTAATATCAATTAATTTTTTTGGTATTTGCAAAGACCTTTTTATTCATGCAAAAAAAATATCAAATATTAATATACAGGAAAATTCTCCATCTGTTACTGGCATGAAGGTCAGGGCCACTACTTTTGTACCGATTCTTTGATAATTCAAAATTTTCCATTTAATTAAAGATTTTTAAACCTTAAGTTTGTTACATTTATCTGTATCATACAGTTGCATCCTGTCTATTCTAGACTATTCTTTCGTTTCAATATAGCTGCAGTTACAGTGTCCATAAGTGACCAGCTTTGGGGTTCACCAGCAACAAACAGTAAATCAATTCAGCACCTATCCACTTCACTATCAATGTCAGGGCTTGCATGGGAAATTAATTTCCAAGATCACATTAAGTTGGACTGCTGAGATCATTGTGTGCTTCACTTGAATGAAATTGCTATAATACTGGAGGAGATGAGTGCCAGCAATGATATTTATTAAAATGAATAATGTTCAGGATCCATGGAAACCAGATAACATGGACAGATGCACTTAGAGGAAAAAAAAAACATCACAGGCTAGAAGAAATTTCATCATTTTTTATGTTTTATGAATTGTTGTTTTATATCATGTTACAAAACCTTGTGGAAATTGACAAATGTATATCAAAAAGTACGTAAAAGTAGAATAAGGGTAATAGGGTGCAATTTCTAAAAAAGAACTTGCACAGGTAATCAGCAGCAGCTCCTACCTGATTGTAGAAGGGGGGGGGGGCTGCCGCTGGCCACGAATATGGCATCCGGTCAGTGCCTGTACAGTGCAGATGACAAGCACTGGGACCAGCACATGCACAGTATTGAACTCGGTACTGCACATGTGCATACCCCCAGCTTATATGGATTGCTTCAGTATTGTTTTTATCCCTTTAATTTGTAACTTTAACAATGTACAGTAATAGTTGAAGGTGCATTGCTGTTCTTTCAAACTGCTTGGAATACACACACATGCTGTGTGTCTGTGTGTGTGATTCATATATATATATATATATATATATATATATATATATATATATATATATATATATATATATATGAAGAAGGTATTGTGGCCCTAATAATGCGCTTTGAGAAAGCAGCACCCCTATAGTACCTCGCTGTCAATAAAGGCACAGATGGAAGAAGAAAATAGAAACAAAATAGAAGTGCGCTAAATGGAATCACCACTTAGTGGCTATGTACATACAATGAATCAAATATAAATTTAAAAACAAATTGACATTTATTAGAAGTTTTTCCAGAAGATAGAATTTCATCAATATTATTTCATGTCCTTTATGAACGCCACAAATAGTATAACTCTGTGTCCCAACACGTTTCATCCATTCAGGACTTCATCAGGGGCAAATAATCAATCCAGAGGTAATGAATTCTCTGCATGAATGAAGGTAGGAATGAATACAATAATATGCTGGTGGTAATTGGGACAGCAATGATGGTAGTATATTTGGACCACCTATTTAACAAATGACCAACAGAAACTTCGGACAGATAAACGCAATGACAGATAAGTGACAGTTGCCGGATAAAATTTTCCTCCTGTCACAATATTTGGATATGGCCCTCAAAGTATAACAAGTGGGGAATCACAGGTTCTCTGAGAGTAATGCTGTGGAGGATCCAGAACATGTTTTGAGGTATTGGAGCAGTAGCAGAAGCCAGGTGTATGCTCAGCAGCACCTGATAATTTATTGGTGTAAGAAACAACACTCCACAATACTTCAAAAGGTTGCTCGTACCAAATAACAGAATGCTGTTGGCTGGTTACCACAAGGCATGACACATATCAACAAGGCAAGCAGCTGACTCCATGCCGGTTTATCCACTCATGGGTCCCGGAAACACTACAGTACATGCTGGATTGCACTGCACAGAGGGGAGAAGGCGGTGATGGGAAGCTGCTGGTTAAGACAAGTAAGAGTATTCAAAAATGTGGGGCCAAATGTAATAGGGTGACAGTTTCAGAAAGTGAGAGATTTGGGGAGAGTTTTCCCATGTTTTTTAAAGCAGCAATCAATTACATGGCAAAATCAAACTGGTTTTGCATTGTAATTGATTGCTGCTTTAAAAAAACATGGGAAAACTCTCCCAAATCTCTCACTTTCTGAAACTCTCACCCTATTACATTTGGCCCGTGGAGTCTACCACTGTATCTGACTGGGACATGAAGGTCCCACTGGGGAAATGCAGTGGTGAGGACCTATATTGAGTGGTGTGGCCAGTCTCCAGAGGGGCTTGGTTAATCATTAGAGAGTGCATGGGCTGGGCTCTTTGATAAATACTTATAGTAAGTACTGCTAGTGCATGCATGATAATGTATAGCAACCCACTGTAGGGCAGTGGTTCCCAATCGTTTTGGATCATGGCACTCTAGGGTATTAACATTTTTTCTCTAGGGTATCAACATTTTTTCCTAGACCACACAAAAATGTATTAGATTAGGTTTATATGCTATTCCCAGGGTCAGTTATGTGTTAAAGACAGGTTTTGCTTCTGTTTGTACACCTTTTATTACTGGCAGCCACCAGCACCGGTTTTGCACATAAATATTTAACCATAAATAATTTGAATTGGTCCTGGACCACCAGCCCAGGGCACCCCTGCACCCCAGGGAGCCATGGCACACAGTTTGGGAACCACTGCTGTAGGGAATATACCATTGTACTCTGCACTATTATCATATATATAATGTTTATATATACAGGTTGAGTATCCCGTATCCAAAATGCTCGGGACCAGGAGAATTTTGGATAACGGATTATTCCGTATTTCGGAATATTTTAATATTTCAATGATGTATTTTGAAGTATCTTGCATTTATGCTGTATAAACACATAATATACACACAAATATATTTTATTACCACATAAAATACACACAAACATATTTTAATTGTTCAAAAAACAAGGTTTCAAAACGTGAAACAAAATGTGTGTACTATCTCAGCACTGAATTTGAATGCCAAGCAATCATTGTCTTGCACATATATAGTGCCAGTTACATATCATGTCCCCAGTGATGCTGTTACATATGTCCCCAGTGAGTTTTTAGCAAAAAAAATTTTTTTTTTCACTTTCTGGAATGTCCGTATTTCGGAATAATTCGGATAACGGATATTCGGATACGGGATACTCGACCTGTATATATATAATGTATATTTCAAGTGCACTAACTGAAAACTGATCTCTAGGAGGCAGAACACCAGGCAATTGGGACAACTGTGGGATTCCCCTGTGGGTCAGTCCAACCATGGTCTTACACTATAGGCATATTCAGATTATTTTGACTATCTGTTGCCTATAAAATCACAAACGTGATGGAATTTCCATGCCCCATTAATGAAACACTAATAAACAAGGATTCTGAATGTATATACAGTAATATACACATCATTTTGGCACATTTGTTTTCGAATTAATGAAATAACTACACTCCTAGGGGAATTTATTAAACCTTCTAAAGAGTGATAAAATGGAGTTATTGCCCTCAGTAATATTTCAGCTACCAATTCCCAATACCCCTCCCCCCCCAAACCCCTAGACAAGTGATCTCTTTTGTTTCTTTCAGGTGAGTCTACATTTAAGTTGGGTATCAAATAAAATGTATCTGCAACTTTTAATAATTGCACCATTTAAATAGATGAATGGCCTCTACTGTATCTTAATTCTAACTTGCAGAGTAATAGCATAACCAGGGGTTCTCAAACTCGGTCCTCCATTTACACAGTTTTCCAAGTCACCCGACTGGTGCATTCATTAATCATTGACACATTTTAAAAGATCCACAGGTGGAACTAATTATTTCACTTGTGATGCTGTGAGGAGACCTGCAAAACCTGCACCGTGTGGGGTCTTGAGAACTGAGTTTGAGAACCTGTGGCATAACTGAGTACTTATATGCTTAATACAAAAGTAGACAGTATCTTTCTTGCTAGCAAAAATCAAATGCATTTGCAATCCTTGCATGTTTTGTACCCTTTAGTGAACAGTTAGTGAACAGTTAGTATGATTCATCTTGGGTCGGATATGATAAGCTGCTCTCGCTTCAAACTCCTCTGTCCAGTAACTCCTCATGCAGAGACATTCACTGTTCTGTCCTGCGGACATGCACAGCCTCACCATCATGCATAATGCGGCATTGAGCGTAATGTGGGTTGAATCGCTTATGCTCTTGGTATCACTTGATACATTGATAACACATGAACTCATGTCATATAAATAAATGTTCTTTAGATAGATCTAGTGTTTCATCTGTTTTAGTACACTATGCAAGTCCTTCCTTAACACGTGTAGACATTTTTATTGCTTTTGCACAATGTAAACAAGTGCTAATATTGTCATTATTAGTCAATTTAAATATGTTAGTACTTTGTGCAGATTTTTACTAACATATGGAATATTGTTTGTACATTTGCAATTCCCTGTAATCCAGAATGCAGATGGCTTCATTAACACATTTGCACAAGGTTTGCAGATTTTAGAAATAGATATACAGTAATAACTTATCAATAACAAGATTGCATGTATTAAAACACAAAATTGTCAGTTTTATAAATATATATCAAGTTGCATTAGATTTTTTTTTAAACACTTACATTACACATTGAAAAAGATTCTGGCTTGAGTTCAGATCTTCTTCCTATTGATCTAATGTGAAACAGATGGTCTATTTAAGGAAGTTGCATATTAAAGGACATTTGCACCCTTATGATGTTTCCACTAATGGGTAGATTGAACCACTTAACATCTTAAGCTGTCTGCTGCATTAGATAATAGGTATGCTTAATTGTCCTTGACTGAATACTGTTTGCACCTTATCATGTTGTAGCATTTAAGCAGAGGCAGTAAAATGAGTTTTGGTTTCATTGTACTTCCTGTGAATTAGTTTTTGAAAAAAATATTCATTTATAGCAGTTTATCAAACATGAGAAAACATTTCCAACCTATGACTAGGTTAATTTAAAAAATAATGGTAATATACAATAATGAATGAAATTCTAATTTCGAATCAGAATGGTTCACTTATTCAAGATGGCTTAAATTAAATTACTTTTCAGCAAATGGTGTGATGACAATTGGTTTTGGGAAACAATGTTCCGTTCTGGTTGTTGATGAGAACAATAAACTCTGCATGTACAGCATGTAGCATATGGAAGTGCAAAGAAAAAAGATACCCACATATAGAAATTGTATCTTTTTTTTATTAAAAAAGAAAATAATTCAATATATATTTAATGTCTCAGCTATGCAAAATGTATAAATGTACAAAATGGCAAAGTGTTGTTTAGTATAACATGGCAAAGAGAAATGTTAATGTGTGACTTCTGTGTTGAAGTCAATCAGACCAGATGCAGGATATGAACCTAAATACTCTGGAACCTGAACAGTTCCCAGAGACTCAGGGGGTTGTTCTGGTTGATTAGAATTTGCAGTCTTGCGAGTCCACCAAACTACACCTTGCGAATGGTGGCCTGGCCGACACCCATTCACAATGTGTGTTTGCATGCACTGGCTGCAAATGGATGTTTTACATAAACATCCATTTGCAGCCTGGGGGGGGCACCAATATCATTCAATGGTCGCCGACCATCGAATGATGTGGAAGGCACACACACATCTACGGTTGCTCAGAGCAACCTTAGATGTGTGGGTGCACTCCGGTGATGTCAGCTGCCCACTCCCCTATTCCCACTCTCCAGCCTCTCAAGTAAAAATGTGGAGGAGGCATCTTAAAAGTTCCACAAGGGCCATCTGCATTAAATAAAACTGTACTTGTTTCCTAGCACGGCCACAATCGCGGGCATCGGGTGTAATTTTTAGTGGTCTGCGACGCGACCGACGCGATGCCCCCGATTTCCCATTGAAATGCATTGAAAAAAGTCAACATCGCGTCGGTCGCGTCGCAGGCGGCTAAAAAAGGCTTAAATGGTCCAGACGCGATGCCCCCGATTTCCCATAGGAAACAATGTTAAATGCCTCAATTTACCCGCGATGCCCCCGATTTCCCATAGGAAACAATGTTAAATGCCTCAATTTACCCAAATCATCATAGGGAACAATGGTAAATGGGCCAGAAACCCCCCAAAACACCCCTGAACAGTGAAATGTCCCCCCAAAAGTAGTTTACGCCACCCCACGATCAACGTGAACCTCGAAGCGTGGCGAGCGCAGCGAGCCCGCGAGGGGCGGCGGTACGCGTCCTCCGACCTTTTCATACCCCCACTATCCACGTTGGCGTGGAGTTGAGAATAGAATAGTGTGGCGAGCGTAGCGAGCCACCGAGCCCGAAGCGTGGCGAGCGGACGCGGATACCTTCACAGGTAAACGCGTCCCTTCGCAGGCTTCACAGGTATCCGCGTCCCCTCGTGGGGCACGCTGCGCTCGCCACGCTTCGGGCTCGGTGGCTCGCTGCGCTCGCCACACTATTCTATTCTCAACTCCACGCCGACGTGGATAGTGGGGGTATGAAAAGGTCGGAGGACGCGTACCGCCGCCCCTCACGGGCTCGCTGCGCTCGCCACACTTCGGGTTCACGTTGATCGTGGGGTGGCGTTAACTACTTTTGGGGGGACCATTGTCCATTTTTACAATTTACCATTGTTCCCTATGATGATTTGGGTAAATTGAGGCATTTAACATTGTTTCCTATGGGAAATCGGGGGCATCCCGGGTAAATTGAGGCATTTAACATTGTTTCCTATGGGAAATCGCAGGCATCGCGTCGGTACCATCGCACCCGATTTTTTAGTGCATGCGATGGCCGCGATGCCCCCGATTTTTACTAATGATGCCCACGATCATGATCGGTGTGGCCATGCTAGGAAACAAGTACCAATAAAACACAGCTGTCTTGCTCACAGACAGCCATAATTTTGTGATAGGCAGACTCAATGATCCCTTCCCCTCCCAGATCCTGGCCAATAGGCAGCTGCCTAATGGTAGACCCTGTCCTGCTCATATAGGCAGATGCGCTAAGCCTTGAAAAGTTATAAAATGGACAGTAATAAAGTACCAGGCAATCAGCTCTTAACAGCCATGTTAGACAATGCTTGAAAAATAGCTGGTTGGTTAGTACTTTATGTTTGAAAATGTGACAGTAATGATTGCACCACATAGTTGACTTGGAAAATCTGGACCATTGGTAAATCTCGACTACTGGTTTGGCCACCCCTGCCTTAACTTTAGGCACTTCACTCCTATAAACACAGTGGAATTTAGAAGTGGATTCACTTTATTTTGTGCCACTGTGACCTGACCTGAACCATTGTGTTTCTCAGTTGTTGGTTTGAAAAACAAAATAAAACATTTATTTTCCCACCAAACTAGAAATAGGTAGGCATTTGTAGGACCAGACGCAGAGCCCATTAGAGTCCCTAATTTGAAGATGTATCACTGAATGTGAAATAACTTTAGTAGAAGATATATTCTAATAGTTTAAGAAAAAAAAAATAGAAATCATTGGATCCTTCTGTCTCCATTAAATAATTAACAACAATAATACTCTCCTAATAATACTCTCCTACTCTCCAATCCTGGTGTACATAGATTCAACATCCAAGAATGTTAGTAGGTGATGTTAGTAGGTGGTTTCTGTCATTTTTTATTCCATTGATTTTCAGAAGTATATCTGCGATATCTTTTATACAGGATACATACGGATGAATAATGGTGGGGATGCTGGTGACCATAATACCAAATGAGGGCAGGTAAGTATACTTAATATACCTTGCCCCCCAAAACCTAACCCTAATGTTTCCCCCAGCCTAACTAACTTTCCATGGTAGTGCCTAACCCTAACCCCAGCCACCTAAACCCAACCCTCTCTCTTGCAGCCTAACCATAACCTCCCCCTCCCCTCACACTAAGTCCCCCTAGTGCTTAAACCTAATCCCCCACTTCCCCGATTCTGCTGCTGGTTTCCTGGTGGTATTGTAGTTGGGAACACTGGCATCACAACCTCTGGGATACTGAATGCACTTTTTTTCTTAATTTCTGTATTATTGAAAATTTTCAGTGAAAAAGCAGGAGAACAGGAAATTAAAAATGAAAACAAAAAGTTTGTGTCATATTAATAAGAGAAGGATATATACCATAGTAAATGTACATATGGTTTCTCTCATATTGCAATCTCTACAACTGTGCAATGATTCCAGGTAGAAAATATTACTGAAGATAGAGCCGTCAACATCATGAACACCTAAGTATTCACATAACATATATATTATATATAAATAGGTAGTACTATAATCAATAAGTAAAACATTGTGTACAGTTAAAAAGCAAATGGTAAAATGGTATTAGTGAGAGTACAGCTCCTTGGGGTATTTGCGAAGAATGGAGGAGAATAAAACCCTGATATTTGAGGGGTGGAATTAGTTAATCAGTGCAGTCAATTGTACAGTGGAGCTCCTTATGGGTAGTAGGGGGCTAGCAGTGGGCAATAGTATCCGGCAAAACAATCTAGAAACATAGAATTAGACGGCAGATAAGAACCACTTGGCCCATCTAGTCTGCCCCTTTTTTAATCATTCTGCCCATATTTTAGACATATATAAAGTTCTGGTATAGAACCCAGTAATGGGATTGGTAGTTATCCAGTTGGTAGGTCAGGTTCATCTGAAATAATCTGTACATTAGCAAGTTACATAGTACATAGTTACATAGTAGTTAAGGCTGAATAAAGATGTGCGTCCATCAAGTTCAACCTACGTTATTAAAGTGCATGATATATTTGCTTTAACCCTTATATAAACTGAAATCTGATTTAATTATGTACAGATTTTGATTGTTATACAGTACGTACCACTGGAAGTTTATGCCCAATAGATAATTGTCCAACCTTATTTTAAATGAAGTTATTGTCTCTGCTGATACCACCTCTCCAGGAAGAGGGTTAAACAGTTTTACTGCCCTGGCCATAAAAAGTTTTTTTCTTTTAAGGGTACAAAATCTCTCCTCAAGTCTAAACTCATTCCCGGGTGTCCTAGAGTCCTATCTCAAAGTAAAAAGATTTCCTGGCAATTCGTTATATTGGGTCCTGATATATTTGTATATGTTAAGCATATCTCCCCTTAAATGTCTCTTTTCTAGCGTAAACAATCCCAATTTTTCCTCATAATTCAATTTCTCCAATCCTTTTATTAATTTTGTTGCTATCTTTGGACTTTTTACAGTTCTATGATGTATTTTTGTAGTGCGGGGCCGAGATCTGTACTCCATATTGTAGTTGTGGACTGACCAATGCTTTATAAAGAGGCATAATTACACTTGCGTCCCTAGTCTTCCTACCTCTTCTTATACAGGCTAGTATCCTATTTGCCTTTTTAGTTGCTGCTTGACACTGAGCACTACACCCCAGTATGTTGAGCTCCTAGATCCTTTTTCATTTCTGATTAACCCAATGCCACCCCATTAAGGTTATAACTAGAACACTGGTTATGTCTCCCAAGATGCATAACCTTGCATTTATCCACATTGAACCTTATGTTCCAGGTTTTTTCTGCCCACTTATCTAGTTTATTTAGATCGCTCTAAAGCATAGATACATCCATGTCTGTTCTAATTACCCAGCTCATTTTGGGTGCCGGATGGTGTCCCGACAGTCGAGATCCCGGCAGTCATTTACCTGACATCGGGATCCCGACTGTCAAAACTCCAACAGACGGGATCCCGACGGCCACCGGCTATTCTCCCTCTTGGGATTCCACGACCCCCATAGAGGGAGAATAGAATAGGCGGCGAGCATATGACTCATTACACCATGTTTCAGTAATCCCAATTATATCATAATCATCCCTTGTGGCCAGGGTTTCCAATTCCCCAATTTTGCCTGCCAAGCTTCTTGCATTGGCCAGCAAGCATTTAAGTTTACTTCCTTTTCCCCTTTTAGGGTTTGATTTAAGGTTTGTTTTTGAATAAAGGTTTGTTTTTGTTCTAGATGTGCTACTGACTTCTTACTAGATCTAGTTTTTCTCCCCGACCCTCCTATTCCATCCTCCATGATCTTAATCACCCATTCCCCACAATTCTGGCTGTCTAACCCATAGCTTATTTCTATAACCCCCTATGACTAGTTTAAAGATCTTCTACCCATCCAGCCTCCCAGCACTGCCACCACCCTTTCCATTCAGGCGCAATCCATCTGGGCTGTACAGATCACCACTGTCTGAAAAGTTTGACCAGTGCTTTAGGAACCCAAACCCCTCTTTCCTATATCCCCCCCTTAGTTCCATAAGTTCCCTCTGCCTCCCTTGACTATAGCAAAGCACAAGTAATGTTTATGAGAAAATTACCTTGGATATCCTTGCCTTTATCTTGCATCCCAGATCCCTAAAATAAGGACACCCCACCTTCCACTAACTTGGTCATTTGTGCCAACATGCACCATGACCGCCAGGTCTTTTCCAGCCACACTCAGTAATCTGTCCACCTGGTCCGCAAAGTGCCATACCTGAGCACCCAGAAAACAACAGACTGTATGACTATCATGGTCCCGGTAGCAGATTGCCCTATCTGTCTTTTGGATGATAGAATCCCCTAACACCACCATCTGTCTTGTTGTCCCTGACTACCTTGCCCCCACTAAGCCTGATGTGCCAGTCCCCTGGTTGCTAGAGGTGCTGGTCACATCCAGCTCCACCAGTTTTGAAGTAACATCCACAGTAGTTTTGTCCAGTGTGGGAATCTTCTGGGATTTGTTAAGTCAGCACTGACCTGCCTCTTCCTCCCCCTACTACCCCTTCTGACTTTGACCCAACTAGCAGGTTCACCCAAAGTGGCATAACTACTGTAAGGCCGACCCCGCTGACTCTTGGGGGAGCAAGCAGTAGTGGGGTCTGTGTAGGCGCCAGCACATGCCCAGCACACTGACATGCTGCCACTGCCTGCTGGCTAAGCACCGGAAGACGCGGTGTGGGCGCTCTGTGACAGAGACAGTCACAAATCCCCAATGAATCAAAACAGAGCCGGCTATTGACTACTGTGTACAGGATGGGCGGGAGGGCTGGGGGCGGCCTGGGATGCTTCGGGGGGAAGCAGCAGTCTGCTGGGCTCTCTCTGCCCCTCTCCTTCCTGCTACTCCGTTATGTGTGTGACGTCATCACATCACACGCAGTACATAGGAAACATGTATGTTATACAACCCCAAAACTCTTGCCAACAGGATATTTAAAAGGTACATTTATGGAGCAGAAAGAGATAAAAAGGGACAAAAAAAAAGGATTATAGAATATTATGAATGTCATCACGACTGAAGGAGAATGTTATAAAGTATAAAACTAAGATCCCTTAGCTGAATAGAAAGAGTATAGCACAAAAATCAGAAAATATACATAGTGAACTTTGAAACAGGGTATAAGAGGCACCTTGAGGCTATAGTATGATTCGGATCATCAATCCGGCCAGATCTCAATGCCCTGAAATGCCAGAAATGTAGAGAAGGTTGTCCAGCTCATTTGAAGATAATCAGGAGAGCCAATAGTAAAAGTAGTACAAAGCCAGCTTCATAGGCCATTGATGGACAAATGAAAGGGCCATAGCAGGAAAAAAGTAATCAGAAGTGGAAAAAAGTGGAATACATTTAAACAAGGTCCCAGTAGAGTAGTCGGTCGAGATGTAAGCAGATAGCGGAGCCTCAGGTGCTGAAGAGGCATCAGTTATAAATACAGTTCCTCAGACTCCCTGACATGCTGCACAGATACAAGCAGAATAATATGCCATTGGGGGTTGACAGTATTAGTAAATGGTCCATCTGGAGAGGTACCAGCCGAGCAATCAGTGTATTGCAGAGCATCCACAGGCATAGCATCAATTGAATCAAGAAGTTTCTGTGTCGAAGCAAATATAGCCTGAAGAATCTTAGTGATATCCATGGCTTCAGGAAAATGTGCAGAGTAGTATAAAAGCAAGGCAGTCACTGTGGGGAGGCACAGGGGAAAATGGCAGTGGCTAGCACACCGCCAAACACTCACCGTACAGCTGTATAAATATCAATACCGGATTTATAGGCAGATATAGTCAGTGGAGCCAGGAGTCGTATGTAGTTAAGCAGGATCAAAGCATATCGCAGGAGTGACAGGGGAGGCAGAAGATATTCTCCTATTCAGGCCTCTTCCCCAAAATGCCAGTGGCAGCAATCACTCAATAACAGGTAGTGTCAGGATGTTGCCGGGCACTGCAGCAGGCATGTCAGAGAAGTCGGTTGTAGGTAACAGCTCCACAGGGTTCCAAGATGACATTTGGGCACAGCCAGCACACACAAATCCCAGCAGTGTTCAGCCATCACTCCCATCCGGAGCTCCCCTCACAGACGTCCCGGCATCAGCGGCAGACAGGTGGCTTTAGCAGCAGCAAACAGCGTGTCCCCACAGGCCGCAGGTCCGCGCAAGCTGGAAGTCGGGAATAAAGCCCACTGCCCCTCACTGACCAAAAGGACCACGGCACCACTGAGTGGATGCACCCTAACCAGGTGCTGGTATGTGGCTGGGGTATGCATGGCGCTATTGGAGGAGACCACCGCTGATCTCGGCAGCAGGCGGCTCGGCTCAGTATACAGGCTGGGGAGTACAGAGCGACAGCACAGGAAGCCTTGTATAGTCGGATGGAGCAGAGCGGGAGCCGGGACCAGCAGAGGACCACAGGGGAAGCAGCTGCCGCTTCCAGACAAGGAGCCACAGTCACCACTGGAGCCGAGACCGGAGCACCGCAGGAGGAGGATGACAGCATCAGCGGCGCCCCTGGAGCCTATTCAGCTGACGCAGCAGCAGGGCAGGACCAGGCCGGAGCCGCCGAGCGGTGAGAAGCAGATCCCAGATGGTGCCCGGGACTGGAGGAGAAGGAGCACAGATCTCAACAGGCCCAAACAGCCGTCAAAGCCCTTCACAAGCTCTCTGTGGGAGCTGCGGCCAGCACAGGAGATGCAGGAGAGACTCAAGAAGACGGTAAGTTGAGGATGATATGCCAACGAGCCCTGGGGCAGGATATTTAATAAGGATTTTAGCAGAGCTCTCACTCCCAGCAACCGCTCACTTTCCAGGTCAAGCCATGCCCCCTAGATTCCAGGAGCTTTTACTTATACCCTTTTGAATTAGATATTGGGGTCAGGGTGTGGAGGATCATGACATCTTAAAATTGATACTTAACAATAAAAAACACAGTGTAATCTTATGTATGCATAGGAGAAAACTGAAAAATTCATTCACAATACAAAATTTGCACCAATAAGATCAGAAAAGTATGTTTATAAATTTGACCTTCAGGTCACCAGGTCTTATTGCGATCACATGACCCAGAAGTCCTGGAGTATAAACATTTATATAAATCAAGGACCCCTTGGGGTCTTACTTATCAAAAAACCACCAACAGGGTGTGCATAATAGTGCTGTGTCAGACATCGGTGTAAAGTTTATGTTGCTGCAGAGGAACACGAGGATGAAGGGTAACATTCCAGACTATGGAGGACTAAAGTGCATCATTCCCGTTTCGTGGTTGGTGGTGCCTTCCTCTAGGAGCAGAGGGTGGAAATGTACATTGTGGACCACGGAGGGCATAAATACATACTCACTAACCGCATTGGACGGTGCCACTCTTTTACACTGTTTGGCGGAAGTGGGGATCCTGGATGGCTAGTTGTTTTTTTTTTACTCAGAATTACCCCTCTCTTGCGAGAACCTGTGTGATATCTCTAAACTAATAATATATATCTAGCTATCCATATATCTATCGAAATACATGTACAGTATGTTAAAAACCACATAGAGGCCATTACAGGTAATGCAATAATATGGTTACAGTTTGTGTGACATGATAATAGGATTTCATATTGCCACTATTCAGGTAATAAGAAATGCATTTTCACCCAGAAGTATTAAAAATCACATCCAGGGATAGGTGCCCTTCCCCGCCATGTGTAAACTATAGTGATCAGGGATTACATTATTTTATGCATTGCATGTGTGGTCAGTAGACAGCACAGTCCAAGGCTGTGCATGGAAGGGCATGGGGTGCTGCACAGGAAGGGGTTGGGAGGACAAAGGGAAAGTGACTGAGAAACCTATGTGTGGGAGGTGAGAAGGGCACAGGGATGGTTCCAGAGGAGGGACGGAACACGGTAACTAGCCACACACTGTAGGAGTCTGAGCTGGGTTCAGGGGGTAGTAGAGCTTTGGAAGCATAGAGGAGTTGTGGAGAGGGAGGAGGTGGAGTAGATAGAAAGTGTATTATCTCTGTTCTGACATTGCCCATATTAACTGTAGATGGCAGCTGCACAGTGCCCCTGAATCAAGTATTTTGACTATCGCCTTTCAAAGATTTGGCGGGGCAAGCTGACCTCTTGTGGACCACACAGGTACTTCTCTTTATGCAGGTGCTCCTTTAGGGCTTGGATCTGGAGGCAGACAACTCCATTGCCTCTGGGAGTTACATCACTGCTCTGTGTACTTTGTGAATGTAACCATCTAACAGTATTCACCTGTCACAACTCACTACAGCTGTGTCTTAGAATTGATTTTTCATTTTACAGAACTTTTTTCAAACTTCATAAAGCACTTTACAAGTAATGTATCTTATTTTTCTTACATAGTCTTTAGTGACATGCACCATTCATTCCTGTGTAAATGAAGAGAGAGAACACTTCACAGGGGTATATTAGATTTAATCAGATTATCTGTGCTAGTTTATACCTTCCTAATTTATTCAAATAAGATTCATTAACATCACTCCATATGCAAATATTCACTAAGTAGCAGAACTCATTTATTTCATTTTAGATTAATGATTTTCATTTGGATTTCATGCTTTCTAATGTAAGGTTTATAAGTCATGCTAGAAAGAGTTAAATGAGATTATCTCTAAAGTGATTCAAGTTATTTAATGTGCAGCTAGTTACCAGAATAATTCAGTAAGTACAGTACACATGTAAAGTATGGCTATTATTAAGAGAACCTGGTACATATGTAAAATAGAGCCTTCACCTATCAGTATTCTCTCTCTCTCTCTCTCTCTCTCTCTCTCTCTCTCTCTCTCTCTCTCTCTCTCTCTCTCTCACACACACACTCACACACACAAAGACAGCATCCCACTATAAATAAAACATTTGTATTGTGTAAAATCTCTTTATACCACTGCATTTATTTCTCCTTCCTGATTTTATGCATTAAGGATAAGCAACATTGGGTTGCGAAAAATGACACCTGTTAGTCCCTAAGGCATTGCAAATGATTCCATGGTGCAAGTGTTATGCACACACCTGTCCGTGGAAACTTATAGTGCAATGCATATGCATTACTGTATGTGTAAAATCTGCAAGGTCCCAACTGTAAATTTAAATTCAAGTTGTTAATGCTGTATATTATAGTAGTTCTTAACTCCAAGTCTTAGAGTGCCCCTAACAGTTTATGTTTTGTGAAGTCATGAGTGGAGACAGAGAATACCAGACAGATACTGCCCTCTATTGACCTTCCTACCTACTGTATCATGCAGACTGAGAGCAAGTCCTGAGGTCAAGGAGAATAATGGCTTTTTAATTTGGAAGCAAGGAGGTCATTGATGACTTAAGTGGAGTGGACTGAATAAAACCACATCAAGGGCATTTTTTCTTAAGGGACACAAAGTGATAGAGCGAGATTAAAGAGATGGGCAAGATATGAAGAGGCAATAGGCCAAACTGGTAGAATGGATGGGGAGCATAGGTAGAAGCAGACTGGGAAAAGGAGTTGATGGGGTGATAATGGTTTAGTGGTATATGATGTGCTGATGTAAGCATTGAATAGATGTGAAGTTGGTCATGAAGTCAAGGACATGGAGTGAGGAGTGGCTGCTAATAGGTGGCACAAAGTGGAGAGCATGATTTCCACTTATCGTGAATACTTCTACTGTTCTATATAACAAGATTAAGGTGTGGTTACAGCAATGGACATAGGAGATAGAGAGAGATTGGGTGAGAGAAGTGAGTCAAACTGGAGGAAAAGGATACAATGTCAATATCTTCAAGGTTAGGCTTATTGTTGGAAGCAAGCTTGGGATGCAGAGGAGGACAAGTATTGATGCATAAGTTAAGAGAGGATATGATGGTCAAAGACAGTGAGTGAGGAATTGGTCAAATCTAAAATATTACAATGGTGTTTACGTGTGCAATGGCTCTGAAGGTCCAAATGTGCATGTTACAGAGGACTCAGCCACTGCTCATGGGGTTTGGGACATGTGAAGGGGTCAAGGCACATTGATTTGGAGAGCAAGCAAATAGAGAGCCAAAAATATGTGCTGCGTGTGGCCATCATACCTGGAAAAGCCCAAAAGGCCTTCGGGATTTCTGACCCTGAAAGAATGAGAAGGTCTAATAAAGAAGCGAAGGTAAGGAGTGCAGAAACAGAGGAGCTAATTGGGACATTAATAGCAATAGCAAAAAAAATCACCCAAAGGATGAGCCAGGGCAGGGGAGAGTGTGTTTAAGTATGTGCGTGTGTGTGTGGGGGGGTAGATGAAAGCTATACTAAGGTGGACAGCAGGGCTTAAAGTGGTCCTGGAGAGGTGGTGGAACTCACTTCCCCTGACACTGACCCCTACCACCCATTAGATGGAGCCCAGGTCCAGTGCCAGGGGTTTGGGCACCCCCTTCATACTATACATTTGTGCACTACCTCCCATTAAGGGATAGTCGTCCAACAAGGAAGGGGTACAGTCCCACAATGGTAACTTCAATTAAATGTCATGAACCTGGGTGTTTGTCCTTCTGTTCTTCAGTTTCTGCATGGTCTTGCAGTGTATTCTGCCTGGATGCATTCAGCCTGCACTTAGGCTGCAATGATTGTGTGTGAAACTATGCTGAGCACTCCCTGATTAGACACCTGAGAGAATCTAGACCAGTGTTCTGACAGCTGTAACCCCTCAGCTCCCTGCTAGCAGTGGTTCAGCACTCTCCATTTGAACTCTCAGTATAATCCTCTAATTCCACTCCTGAAATTACAGTTACCACCATGTTAATCTGCCAAACAATGCAAGGCAGGGGTGATAAATATCCTGCTCTTGAACCCAGGAGTTGCATTCAGCAACTGTTGCTTCTATGTACAGTTACCAGGCATCCAGCTTCCAGTTGCTGCATCTGTGGCAGTTTGTCTTCCTGCTGTCTCCAGCTTTAGCTGTCATAGCCCAGATTTCAGTTGCTTCCTGTTACCTGCATTACATTACGTCTGACAGCTACCAAGCTATCTTCAGCTTTGCCATCACAAGCTTCCAGCCACTTACTGCTACATACTCGCTAAGAACTCTCAAGGCGCATCCAGTTACCTTGTCAATGTCTGCTTCATGAATGCTGTGCAGTTTTTGGTAATCCTGCCATCCTGCTGAATCCTGATGCTCATCAGTCGCTACTCTGCAGATTCACGATTCCGATCCAGTCTTGGGTCAATCTCCAGTCTCATTCACAGTATCCTGTGCTAAGAGCTCTCAAGGTGCATCCAGTTATGTTGTCACTGTCTGCTTCATCAATGCTGTGCAGTTTTTGGTAATCCTGTCATCCTGCTGAATCCTGATGCTCATTAGTCGATACTCTGCAGATTCACGATTCCGCTGCAGTCTTGGGTCAATCTCCAGTCTCATTCACAATACCCTGCAGTTTCCCATCACATGTACAGTGTCGCACCTGAGCGATCCTGACATCTCTGTACTGAGACGCTCTGTGCTAGTTTGCCACTATTGGTCTCCAGCTAAATACCATCTTTGCTGTGTACGGATGACATCCAGTCCTAGGTCCAGTACATTTTTGTCTACTGTGTGTTAGCCTAACTCATCTGGCTCCTTGCCACCAATACCATCTAGGGACATCGCCCGCCATTACTTCACTATACTATCAGAACATACAGGCATAACCGCTGTCCATATCCAGGAGGGTACTCCAGTGCTCCTGGTTTCCCTGGTTATTCCAGTGCTCCTGGATCCTGTCTTCCCCACTATCCCAGGATCAAGTACTCCTGAAACTTTGGATCCAGCCTTATCGCCTAGGAGGCATTCCTGAGTTCTTCCAGGTTATTTATTATATTGCCAAGGAGGCATTTCCTGAGTTTCTTTATTTTAATTTATTATTTTGCCCAGTATGCATTGCTTACTTGATTTGTCAAGAGACATTCATTGTTGTTCTCATCCATAGACATTATCCAGAGTTATTCTGGCATCTCTGGATTTTGAATAGTAAGTCTCCAAGTCACTCGATCACAACTGGATCCTCAAATCCAAGAATTCTGACATTAACATTATACCACATAGTAGCACTATAATATACACATTACAACGCATGTAGTGCCCCTGATTCATGTTACATTACATACTGTAGTTGTTCCCCTTATTCACACAGTAGTGCCCCTTATACACATATTTTCCACAGTAGTGCTACTTATACACATTTATGTCTCTGTCACTCCAGTAGCTCACTGTCCATGTCCCTCAGCAGTTACATGCCCTGTGTCCCTCCAGCAGCTTTCCACCCTCTTTGCATCCCTCCATCCCTCTCTCACCCTTTCTTCGGCATACACAGAGCTTGCTCTTCTTATTGGCCCTTCTTCACTACAGCAGCGGTGACAGAAAAATAAGCCACTGGGACTGGCTTTTCTGTTGGAATGACTGTCCGAGACTGTGGCGGAGGTGGAACTCAGTTCCCCCCACCCCTCCCTTTAACAGCTGGTGGATAGGGTGGAAGAGATGAACAGCATGTTCCTAAAATTTAGAGAATAAAATTATGTTGGCAGTGGTATAAGCTGGTAGGAGCAGCAAGACAATAAATGGGCTCTAACACCATTATTACACCCCTTTAGCATGGTGTGTGAGGGGACTTAGTATTAAAATTTTCAAAGCGTGGTGTCTAAGGATTTTCAAAGGTTCAATGATAGTTAGGAGATTCCCAGTAGTACAGATGAAGAAGTCGTGAAGGGGACCCATTTATTACAGACATTTCAGAAGTGTATATGTGAGAAGAGTTAAGGAGAGAGATGTGAATGGGATATTCATGGTTGCTGATAAAAAGGTGAGATAGATTTTGAATACTGAGCTGAAAAGAGCATAGGTATGGTGTGACCTTCATAATGAGGAAGGGAAATTACATTTGTTGGGCAAGGGCAATGTCACTGCTTAGTGAAGGGAGAGAGGCAACAAGAGGGGTGTAGGGTAGACAGATGAAGAGAAAAGAGGGATGTAGGGGAGATAGATGAGGAGAGATAGGAGAGGAGGTGGAAAATACCTGTAGATGAGGATAGAGGGTGAAACAGAAAGCAGAATTAAGAAATATGTAGCTGCGGAGTAGGGGGAGTTGTAAAAAAAAAGATGGTCATAGTATGGGTGAATAAACAGGAAGTTCAAGAGTTTTAGGACAAATTAATATTAGACAAAACTGATAAAGGTGTTTTGAAAAGCTAAAGGCATTCACTAAGAGCAACAAACAAAGTGGTACTGGTAACATCTTCCAAAGTCCAAGCAGGGAATTCCAAGGAAATGTGGAGTGTTAAATAAAGCTGTAATTTGAACATAGAGCCCGAGATTCGCATATTCAGTGTATGGGAACACATCCCCTCGCATTCGGCCAAAGTGGAGAAAATTAATCTGAAGTTTGCAGATCTTCGAATGATTTCTCACCCCTTCGGTAATAAAAGTGAGTCTGACTTTTATTTCAGTTGCAGATCTCCGAAAATGAGGTGGGTGCTGATGTCAGCCTCCCACCCCAAGCAGGAATCGCCTAGCCATTTCATGGGGATGCCCATAAAATGATGGATGTTCCCCTACTCCAGCCCCCTGTCTGCAACCAGCCCGGCATCTCTGGATGAATGGTACCGGTGAATCTGGAAGTGGCTGAAGCCGTTCGCTCATGGATTTTGCACATGCGCATATTCAAGCCCGCTACCATGGGACACAGGACCGAATTCGGGCCTGAGCAATCAGGTCTGAATTGGCACCATAGGTCTGTGTTTGATAAAATCAGTTGCAGATATGGCAGAAATGGCTGACTTCCTTTTAACTCTGGCTTAAATCCAAATGAATTTAATTACACTTTGAATCTATACACTAGGGCCCTGATTCTGGTTCACTCACAAAGGCAAAGTAGATGTGAGTGGGTTATTTTGTTTCTGTGCAGGGAAAATACGGACTGCTTTATTTTCATACCACTAATTTGTGCACATAAGTTGGGACTGAATATGGATATTAACACAAGTTAAATATAGTTACCGGTTTTTTTTCAAACAAATTTTTTTTTTTTTAAAGTGCATGCATCTACTAAGCACTTTAACAAAAGGAGTAGGGGAAATTGGAGTAATTACTCAATTTTAATTGTGTGAGTCTTGTCTGGTTTGTTGGCCATATTATGTCGTTATTTTAATAAAGAATTTAATTATTCTAAACAGCTCTGTTCCAGTTTTTTTCTTGTTTCTTGCTTTATTTTTACTCTGCAATGTAGATCTCACTTTGATGTAAAACTCCACCCAAATCTAATTCCCGCTGCACAAGTTACTTCTGCCCCACCTGCAGTACACATGGTTTTGTCCATTTGAGAAGGAATTTTCCTTTGCGAGTGAAAGAGAATAAGGGCCCTATACAGCTGAGCTTCCTATTCATTAATACCTAACTTTTCAACCATTTGTAGACACTGATTAGAAACTCCAATACCCACTCTCACTACACAATGCAGATCTAATACAGTCTAAGGCCAGTATACTGTATAAGGCCTTACTCACAAACAAAAATATCTTAGTTCAGTGTTTTTAACTAACTTATATAAATGATAATTAAATTACCCAACTACAATATTATTTTAGTCATCAGCAAATAATCACTATTTAGAAGTGCAATGGTAAATTTCTGCAATGAAAAAGAAGACACAGATATATCTATTCGATAACTGCACAGATATGTTTTGAGACTGTATCACCTTTAAAAGCTAGTGTGCACATGACCTTCAAAGCAGTTAGCGTATCATAAATTTAATTCCAATGTGATAGCAATTGCAATATTTATAATTCCGAGTGACAAAAAAGGATTTGGAGAAAAAATGGGGTCCCTTGATGGGACTGCAACTTAACTGTACTCATAAATATATGAATAAACCTGACTTTTTGATTGTGGTGAGTACAGAGCCTCCGAATTTTATTTAAACAAAGTGGTCACACATCACATGCACCCCAGATCTAGGAAGGGTGCGTGCAGTGGAGCAATGCCTTTTTATCATACTGTAGTTCCAGTGTAACTCCAAATAAGTATGAAACTCTACTTACACTTAGAACTATACACTTCAAATCTATATGCTCTTGCAGCCTCCCTATCACAATAAACATGGAACCTCAAAGAGTGCATTGTCAGATTATAAATTCTCCCATGCAGTAGTTAATTTGAAGCATGCCCCAATTTAATCAAGCCATTAGTAGTTAAGTTTCCAAAAATGAGCCCCTGAAGACAAGGAACTACTTTACTAAGGGATAAAGAAACAGGAGTATTCAGTACTAACCCTGGATAAGTGTTACACTGCTAGGTTCTTAATAGTCAAAGCTGGAAAAACAACAATGAAGTCTAAGCAGGAAAAAGGACTTGTCACGACCACCATCTCAGCTACCCTGGCTCCCTGTGCTGTCCCGGTCCCACAGACCTCTGATGTGTTACCCTCTGTCGTGGCGCTCACCTCCGATGCTGATACCCATGCCGGCTGTCTGCGTTCTGTCACTCTGTCACCGCCAGGTGACAGTTGTGGTGTGCAGTCTCCTGCTGTGCGGGCTCCGGGTGGCGTGAGGCACGAGCCGCCATGATGGTGTCCGTATCATGTTAGGCCTCAGGCTGAGAAGCGCCGGCTGCAGCGCCTCCGTGTGTGTTCTCCGCCGGCTGGTTTCTGCCACGCAGCTGGCGGCGGCCATCTTCCTGGTTTCCACAGCCTATGCTGCGTGGCTCCTGGTGTGATGTCACACGCGCAGCCAATCACTGCTTAGCTCATCCCTTAAATACTGACTAGCCGGGCCAGACCGGCAGTCAATACAATGATGTCCACCCGTTAGCATTATTGGACATTCCTGGCTATCCCTGTAGTATCCATTACAGGCATCTATCAGCTTTTGGTGAAAGTCTATCCTGATCTCCTGCTGATCGTCTACTGCTCCACCATATTGTCCACGGGAATCCTCTGCCGCCTACTAGGACAAGGACAAGGTTATCTTCATCCTCGCCTCCTGACGGTTATTATCTGTGGTCCGCATCCCTGGTTCTGCAGCTATGTTCTCATTCAGCACAGATTTCAACTGGACTTCATCTTGTTCTCATTCCCTTCTTCATCCAATCATCCAATTCTTCATCCAATCATCCAATTCTTCATCCAATCATCCAATCTTTCATCCATTCATCCAATCTTTCATTCAATCATCCAACTTCTCAATCATCTTCAAGCTCTTCCAATAAGTATTGTTTATTATTGTCTTCTTCCAATTTATCAATATCTACAGTAATTCATTGTGCCATCAATTATATCTTGTACCGCAGTATCTTCATTAAAAAAGGTTTAATTTTTTTCAATTGCTTCACTCCAGTCTTTCGTTCATGCAACAGCCCTACATTAAAGCCCCCAGCCTCCGTTACACTCCGGCTGGTGCTTCATGAAACATGACAGGACTGTTGTGCCCTTATAAAACTAGCCTCAATAAATCACGTGACACAAGATGCATAAATGAGCCACTTTAATGTTTTCTTCTTATTTGCTTTACAGATCCATCAAACACTATTCACAGAGCACTAGAGTTGCAAAGGAAGCACAACAGAACTTCAGATGAGGATAAGCTGCAGCTTCTGCATCCTAGCATTTTGTATGCAGTTGCAGACTCATTTTCAGGTATATAATACTGCTTTCGCACCGCATTGACCTGGTAATTTAAAACATTTAAAAAAAAGGGTCAGACAGCCTTAACCCCTTTCACACCGCATATCTTAAATGGTATATTACCTGTTTAATGAAAGCATTTGAAAGACTAGTACTAAAGCACCTGAAAGAAGTGACAAACTCTCACCTTGACCCCATGCAGTTTGCCTACCGGGCGAACAGAAGTGTAGAGGATGCGGTCAACCTCGGGCTGCACCATATTTTACAACACCTCGACCACCAAGGCACCTATGCAAGATTCCTATTCGTGGACTTCAGCTCAGCATTTAATACTATCGTTCCCGGCAACCTGCAGCCAAAACTCCTCTCCTTAGGAATCCCAGGATCAACATGCTCATGGATAGTGGACTTTCTAACAGCAAGGGAACACGTGGTCAAAGCCGGCGCCTTCTCGTCCAGCACACGAACAATCAGTACTGGAGCCCCCCAAGGATGCGTCCTCTCCCCTCTGCTTTTCTCTCTCTACACGAATGACTGCACCTCAGCTGAGCAGTCAGTGAAAATCATCAAATTCGCAGATGACACCACTATTATCGGCCTAATCAAGGATGGTGACGAGACCGCGTACAGGCATGCAGTGGAGAAGCTGACACAGTGGTGCAGCAGCAACAACCTCGATCTTAACCCCACCAAAACAGTTGAGATGGTGGTCGACTACAGGAAAAAACCAAATGCACTAGCCCCGCTAACAATAGCCAACGCAGTGGTGTCGCGGGTTGATTCCTTCAAATTCCTAGGGACAACCATGTCCAGTGACCTAAGATGGGGATTAAACATAACCACAAACATCAAAAAGGCCCAACAGCGCCTGTTCTTCCTGAGGCAACTCAGGAAATTCAACATCCCACAGAAGCTGCTGTGCATATTCTACACTGCCATCGTGGAGTCTGTCTTATGTTCCTCGATCACAATCTGGTACGGTGGCGCAAGCGAGAACGACAAACAAAAACTGCAGAGGGTAGTGAAGACTGCGGAAAGGATCATAGGGACCGACCTCCCCCCGATAAGGGATCTGTTCTCATCCAGGGTAAGGAAACGTGCTGAGAAGATCGCAAACGACAAGCTGCATCCTGGTCACAACCTGTTCGACATCCTACCATCCAGAAGACGGTTCAGGTCCATCCCTGTCAAAACGTCCAGATCAGCACGAAGCTTCTTTCCGTTAGCCGTCCATCACCTGAACAATCCAATCAAAGCGAATGCAATCCCAATATCAACAGCCAAACAACGTGTCCCTACTTGGCGACCTGACCACCATAGTCGTAGCTAGAAATTAAATGCTTGTAATGTCTTTATGTAATATATGTAATGTCTCCCTCCCCCCCCTTTTCATCCCTGCTTGATGCTGCACTGTAATCCACAAAAAATTCCTAGTGTGCGCAAGCACACATGGCCAATAAAGTTGATTCTATTCTATTAAGTGTGGTCTGAAAGGGATATTTCCGTTTCAATGCCGTTTTGTCCCATCACATTACACAGTGACACAGAAACGGGTAGGACCCTGCTTTTTAACCGTTTTTAATTACCAGTTTTCCAGAACTGGTAATTTCAAAATGGACCTTTCACACTGCACATATTACCATTTTGAAATGGTAAAAAAACCCAGCATTTTACCCGGTAAAAACTGCTGTCTGAATGGGGTATTAATGTCACACATTAAATGGTAATTTCATCAATGTCATAATAAACATATTTGTACAGTTTTGTCAAACGCTGATTACTTTTTGCTATATCGCTGTCATTCCTCTTTATGGTTGCCAGTAGTGATGGCTATTTATTTTTTCATCTGGTTATACCAATTGCGTATAAAATGTATATTTATTTTCTAGGACAACTAAATCATAAATGTGTTTGTATACAGTACATCTACGCACATATTCAAGTATTGTAAATTAATCTCTTAGAAGGAAAAACAGTATTTTATTTGTTCTCAATAATTAGTCCATCTTCCAGCATCCTGCAGTACAATATGTGAAGACAGTGCATTCATTTCGATTGACCTTATGATGGCTCCTTTTAATTGTTGATGGCAGCAAGTGAAATGCATGTGGACATACAGCAAATTGCTTCATTAGTAGCATGTCTGGAAATACCTGGAAATGACTAACCTGCATTTCCATGCACACAGAGCATGTCATTCGATAACTCTGAAAAAAACAAAACAACTTTTAATAATTAAAGATTATTCAGTTAGATTAGTCACACAAAAATGTATCCTTAAAGCCATAGTCAAGTATTAAGGCACCAGTATTTCAGAAGTTTGGAATTAAAGCACAGGTATTATAATTCCAGAAAATAGTTTGATAACTGCGTCATCAACACATTTTCCAATAATTGCAATCAACTCCAATAAACGTATCTATTATAGAAGGCTTTTAACAGTGTCTAAATAATTTAAAATGATCCCTTGGTTAAATTTGGGTTTCGGCTAATTTAGTAGTAGATAAATGTATGAGAGCTGCTAAAAAGGACTCCGCCATTTAAATGCATTGTAATGATTGCATCTTCAGGGGCAGATTAATGGTTCTCACAATGTGCTACTGTATGCACTAAACTAGAAGATAATGAAGGCATGATAAAACAGGGACTTGGGACAAAGGTTTATCATTGTGAGACTGGAATGGACAGCAGATGCTTTAGTATATAGTACTGTAGTTTGTTTTTTTCAAAAGTGTTTTTAAGTTATTTTATATGAGCATCACAAACTTCAAGAACAATTGGACAAATGGAGCCAGGTGAAATAGCGTCTGATTTCGGTGGTCGTGCTGGATGTGAACTCAGATATGTTTTTTTTTTTAAAAAAGGCAATCATTTAAAGGCAGGGTTTTGCCTTGTAATTGATTGCCCCTTTAAAAAAAATGCAGGCTTGAATTTAGACAGCTACAGAACCTGTGTCAATCATAGATGTCCCAAATTAAAGGGACATTATGGCAAACCTATTTTTTAATGTTCACACACACTAGTAGTAAAGGACACATTACTCTGGTCTGCCTCCTGCTTTGCTATATAGTTAACCTGGAATATACCCTGTGTATGTTCCTCTGATTGGTCTGTCCTACCTCTGTAGTGGGAGCTGTTTGGGGTGTTGGTACATGTGCCACAGTGATAGAAATGGGACAGATCGAGAGAGAGAGAGAGAGAGCGAGAGATCGAGAGAGAGAGACACACACATACACACAAATATTAAAAAGTAGAGAGTAGTAGGACTACTAAAGAGGACAATACTGTATTTGAATTAAAAAGACTATAATTTATAAGTTACAGTACTTACTTTCATTAAATAGATCAGTATCTGGTAGCTCCCGACCATGTGGAAGCTTTGTATTGCCAGTCATGGCTCTTTTTGCTGTTTCCCACTAAAGGTCCATACACACTGGGTGTTTTTGCCCAGAGTGTTTGGATAACAATGATGGGGAAAATCTCAGGGCTGGAAACGCTCAGTGCATACACAGTTTTGACCTGTTTTAGTGATTTTTCCCTGTGGTGGACGACTTTCCATAGAAGGATGCTATGGAAAGCCATCCAACCCGTCACTCATCTGCTGGTAATACTAGCAGATGAGGACTAGTAATATTTGGTTTTGAGTCTAGACACTGTGCGCTGAAACTTAATGCATGCAGCACAGATCACTAAAGTAAAGGTGCGTACACACGGGGGCGATTTTGTCCAAAATCGCGGGAAATATGGTCGCTGATCGACCATATTGCCCGCAATGGGAGTGTGCACCGGCGATATATCGCCGGATGCGCGCTCCCGTTTTTGCCCCTGTGGTGATCGCTGGTCGCAGGAACATACTCCTGCGACCAGCTGATTACCACTGCCGGGCTCCCCCCGGCAGTTTCTTTTTCATCAGCGACCATCTCTGGTCGCTGATGAACAGGAGAAACTGAGCAATATATTGCTCAGCCATATATTGCTCAGCCATATATGGCTGAGCAATATATCTCCCCCGTGTGTACACAGCATTACTCCCTTAGTAACAGTAGGCTTATTTGGATACAAAAGATAAGTGATCTTGTGCGCTGCCACCGTTCCCAAATGAAAACACAGTGAGGGTACAGATTGATAATAAACAGAATGGTACTTTCCTTATCCTTAGTTACTTCGCCTGACTTAGAGGCTCACCATAGGTTTGTTTAATGGCGATATATAAAAAATAAAATGTATATTATAGTGTGATACTGTCACAACATTTTATTTATAACAAACATTAAGGTAAAGTCACACCAAAACAAATATTCAGCAACCCAGTTGCTATAAAAGAAGAAAATTTGGGTGGAGGTTTACCAGATTCATGTGTTTAAAGAGCCTGTAGGAAGATCTTGTTATCCTAGAAGGACCACGGTTCTCCGGAAAAACCGAAAGTCCCAACTGCTTCAAAGATCAGGTCTGGTCACAATCCACCTTTAGTGACACACTCCAAGCTGCTGCTGCAACGTGTATCGGGATCCAATATCCCTTCCTCAGGCAGTATGAGGGTCCGGGTCAGCGTTGATGCCGAAGCACGCATCAGTGCTCACCACTCATCACTGCCCCGTATACAGTGGGTAGCTTTCGAACTGAAAGAGTAAATTGAGCTGCTTTCAGCTCAAAGATGCCTAGTGTGTATGTATCACAAACCTGACTTGGTTTACATTTGTTTTCTGATTTCCAATGTTCCAGGCTTGTCTATGTCCATGCTGCTGCTGCAGCTGCTCTGCATTCCTACTTGATTGAGATCCTGTGAGGCTCCCTGGCTTCAGCACTAGTCAAATGATCCAGGTGTATTCAAGTAATCCCACTTCCTGGTTGTGACCTAATTTCTGCTGCAGTCAGTAGCCAATCCCTAGCTACCTAGGGGGATATAAGGTCTCCCTTGAGAACAGCTCAGGGCCTTGAAAAACTAGTCTAATCCCTGTGTTTATTCAGAAGTCAGCATCCCAAGGCTCCAGGTTCCTGTCCGAGTCCCTATGGTTTTCTGTGCAATCTGCTGCTGCTTTTACCAAAGCTCCCTGGCTCTCTCCACTTGCCAGGTTACCTTCCTTGCTGTTACCATCTCCAGCTCCCAAGGGAAGAGGATATAGGCACTCCAGCATCTCCCAGCAGAGTTTGCGACTCCCTAGTTGATACAGGCGTCAACTCTAAACCTCACTAGTCATACTCCTGAGAGTTTCCCGGAGACTGACTTCAAAGCTCCTGAGTACCTGCTACAGCAGGGCTGGGCAACACCGGCCCTCCAGATGTTAATGAACTACACATCCCAGCATCAGTTTCAGCATGGCCACATAGCAAAACTAATGCAAAGCATCCTGGGATGTGTAGTCCATTAACATCTGGAGGGCCGGTGTTGCCCAGCCCTGTGCTACAGTGAACCTCATCCTGTTTCTGTTGTTGTTACTACCACCTTGCCTGGTTAATTCCACCTGCAGTAGCTGCTGTTATATTATCTCCAGCGTCCAGCTTAGTCAGCTTCCCGAGTGCAGCACAGGACCATCGGCTCCCAGGTTGACGCTGCCGTCACCGGCTCCCATGTTGACGCTGCCGTCATCGGCTCCCAGGTCGACGCTGCAACCATCTCCAGATCCTAGGCTGAAGAATACACTATTGGTTCCCTGGCCAACATACCCTTCTGGCTTCCAGACTCTCCTGTGACTGTCAGGCTAATGTACCCTCCTGGCTCCTAGGCCAGACAGACTCTACAGTGGTTCCCAGGCCGTCAACAGCCCATGTCAGCTCCCAGGTCATCAACAAGCTCCTGTCCACTCCTAGGCCATCCACTCCCATGTCGGCTCCCAGGCCATCGACTCCAGTGTCGACTCCATGGTGTCCACAAGCTCCTGTCCACTCCCAGGTCGTCAAGATCCCTCCGGCTGCCAGGCTGTTGACTACCCTCTGGCTCCTAGGCCATCTACAGCAGTACCGTGTCGGCTTCCAGGCCATCAAAACACTCCGTGCCAGCTCTTAAGCCACTGCCTTCCAGGCCGGTGCAGACCAAATATAAAGTTCCAAGCTCACTGCCACTAGTCCCCGTACATCTCCCGTGACTGGCCAGTTAGCTGTGGGGAAACATGTTTTGTGCATATTTCTAGAACAACTCCCTTCCTTTCAGCACCTGAGGGACATTACTAATTTGAGCAACTTTCAAGGGGCATATACTTAGTAAAATTTTGGATATGTATGGTTTTTAACTATGTAATTTCCTTTGAACTCCCCAGAGCCCAGAAACCACCTATATTGACTATACACACTGTGCAAATTTTACTATGTAAGATTTTGGCAATGAAAGGTGCTAAGTTGTCTACCATTTTTGACTCTATAGTCAAAATCGGTAGCTCATATCCATACCTCCCAAAATGGCCCTCTCCAGGACAGGGAGTCCTGGACTTTACTCTCAATTTATGATTGCCATCCCCTGTGCTGTGCAAACACCGGAGAAGGTACATTTGGAAGTACTTTCTTCCTGTGACTTGTGTACCCATGTGGTTTCTATATTGAATGCCTTTATTATGTTACAAGGTTCAGTTGGATTTCATAGCATGTTATTGATTGAGCATTGATCAATGCTGACTCTATAGTGCAATGTCAGAGGATAAGCAAGTTAGACACCCTCTCTGATGAAGAAAGGGCTAGTGCCAGAGGGCCTTATTCTAGTTCACTCTTTCTAACAAATTCCTTCTTAGATGGACAAAACCATGTGCACTGCAGGTAGGGCAGATGTTACTTGTGAAGAGAGAATTAGATTTGGGTGGGATTTTACTTCAAAGTGAGATCTATATTGCAGTGTAAAAATAAAGCAGTCAGTATTTTCCCTGCACAGAAACTAAATAACTCACCCAAATCTAATTCTCTCTGCACATGTTACATCTTCCCCACCTGCAGTGCACATGATTTTGTCCTTCTAGAGTTTTAGAGTGAACTAGAATAAGGCCCAGAGTCACCACCTGAAATCTGATCCAGGGAAATCAGTGGTTAAAGCTTGTGAATGAAAAACATGCTAACGTGTCATGTTGCAGTGTGCACAAATAAAATGCACAAAAGGCTACTTTAGTAGGTATGAAGAAAACTCAGATTGTTTTAAAAAAAAACGCAAAAAAGTGATAACATGGAGAGTGAAAAACAGTCAGCCAATCAGCTCCTACCTGCCATGTCACAGACTGTGTTTGAAAAATGTCAGACAGGAGCTGATTGGCTGGCTGTTTATCACTCTCCATTTTATCACTTTTTAAGCTTAGAGAATCTGGCCTTTTTTAACTTTTCTGTGAGACAAAAGCCAGATGCAGTTTGTGAGGCTGCACTAGGGGGCTTATTCAGGATAACTCATTGCGATCCAGCCCCTTTGGTTGGGGATTGATCATGCACATGTCTGCGCATGTGCAAACCCCAGCAGTCGGATCGTTCGCTGCTGAGAGGGAGGGCCAGGGGCATGCAGGGAGGCAGTAGCAGGCATGTCAATGCCTGCTTGGGGCACGCAGCTGATGTCATATCAGTAGCATGTAGCAGTAGAAGCCAGGCATTTCCGCATGTGCAGGTAGTCACCAGATGTACAGTTTTAAGCCTTCCAAAATGATAAAATGGAGTGTGATAACTTGGATTGTCATCAGTTTTCAAGGCTTAGTACATATGCCACATAATAAAATGTTTGTCAATTTTTTAAATTTGAGTTTATATTTGATTTTTTTACGCGTTTTTATGTAACATTTTAAAATGGGCATCTAAAATGTAACAAGAAACCACTAGTCAAAATCATCATGTAATATCCTGCTATACAATGTATTGTGTGTGTGTGTGTGTGTGTGTGTGTGATGATGAAGCATGCTATAGTGAATTTGTTTACAGTGGTGAATAATTCCCAGCAGCCTCTGCAGCTGCACAGAAAGTCAGTAGCATGTCATATGACCAGTGTCAGAAGGAGAGTGAGCAGCAGTTGGGCAGTGCAGTCTGTAAGGGGAAGTCCAGGGAGAAAGTGTGGCAGATAGCGGGAGCATGGAGGACGCTTATACTTACTGGGGTTATGCAGAAATGGCTCATCAGTTACTGGGAATCCCCTACAAGTTTTCACTGTGACCTGTTGGACTGTAAATGATAAAGAGAGGTGTGGTGAGTCCAGCCTCAAAATATATACATCCTGTACCAGCCTTGGAAAGAGGTGGTCTCATAATTACCTACAGAGCTGTATACATTTGAAAGACATTTTACCTCAGATAGCTAAAGTCCGCTATATTTATACACAGCCACAGACATAAAAGAGACATTTTACCCCAGAAAGGCTGTAATACGCTCTTCTCTCACCCAAATGTATATATTGAAAGATACAGTATACTATCCCTGGAAGGTTAAAATAAGCTACCAATCTAATGCCCCTTCTCCCACTGCAGCTAAAAAACGGTAAATTGCCGATATTCAGTGCAATTTACCGGTTTAAGGCTGCAGTGGGAAAGTGCCAGAGTTGAAATACCGTTTAAAGCTAAATGGTATTTCAACCCGTTTTTAAAGCAGAGTCCTACACGTTAAAATAACGTTTAAGAGGCAGTGGGAATGCCTCTTAAATGTTATTTAGCCTCCAGGCAGTCCCAGTGCCTGATGAGACCTAGTAGTTCTCACTTTGTGCATGTGTAATGAATGCACGTGCATAATAATGAGCCGCTCATTACATATGAGCATATGTAATGAGCGGCTCATTATTATGCACGTGTACTCATTACATATGCGCAAAGTGAGAACTACTAGTTCTCATCAGGCACTGGGACTGCCTGAACCCTGCATGGACCCCCGCTGCCTCACCACTGCCCTGCATCCCCGTGCAGGTAAGTACAAGGGGAGGGGAGGTGGGGGCACAGGGCAGGTACGGGGGGTTAGGCACTCTTTACACTTGGGGGGGGAGGGATAAGGCACTCTTTACACTGGGGGGGGGGTTAGGCACTCTACATTTTACACGGTTCACTGCAATGGGAATGCTACTTAAATGGTATTTAAAACGGTAATCTGCTGCAGTGGGAATGCTAATACCGTTTTAAATACCATTTAAGATTACCAGTACTTTAAACTGGTCTGCAGTGGGAAAGCAGCATAATGCAGGTTTAACACAGATGCTGTGTTTACCTCAGATGATAACTGTACAACAGGCAGACATTTATTTGGTTCCTCATCAGAAGGAGAGAAGAAGTCTTATTCTTTGATGGAGAAATATTGACTGTAATAAGCAATAAGGTGGAAAGACTTTATACAGATGGCTTCATGCTACAGTGACTTATATGCTTAGGCAAAGGATATGAAGAAAAGTGCAGAGAGGATATATACAGTGTTGTTACAGTGCTGTTACATTGTGAGAAAGCCAGCAATTATTATCTGATTCACTTTCACTTGTGGATTCCCAATACAGTAAGCCCATTGCCAGGATACTCAGTGCGTGACTCCATTTACAAAACAAAAATAGACACTTTGGTTAGAAGTGACTACCTAATAGAGAGACTAAGTAAAAGTTTGCAGCTGCAGCAGGTATATTATTGCGCAATAATAAATGAGTATTTAGCATATGATAGTAATTATACACTTACCTGGAGGAAAGGAAAAGGGAATTAATTAATATACTTTCCGATTCATTACAATCACACATCAAATTTGATTAACAGTAGAAATTGAATTCAAAATTGAATGTAGTATATTAACATAATAGGCGGTGAGAAAAAGTCTATTTGATTCGATTTGAGTACATTAAAATCAAGCTTAAAATCAAATTAAAAATCAAACTTAATGTCCGTACACACTGTGCAATATGCGGCACCGCTGATATCGTTAACTGTATTGGCGATGGATGTCCCACGGGTAAACACTGAATGATATCATTCAATGGCCTCGCCCTCATTGAACATGCAGTCACTGAGGTTATCATCAGATTGGAATGCATGTTCAGATCTTAAATATCGTTACAGATCTGCGGGACTGCACATCGCTAAGGATATTGCTTCTACACATTGAATGATATGCACAATGATATCAAAATAACAATATTGTTATCATGCAAATTGTATAAGATATTGTATAGAGCAGAGGTTCTCAACCTCGGTCCTCAAGACCCCCCCAACAGTGCACGTTTTCCAGATCTCCTCACAGACTCAAAGGTGATATAATTAGCTCCACCTGTGAGCTTTTAAAATGTGTCAGTGAATAATGAGTGCACCTGCCGGGTGACCTGGAAAACGTGCACTGTTGGGGGGGTCCTGAGGACCGAGGTTGAGAACACCTGGTATAGAGTGTACACAGCTTTAAGTAAATATTGTATATCCCATTGTATGCCCAGACCAGGGCTGTAACCTTGCTTTAAATACAGTGAATTATATATCCGTTGTTTAAATGTAAACACCCTGATGAGTTTAGATTAAGACTCTACTTGACATCTCTATTCACATTATAATCATTTAAAGAAATTACTTATGGGACTGATACTGAAACAAGACATGGGAATAAACATTCCATATTTTAGGCTTCCTTAATATATAGAATTTAGTATCATGATCTTAATACTATTAACCCTTTGAGTGCCAAAGTCGAAGTGAGCGATCCTCAAAATATCCGCTAAAAAATGCCAGCATCGCTCACAGCAACATTGTTTTGTATAAATTAATAGAAATACAGCCAAGTCAATCGACTCAAGTTTAGTTAAATACTGCACCCAAATAAAAGAACAGTCGCTGTGAGTGACACTGGCATTTTTAATGGATATTTTGTGGATCTCCCACAGCAACGTTGGCACTCACAGGGTAAACCTTTCCTAATGCATATTCCTACAAACATACTGTACAAAGATACTGCTAAATCTCAGTCTGTGATATCAATATTACAGTGCGTATACTTTTAGCAATTTGTAATAATTAATTGCTATGCAAATAAGTTTTAGGATTGTATTAGATTATAGGTAAAATGTAGTTCTTTATAGAGCAATGACCCAATACTTGATATTAACAACTCTGCCATACTTAGCAAACTTAGATTCTGTACTATTTTATTGAAATTCAGGGTGTTCTGTGTTGCGCTTTTATATATCTGTGATGGTGTTATAACTTGTTTAGTTGGTATACTATTATATCTCTGCTAAATTCTAAAAACTATTAAAATAATTTACTAGAATTGTGTTGAACACAGCAGTCATAGAATGGTCAGATTAGGGTACACACATTTCTTTCATTGATGTTACAAGGAAAGAAGGGATTTGGTGGAATGAAAAAGGTTTATAATTGTAGAACAGTATAATCAAAATGATCGGTTCTTGAATCTGTCATTCTACTGATGAATTGTTATCCTGGTGTGCCATTGTGTCTGCAATGCCCCAGCTTTCTGGGCATTCTAGCCAAGTATTATGGGTCATGCCTTAAAGGACAATATCTGAGATTCCAGCATGATGCAAGTCTCCCACAGTGTCATTGAACTGCTACATGTGCATGTAGCTGGCAATCCCTTCAGAGCCGCTCCATCTGGTGGTATAACTTGTAACTGCACCTATCAATCAGTAATAGTCGATTACTGTTAGAAACATTGAGAAAACCCTGCTACTAATTTTACCAACCTTTACTATGGAATATGGCACATTAGTTGTGCCTGCTCTTCTGCATGTTTATCAACCTGTCTGTCAACCAGACTATGGGGTTTATTCTAGTTCATTCTTTCTGACAAAATCCTTCTTAGATAGACAAAACCATGTGCACTGCAGGGGGGCAGATGTAACATGTGCAGATAGAATTAGATTTGGGTGAGTTATTTTGTTTCTGTGCAGGGAAAATACTGACTGCTTTATTTTACACTGCAATATAGATCTCACTTTGAAGAAAAACCCCACCCAAATCTAATTCTCTCTGCACAAGTAACATCTGCCCCACCCGCAGTGCACATGGTTTTGTCCATCTAAGAAGGATTTTGTCAGAAAGAATGAACTAGAATAACCCCCTATGTTACTTCATTTGACCTTACACTATGTGCACCGGAACAGTGGCTTTGAGCATAAATATGCTTCTGTCTGCTATACTGAACTGCATAACTTTATATGAATTCATGTGTACCAGAATTCTGGCTTTGAATTTGGCCATACTTCTGTCTGTTCATTTTGGATACCACTTATATACAGATCTGTATACTGGACCTCTTCTGGAATAAAATTTTAACTATATCCTTTTCTGATTCCAAATGTGCTATTACCTAAGATTCAGGGGTACATTTATTAAGCCTAGTGAAGTGATAAACTTTCTGGTTTTTATCACCGGCCAATCAGCTCATACCTCTCATTTTTCAAACCAAGCCTGTAACTTCACAGGTAGGAGCTGATTGGCTGGTGATGAAAACCAGACAGTTTATCAGTCCGTGTTCCCTGCTCTCAGCCTCCGCTAACTCTGCATCCATTTCAAACACTGGCTCTTATTCTGGAATTCTGGCAAATTCCTTATCAAATGGACAAAAACCATGTGCACTGCGGGGGGGGGGGGGGGGGGCAGATGTAACATGTGCGGAGAGATTTTGATTTGGGTAAGTTATTTTTTTTTCTGTGTAGGGAAAATACTGACTGCTTTATTTTTACACTTCAATATAGATCTCACTTTGAAGTAAAACCCCACCCAAATCTCTCTACACAAGTTACATCTGCCCCACCTGCAGTGCACATGGTTTTGTCTATTTGAGAAGGAATTTGCCTTTGTGGGTGAACCAGAATAAGGGCCACTGTGTGGTCCACTAATGCTGGAGTTTTTCTCCAAGCCCATTACTGGGCGCAACCACGACAATCGTGATAAGCTGACTGGTCTGGATCCCATATTGAACCAGCTGTCAGCTAAATACCATGGCCAATCATTATCCGGCCAGGGGTCTAGTCCCTGAACGCTGGGGAATTGCCAGTGCTATGATGTTGAACTATATGCATGCAGTCATGAACGAGATCCTGGTTGTTAGAGATTTCTGTTGCCGGCCATGAATATAGCAGAATGTGAATAGTGTATGGACAGTGTTGAAATTATCAATATCTCAGCCCGGTTAAAAACTATCACCAGAACGATTACTAAGACTGTCTTAAAGCCCATCCAATGGCCTGGGAAAGTTTTTTGCTTATGCAATTCTTAAATGTTTTTTAATGTGAAAATGTTTTTCATTTAATGGCCTCTTATAAGCTTTTAACCCCTTCAGGAGAAACCTGCCCTGGTAGGTTTGTCATGCCCAAGGAAAACCCACCACTCAAGGGATTAAGGGTCCATTTAAGGGTTTTTGTTTGTTATGTTGTATTCAGTGCTGTCAAGAGGGGGGCAGGTAACCTGGGCACAGGTCTGTTGGAGGGTCCCATGTCCCCCTCCCCCACTGCCGGGACCGGGCAGTGGTAGTAGGGAGCAGAGGCTGCCACAACAGCATAACCTCTCTCCCCTGCTAAACTCATGCTGCTCAGTGCCGTGTGCTGAGCGGGGGAGAAATGCATCTGCAGAAGCATCCTGTGCGCCGGCATACTGTGGGCTGTATGCCGGCGCACAGGATACTTCGGCAGATGCCTCTGTCCCCCGCTCAGCACACGGCACTGAGCAGCATGAGTTTAGCGGGGGAGAGAGTTTTTGGTGTTGTGGCAGCCTCTGCTCCCTACTCCCACTGCCTGGTCCTGGCAGTGGGGGAGGGGGGCATGGGACCCTCCAACAGACCTGTGCCCAGGTTAGTGGGAGGCCAGAATGATCAGACATAACAGAGCAGGAGGCCAGGGTAAACTGACAGACAGGACTTGTGGTGTGGGTTACAGGGATTGAACTGGATGTAGCAGTGATGTACAGCAAGAGGCCAGCATGACCCAACTAGCAGAGCAAGAAGCCAAGATGATCTTACAGAGCCGAGCAGAAGGCCGGTGTGATCAGAGCAGAGAACAGCAGGAGGCCGTTATTATCCAACTAGGAGCAGGAGGCCAGGGAGATCCGACAAACAGGACTAGTGGTGCAAATTACCAGAATTGATCTGGATTGAGCAGAGATGCACAGCAAGAGGCCTGGATGATCCGACTAGGATCAGGAGGCTGGGGTAATCTGACAGAGCAGAGATGGGCAGTGCAACAGGTGGCTATGCACAGGAATCTCTAACAACCAGGATCTGCTTCATGACTGCATGCATATAGTTCAACATCATAGCACTGGCAATTCCCCAGTGTTCAGGGACTAGACCCCTGGCTGGATAATGATTGGCCATGGTATTTAGCTGACAGCTGAGTGGTTCAATATGGGATCCAGACCAGTCAGCTTATCCTGATTGTCGTGGTTGCGCCCAGTAATGGGCTTGGAGGGAAGCTCCAGGATTAATGTACCACAGAGTGTTTGAAATGGCCGCAGAGTTAGTGGAGGCTGAGAGCAGGGAACACTACTCAGATGAAGCTGACAAGGGGTGAGATGACATGTACTTCTGCACACGGCAAATAGGAATTGAATGTTATAATATAGAAATTGGGTTAACCGTGTCTACAAGATTAAAAACCTTTCCCCCATCTCTGCAGAATATATTTGCCTCTTGCTTTAAATTTGTTCATACATATGTTACATCATTTATTTACCACAAAGGCTCTACAAATCAAAAAATTCTGACTGTTCCTTAGATTAAAAGCAGTATGCCAGGATCTTAAATGTGACTCTGTATTTTTCAAACCATTACCTTTTGTTTCTTCTCTTGCTTTTTTCTGAGGTTCAGAGTCAATCAAAATGACTTAGCTGGGCTTTTTCCATAAAGAGACTTGAAAACACATTGTTCCGATTACTGAATTTTAAAGAGTTTTGTTGTTTTCATATGACAGGAAATCAATGACATTAATAGCTTGCAGTGGTGATAATTACACTGTTTATGTTGGAATATTTCCATTAGAGATGAGATTATTCCCCAGGTAATAACCTCTGACAAACTAATTCTAAATCCATTTGATCAAGCACATTCAGGATTAGTCTTCCAAAGCTCATGTCTCCAGATGAAAATAAAATATTAAAAAGCCAGTCAATAATATAATTTTGGCAATATCCCTTTTCAAGTAAAACTTTTGAAGAGGTGAATCATAAAGTTAATTGATCTTGTTTTGAATGAAATGCTTATATGGTATTTGAAACAAAGCCACCGTTGGATATCTATAGGAATATATTAAAGAGAAGGAATTTTTTTCTAGAAAAATATTGTTTAAACAGTGTGTGCTCAATTCAATTTTTAGATAGACCTAATATTCAAAGGCTAAAATTGTCAGGTTAACTGGAAAAATGCAATGGATATACTGTATTAAAAATAGATTGTTAAATACCAAAGATAGGATAGTCAAGGAAAATTAAATCTATAGGAAAAACAAACAAATGGAAGCTTTTCATTTGATCTGAATATATATATAGTTGCATGAAACTGACTAAAACAGAACATCTATTAATAATTAATTTTTTTTTCATAAGAATCCTTTAATACTGCACATTTTCATTATAATAAAACAAACAAGCAATATAATATAGCATGCTATGTAATATAGCAGAATGTGAATAGTGTATGGACAGTGTTGAAATTATCAATATCTCAGCCCGGTTAATACCTATCACCAGAACAATTACTAAGACTGTCTTAAAGCTTGTTAATGGACTGGTGAAAGTTTTTTGCTTATGTAATTCTCCAAAGCTTTGTAATGTGAAAATGTTTTTCATTTAATGGCCTCTTATAAGCGTTTAACCCCTTATGTGGTATTGTCGGAAATTCTAGGGCTGAGCTGTGCAGCAGGAGCTGTAAAGAAGGAGTGTGCCAGTGGTGCCTCCAGCAGTGAACCACTGGTGCACACAAACATCCCCCCTGTCGCTGATGCCCCCCACCTGAACACCCGAGCGCTCCCGAGCCCCCTCAAGTGGCCTTGAACTTCTCCAAATAGCCGCAAACAGCCAAAGCCGGCAGCAGCCCCAGGGGAGCAGGGGCTGCTTCAGAAGGCATCAGCTGCCCCTTCTGTGGTGAGTATTTCTGGAGCAGGAGAAACCTGCCCTGGTAGGTTTGTCATGCCCCAGGAAAACCCACCACTTAAGAAATTAAGGGTCCATTTAAGGGAATGTATTTGTTATGTTGTATTCAGTGCTGTCAATAGGGGGGGAGGTACTTTTAACCTGGGCACTGGTCTGTTGGAGGGTCCCATGCCTCCTCCCCCACTGCCAGGACTGGCCAGTGGGAGTAGGGAGCAGAGGCTGCCACAACAGCATAACCTCTCTCCCCCCGCTAAACTCATGCTGCTCAGTGCCGTGTGCTGAGTGGGGTAGAGAGGCATCTGCAGCAGCACCCCCTGCAAATATTTTTTTTACAGGGGGGTGGTAAATCCCCCTCCTCTTGACCATGCCCCTCTTTTACCGGGGCCCAGCGTTAATTTCAGCAGCCCTGGTTGTATTCAGAAAGTCATAAGATTTCCAATGACATATCTCAAGGCATGAAAACAACAGAAATAGCATGGACCATTATGACCGCACCCTTAAGCGGTTGTCTGATTAAACCCATCTTTGAAGTTAGATAGTCCCATAAGATGATAAAGTAGTGTGCAAAGTGTAAAGATGATTAGTTAAAGCATGCGAGTGTTATTGTGGAACATAAATACACACACAAACATCATTCAGTTATAGTTATGTATATACTGTATATCATCTGAATCAATACTGCTGTCCAAATGGTATGTAGTTAATATTCCAGGGCGCAGCATGCCGACATTTAGAATCCTGATGGGTTTTAATGTAAAGTTTTGGTTTAAGGGTTAAGGTTAGATTTAGGCCAGAGGGACGGGGGGGGGGGGGAGGTTTAGGCTGTTAGAGGAGGCAATTAGGTTTAGACTGAAGTAGGGGTGGGTTAGGATTAAGTTTAAATACTAACCAGAATCCATTGGGTCATTGAACATTGCTATTTTGCTCCTGGTCCTGATTCTGGCCATCTGAGAATTTAGTATGTAACCTGTTCAGATATATCTTTCCACCCAGTTGCCTTTCCCATCCCGGTTCTATCCTGCATCCATGTGATGCTGCCCTTAGATTCTCTAAAATGCTGAGAGAGTATTATAGAAAGCACCAATAACTTATTTTTGTCTTCTAATAAGCTGTCCCAGCCACACACAGAATCTCAGAGCAGCTGCAACAGACATATCCTGTACCTGGTGCAAATCTGCAGTTGGCCATCTTTAGTCCGTGTACTCCCATGGAATAAGGAAATGAACATTAAATAGAAGTTACAGAAACCTATACTGTGAAATTTCCTAACTTCCGATGAAGATTGATTCCCTTTCAAGTTGTATAAAACTTACCATGGGGAAATAAGTAGCAATGGGAAGAAAGAATGAGTACCAGGCAAAATATAGAAGGGCTAGGAAAGATGGATACCAGTACAGTGGAGCAGTTTACGATAAGTGATCAAAATCTGTCTGACATGGCAAAATAGTAATATATCATAGAATCTCTGACAATTATAATAGTCTAGCCCCAAATTATGGGGTACAAATACTACAGCTTCTATAAATGAAAAGAGGTGATCGGTCTATCATTTTCTAGGATGCAATAGAGAAATCATAGACAGAATCTGATTTGTTGCTGTGGGCAGCATCATCTCTTTACAGGAAATGTATCCCTATACGTGCCAGAGACAATCAGATTGCTAAAAAACCTCTTTGTACAACAGCCTGTTGTATTTTTCATCAATCACTTTTACTATCTTGATTATTTAGTTACTGCTTTATTTTTAGTCATTTTAGTTGGATGTGTTCACTTGATAATATTTGTGAATAAAATTAAATATTACAATCAGAGTGAGTTTGTAAACATTAAATTTAGGAGGTTATTTTATTATTTGCTATGCCCCTAAAAATAAACAAGCTACCAATTTGGATAAGGTAAAGGTGCCCAAACTAGGTGTGATTTTCAGGTGCGATGCTATGCGCACATTGCTCCGTGTATGGCCTTTAGTGGATATTCAGAACAATTACATTTTTATGTTCTAAACATCTATATTTTATTCTTCTATCAGCTTTTAGGAGGTATTAGGCCTGATTCAGAGGTGGATGCAAATTGGATTGCTGCTGCATCTTTATACAGTATGTACTGGATCTGAGAAGTTATGCAACTGTTGCATTAGCTGTCTTTTGTATTGAGACTCTGATTCCTGGCACCAAGATGCAGCAGATGCAGCATCAGTCACAGATCGGATGCCTGAGCAACTCTATGGATGCATTAGTTCTGGCCTGAGGATAATATTGATTATCAGCAACTTTAATGCTTAGAGTATTGCCCTGCATTCTACTTTCTCCTGCTTGGCATTACAAGTCTTTTTCATATTATGTTTAAAATTAGGATGTACAATCCAGCAAGTCTTCCTTTCCCCCTTCAACTTGATGGTTGCTCAGAATGACAGTTTCAACTGGGACACCAGGGCCTGAACCACTGCATTCAAAGGCACGGTCATTGCTTGGACCGTACATACCTACAAAATCGTCACATCATGCATGTGTTTTAGTTACCTCTTCCCTAAATGGTCCTTATCTATCCATAACCCTTTGTCTAAATCCCAACTACTACAACCATCCCAGTGTGACTCTATTGCTGGGGTAGCCAACCCTAGTCCTCGAGAGCTACCAACAGTGCTTGTTTTGCAGGTCTCCTCACAGAATCACAAGTGAGCTAATTAGCTCCATCTGTGTATCTTTTAAAATGTGTCAGTGATTAATGAGTGCAGCTGTGCAGCAGCTAGGTTGTCTGGAAAATGTGAACTGTTGGTAGCTCTCGAGGGCTAGGGTTGGCTACCACTGCTCTAATGCATGCACAGTGAGCAAACCATAATCCATTGGTGGTGAAATTGGTAAAATAGAAACCACAACCACTTCTGAATCAGGCCCTTTGTACATAAAATTCGCTACTTAATTATTAATTATTTAAACTTGTATCTACTTTCGACATTTCTCATTTATTCCAGTGAGTTAATATATAAGAGACAGACAAAAGCAGGGGCTGAATAAAATTTATATTTCCATATTTAGGTCATTGGCTTAAGCTTGAATTACTTTGAATCCTTATTTCAATGTAGCGAACCCACTACAGTTATAATTTTTCATGTAAGGCTTCAGTGTAATCTCAATAATATAATTACACTAAGAAATAGCTGAAATGTTTAACCTTTCATATTATAAAATGAATTATGTGTCAGTCATTTTATTCAACATCCGATTTATTCTCAACCATTACATTATTTGTTTTCTAAATCTTCCATTAACAACATGAAACTTTTATTCTCTAAATCCGCAGTCAAACATTAAAGAAAGATCGTGATTCTAAAATCATGCTTTAAACAATTTAACCAAATCAATTTTCCTAAAATAAATAAATAATGAAAATAAAATAATAAATACAAAATGCAGGGAAATTGCCAGGTCAAACCATTAACCTTGATCATGGCAGTTCAAATGAATGCAATTTAAAAAAAAATGGTTTGCCATCTTGACGGCACTTCCTTTATGGATTGTAAAAGCCTACAGGTCATTTAAACTAGCAAGGCCAAATGAGAGAGAGGAGTGCTTCGTACTTTAAAATGATAGGAAAATTTGTAGCTTTGACAAAGGTTCCATAATAGCAATACTTCAGCCAAAGTTCAGTTTGAAGGTAATGAAGGATAAAATAATCTAGTGAAGACTGACCATATGAAATAGCAACAGACAAAAATAGCCGTTTTAGAACTGCTGAAGCAAAACTACCAAGTACATTTTGAAGTCTGTCTCCTTTTTTAGATGAAAAGTTAGTAAGTAAAAGATTAGATGACCATCAATGGAACAAATTGAAAGTAGGGAGACAACACTGCACTATGTGACCTTGAAGTGATAACATTTTATCAACTACAGGGCTCTATACTGTTTGCTTCTGATGCTCCTACGACATAAATAATAATTTCATCTTGATATGCCTTAAACAAAGTACTGTCAAATAAGGCAACTGTTGCATACACTCCAGATGTTGTTTTTTATAAACAGCATGTCATATTTCTATAAGTTCTATCTGATTTCAATATACAGTAATATATTGATTAATGCTTCTAGTTCAGAGAATTATAATATTTTTTCACCTTCATAGTGAGCAAAACCAAAAGTGTTTCTAGAAAAATGAAAGTACAATACAACAGGGTTATATATAGAATGTTACATGACCAAAGTGGAGCAGAGACATATATTTTACATTGGGTGTACAACACAGCCTAACCCACCTTGGAATGTAGTAGATGACATGTGGTTGGTTTTAATGAAAAATTAACGACCAGACCGGTCTAAAAATGACTAAAATCCACTAAAATGATATTTCATACACTGGCACAGCTTAAGGTTTCAGAGTGTGTATGATACTCTGAAACCTTAAACTCTGCCAATACTAGTTAGTCCAAGGGCTGACACTCTAGAAAGTATTAATTTACCCTTATTTGATTCCAAACTGGAATTGCTACTTAAATAGCTCAGAGTAAAACTGGGTACACCTATATATAATCCCTGTTTTCTTGCGAGCGTTCAATCGACCATACATGCGACTGACCGTCCACAAACACTAGCCAATACGTGCTTAGACACCTGTACAATTTTACTTGCGACGTCCGATCTACTCCTATCCAAACAGTCGCAAGAAAAAGATTGTACCACCATATACACTCTCTCGATTTAGGCTAATGACACGTCATATATAAACAAAATGATCACAATGGGCTGGGTTAAGGGCATACCAAAACAAAGAGGTGACTAAACTGCTATATAGACTGGTATGCATCTTAATAGTCAGCCGGCAGGGTGACTAGGGACAGACGTACAGCAAATCCCCATAAAGATGGGTGCGTGTCTACATGTAGTCAGGTGGGGTGACTAGAAACAGGGTACCCCAAGAAGGGTTTGTCTAAATGATAAAAACAGATCATAGCAGATATACATATATATATTTAATATATACTCCCTATTGAAATGCTATAAAGAATAATGGGAATGAAGCCATACATATTTCAAAGATTATTTATTTAATATACATGGGTAGAGGTGAATGCTTCTTGTGCTGTAGGAGAGATCATGCAGCTACGAAACGCCCACATGAGCATTCCAATTCTGTCAGTATAATCGCAAGAACAGCCAGCATATCGATCGAATGTGCGTACACACTGCACTTTTGTTCCGATATGAGCCCATCCGGTCGGATAAATATTAAACAGCACTGGACCTTCGACCGACCAAGAATGGACGGACAAGACCGTTTTTTGGACGTTTATCGACCCAGAACGGAAGAACGGCCCGATGATTGCATATATGTGTACCCAGCATAAACTGTGTAACAAACAATTCCCTGTCTTAGATGATGCATTGCAAACCTTATATGAAACATACCTAAGAATATAAAGATTGAACATTATTCATTAATATTTAACATGACATTTAGGGGGAAATTTACCAATATGAAAAACCTAGTTTTTCATATTAGTATTTCCCCTACGACTGCATACGACTGTTTCAATCGTATGCAAAGTCGTGTTCCGGAGGGGAATGTACAAAGCAGTCAGATACGACTGCTTTGTAACCCTCCGATGGTGTAACCATTCGTATTAGCTGGCCATATATACGGCCGCTAATACGAATTAGTAGAGGCAGTCTGCACGGATCAGTCAGATCCGTGCAGGCTGCAAGGTGTAAAAAAAAATAGAAAATTAAATAAAATAAAAAAAAAATTGGCATTGGGTCCCCCCCCACAGCTGTAACCAGCACCAGGCTGAAGGAGCCGGGGCCGGTAATTAAAAATCATGGAACCCGAAAAATAGGGGTTCCCCGATTTTTAACAACCAGCTCCAGGCTCCAGGTCCGGGGCTGGTTCCCAAAATACGGGGGACAAAATGACTAGGGGTTCCCCGTATTTTAAGAACCAGCCCCAGGCCAAACCAGCCAGCAGGGTAATGTCACAGCCGGGGGACACTTATGATATAAGGTCCCGCGGCCAAAACATTAACCCCCTGACCGTTCAGCCTGGCCAGGGGCCCTGGGGGAGTGGGGACCCCCCCAATGAAGGGGTCCCCCCCCTCCAGGACTTACCTGACTTAGCCTCCCGACCTCCCTTCTGTATGCAATCATGTCCCCTTTCTCGATTAGGCCGATGACTGTGGTGTTGTCTGCAAATTTTATGATTTTTCCTGACTGCTCAGCAGAGGAGTAGTCATTGGTGTAGAGGGAGAAGAGCAGGGGGCAGAGAACACATCCATGGGGCGCACCAGTGCTGATCTTGCGTAAGGTGGACGTGTAGGCTCTGGCTTTCAACACCTGTTCCCTAGCTGTTAGGAAGTTCAAAATCCAGGAGCATGTTGGTTCTGGGACTCAACAAGCTGAAGTCGATGAATAGGACTCCCGCATAGGAGCCCGTGTGATCTAGGTGCTGCAGGATGTGGTGTAGCTCTTGATTGACTGCGTCCTCGATGCTTCTGTTTGCATGGTAGGCAAACTATAAAGGGTCCAGATGGTGGTTCATCACCTCTCTCAGGTGCCTCAGTGCCAGTCTTTCGAGAACTTTCATGGCCACAGTGCAATTGGCCTGTAGTCATTTAGGTCTTTTACAGGTAACTTCTTGGGCACCGGAACAATGATTGAGCATTTAAAGCAGGCGGGGACAATGCAAGTTTCCAGTGAGGCATTGAAGATTGCAGCAAAGATGGGGGCAAGCTGCACTGCACAGGACCTTTCTTGGTTTGACCTTTTTTAGCAAAGCTTATACTTCTTCTTGGTCCACCTGGAGGGTCTGGGAGAGAGGTCCAGGGGGAGGTGGTTGAGGAGCAGTTCTGCTCTGTTCAGGGAGAGGGCTGGTGGGAGGGGCACTCCTATCGAATCTGCAGTAGAACCTGTTCAGCTTGTTTGCTAGTTCCTGGTGCATTTCAGACGGCTTTTGGGCTTTCTTGTAGCAGGAGATGGCTTGCATGCTTTTCCAGACCGCCGCAGGGCCGTTGGCCGAGAGGTTGTTTGTCAGCTTGTTGGCGTATCACTTTTTTGCAAGCTTGATTTCTCGATTCAGGGAGTTCCTGGCCTTTCTGTACATTGCCACGTTCCCACTACTGTAGGCCTCCTCTTTGGCACGGCAGAGCTTCCTTTGGTGACTGCCAAATCATGGCTTGTTGTTGCTGAAGGATCGGACCATTTTTGTTGGTACACACAGATTCTTGCAGAAGCTGACATAGGCTGTCACTATGTCTGCTAGCTCGTCTAGGTTAGAGGCAGAGGGTTCGAAGACATTCCAGTCCGTGCAGTCGAAGCAGGCCTGGAGCATTTCTTTTGTCTCGCTTGTCCAGCTTCTGACCAACCGGACTGCCAGCTTTGTAGACTTAAGCCTCTGAGTGTATGTTGGAAGAAGGTGGATGATGCAGTGGTCCGAAAGGCCCAGTGCCGCGTATGGGATAGCCCTGTAAGCTGACTTTATGGTGGTGTAGCTAGCAGTGACTTGTTGCCTGAATTTAGGTAGCTCCTCACCCAGGTTGGTGCTGTTGAAGTCGCCTAGCACCACAAGCAGAGAGTCCGGGTGTTTGAGTTTGGTGTCTGCAATCAGGGTGGCTAGTTATTGTTGGGCCTCCTTTGCATTTCCTTGGGGGGGGTGATGTATACACCTACCAGGATGGTTGTGGCAAATTCCCGGGGGGACTAAAATGGGTTGCATTTGATGGTGAGAGTCTCCAGTTGAGGGTTTGCAGGATTTCCCCTGAGTTCTCATGTCAGTGCACCACCCTTCCTTTATGAAGAAGCAGATACCTCCGCCTTTGGTTTTGCCTGAGAGCAGCTTGTCGCGATCTGACCTAAGAGCCCGTAGCCTGGAAGGGACAGTGAGGAGTCTGTAATGAGGTCATCTAGCCAGGTTTCAGTGAAACATAGGATGGAGGACCCCGCAGTGCCCGAACTTGCGTCTTTTACTAACAGGGACAGCTCATCCATCTTGTTTGTAAGGGAACAGGTGTTAGAGAGAAGGTCTATGTATCTGGCCAGCCCGGACTATCACCCAGCCCCTGGTCACGTGATATGGGGCTGTTCCATCTGTAAGTCCGCACTGGTCTAGTGCGCATGACACGTCTCCTTCAGAACCTGATGAACGTCTCTGCAGCGTGGCTATGTAGCAGAGCATCATCAGGCGATGCGGGTATTCATCCCCCATACTCCGGCACATTTCCTGGTCACGTTAGTGTGTAACGTGACCGGACTTCATTGCCAGGTAACGGGAGGGACGCTGGCTCTGAGCAGTGCGGGGGCCGTGGCGTCTTCGCCGCCGATACCGGCAATCTGCGGTGGGCGTCTGGCTCCCCCACAGCTTGGGGACCAACAAAGGTAATAACTGAACCAATATCATAATAGCACCTACAGTGACTCCTATATATATTTATAAAATTAGTTTGACATATCCGGGTCACATGATTATTATTTGACCAATCACAAGAGAGTTGTGACTAATTGATATATTTTTTCACTCTATACAATGTATTTTTTATGCAAAATCTATGGTTATTATAGGACTGCCTCCATATATAATCCAAACAACTGTATAACTATGTATTTATGCATTTTATTTAATGTTTTGAGATGGCAATTCATTTTTAAAAACACAATAGTGGGCATTACTCACGCAGGTGAGATAACTAATGAGACACCTATAGTGGTATAAAACCATCTACTGTGGACACAGTTAGCACTTGCTCCTGAGGAAGCCGGATACCTACCTAACCGGGGAAACGCGTTGAGCACCTTTATTGACCAGCTGAAGGGGTAACCCATCCTGGTGACCAACCCACTTCTCCCCAATATTAGCACACCACGCTAACTGGATCCAAGAAAAATGCTGAGGCTGTGGGATTTAGCCCAATCCCTGAATTGGATGCCAAGGTGAGCTACAAACAAGGGAGCCCTGAGCTCTTGGAATCATAAAGCATTGGGAAAAATTGGTCCACTTCATTGTCTACAAGGATGGTAATACCTTTATACCCTTATTCAGGTGGTTATGACTTCTAAATTATATACCACTAAGTTTATGGAGAGACTGAGCCCCACAATTAGTCATCTTTTTAATAATTAATTTTTAATAAAATTGTATCGTATTCCTTTATTATTTGTGGTTTAATCAGTAAAACTGTTATTGCTATACCGTCTCAAGTGTGTTTTTCAGCCAGCACCGGTACAAATTAATTTTTTTTCTTGCCACATATTATTAGGGATTGACTATCCCTAGTACCGGCTGCTGTTAATTGCGCACCCCACACATTTCCTACTTTTTACTTGTATTTTATATGTGGTGCTTTGCTCTTTATTTCATACTGTGTATTCAATAACTTGGCTTTTCATATATCTTCTATAATACTGCAAACTATGCAGCCACTGGATACCAAGAAGTGATGGGTATCTAATGACAGCAAATTTTACAGTTTTATAGAAGAGATATACAGATGTTTCCTCATACATCTAGCCACAATATGGTATGTGCCGCGAGCCATCAGTTACCTTAAAAGTACATCTTATTCGCATTGCTATGCATAGAACAAGGAACAAGCAGACATTGCTGATTAAAATAATTTGACATGCTTACATTCTGTGTGTGACTGAATTTGTATCTGCTTATAAAATGCTACAGTACAGTACATTGTTTTCTAGGAAAATGGCATGGAGCAACTGGATGGGCTGTTTAAAAAGTAAGGTGGCTAGATGTATGTGGACACATCTGTAAAAAGCTCAGCAGACAGTTATTGCATACCGAGAGTCACTGGGTATCAGAGGCAGAGTTTGACCTCATGAAAGATGCCACTTTGGGGCCCTCCTATTTCAAACAATCCCTAGCACTATATTTTTGCTGCTGATTGCAGTCTGCATCAATAGAGTACCTTGGTGTGTGCACAGTCTACCGTGAATAAAGGAATTGCATACAAATATGAATAAGGCTGTAGCTCTTTTGGAAGTAAGCTTAATACCTGCATAATATTTAAAATAAACTGACTGTTCAGATTCAATTTATTTATTTATTTATTTGAAGTTTCTTATATAGCGCAGCAGATTCCGTTGCGCTTTACAATAGTAGATAGTGATAAAACAAATTGGGTAACAGACAGACTTGGAGGTTAGAGGGCCCTGCTGCAAGCTTACAATCTATTAGGTATATAGGAGGGAAACACAAGGACAGGCATCAGTAATAGCATAGCAGTCCCACCAAGTTACAAGTCCAGAAGGGAAGCTATATAATACATAAGTACCTCAGAGGGTTATGCGTGTAGAACTTAAATATGATAGGCTTGCCTGAAGAGTTGAGTTTTCAGGGAACGCTTGAAAATTTGGAGGCTAGCGGAGAGTCTTATTGTGCATGGAAGGGCATTCCATAGGATGGGAGCAGCCCGATGAAAGTCCTGTAATAGTGAATGGGAGCTAGTGATCCGCTCAGATGAGAGACGCAAATCTTGTGCAAGAGCGGAGTGGTCGAGATGGGAGATATTTTGTGATTGGTGCAGTATGGTTAATAGCTTTATATGCAAGTAGAAGTGTTTTATATTGAATATGGTAATATACAGGCAACCAATGGAGGGACTGGCAGAGCGGATCAGCAGACGATGAGCGTCTTGCAAGGAAGATCAGCCTAGCAGCAGCATTTAAAATGGATTGCAGTGGTGAGAGTCTGTTCTTGGGAAGACCAGTTAGGAGACTATTGCAATAATCAATGTGGGATATAATGAGTGCATGGATAATAGAATAGAATAGAATCAAACTAATGTGGCCATGTGTGCTTGCGCACACTAGGAATTTTTTGTGGATTACAGTGCAGCATCAAGCAGGGATGAAATGGGGTGGGGAGACATTACATACATTCCATTGAGACAATTATGCACGTTACATTGAGAGCATATTGACATTACTTGCGGGGATTCACATGCCCGCCGAGCTGAACAGCGACTAGGCAGCCATCAGCGGCGCCACTGGTCGTTGCAGCAGCCAGGTAGGTAACAATATAAGCAGGGACAGTACAGTTATTGCACAGGGAACACATACCCGCCGAGCTGCACAGCGCCTAGGCAGCCATCAGCGGCGCCACTGGTCATTGCAGCAGCCGGGTAGGTAATAATAGAAGCAGAGACAGTACAGTTATCACAAGGGATCACATACCTGCCGAGCTGCACAGTGCCTAGGCAGCCATCAGTGGCGCCACTAGTCATTGCAGCAGCCGGGTAGGTGATAGTAGAAGCAGAGACAGTACAGTTATCACACAGGGAACACATACCTGCCGAGCTGCACAGTGCCTAGGCAGCCATCAGCGGCGCCACTGGTCATTGCGGCAGCCGGGTAGGTAATAATAGAAGCAGAGACAGTACAGTTATCACACAGGGAACACATACCTGCCGAGCTGCACAGTGCCTAGGCAACCATCAGCGGCGCCACTGGTCATTGCGGCAGCCGGGCAGGTGACAGTATGAGCAGAGACAGTACAGTTGTAGCAGGGACAGTACAGTTATCACACATGAGACACGGGATACTGTACATATTTGCTGAGCACAGATCCTAGGCAGCCATTTGCGGCGCCATCTTGAAGGCCTCCCCAGGCCATCCTCCTGTAGGGAGAGTCAGTGCAGGCAGCTGCCGGGGGAGGGGGAGAGAGAGAGAGTCCATGAGGCTGGGGGGGCTGGGGCTGGGGGGGGGGGAAGAGTCAGTGAGGCCAGGAGCCTGGGGCCTGGGATAGACAGTGAGGCCTGTGGCCTAGGCTAGGCCCTCTCTCTGGAGCCATACCTTCTCCCAGGCAGCCAGTTCATCCAGAGATCCATGAGGCTGGACGGGCTTCCCAGTGCATCCTCGGGGTCGCAGCCAGGGTCTGCCTGGAGTCTCTGCCACAGTGCCGGGATCATCCACTGCAGGCCAGGGTCCTCTTCTGTAGGCCCGGATCCTCCACTGGGGCCGGGACTCCTTCTCTGCTGCGGCGGCTGGATGTAACAAGTGTCGCATTTTAGGTCTCCGTCTCTGCTGCGGCGGCTGGGGGTCCCGCTGGCACGAGGGACCGGCAGCAGGGCCTCATGCTGGCGGCATAGTATAGTCATCTGGGCGCCGTGACTGTGGCACCATCCGTCTCCCCCCTCCTTGCTCTCCAGCCGGGGAACGCCGCGACCAGCGCCGGGGGATCACATCGACTCAGCGATCAGTGCTCTCTCCGTCTCCCCCGTCTCCCCGCCGTCACCCGCACCTTCTCCATGGGCCAGGGATGAGGAGCTCTGTGGATGGACACCGGAGCTCTCCTGCATGCGACCATCCCCGGCCCCACCCGGAAGTAATTCATAAGAGATTTAGTAGTGTCTTGTGTGAGATACGGTCGTATTTTGGATATGTATTTTAGATGCATGTAATATGATTTGGAGACAGATTGAATATGGGGAACAAAGGACAGGTCAGAGTCGAGGGTGACCCCTAAGCAACAAGCTTGTGGGGTAGGGTAGTAATTCAGTTTTGGAAATATTGAGTTTGAGTTGGCGAGAAGACATCCAAAATGAGATGGCAGAGAGACATTCAGAGACTCGGCCCAAAACCACTGGTGACAACTCTGGGGTTGATAGATAGATTTGAGTATCATCCGCATATAAGTGATACCGAAATCTGAAAGAGCTGATTAGTTTGCCAAGCGAGGAGGTATAGATTGAGAAAAGCAGAGGACCTAAGACTGAGCCTTGCAGAACTCCGACTGACAGAGGTAGTGAAGAGGAAGTAGAGTCAGAGAAGCGAACAGTGAAAGAGCGATCAGATAGGTAAGATGTGAACCAGGAAAGGGCTGTATCATTAAGACCTAGGGAGTGTAGTGTTTGTAAAAGGAGAGTGTGATCCACAGTGTCAAATGCAATGGATTAAACCATTTTGTGTGTCCAAACATTATTTATTCTATCAAAGAACATCAAAGGGAATTTGAGAGTGTGGTCAGGTCCATGTGATGTCATAGTGTCCCAGAATAGTCTCGCAATTCTCCTCTGTTTTGGATGGCCAGGACATCTTTATGGGGCCCCCTGGGAACTGTTGGGATCTCCCGATATTGCATTTACTTCCAAATGCAGTCCACCTTACATTGTCTAAACCTGACTACACTTGTAACTTGCTTACTTGTGCAAAGTTGCATGATACAGTATTGCATACTTCAAAGAAAGTACAAGACATCCATATTAAACATTTTATTATGTTGGATTCAGCTATGTTACACATAACATGTGCAGTGTCATTTATGTAAATATTCTAGAAATTATTTGTGATAGGCCACAGGAGTGACATGCCAACAGTCTGTGAATCAGGATGGTTTGCAAAGCATATTTGGGATGTCATTCTAGTTGCCTCGCAAAGCAGAGGTATTTCGCTGCTTTGCGAGCCATGTAACGTTGTCCGCCAGGCATGCGAATGCCCACCCCATTAAACGCTGAATGTCCCCGCCGCACTGCGAATGGATGTTTTGCATAAACATCCATTCGCAGACTTGCACGCAGCCCTGAAATCATTCGATGGTCACCGTCCGCTGAATGAATTCTTTAGTCCTCGCAAATCTAAGTCAGTCTCTGCTGACGGAGAACTGCGGCGTCCTACTCTGAGAACAGGATGAGCAGCTGAAGTCTGGTTATGTCAGCTGCTAACCCCCGGAAGCCAGGTGCCCCCCCACATTCGCATGGGGAAGTCCAGCATTTTCCTGGGTGCACCCAGCATTTTTGTGGATATGCACAGGAAACGCAGGGTTTTCTCATGAGAACGCCCCCTGTCTGCCTCCACCACACCCAGCCCCCCCATGTGTGCGCTACTGAGACTATGCAAGTATCGGAAGGTGCTAACACAGAAGGCCTGCACATGCGTATAAACAGGCCTTCACCAACTGTCCCCAATGCAAATTTTGCATGGGTACAGATGAACCAGAATCACCTCCTTGGTTTGCTAATGCACACAACCATGTGCACTGCAGGTGATGCAAATGTAACATACAGAGAGTTAGATTTGAATTATTTTGTTTCTGTGCAGAGAAAATGTTGGCTGCTTTATTTTTACACTGCAATATAGATATCAGTTTGAAGTACACACCCCACCCAAATCTAACTCTCTCTGCACATGTTACATCAGCCCCACCTGCAGCGCACATGGTTTTGTCCATTAGCGAACCAAGGGGGTGATTCTAATTTTCTCTGATATTTGCCTTGTTCCGATGGTTGGGGCACTGCGTATGCTCCTTGTCTTGCATAGTCGCAAAGCCGTTCGACGTGGCGGTGGGGTCGGCTCTCTGGGAATCAAATGTGCTCTGTAAACCAACCTGAATCACCCCCTAAGATTATTGAACTGTATAAAAATATATATGAACTTCACAATGAAAATGCCTTTAACTTAATAACATCAAGTACAGACAAATGCTAGTGCAGCCTTAATTTAAGATACAAAATCTTGATATATTCTTCTTTCCTGTTCAAACAAGTATTACATTTTCTTCTAAATCAAGATCTCTATGGCTAAATTATATCACTGTATGTCTGCAATGTTTTAGTGACTTTTACCTTCAAGGACACAGTACACAGGACACAAATATACCAGTCAGCTTCTGTTAGGTGAACAGAGGAAAATTAATTTCTTCCTGTGCCATTGCCCAGGGGAAAAACACATAGAGTATGCATTTTGTTCTTTAAAAGTAAAGACAGAGCTGAAAGTGGGTAAATGCTTCACTTTTTCATAAAATGGTTATGGACAGATATTGTCTTGAAGGGTATGAAAGTGAGGATTAATGTATCACCAGTAGAGCAATATATTTTAACAAAAAGTAGTGATTTTTCTATTATTTTGTGTCCTTTTGGAGTTGGGGTTAAAAATAAGGGGCATGCATCAGCCACTTTTCATATTTTAGTTTTGGTCAGATATGAGATGCACTATTTATATTTACCTAATTAAAGTATGTACATCTTTCTCGAAGACCTTCTATAATGGTAATTCTATAGCGTTTTTCAAGGACTACTAAAGTAGTATCTTAGCCATGGTGATTACCTGGTCAGAGAGATCACACCAGGGTACCTTGCACTCTAAGTATCATCTGTTTTTTTTTTTTTGCTCAAACACATGACACACAACATCTGTTAATGTATATAGACATGTGATCCCTATTTTTGTCTGTGACCTAATTGATTAACCCATTTCTAGTTTTAATCAATGTAGCAATCAAAATAATCTTAGCAAAATCCAACACAGAAAAATAACAATCTGCCTTAAAAAATGTATTTCTACCTTATATTTTCAAAATGTTTAGGACTTATTGTCAATCATTATGTATAAGAAATATACCCTATTTTATTGTTTCCTCCAGTAATGTTCTGCTGGATCAAGAGATCAGCAATTTATAACTAAGGGGGTTATTTTGGTTCACTCCTTCTGGCAAATTCCTTCTTAGATGGACAAAACCACGAGCATTGCAGTTGGGGTCAGTGGCGGAACTCCCGGAGGCAATGGAATCATCTGCCGCCGGGCGCCAGGCTTACAGGGGGCACTGGCTCCATTGCCTCCATTGTTCGGCTTAGTGCCGCTGCCGCACTTATCTTACTCATAGCGGTGCAGCTGTTATGTAGCAGCGCAGGTCAGCGGGTGGGTGCGGGCAGGTGCTCCCATATTCTTGTTAGTAGTGGTGCGGGCGGGCGGGCGGTCGCCCCCCCCTCCCCTGTGTTTGAGTTGTCCCCCCCTCCCCCGTAGCCATGTGCGCAGCCCGCCCGCGTCGCTGCTCCTCTCTGTCACCTGGCTACAGCTAAAGCCAGCCAGTGATGAAGAGCCAGGAGCCGGGCGGCAGACAGTCCACTCCACACAGCCAGTGTGTGAGTGTGACTGTTACTGAAGCAGGCAGGCGGCAGCTGTCATCTAAAACCCGGGAGCTGGGAGGGAGATGCGGCAGCGTTTGAGGGTAAGTCTATGAATATCTCTCTCTCTCTCCCTCTCTTTCTTTTTTTCTATGAAGGGGGGGGGGGGCAACTTTTATCTTGCCTCCGGGCGAAGTGAACGAATTTACGCCATTGGGTGGTGTAGATGTTACTTGTGCAGAGAGAATTAGATTTGGGTGGGGTTTTACTTCAAAGTGAGATCTATATTGCAGGGTAAAAATAAAGCAGTCAGTATTTTCCCTGCACAGAAACTCACCCAAATCTAAAGGGCCCCTTACACTTGTGAGATTTTGTGAGATTTTAACCAATTCAGGTGGATTGAGTCAATTTATCTGACAAAATCTGATGTGCCTAACATTTAGGACACAATGCTCAATCCTGTGCCATTGGGTATAACCAAGAGATTGTAAGAGATTGATCCTCCTGCACATAGGATAAATCTCAAGTCAATCAGGTCCAATGTGTTGAACAATAAGTTGAACAAGTGTAAGGGGGCCTTAATTCTCTCTGCACATTTTACATCTGCCCCACCTGCAGTGCACATGGTTTTGTCCATTTAAGAAGGAATTTGCCAGAAGAAGTGAACCAAAATAACCCTCTAAGTGATCACTGTTCTTAACTCTACATCAAAATATCCAAAACATAGATAAATCTGAAGCTGACATTAAAATAGACCTACTGGTGGTTTAGTATCTAGGTCAGTGATAGTCAAAAAACAACCTAACTCCTGTTGAATTACATGTCCCTGTCACAATTTTAACATCCCTTGGGGCCAGATGTATCAAGTTTCAAAAAGTGATAAACAGCCAGCCAATCAGCTCCTATCTGTCATGTTACAGGCTGGGTTTGAAAAATGACAGGTAGGAATGGATTGGTTGGTTGTTTATCACTCTCCAGTTTATCACTTTTTGAAGCTTGATACATCTGGCACTGTATACAAAACTATGGCATGGCCTTCTGGGATGTTTAGTTCCACAGCAGCTGGATGGCAATATATTTAATACTCTCAATGAACCGATCAACAGTTTGCATTCTCTCTACATTTAGTTTTTATCTTTCTTAATCCAAAATTTGATGTAATAAACATTACTTACTATCAGCAACCAAGGTTGCTGTATCTACTGTACAATGCTAAGCCTTAACCATTGTAGACAATGGGTGAAATTGAGAAAGCCGATGGTTTTGCGACAATTTTGCTGAGCTGTATATATATTAAGCAAGGTGCACAGGCATTTAAATTTCCTGCGTCCCAGGAGAATTGGTATAAAAATGGGCTTAGTGAAGTAAGGGCAATGCTTAGCTAGCTTATTACAGTATATATTATTCATAATCTAGGTACACTTGAAATATATGAGAAACATTCTGCAGTTTCTGTTCTCTCGTTCTCAGAAACTAAACAATACAGTTTGTTCTATTAAACAATCCCAGTTTAAACAGTGGCATCAGTAAGTGGATCCGCACCCACGTTTCACCCTATGAGGGGTGACGCCAAAATACTGTCTCCTTCCCAGTGACAGGGAGCCATGTGGTGCATTTTTATTATTATAATTTTATTTATAGGGTGCCACAAGTGTTTCGCAGCACCGTACAATGTAACAGAGACAAAACAGCATTACATTGAGTAAATAACAACAAAAATAGAGTACAGTTATGCCCCTTTCCCACTGCAGCCTTAAAACGGTATATTGCCGATTTTTGAGGGCAAAATACCATTTAAGGCTGCAGTGGGAAAGCGCCAGAGTTGAAATACCGTTTAAAGTTAAACGGTATTTCAACCCGTTTTCAAAGCAGTGTTTTAAACGGTAATCTACCGTTTAAGAGGCAATGGGAATGCATCTTAAACGGTTTTACCAGCAGATGCAGCGAGGATGGCTCATATTTGAGCCATCCTCGCTGAATGTGTATACAGCAGTCGGGCTGAAAGATCCGCGGCTTTCAGTCCAGCTGTCTGCTCCCTCCCTTGCCACCCCCCTCCCCACCCGCAGCGTCATAAACTCACCGCTGCTCACCGGCGCCGTCCCGCTGTCACTCACCGCCCGGCAGTCCTGCTCCCCCGCCCGGCCACACAAGCTGGGCGCTCCGCCCCTCCCGGCCTGCTCGCCCCGCCCCCCCGCCTGCTGAACGGAGCGTACACTGGCCACCAATGGAAGAGGAGCGTACACTGGCCACCAATGGTTTCTTTTTAAGCAAAGCCAATAATATATGCATTGCTGGCACAGACCAGCAATGTATATATTATTGGTACCACTGGGCACCAATGATTATTTATCAGCCAGTGATATATACATTGCTGGCACAGACCAGCAATGTATATATTATTGGTACCACTGCACACCAATGATTATTTATCAGCCAGTGATATATACATTGCTGGCACAGACCAGCAATGTATATATTATTGGCACCACTGCACACCAATGATTATTTATCAGCCAGTAATATATACATTGCTGGCACAGGCCAGCATTTGTGCTGTAAAAACGTTTTGAAGAGCTAAAACGTTTTACCTGCAATGGGAATGGTACTTAAATGGCATTTAAAACTGTAATCTGCTGCAGTGGGAATGCTAAATACCGTTTAAGATTACCTGTAACTTAAAACGGGTCTGCAGTGGGAAAGCAGCATAACAGAGAGCCACAGTTCAATACACATTACAGCTTAAATATAAGTAGTGAGGTCTAGATCAACGCACTACTAGAGGCTTGTGGCCATGGAGATGAGTAAGTGGACAAAGATGGTTACTGAGTGTTTGAGTATGGGAGAGCTGTGAGTGAAATGTGAAGAGAAGTGGGCTTTGACAACAGCCATTGTAAGATTGCAACACTCAGATCCTGTCATGAAGACTAGGAACAGTCAGTGTGCACTGTGCAGGCAGACTAGTGTCCAAGCAGCTTAGCATCTCTGGCAATGCTGCGCATGACCCCCAATAGTAAAAAAAACTCATCAGTTTACAAAACCACACCAAGGCCTATGATACCATGCCACTTCCCATAAGTACATGTTACCTTTTTGGGTGCACAACAGGTGTTAGGAACCCTAGAAAAGTCCTGTGCTTATACAATACTCAACTATCATTAATATCTGACTAATAAATGTCCAGAGACATGACTGAGATTAAGTTTTTCAAGGCACATACTGTATGCATTATAATGTATAATGATTATGGTGTACTCTTTATTGTGTATCGCTCATATACAGTTCACATTATAGGCTCAGCATTACCCTCAAATGTCACACAGCAGTCCAAATCGGAGCCAATTAAAATGATGAGCAGTCCTGGTTGATCTGTACCATACTTGCCTGTTTTTGAAAACTAGTTTCAGGGAGATTATTGTTGGTAGTAGAATTTTGCACAGCGCCCATTGAGGGGATGTGTGTAGTTCCATACAGCACACAACACACAATTGGGGAATTTATAACATGCAATAGCAAGAACATTGTCTATGCCATCGAGTGTTCATGCAATTTATTTTATATTGGTCGGACCTCTAGGCCTTTTAAAGTGAGAATGGCTGAACACCTTAATAATATCAGCAAGGGATTAGAATCCCATTCCCTGTCTCACCATTTCAAACAAAAACATGATTCATCCACTAAACATGTCATTAGATTTCTGGGCATCAAACAGATGTTTAGTAATGTAAGAACAAAAAATTTGGTCACCAGACTGGCACAGGAAGAGATGAAGTGCATTTACAATTTTAATACCCTTAAATCAGGGGGGCTGAACCTCGATTTTGAGGTGAAATGGTTCCTATAAAATCCTGCACTGTCACTTTTTCGCACTGTCACTTATATGCGTATTATACTCATGGCCTCCTTTTTCTATTATGTCCATTTTATTGTTCTTACCACATCTGCTATTTTTATACTTATTTATGTCTTTTCTACATAGGAAGCCCATTTTACCATTGTTCTTAATGATTTGTAATTATTCGTTTATTCATGCATTAGAAACATTCACTAATACTGTGCCTTTTTTTAAAACCATAGTTAAATGGGTACATTCCCATACATTCCTGTCACATCAGGTCGAAAATATGGCAGAAAGCTTCATCTAAAGACCTGGAACAGGGATATCGCGCTATCTGAAAACACAGGTCCCTTGGAACGCAAATAAACAACACTTGCGCTCCACGCTCCCGGAAGTCTTCATACCTGGTCAGAGTCCCACGATGCGCGACGTCATATCCGGTGAAGATATCAACAGCGTGTGGAACGCACGCTGCGCTCCACACCACCGGACGACACTACCCAGCCAGAGACCTGCACATACGACATGTGACACAATGTCACATCCGATCAGGAACTTATTCCACAGTCTGCGTTCCACAGACCCGGATACTGCCATCCGCCGAAACCGGAAGTGCGGTATCATACGATATTTGGACTAGAATTTTGCATAATTTTGTGATGTCACGGATTTGTCTGATTCTCATTGGATGGGAGGGGTATTTAGGGTGTAGTGTTCAGTCCACACACTATCTCCTTGAGAAAGATTGCAGGTAGCAATCGAAAACGCGTTTGGAGTGTGTTTCCTTGGACTTTTCATAAAGAGGACGGTGGACCCCTCTTGGCATTGCAGATTGGCATCTGGACCGAGCGTGGATTTGTGGTCATCCCGGGATCTATCCCGCTCAGTATAAGCCTTTTTTGAGAACTTTGATGCTATCCTAGTTCTCCACCATACACGGTACTATGCCAAGTGGCTCCATTTCCTTTTTAATCTGTTTGTAACTGTATGTTTAATAAATAATTTTACACTATACCCCCAACTATCTTTTATTTTGGGTTCCCACGACCTATTACTGAGGCTTAAAGGGACGTGAGCATCCACATCCATCATTAACGTGGTAGCCTTCCAGGTGGACCCCATTTCTTGAGCTTTCTATAAACGGAGAAGAGGACCCCCTTCACCCCTAAAGGGGCGTACCGTATTCTGCACATAAAACCTTCCCTAGTTTTTGGAGAAGAGGATCGCCCCTTTATTTACAGGGACGTTATATTCAGCGCCAGTGGAGGAGACTTTGATAATTCTTCTTTTTCTGCACATGTCTTTCTGTGGTCTTTAGGGTTACCACTTTATCATTGTTACCCCACAAGGCAGCTGACCTTAGCGCACTTTTACCTCAAACTTATCTTTTGTCTTACCATTTGTAGTTCCATACAGTATCTGAAGATATTGTGAATGTGGAACCTTGAAGCGTTATTGTGGTTTACTACATCTGAGAGGAATCTTTTAAAATGACTTACTGTATATCCAAATGTAGATGATCCCCAAAGCACTAAGTAAGAGCTACTATACTGTACTTGCTAAAGAAAATTCACTGGTACGTGTCAGGGATTGTTCATATTGTGTTTTACATGTGGTTCCATGTAAATGGCCAAAAGTTATGCATAGGAATCACTGTGGCAGATGTACAGATGTGTCCACATACATCTTGGTTTTATTGTGTCATGTATGGCACAATATGGCACACCTTGGACTCTGCAAAAGTCACACTTTATGATTTTTCAAAAAATGTGCTTCTCTAATCTATTACTTTATACAAATTCTACTGCTGCAAAAAAATGTTAGAACCCATCTAGTGGCTACATTTGGAAAAAAAGCTATGCCGTGTTTTACATGTTGTGACAAATTAGCCTGGCAATGAGATAAACTGGAGATAAAGTGGAGAGATAACGCACTAGCCAATCAACTCCCAAGTGTCATATTTAAAACATAGCTGTTTAGCCGTGGCATTTTCTCCTTCCATTTTATCTCCACTTTATCTCCAGTTTATCTCTTCGCCAGGCTTACTAAATCTGCCCCATTGTGTTTTATCACCAACGCTGGGAAATGGCGCTGATAAGTCAATGTAAATGTATATATCTCTCATACCTTTTTTCCCAAAAAATTTAATACTGTAGCTACATAATGTGAGCTGTGTGAAATGAGGGAGATTGCTAGACTAATCAGGGAGAGAGGGAGATTGCTGCTATTTCAGGGAGTCTCTTGCAGAATGCAGGAGGGTAGGTAACTATGGACTGTACACAATGGCCTTATTCTGGTTGACTCGCTCGGATGCGAATTTGCACTCTAAGCCTGCCTAGCGAATAGTTTGCCAGCACCACCCTTTCGCACAATGGATGCATTCACAAGGCTTGCAAATTGATGTTTAACATGAACTTCCATTCACATGCCAGTGGGATCTTCCCCATCTTACGATGGTCACCAACCATTGAATGATGCTGAAAGCTCAAGCATATGTAAGGGTGGTCCACTCGAACATATGCATGTCGATTTCCAGGGAATTGGGCGGGCAGCTGACATCCAGTTATATCAGCTGTCCGCCCCTGCATGCGCATCATGAACGCATTAGCATGTGTACGCCCAGTGTTTTCATGGGCACGCCCCATGAAACACTGGGCATTCATATATGCTAATGGTCCTGCCCGGCACCCCATGCCCCTCTCCATCCCCTGCTCGAAAGGCAGGGAGCATGTACCCAGCAAAGCGATTTATCACCAAGTTCACACGCACCCAGCATATACACAAGCGCAGAAATGCTTACGCAAAACATCGGTCCCCCTTGGGAATTTGTGGCAGAGCGAGTCAACCAGAATAAGGAACAATACAGTATGTAAACATCGGACCCTGCAACCTTGAATTGGCCTGATTAACAGTCAGGGCCAGCTTCACAAAGTGATTAAGTGGAGAGTGATAAACAACCAGCCAACCACTCCTTCTTTTCATTTTTTAAAACCAGCTTGTATTGTGACAGTTAGGAGCTGATTGGCTGTCTGTTTATCACTCCATTTTATACATTTTAAAGCTTAATACTGTGCATCTGGCCATAAGTACCTAGCCTAAGTTATGGGCTGACCTTAGAGAGTGGTACAGTAGTGTTTATCCACATTTTATAGCAATTCTTTGCAGTGTGTAATTTTGTTACTGTTATGCTTTAACGCACAGGCAGAGCTTGAATCAGGTACATTGGAGATGCTTAAATAACCCTTTTACAGATGGAGCCCCTCTCATTCAATGCAGCGCTCGCCAGAATGTTGAGCGTCTCACACGCACATGCATCCCAGTCACTCGGCAGCAGAACCCTGCCCATCTCCGCTTCAGGGAGAAGGGCAGGGTTGGGGGGGTGGTGCTGGGGGTGACGTGACGGGGAACGGCAGCGAGGAGGTGGGGATGGTGGTGAGGAGCCAGGGACCGGTAGGGAGCTCAGTCTCAGAGATTCTATCGCCAGCCCCATGTCAGCATGAGAGGTGCTACATCTGTACTTTCATAATTGCTTTCCAGGAAACTGCCAGTTTCTATGAAGATAATACAGTATACTTGATTCACAAGAGGATAATAATCATTTTTCAGTATATTTAGATATTAACAGCATAAGACAATCACAGTTAATTGTGCTATTAATAATCTACTGTGCTTCCTCTGCAGGGGATTTTTTTAAAATGTTACACATAAGATTAAGAACTGCAACCCATCACAATCACCATTGACAAATATTACACTTTGAATAAAAGTAATAAGCTTTTTTCCTCCTCATTTTTCATAGGTGTCCTGTCATTTTGTTGCAGTCTATTGACATTGCAAAAAAAAAAAAAAAAAAGTAGTAAAACAATGTTGGTTTACTGTATAACGCTAATAAGAATACAACATTCAGGGGGTTATTCTGCTTCAATCCTTCTGCCAAATTCCTTCTTAGATGGGTAAAACCATGTGCACTGCACCTGGAGCCCTGTTTTATTCCTTTCATACTTATTTTTGCCAGTTACTGTACCTAGTGGACAGTATTTTTATATCTCTCTGGTCCATATTGGTACATTTCCTATGGGATAGCAAGAGGAGTGCCACAGGTCTGCTCTACCTAATGGTTTATTTCTCAGCCACGCAGGGTGATTTCCTGGGTATGGCGGGTACCCATCTCTTTGTGTTGTTTGATGCTTCTTGTTGAGTGGTGTAATTTTGTACTTTTGTGTGGCATCTTTTCTTATGTTTACGACTAGGTTGTACTTGGTTTGCGGTCGCTTATCCGTTTTGTTCACTCATTTCCCTGGGATTGGCTCAGAAGCCATTAGTGTTTTTTCCCAATCAGTCCCATGTTAGTCAGTGTCACCTTTTGACAGTTTTGAAAGGATCTCCAGTACCTTGTTCAACCATAAGACCTGGTTGCACCGGAGTTGGGGCAGTTTTGATTTCTCCCTTCAAAAGTGGCAAATAAAGGTGAAACCTTAGCATCTGCAGGTACTGGCCAACTGTTGGGACAGATCAACAGAGGCAGTGTAGGGTTCACTGTGGCCATCTTAAACAGCGGTCACAGCTGTGGGTTAACACCCAAAAATCATAACACATACATAGCCCATACATATTGATACTAACCTACCTTGGCACATAGATAGGTAGCCATCCATCCGCTGGTCCTGAAGATAATCCATATGGGTACCTGACTAAGGAAACCATACTCACCAGGGTCCTCTGGAGTAGATCACGTCTTCTTCAATCCATGTAGGCATCCAGCGTACTTGGCAAAAAAACAAACCACTCTGTAATGATCCATGCATGAACTGAGGAGAGCCTCAGAAGGTTTGTTTACTTTCTGTGGCTCCTCCCCCCAAATAGTGCTATTGGCCTCCTATCATCCAATCAGGAGTTGTTAGGTGGCCAATAGTGGTATTTAGTGGCCATATATACAGCCGTTAAATATGAATACTAATCCGTCGGAATACACCCGCCTACGCCATCGGCCAAATACGAATAAGTAAATAGGGCAGATTAGTAAATCTGCCCTATTTACGATTCGTATTTCGGAAAATTACAACTGATGGTGTTCATATTCATTTGTATTAAGAATATTCGTATTCTTAGTAAATATTGCTCATCAAATGTTCTGGGTATAGTACCTTATTTTGCGGCTACACAGACCAGTTTGGCAGGAAGTAGCCTGCATATCGGCCATCAATATTGTTCAGTGACATAAGCGGGGCCCGCTAAACATGCAGGTAATTTGGCTGTATAGTCAAATTGACTTACAGGTTCGGAAGACATCAATGATCGTTAACAATGCACAGAAGCATGCATCATTAATAATGTTAAGTATAGAAACTAAACAATATTGGGAAATCACCTAGTTTATATGGGGCTTTAGTGATCTGTCGGATTAAGGGTGCATCTGTGGTGACTCTTTCAAACAGCATATTTTGGTACTTGTTTCCTAGCAGAGTGCCCACTATGCAAATAGCTAAATGTGCTATTCTGCGTAGGGAAATCGCATCGCATTGCGTACCGTCTATAGTGCTGTGCTATGCATGCGATGCGATGTCCATGTTAACTGCACAGGAGTGCTTATACAATGAAATATCGTATAGGATCGCATGGCACCAAATGTCCTTTGTTGCCTGCCACCTTCCTGTTGCCTGGTACCTCCCTGCTTTGCTTACCTTGCTGAGTGGGTAGAGCCAGCCCTGCATACATACTCACACAAACAGCCATCACTCCATTGCTATATAATTTTCAGCAGCGTCTGCTGCCTTCCAATGGTAAATATATATATATATATATATATATATATATATATATATATATATATATATACTCCTATAGGCAGCACACCTGGTAAATAACATCAGCTGGTACTGGTGCCCTCCAAAAGAACCTAGTTGGGTCAATATGTAGTAAGCAGCTCACGGCGGCACTCAGTGAATAAATGAATAACACAACGCAGGTAAATGTCCAAACGTTTTCGATGTATTAGAATCACATCTTCATCAGGAACAACAGAAAGCATAATGAAACATACCTTATAACCCCACCAGATCACACTTGAAAGCCCACGGGTTGCCGAGCCCGAACTGACGCGCCCACTGATGACACCATCATGTCGTGCCGGTTACCATGTTTACAGTATTCTGACAGCCTGCAAAACGTAACATATGCCTTTAAGTAAACAGATAATCACATAATGAAGAGGCTAATGCATGGAGGAACTGTTCAATGCGTGTAGCTGAACAAGCGCCACAATGTCAGTGAACCAAGGGGGATGCGCCAGGCTGGGTGCGTGTCAATCGCAATGTGGATAATGTCACGCAAGGCGATGTGGCAGTAATGGGACTAAGTTTCAGAGAAAACAATGTAGTCCCGCAGATTCATTAAGGCCCTTGGGTGAGAGGGTACCAAGTCTGTGAATCCAGCAGGCTTCTTTTTGTAAGAGGCGAAGTCCCTGGTCACCACGTCTCAGACGGGGCGGTTCATTATCAATGATCATGTATTTAAGGGTAGAGATGCTGTGCCCGGATTGCACGAAATGTCGTGCAACCGGTTGCTCGCTGTGCCCACTCGTAATTGCTGCCCTAATTGCAGTTTTGTGTGATGCCATCCTCTCCCGTAGTGTGCGTTCGGTTTTGCCGACGTAACTAAGTCCACACAGGCATGTTATAATGTTTACAATGTATTTAGTAGTACATGTAACTCGGTGGCGGATGGTGAACCGAAAGCCGGTATGGGGATGTGGGAAATCTCTGCCGGTGGTCAGTGATGGACAGACCGCACAGTTCAGACAGCGAAAGCAGCCCTTACGTAATTGTAAGAAGCCACTTTGCTCAGAGGTCGCTTGTTTAAGACCCTTGATGTCGTTCTTGACTAGCATATCACGTATGTTCCTGCCGCGGCTGTAGCACCAGGTTGAACTAAATGGACGCAAGTCTTTTTTCAGCCTTACCTACTATGTAACCTATGGCATCACCCTGGTGGACTTGGTGTTTGGACACAGGAGAGCACACATCATCAGGAGCCAGTAAGGTAGGTCATTTATTGGACCATATCTTCACTCCTGTGATCCACAGGGAGATCGTCTATTGAGATTTATAGTTCACTCCCTAACGTTGTTTAGGTGTAAAGCACCTTAAAAAACTAAATTAGGAGATGAGATTACAAACGTTCCACTAATGGTACCCATAAAACCAGAAGAAAATTGAACAGAGGTTGATTTCAAGTATCAAGTACGGGTAACTGCCCACCGCCATCTACCTTTTTAGGAATATACTCGAGTATCAATTACAGCAAAAGGCTTGAGCCTGTAATCGGACCAATATTACAACTACAAACCAAAAAAAGTTTTGTGATAAAAGATCCTTAAAGATCTATTATAAAACTATTCACCCCTGATGAAGTCTCACAAAGAGACGAAACACGTCGGGTAACCGTTGATAACCATTGGGATCCATAATCCAAAGAACACACCTTTGTTACAAAATCCTACTTCAAGAAAAAGTTTGATTTATTTGTTTTAAATGTTTTAAATAAATGTTTTATATTGGAAAACTTTTACGTTGATTATGGTACTATAAAGCAAAGGAAAGACAGGAAGTATCCTGAAAATTGCACAGGGCGCTATATAACACCCAAATTTAACTCTCTTTGCACAGGTTACATCTGCTCCTCCTGCAGTGCACATGGTTTTGCCCATTTTCCGAACAAATTTGTACTGAGCTCAGATCTGAATAAGGTCCATAGTTCGCTCTCCTTTGGCACAGTTTTTCATTAAATGACTAGTGGAGGGGGAGATAGAGGGGAGGAGCCAGTGCACCCACACTAAAGAATCTTACCTATATCCCCATCGTACTGAACCCCAGTATCCCATATGGACTATGAGAAAAGGATTTACCGGTAGGTACCCAAAATCCTATTTATACAGTGCCAAAGTGTTTTGCAGAGCCCTGAAAAGGAACAGTACAGGGAGACAAAATTTAGCATTACAGTAAATAAATAACAAAAATAAAGTACAGATAAATAGAGTGCCGCAATTCAATACACATTACAGCTTAAATGTAAGTAGTGAGGACTTTATCAACTTACTACTAGGGGCTGGTGGCCAAAGATGGCTGCTGAGATGAAATGTGAAGAGAAGAGGACTTTGACAGGAGGGAAGAGGGCCCTATTCTGTGGAGTTTACAATCTAGTAAAATTTGTAAAGAGATTAAGTTGTATTGAAGGTACTGTACATTCACGTTACAAACAAAGAACTTGGGATAGCGGCATGTAAAGGTAGGTGGTGCCACTACACATACTATTATGTCCTGAAAATGGCCAGACCTACATCAGTTGTAAATCTGACATCTTGTGAGTCAATTTGAATACCAGCTAGGTTGCTCATGGCAAGGAAATGTGAGATACCGGAAACTGAATGAGGCATGCAAGTGGGTGTGCCATGGATGGGATATTTTAAAAATTCCATAATCTCTGATGTCACATGTGTACTGGGATTCATTTATAGAAAGCATTACCACCCACTGTGAACAGTGAAATGGATGACCATGGGTGCTTAATAATTGTGAGCAGCAACATCTGGTCAGAATTGTCTGGAATAACACTGGCTTAAATCACATCCATATTCAATGAAGGAGGTAACAGATGCATATCCAGAAGGTCAGTACAGCGTTTAAAGTGCTGATGCTTCCAAGCCCCTGTTAACTCTATAACCCTGGACACAGTGCTTAACTTGGGTTCATGACTCAGAAGGACTGGCAATATGTGGAGAAGTCGAATTAGTCAAAGTTCCAGGTGTTTTGGCCCATAGACCCCACTTGCCAACAAGCACTGTGCAGGCTGGTGGTGGTTTTTATTTTGTTTTCAAAGTAAATAAAGACATGATAAATGCAATCCAAATTCACGCATGTACATTATATATAATATGTTTTTTGATAATGATTATATTTTTTTACCTTTTAATTTGTTTCAGTTTAATTTGTCTATTTTTATTATTTTCCTGCAATCCAGTTGATTTTCTTAATGTACAGTATAGTATTCTTTCCCAAACCCAATGGCTTCTGATGCTAAAAAAACTTTCTTAGTCATTTTGCATAATGCCTTAGGGCATATCGGTTTAAAAATTACTTTTAGTGCATTTATTATCAGTGAACTAATATATATTTTAATGCATAGTCCAGTGCATCTGAGTGCATTCACTAAAAAGTGAGTGGAAGTCGTTAACAGTTATACATTATGACATTTAATAGCTGTAGGACTTTGATGCTGCAGCTGTCCCTGATTAGATCACTCATCAAATTACAAAGAAAATAAATCTCTGTCCTAAATTCTATATAGTACAGTAAATGAAGAAAACCATTAAGCACTTTTGTACAACCCCTTAGGCAGAATTATGTAGAATGTTGTAGTATTGAATTAACCCAATTAAGGCAGCCTGTCAATGGAGCTAATGTTTAAGATTCAGTACTTTAAATTTAGGCTTAATAGTGTAACTATGATTTGTTAGATTCAGTTCATCAGGTCAAGGTGCAATACAGGTCATTAGGCCATAATCATATCAGATTTGCATATATCAAAACAGCACTGTGACTTTTTTATATACTAGTTTACCATGAAAGTGAAATACAATGCTGCACAAACCTTATGTATATTAAATCCCTAAATAAACTCTGGATTGACATTGAAATAGGCTCAGTTAATAACTGTTAATCGTTTACACAATATATAGTTTGATTGATTGGCTTAATGATCTTAGGGAGGATGTAAGTGCAGGAGATGCACCTGGCAGAAGCATAGGCCCAGGTGTTGGCATAAAGTTTTGAAGACTGTGGCTTTCTTGCATAAACTGGGCTCTGTGGCCCAGTTCTGTGCCTCTTGGTGTGGTGGCATACTCCTATGAGTATGTGTGGGGTATGGGCATGCCAGTGGCCGCAAGCTTGTTGTCTGGTGCTTTAGGGACCACAATTGGGGGTACACCTTAAAGTTGGACAACAGCGTATTTGGCAATGGCTAATTACTGGCCTACATACTGTACATGCCGTTTCTGCAGTTCTTATGTGCTGCCAAATAATGCTGCATCTTCTTGGTGCCTCTGAGCCTGCATGTATCTTCCATTTCTATTTTCAGATCTACTGTTGATTGGCTGTCTCAAGTCTATGCACCTCAGCTTCTTGGGACACTTTTGTCTGCTGGTTCAATTGGAATGCAATTATTTTCTTACTAAACAGTGTAGTAATCTGTGGGTCTAAAGGTGCCCATACACGTACCAAATTACCTGGTACTTTTTGTGCTAAAATAGCATCGCATCCCATGCACAACGATGCTATTTTAGCACAAAAAGTACTGGGTAATTGGTACGTGTATGGGCACCTTAATTCAGACTGGTTCTCAAAGCACATATTTTTTCTCTAATGGACAAAACCATGCTGCAAGTGGGGCAATTGTAACGTGAGGAGAGAGTGTTATATTTGGGCGAGGTTTGTACAAACTGAAATCTAATTGCAGTGGAATAACTCACCCAAATCTAACTCTCTCTGCACATGTTACACTTACTCCACCTGCAATGCACAGCGTTTTGTCCATTAGAGAGAAAATGTGCGATCCATTATGATTTTGGCCCTATATTTGCATTGTATCATAAATACACTAACATTCCTCCACCCATGCAATCAGGAAATAACTACTATACTCTTAAAAGTATTATTATAGCCCTGGTCCTCAGTAAACACAGGGACCCTGTTTCCGCTAATTTTGGAGATCTACCAGTTGTGTGAAAAATGTTACCAATGTACTATTCAACTCCTTAATCAGGTTTCCATGGGCAATCAAGAGATTGCAGATTTTTATTATCCCATATACTCACCCCACCCAACCCTCCTGTTACATTTCGTGAAGCACCAGCTGGAGTGTAACAAAGGCTGGGTGCTTTAATGTAGGGCTTTTGCATGAACGACAGATTGGAGTGAAGCAATTGGATAAAATGAAACCTTTTTTAATAAAGATACTGCGGTACAAGATATGAATGATGGCATAATGAATAACTGTAGATGTTGATAAACTGAAAGAAGGCAATAATAAACATTACTTATTGGAGAGCTTGAAGATGAATGGGAAGTTGAATGATTGTATGATTGCAGGATTGGATGATTGAAAGAAAGATTGGATGATTGGATGAAGAATTGGATGGTTGAATGATTGGATGAAGGATTGGATGATTGGATGAAGGACTGGATGATTGGATGAAAGAGAAGAAGATGAAGTCCAGTTGAATCTGTGCTGAGTGAAATCGTAGCTGCAGGACCAGGGATGCGACCACGGATAATAACCGTCAGGAATGAAGGAAAAAGATGACACCCTTTGGGTGGTTAACCTTGTCCTATCCTAATAGGCGGCAGAGGGTTCCGTGATGATATGGTGGAGCAGTGGATGATCAGCAGGGAGATCAGTGAAGACTTTCACCAGGATGCGAAGGAGAGCTGTAGTGCATACTACAGGGATAGCCAGGAGTGACCAATGATGTTAGTGGGTAGACATCATTGTACTGACTGCCGGTCTGGCCCGGCTAGTCAGACTTTAAGGGTAGAGCTGAGCCGTGATTGGCTGCGCATGTGACCTCACACTTTGGAGCCGCGCATCATAGGCTGTAGCAACCAAGAAGATGGCCGCCGCCAGATGCGGCGACAGAAACCAGCCGGCGAAGAATATACACGGAGGCGCTGCAGCCGGCGCTTCCCAGTCAGAGGCCTAACATGACACGGACACCATCATGGTGGCTCATGCCTCACACCACCCAGAGCCTGCGCAACAGGAGACCGCACACCACAGCTGTCACCTGGTGGTGACAGAGTGTCAGAATGCAGACAGCCAGCATGGGTCTCAGCAGCGGAGGTGAGCGCCAAGACAGAGGGCAGCATATCAGAGGTCTGTAGGACCGGGACAGCACAGGGAGCCAAGAAAGCTCCATGTGCTGTCCCAACTCTTAAAGGTTGTGACACCTCCTTTAAGAAGTTATAAGATGGGTGGAGACTCTCTGTCAAAAATACAAAGCAATTCCAATGGCTCTAATTTGTAGGAGGAGCTCCTCGATATAGATATTTTACTACAAGGAACTTCAGCATTAAAATAATAAATGTTTAACCCAGCAAGACTTGACCAATAAAGGTCTGCATTCGCTATTTGCTACTCAGGGAAAATCTTTTTAACATAGTAATTTTCAGATCGCTAGGTTTCAAATAGTTCGGGTTGGGGTAATCCGGACACCCTCATTCCGAATCCGCACTCTGAGCCTGTTCGGGAATTCCCGCTCAGACTCAGAGCGCGAGATCCGGACCCTTTAAAGGGGGCCGGATGCCATCTTAACTCCAGTCTAGGAGAGTGAATAAGCAGCGTTTGTTCTGGCCGCTTGACTGCCTGCTCACCTGCCCGTCTGCCATCCCGCTGATACTTAGTAGTTAAATAATATATTTAACCCAAAATAGTAAACAAACATGGACAACATTGGTTTATCTTTTTTATTAAGGTATACTACCAAATAAAATGTTTAACACACAAAATTAAATATTCCATTGTTATATACAATTGGGGGTTTATTTACTAAGATGGGAGTTCTATTGAATATGGAATGTTGCAATAGGCAACCAATCAGATTCTACCTACTATTTATTTTAAAGGTACTAAATAAATAAGAAGTAGTTTTTGATTAGTTGCTATGGGCAACATCCCATGTTCATTAGAACTCCCATCTTAGTAAATAAACAACTACATGTCAATCCTATCAAATGTCGAATAGTGGATCAAAAATAATGATTAATTGTATGGCACACTCATCTATTATATTTATTTGGCTCTCTTTTCTCGATACGATGTTATGTATAATTATACTTTTATACAAAAATCTGTATTCGAATAAACATGCGTAAGAGAATGATAAATTAATTATAAGCTTTATATAGAATTGGTAAGCAATCATTTATTATAGAAAAACATATTTAGTATTCTGTTAATTATGATTTATTAAAAAAAAAATTACCACTATAAGTATTAATATTTATACAGCTACAAAACAAAGCCATATCTATTCAATTATAAAAAGGAAAGCAAAACCTGTTCAAATTGATGGAATGGATGTTGAACTGGTCTCTAGTTTTAAGTTTTTGGGAACCCACATCTCTGATGACCTGATTTGGTCTTTGAATGTTCGGAGTTTGGTTAAAAAGGCTCATCAATGCCTTTTTTTCCTGAGAGTCCTAAAAAGACACTGCTTATCGGTAGATATATTGAAGAACTTCTATTGCTGTGCGATTGAAAGCATCTTAACCAGCTACGCTATGGCATGGCATGGGAGCTGTACAATAGCAGAACGCAGGATGGGTCAGCGGGTAGTTAAGACAGCTGAGTGGATTATTGGGACTTCTCTTCCAACAGTGGTGGATATTGAGAAGAAACATTGCTTACAACGGGCACCGATTATTCTGAAGGATTCGACTCACCTGGCTCAGAGATTGTTCGCACTCTTACCGCCCAGTAGGTATTTTAGATGCCTTAAGGCTAAAACAGGTAGATTAAAAAATAGCTTTTTTCCCCAAGAGCCGTTGTGGTATTGAATTCTTGTATCTGCCATAGCAGGTTTTATTAATGTATAGTGGGGGGAGATAGGTTTTATATATTACTGTATACTATATTGTATCTGACTGATGCTAAACTGTATTTTGTTACTATGATATGCATGGTAATAACAATAAAGTGTATTGTATCGTAAGTAAAATATCTCATTTTCAAAATACATAAATTATAAATGGGAGAAAACATATATTTATGCATACATATATTCACAACACAACTCGAATACTGTACAACACTCTCAAGAATAAAATACTAGAAAAACTTAACACATTTAAAAAATGGGATATTGAAAATGATAGATTGTACAGATTCATATATAGTTAATTGTGAGTATACGCTATTTCCACCTCTATTTCCAAAATGAATAAACATCAACAGGAAACAGTGAGAGAGATCTATAGGAGAAAATCCTGAGAGAGCATAGTAAGGAACCAACTGGATGTATGCACAGATAACTACAGGGGCAAAAGATTAATACAAACGTCATGATGACTAAATATACAGTTTGGAGAAATACTCTAGTGGAAACTCTAGTAGGATGGGACATTATACTCCCACAATGGCACTTTACCTTATTTGCTTACTTTTTGTTAGGATCCGCAGGTAGCAGATCATCTTGCTGGCAGGTCTCTATTGTTTGTTGCTATGGGAGATGGCTTCAAACACTGATCTGTTTGCCTACAGAGAAACTGGCCTTTCTTGCCTCCCTCTGTGTTCACATCATGTGTTCACTAATTAGCTGTCTGTTCTAGAATCCCTCCCTAGTAGCTGCATTATTGGGCCTTGTTTAAAGTTATTGCCAGCCCTGAACTCAGTGCTGGTTATACTGTCTTAACAGTTAGACTTTCCAAAGTCTCCTGCTGCAATCTCCAGGTTTGTTTATAGCCTGATTCTGCCAGTAGTCAGCTCTGCTGGAGTGCCACCTTTGAGATCTGGAGGTGGGTGAAATTATATACCTCTCCTGCTGTGATCCTCACCTTGCTGTCTCCATTTTGTGTACCTGCTTCTGCTGACTTCGTCTGATTCCTGCATATCTGGCCTCCGGTCACTACCCCAGCCGCAACATCAGCGCAATCGCCGCACCTTCAATTGCTGGATTACAATAGTAAGTAAGTTTTATTTATATAGCGCACTTTCTCCAACAGGACTCAAGGCGCTTTACAGACATTAAAAATAACAATGCACATACTGCAATAGAAAGGGTTATCAGTACAAGGAACAGGCTACAATGGCAGTAGAGATGTACATCACACATAGAGATATGCACAAGACACATTCTAATAAGGGACACGAACATGGGGAACATATTTACCGAGCTGTGCAGTACCCAGGCAGCCATTCAGCGGCGCCACATGGTGATTGCACAGCCAGTAACAGTACTGATATATATACTATATGTACTCTAATGAGGGACACAGACATGGGGAACATAATAACTGAGCTGTGCAGCACCAAGGCAGCAAATCAGCGGCGCCACATGGTGATTGCACAGCCAGCTAGGTAGCCAGTAACAGTACTGATATATATACTAGATGTACTCTAATGAGGGACACAGACATGGGGAACATATCATTACTGAGCTGTGCAGCACCCAGGCAGCCAGTCAGCGGCGCTACATGGTGACTGCACCAGCTAGTACTGTACATATAGAACACAAAAGAACAGTACAGGGTACACAGAACTAGACATAACACAATTAAAGCACAATTCTTAGTACACAATACAGCCGAGATATAAGGAAGTGAATGAGAATAGATGCAGGTATAGATTGTAGAAGAGTAAGTGCTGTAGTTGAAATACAAGAAGAGTGCTGTGAGAACAGGAGGGAGGAGGGCCCTGCTCTAAGGAGCTTACAATTTAGAGTGAGGGGGAGACAGACAGGTGACATGAGGTGCAGGTAAGGAGACCTGAGGCAAGAAGTGAGCATGGCAGGGATGGTCAAGACACGAGGCAGCAGGTAAAGAGAATGGACAAAGTAGTCCTCTCTCTCCACCTATCCTCCTCTTCTCCCTCCACCTGCACCCTTGACCCCTAACAGCTTTGCACCGTGGGCCATGCCTTTAACACACCCTGCTAGGGGCAGAAAGCATGCAGAGTGAATAGGGAATGCACAGGATTGAGGAACCATGGCTCTGGTACAGAGATTGGTTCAGTATGGAGTTCATTGTCCTGGCTGTGCAGACTGTATGTGATGCTGGGTCAGGTAACTCACTGCAGAATTGTGGATTTTCAGTGGGTGAGGTTTACTTTTATGTCCTGTGTTCCTCCGGTATTTCTTTATGTAGTTGTTCAATGTTTGTTCAACTGTTTCTTTAAATTTAAAGCACTATAATTTATCCCCATAATAGGAATGACTTTGATCATATGTAATTTTTTATAATACATCTGTGCTTGGTCCTCTTTAAGTAATTTTATGTTTTAAAATATCGGCCCACCATCTGCAACATCAGCACAATCAACACACCCTTAACTAACAGACCACAATATCGGCTCATCAGCTGCTACATTGGCTCAATCGCCGCAACCTAAATTTCCGGATTACAATATAAGCTCGCCAGCCACAACATCAGCGCAATCGTGGCACCTACTGCCAAAAACTACTGTATTGGCTCACCAGCCATATCATTGGGGCAATCGCCGCACCATCAGCTTACAAACTACTATACCAGCTCCCTAGCCGCATCATTGACTCATTAGCTGCATTAATGGTGTTCAGCCACTTCACCGGAGTTCAGATGTCTCTCATGCTTTAAACTGTTAGTGACTTTTTCATATGCATAGGATTCCGTTGTGAAAAAAAGTCACACTTTCATATATAATTATTACCTTGCCCGTGTCTTTCTTCATACAGGTAAATCCAGTTGTCTGCTCACAGCTGACCGTAACACTTATAGTACCAGTCTCAGATATTTTCTGGTTATAGGCAAATGAGACCTATAAAACACCACAAACCAAAGCTTTTAAGGGATAAGTTGTTAGTGGCAGTCTAAATGAGCCAAGTGGTTCTTATCTGCTGTTAAATTATATGTTTCTAATGCTGTTTACACACGTTCAATTCAGTGTCATTTTTTATATGACACTGAATTGTCAACCATCGATGTTGAATCAGTATTGGCGGCCGCTGGGTTGAAGCATGTGTACATAGCATAAGAGTTTTCCTGGCTGAATTATAGATATTGTCAATAGACCGTACTGGCAGCTGGCCAACGGCAGCACACTGCCATGTTTGTTCTGTGCTTTGCATATCCTTGTTGAAACTGTGTCTTAAACAGACACTCTAATTATCCCCATAATAGGAATGACTTTGATCATAGGTAATTTTTTATAATACGTCTGTGCTTGGTACTCTTTAAGTAATTTTATGTTTTAAAATGTTATATCCTGCATAAAAAAGTCTTAAAATGTCACCTTTGTAAAACATATGGAATAACATGGCCCATCATACTTTCAAAGCAATGAAAGTTCTTTAATTTGTTTCATTTGTAATAGCAAAAGAGCATTTTAATTATAAGCTCAAAACGAGATCTCATTATTCCTTTGGCATAATTGTAATGTTAATTTGCTCTTTAATATTTATTGAAAGCAGCATGTCCGAAGTAATTATGCAACACATCAAACAATGTACAAGTTATTATATTTCTAAAATATGCTTGCTAATATCCTTGATTAAAATTGCTATAGAGATATGCCTTAGATGTTTTTTTACTAGTGCAGTTTAAATATCTCTTCTTGACAATAACACATGATAGATGCAAAACAATAAAATAAAAAATATAAACTAATGTTAGTAAAACATATGACATAGATTAGGGCTTTTAGATTTTATATTCATTATTCAAATGTTAGTACAGTACAGTATCTACTGTATATGTTTTCACAAATGTGATCTACATTAATGCTTGATCCATCCTCATGTGCTACTTGATGATCTCTGTATCCTCTTCTCTCCCTGCTGCTTGTTGGTATTGAACTCATTATTTCTGTGACAAAAGTAAATAAATAAATTATAACTTTTATGTGTAATATTTAATTTGCTAAATTGTTCTAATAATAATGGTTGTAGACTAAAAACTAATATTTGTAATTTCTTCAAGTGAGTCAATATTCTTTTTTATGCGGAGAGACTAAGGGGTATATTTACTGGTTGGTTTTGGTTGGTGTTGGTAAGTTTATGGTAAATGGTGATCAGTTAAAAAATGATGTTAGTAAATGTGTGTTCCAGCCCCGGAAGTTTACCATCAATTAAGGTTTTAAATCAAAATCAAAATCAACCTTTAGTAAATATACCCCTAAGCTTCTTTGAGATATTTATATATATATATATATATATATAGTCAGACGAAGGTGCGGCACTCACGATCAATCATGCAATAAGTTATACGCTGCCACAAAGGTTCGATCAATGTTTCAAAACTTTAATGTTTTGTCATCAGGATAAAGATAACATGTAACACTGACCTTAATATAGCAGAGCATACACACCACGTGCAAGGCGCCGGTTCCGTGGGCGGGACTGTGTACCTGCCCCCCAGTCCAGCATGAATGACGTCACTCACTGGGGACGCGCATTCAGATGACAACACCATCACCATAACAACATGAAAATATAAACACACAAGCGGGGAACGATCCAGCACTGTAAAGAACAAATGATACATAATCAATATACAATAAAATGAACAGAATATGCAGAGCATGACAGCAACAGACATTTAACAAAATATTCCCAAAGGTAACATTTCATTCAACCCCCGGGGGGACATCATGTCCAATTGATGAATCCACCAAGATTCTTTGCGCAATTACGCTTTGGCACGATCCCCGCCTCTTTTAGATGCAGGGACACAATCTATAGCTCTATATTTGAGACTAGACAGGGGATATTTTTTAGCAGCGAAATGCCTCGCCACCGGCTGATCGCTTTTACCACATGTCAGTGCACTGCGAATAGAGGGCCTATGCATCGCCATGCGTTCCTTCAGTTTGCGTTCCGTTTTCCCCACATAGCACATGCTGCAGGGGCAGGTGATAAGATATACAATGTATGTAGAGTTGCAGGTGAAGTGGTGTTTAATGACATACTGTACGTTTTGCCAGAGTACGGGTGATTGAAGCTGTCACCTGTCTGTAAAAACTGGCAGGTAACACATGGGCATCTGAAGTTGCCCACGGAACCGGCACCTTGCACGTGGTGTGTATGCTCTGCTATATTAACCCCTTACCGACGCAGCCTGTTTTTGCCTTCCTGACAGAGGCCTTTTTTTCAAATCTGACATGTATCACTTAAGTGGGGATAACTTTTTTTTGCTTTTACTTATCCCAGTGATTTTGAAATTGTTTTCTCGTGACACATTGTACTTTAAGTTAGTGGTAAATTTTGGTCGATACAGTTTTTTTTTTTTGTGAAAAATACCAAAATGTCGTAAAAAATTTGAACATTTTGCAATTTGCAAAATGTTAAATTTTCTGCTTGTGAGACAAATAATCATACCACTCAAAATAGTTCATAACTAACAAAGATCATATGTCTACTTTATGTTTTAATCATTATTTCAAACTCCTTTTATTTTTTTTTGGACACTAGGGGGCAGCAGAGTCAAAATTATACACCTAACCACAGTAAATGCTGCTTTTGGCTGTTCACGTTTGAACAGCCAATCGCAGCGATCGCTGAGGGGGGGGGCATCGGTCCCCCCTGGGCAATGAGGGAATATAGACGCGGTGACAGTTTAAAGTCATGACGTACATTTACGTCATGTGTCGGGAAGTACATCCCGACCATGACGTAAATGTACGTCAAATGTCGGGAAGGGGTTAAGGTCAGTGTTACATGTCATCTTTATCCTGATGACAAAACATTAAAGTTTTGAAACGTTGATCGAACCTTTGTGGCAGCGTATAACTTATTGCATGATTGATCCAATGCAAACACAAATAAAATCTGCCACACAAGACATGTTAAAAACAACAAACAAGCATTAACTTGCATCCCACCACGACGATGTACAGAGTTCAGGGCTCGACGCTCACACCATAAGCACCGGCCAAATCAAAATCAATCAATGAAATATATATATATTAATTACCTGCAAAGGCAGAGCTGTCAAGGGAGCTGGCTTATGCACGCTGCGCGTGAAGAAACATGAAAAAATGCCACAGGAACAAGACTCCGCATCTAACCAAAAGCCAGTCATACCGGGAATAGGGGACGGACCACGAGTTACAAGCCTATTTATAGGTGAGGAGATGGCGCAAAGGCGAGTTTATACAATGATGCGAGTTATGGGTGTTCCAAACGTCGACAGGAGGAGACTTCAAAGATTGACACTTTGACTTGGCGAGATCACGGTTTGTCAAAAAAAAAAATATTTCTGTCGAGCAAAACGTAACCTTAAACAACTCGACTATACGTGGGGAAAAAAGTGAGATTGAATAACCCCCTAAAAATGGACTTGCATATAAATCTCTCTGCACTTGTTACATCTCCTTAGTTTCATTCTTTTTTGCTTTATTTACAAACATGTATCGGACCCTATGTACAATTGGCATGGATACTGATATAAGCATTACATGCAGCTGTTTATGCTAACCTCTGTAAAATGCCAAACAATTGAGGGCGATACAAGTAAGCTGTGTCATGTTTAGCATAATGCATCTTTTTGATCAATTTATGCATTTGCTCTGCCACAAAAATTCATTTCATGTGTGAATAAAACACTACACATGAAGTGTGAATATCCAGAAACCTCTACCTCTTGCACTACTTCTAAGCCGCACCATGTATCTCATGCAGTATAGAGCAAATAGAATAGGTGTAGGATGACAAATCTGTAATTCCAGATACATTTGGAATATTTGTACAGTGCAGAAATAATTATAAATAGAAGAAAGCAATAGAGCAACATTTAACTAAAGAATTGATGTTCCCAAAAATAACTAAAATGGAAAATGTTCTAAAATATTGACAATAAATCACCAGAGAAAATTTACAGAACCAACATACTGTAATGCAAATACAGTATATAATATAATAATCATAAAAAAATAAACATTTTAACATTTTTATAATTCAGAATGGTCTTAATGTTATATAATATTCTGTTTATGGTTCAGAATGGTTTATCAGGATTGGATGGCTACGGGAATAATTTAATGATGGATGCAGTTCATTCAGCAGCTGCATCCAAGGTTGTAGCCACTGACCTATCCACTGCTAGATATCGGGGATGACTCATTGTCATTTTTGGAAATTCTCTCCAGCTCTGCCCACCATTTCAATCAGATTGTCAGTGAGGTTGCAACTTGGGGGCACTGCCCACGAAAAAATAAAGGCCTGTTCTGTATGTGCACAGAATGGGTCCTATGCATGTGCAGCCATCCGACCAACATTGATGTACAGCAAACCATTATGTCTACCTACAGTACATCTCCGTATCAGGTCCTATATGCTAAAGCCATTCTGTATATGGTTTTAATAGTCATTAGCCCTACAGTAGCACACTGAGGAACAGTTGTTCCATAAAGAATATGTATTTTAATTATTCTCATACAGAGGACAGGTTAATGAAATTGGGCTGTTACCATTGGCCTAACTACAGTCTTGCTGTTCTTTATCATTTGAATGGCAAAGCAATATTAGCAGCCAGGCAGCAGGTGTTCCGTGTGGTTCATTTGACTTTCAACATAAGTGCATATATATTGTTGTGTAATTTTCTGTTATATAGTATCTCTTGATTAAATTGACTGTTACTTTTTTAGTAGGTACTTGTAATACCAAGGTCTGAAAAGTTTACAGGCTATTATATGTAATTGTTAAAATCATTTTCAGTAGTGAAAGATTTCTATGACTATTTAATGTTTTATTCATTTTAATACATTGTCTGCAGTGTTTCCCTACCAATTATTGCAAATATATTCTGCGTGTTTATTACATTTAGAGAATTTATTAACTTCTATCCTGTTTTAAGTGGATGTTTATTCCTTTATTCTGTTTGTTCGTCTTTTAAATATTGCAAAATCTTTAAAAGAAGCGGCTGGCCTCAGATTAGTGGTGTGACACGCTTAATTTTCTTTTTAATTCATACAGAAATGAAAGCTTGTGAGCAAGGCCCTCATACCTTTGACTGTCTGTAAATACCCAGTTTGTTGTACCACTGTCTCCTATTGTAAAGCGCAATAGAATATGCTGCGTTCTTTAAGAAACTGTTAATAAATAAATACATCTATACCAATCTACACATTCAAGTATGATTTGTGTGGAATTAAGGCAACATTTTTGCACTATACTGAAAATTAGGTTTTGCCTTGCAATAAAACCAGACCAGGGTACATATATCTGTTGAGATATGTTTGTCATGACAAATCCAACCAGATGCAGGAAAGAGCTAGCAATGGTAACCATACAGAGGGTACAAATATTTACTGCAATTTTCCCGTGTTACCACCTTCCATTTGAAATCAACATTCCATGGCCAACACAGTACACAGTAATGTTGGATTGCATTAATACTCTAATGTAAGATTTGCAACAAAATGAATATGTAAACACCAATGTAAGTATTGATCTGTGTGATTTTGCAAAAATAAATTCAATATAATGTTCTAAAATAATGACATGCACGATATACAGTACTGTATGCAAAGTACTGGAACATGAACTCTTTACAATTTTAGCTGAAATCCACATCAAAATCATCAAAGCAGTATTGAATAAATCCATATGCAGAGTATTATAAAATATATGATTTGTAGTCTGGTCATCACAGGAAACAAGAAAACATTTAATAAAAACTCATACATTTATCTCATTCTGAAAGTGCAAATATGTTGCTTTAAACATTATGTCACGTGGTAAATAATTTTTAGAAATGTTTTCCAGAAGTGTAACCAATCTCACTAAGCTTTTTTTTCCACTATTAATCAGTGGTCATGAGTTGTGACAAGAATGCTGTCTATATAAATATGTAGTTGTTGGGTGCACTCTATTCTGTTGATCAGTAAATGAATGCTAGACTCTAGTCTGATAAACATAAGATCACTGAATAGAGTGTGGATGGGAAAGCAACCGAGCTGACACTCAGAAAGCTGGGCATTAAAGATACATTTTACCATGGAGTTCTGGAATTATCAGTACTTGAATTAATAAATATTTTGGAAAACTTTTTTTATTATTATTATTCATTGGAATTACAGTCGAAAGTTTAAGATCTCCTCTATAAAGCTATTAAGAAAAGTATCATTATTAAACTAGTATAACACAAGAGGTTGTGTTGCCAATCAGATTATTTCATTTCTATATTGCATCATAGAAAATTATAGACAGAATCTGATTGGTTGCTATGGGCAATGTCACCTCTTTTTAGAAGCTTTATTAAATGTTCCCATATATACAAGTTATATTGTTATATTGAATAATACAGCAGGTTTAAACATTTTGTTTTATTCTATTTTGGTGCTAACATAAGGGACAAAAGGAGATTTGAGTTACGAATGGAGGTCAGAGTATGACAGTGCAACATAAACTCCCTGCTATCAGCAATGGTAACAAAGGTAATATATGAAAAAGCCACAATGTACAAAAATGACAAAAACATAAAAATGTGTAAATTTTGCTTACATTTTTTTTTAAAAGGCCATATACAGTAGGCATAAATGTAATAGGGTGCGAGAATCAGAATGAGAGATTTTCTGAGAGTTTTCTAATTTTTTTAAAAGCGGCAATCATTTACACTGAAAAAAAAAACAACAACACAGGTTGATTTTGCCATGTAATTGATTGCCGCTTTAAAAAAAAAACTCTCCCAAAATCTCTCACTTTCTTATCTCACACCCTATTACATTTGACCCATAATTAATTTGCAGTAGCCCAAGCAGGATATAATGAGAGAACAGTTTTGGAAGCCTCCTCGTTAAGTATATATCCTCATCTCACTCATCTATGCATGGTACTGTCGAACTCGCCTGCCAGAAGCAGGTCTATTTTGCTTGTAATTTTTGGCCATGTTTAGGGTGCGATTTGAAAAATCATACTCTATGCGATTTTTACCACAAATCTCACTCTACTACATGTGCGATTATCAGTAAACATGCAATTTTGTCCATTTTTGACCCTCCAAAAATTGCACATTACCAAAAATTGCACCCTATTACATTTTGCCCCTGGTATGTTGTACATCATTTCCATAATGTACCCAAGTCATAAATTCATAATGGTGCTGTTATTGAGCACTACTGCATATAAGAAAATTATACGTCTGTGACATAGCATTGTCACGTAGTGGAACACTTTTTTTTTTTTTTTGAATGGGACTAGAGATCAATTGTTTGTCATTGCTGTTTAACACAAGAACGTTACAGCTTCAAAGAGATTGCTATAACATGCTGTATAATGACTTATTGTAGTATAATATTCCATATGAGATGTTCTATGTGTCAAATTATAAGTTTATGAGGGTACATCTGGAAGTACAGTCCATAGAGTTCTTCATGTAGACTTTTATTTCTATAGGTCACATCACATAATCCATATTAAGACTGTCATACTGTATGCAGATATTATCTTAAAAGTCTCTGAAAAAGAAGAAATACAGTTTTTTTTTTCATTTATTCAGGATCTAGGATAATGGGTTAACAAATATTATATATAGAGTATACTGTAATTTGACTGAGATCATGCACATTTAGAGCATTATGACAGCAATTTCCCGCAAGTCAAATCATTTTTTATTTGGTTTGCCTGAATGTAACTATTTTCACATTAAAACAATAATAAACAATATTACGTTAGAGAAGTCTTAGCTGTGTCTGTTGACAGATTTTATCTAATTTTGTAGCCAAACGAGAACAATTTAGCCACAAGCAATCATAAATTAAGAGATAATGCAAACTATACTGTCACAGAAAGTTAGTTATTATTTAGGCATAATATTGGTAAAATAGATGTGTGTAAAAAATATTGTACTTTACATTCTTTATGGTTTTTAATCATCCAACCAGTGGTTATTATAAATAGACATAGAGCCTAATTCACATGTGATCATGGAGCTGCTATTGTACTCAAATCGGTTAATGTTTTCTTACCATATAATTGCATTTGCATATGGCAACAGATATAAACTGTGGGCATGATAAAAAGTAAACCAGGAATAGGGGAAAAAAACACAGTAAAATTATGCAGTTACAGTGTTAGGTACAACGATGGGTTTCTTTGAAGGGTTACTTAGCAAAACTACTGTAGAACCACTTCCAGAATATAGTGATGTATCGTATTTGTCAAAAGACATACGTTTGGATAGTATAGCTACAGTAGTAGGTTGTCTAATGTAGGGGATTTCCTTGAGATCCATAATGTGAGAAATAATTTCTTGTCAGTTGTGACCAATATGGTCAAAAAAGGTATCACATCTAGGTGGGACTCTGGAAAAAGCCAGGGGTCAAAGTTTGCGAATAGCAAGGAGTTAGGACATAGAGTGACACGTAGATTAAAAGTGTGGTATTAGAGCAATAAAAGCTTTGAAACCTGCGAAAGCCCCTGGCCCAGATGGGTTCTCGGGTGATTTTTACAAAATGTTCCCAGATAAAATAGCTACCATTCTTACTTCTGTTTTTAATTATATATTGATCAATAACTCTATTCGCCCATATTTAAACTCAGCAATCATTAAAATGATCCCCAATTCAGGAAGAGACCTGACCCTCCCGGGATCATACCGTCCGATCTCATTATTAAATTGCGACTACAAATTGCTGACGAAGATCCTGGCGGAAAGGCTGAACCCTATTCTCCCACACATAATTCATCGCAACCAGACCGGTTTCAAATCCGGATGCCATTCAGTTAGGAATGTTAGGAAAGTATTAGCTGTCACACAACAATCAATCTCCCAAAAATCATCTAACACCCCTGAACTAATCCTAGCGGTAGATGCCGAAATGGACACACCATGTCAAAATTTGGCATTTCTCAACAATTCATCTCTTTTCTCCAAACCCTATATACAGCCCCCACATCCCAAATTGCATGCAACGGGTTTCTCTCCCCCCCATTTGAAATTCAGAGAGGTATGAGGCAGGGTTGCCCCCTGTCCCCCCTCCTCTTTGCATTAGCAATTGAACCTCTCACCATTGCTTTAAGATCGTCCCAATTATATTCAGGTATAAAAATCCACAGCGAAGAATTGAAATTAGCTCTATTTGCTGACGACTTACTCTTATTTGTTTCTGACCCACTCACATCCATCCCTGCCATAATGGCTTTAATAGACTCCTTCGGACCTATCTCAGGATACAAAATAAATATTGATAAAGCTGAAATTCTACCACTCACGAGGATGACACCGGATTTAGTGACACACCCCACCATTTCACAATTCAAAATTCAACCTGACAGCATCAAGTATCTTGGTATAACCATAACTAAAAGCCCATATTCCATGTATAAAGCGAACCTTACACCACTGATAAATAAAATCTCTTCACAACTAGAAATATGGACCAAACTTCCAATTTCACTCCTAGGCCGAGCAGAGGTTCTCAAGAGTATCGTTTTCCCAAAAATATTCTACCAACTACAAATGATCCCATGTATCATCCCAACCACTGACCTAAGCCTACTTGAAAAATGAATGTCTAAATTTCTTTGGTCAGGTAAGAATCCCAGGATGTCACTCCAAAAACTAATGCGCCCTAAACCACAAGGTGGCCTCAAAATTGCTAATTTCTCACTATGGGCCTTATTTTGGTTCATTCTTTCTGACAAAATCCTTCTTAGATGGACAAAACCATGTGCACTGCAGGGGGGACAGATGTAACATGTGCAGAGAGAATTAGATTTGGGTGAGTAATTTTGTTTCTGTGCAGGGAAAATACTGACTGCTTTATTTTTACACTGCAATATAGATCTCACTTTGAAGTAAAACCCCACCCAAATCTAATTCTCTCTGCACATGTTACATCTGCCCACCTGCAGTGCACATGGTTTTGCCCATCTAAGAAGGATTTTGTCAGAAAGAATGAACCAAAATAAGGCCCTATATTCCTGCTCTATACACTTTCGGTACATTGCTGACTGGATGTATAATAAATCTGTATATGTAGACTCTAGACTAGATGAAAACATCTTCCATCCATTCTCCCCTAGTGCATTATTACATTCTCCACTCTCAAAAATACCGCAACATATCCAAAACCATATTTTTTTCAAGGGTACATATAATGCTTGGTCCTTGATCAACAGAAGACTTCAGAGAAATGCCTCTATCTCCCCCTTTATCCCAATCTGGGGAAACCCCAACCTCCCTCCCTGACCAATACTGACTATTATCTTGACGGTAGCAAAAAAAATTATCCTGATACACTGGACATTACCTACAACTCCGACCGTAACCGAACTTAAAAGTAAATTATTCCAAATCTTACTATTTGACAAACGCTCACTGATGCTCAACCTATACGAAGCAAAAATCCCTTTCCTCAATAAATGGAAACCGTACATCACCTCCCTTGACGTAACTCAGCGTACACAAGTTATGGCATTTATAGATGAATAAGAGAAGACCTCAACAAGAAATACCCGCCCGTGCAGCTTATTGATACCTGACGTGTCCTATTCATACCCCCCCCTAGCCCTCTCTCCCCCCCTCCCCCCCCCCCCTTGTCTGGTTGACATTATTCTTAATAATAGTATCTCATACAAGTTTTGATTCTTTTACTTTTTATCTCTTTGCTGAATGTTAAGTGGTTATATTGGCATCTCATAGGACCGCGACTCCAAACCCAACTATTAAAAGCGAGCCTAAATTGCAAAAAAAAAAGTGTGGTATTAATATATAGCAATTAATGATTTTATGCCAACATTCATTGACATGTCTACAGGGCCACAAATTGTGAATCATAGTGGCTGGGAAAAAATACATTTTGGGCATCTACCCAATATGGAGTGTGCTGTCATAGTATTTGAACAACGTATCCTCTTTGACCTCTTTGACCAATAGGGTAAATTCAGTGTCCAACCTAAACTTAGTTTGGGCCCATAGTTTGGGAGTAATGGGTCTAAGAAGTTCCCTGTAGACCATTTTAGTTTTAAAAGTCTTTCGACAGAATTTATTAATGATAAGTGTAGGGGGTCTAATGAGGAAAGAACAAGGGTGGTGGCAGGTAAAGAAGTAATACAATGAAACAAATGTCTAATTGAAAAGAAACGTGGTAAACCAACAGTGGAGCGAATCTGACTGAACATGAGTCAAATATTTGCAAGATGAGTTTTGAGGTCCTTTTGATCAAAGCATCGAAATGCTGGGCTATCTAGTCCTGGGAGAAACATTGGGTTCCCCCATATTGGGAGCCATTCAGATCTCATAGGGTTTCTTCTTTTACATAGGGCCCACCATGCCTCATAAGTGTCTGCAAAGGAAATGTGAGAGTAAATTGCTATTGGAATCTGTGGTTTGGGGTTATGATGGAGGGCACCTGGGAAACATATGTAAAATAATGCACAGTCTAGTTCATGTAGTGAGAAATGGTTCAAGGAGCCAAATCCATGGCATATCTGGTCAGTAGCGCTCTTGAATACAGGAGCAAGTTTGGGAAACCAAGGCCTCTATCGGATTTTGGCTGCTGACATTTTGCAAGATAATCTGGGGTTTTTTAGACCTCCAAATGAAATTACTACATAATCTGGTGACTTTAAGGATATCAGCAGCTGAAAATTTAATGGGACGAAGTTGCATAATACATGTCAGTTTTGGAAAAAATTCTGCCTAGAAGGGAAAAAGGGAGATCATGTCATAAGTCAGTAGCATTTTTAATTTTAGTAACAGCTGGGAAAAATGTTTGCTTGCAAAGGGCATCAAGTGTATTGGGGATTTGGAGACACAAACATTTTGTATGTTTCGGTTTAATATTATGGAATGCAGGTTTGTGTTGAAGGAAAAAATCAGGAGGAGGGCCACGGAGACCAAGGAACTTGTATTTATTTATGTTGATTTTGTAGCCTTAGAAACTTCTGAACTGATTGATTTGAAGGGCTATCAGAATGGAGTGCATGGGATTTTTATAGAAGTAGGAGCATGTCATCTGCCAATAATATAACCCTCATGTCAAGGTCACTAATGCGTATGCCCTGATATAGCGGGGAAGATCATAGTGCAATTGCCAATGTCTCCAAAGCCAAGGCTAACAGAAGAGGGGACATGGGACAACCCTGTCTTATGCCCCTCAGTACCTGAACATTTTCTGACATAGTTTCATTACAGATTCTCCTAGATGATTATGATGACATGTATAAGGCCTGCAACCATGAGATAAACATTGGTGGAAGACCAAAATGATGCAGGTTGTCGTATAGGTGATCCCAGTGAACCATGACAAAGGTATTCTCCGCATCAAGAGAAGGTATGGCTTTTGGGGTATTTAACATGGTGCACTGGGAATCAATCACCACTGAGGGGACTCATCTAATATTCATGACAGGATTCCTCCCCATGACAAAACCTGTTTGGTCCTGGTGTATTAGAAGTGGAACTAATAACTTAAGACGTTTATAAAGGATCTTTGTGAGCAAAACCAAACAAGGTGCAGTTTTTGGTGCAAGTAGTTTATAGTAGTCTGATGTGAGCATGTCTGGACCCGAGGCTATGCCCGGTTTCAGAGAAGCTATGGAGTCTATCACCTCTTGAGGTGTGATATATCTGACAATGGATAAAAAGGCATCAGCAGGCAATTGAGGTAAAAGTAAGTGATTCCAGAATGCTTCAGCCTGAGTAGTATCTGAAGACAAGTGTGAGGTCAGAGGTGGTGTAAGTGTGGTCATCTAATTTTGGAGGGTGAATAGTTGATTTATTTCTGTATTTATTGAATTTAAAATCTTTGTTAAACATGTAACACGCCTCCATTTTAGAAAATATGGATTCATATTCTGTTTTGACAGTGATATAGTGTTATTTTGAAGCAGGGGAGGGTGTGGATTTAAATTCTTGAAAAGTGTCAGTCAGTTTTGCTTGGGCTGTTAAATATTCCTTAATTAACTGGCATTTTTGGTAGGCAGAGTGTGCAATAATCTCACCTTGGATAGTAGCTTTAGAAGCCTGCCAATATACTGGGAAGTCAGAAAGTAGTTTCAATGTTAGACAGGAAGAACGAGTCCAGGGCAGTCAAGACTGTTTCCCTCAATGTAGCAGAGGTAGCCAAGGATAATTTGCAACACCAGGATATAAAAGATTCCTTTCCTTCATCAATCTAAGTTTAATCCAGGTGACCGCATGGTCAGAGAAGGTAATCGGTTTGTTATTAGATTCCTTCACTTTAGGTAGTAGCCCGGCAGAAATCAGTAAGTAATCTATTCCGGATAGACTTCCCGTAGAAGCAGATAGACAGGTAAATTCTGTTTACAGTATGTTGGGTTTAGAACTCTCCAGACATCTAGTAAGTGCACTTTAGTGGCTAAGGCAATAACCCCAAATGGAGGCAGGCAAGTCTAATGTAAGGTCAGGAAATGTTTGTCTAGCTGAGGTAGAGCCACTAAATTCAGATCACCTCTAAAAATTATTGGCATGTGTAAAAACGGGGACAGAAGGGAAACAATCCTAAGAAAAAACTGCTTAGAGTATATATTTTGGGCATATACATTTAAACACACATATGGCTGGTTGGCATAGGACATTTTACACAATAAATAGTGGCCCTCAGAGTCCGAAGTGATGTTGATAATGTTTAGCTCAAATTGCCAGGCCTCTATCCCTAGAAGTAAACAAGAAAAAATAAAGTAGCGCTTGCGAAATGAGGAAAATCAATATAAAAATTTATTACACAATATAACAATAAATAAATATAGTGAGAAAATACACAATAAAAAATATATATATAATAAAATGCTCAAACTCTCAGTGGATGCCACTATTTGTGGGATGTTACTAGGATCCGTCCTATGTATGCCGTAAGGTGGATGAATGGATGGGAACCCAATAAAGTTCTTTTTTGAACTGAAACAATATATGAGGTCTCCAATTGGAAAATAAAAGTCAGCGAATTTTTAGAAGATGGAAATAATTACCACTGATTGTCCCTTGGGAGTCTTGTGTCCATATAGGACTGCTGAAAAAGCTGTGATCTCCGTGTGGGGTTTGTGGATAAATCTTCTCCGCTTGGTGATAACAAATATGGAGCCAGGTGGTGGGTCTCAAAGATGAAGGGTTGTTTTCCCAAAATATAAGGATGATAAACGGCTGGTTGGATCCAAATAGCGTGGTGTGGCAACAACAGTGAGAGGCCAGTGTGAGCAAGCAGCTTCCAACGCGTTTCACTGTCTCTAGGGACAGCTTTGTCAAGGATATGCTCTATCCCTAGAAGTGTAAGGGGTCATCACCGTCATTTTCCATTTAGATACATACATCAAAATCCATTTGCGCTTTTGGGGAGAGTTTATGCTGCCAACATTACAGCACCCAACTTTAAGGGACATCATAGCAAAAGCGATGGAAAAGATAGATACTGTAGTACTCACATGTTCCAGTACCAAGAGAGCAGTCATGGGCATTACTAACAGTTTATGAAGAGCTGCACCACCAGGTAATGGGACAAGAAGGGGGGTTGAGATGGGAAGACAAGGGGAATTGGGGGAGGGGCATATAGAAAACAATACAACAATATTTCTGTAAGATATTATAGATGAATATAAAAGGCAACATAAAGTTGCCTAACAGAGCTAAACTCCTAGGCCCTAGTGCTCTGTATGATAGTAGACAAAAAAAGCAGATTTGTATGCCAACTTCCAGAAATTAGGCACTGTTCTATCAAAAAAAAATTGTAGAAAATATAGGCCAGAAGTAGTAGCTTCAACTGGGTAGATGAATGGAGATGGACGCATATCACAAATAAACAATAATAAGGAACCGTGAGATGAAAACACAGGTGAATAATCAAGAAATCATCACAAGAAATCATTAAACGTGGAAAACGATACATAAAAATAACATTGTATGATAGTATGGACTTGCGATCTTGTAAAGGAAGAGAAAATATCACGTTCAGAAAAGGAGAAAAATAAATCAGTCGCAATCAGACATGTGGGTTTGTCAACGGGGGTAGGCAGCAGTTTCACATAGATATGATTCTGCGTCTTGGGGGGGTCATAAAATCTTTGAAGATGGAACTCTCAAAGATCCTGAGCCTGGCTGGGTATATGAAAGCAAACTTGCATCCATCTGGAATTAGGTGGGTGCAGACAGGCGCCAGTTAACAATTGGGGGGCCCATTTCACACTTCAGGGTGCCTATTTGGCCTCTGTGGGCCATTTAACATTGTTCCCTATGGAAAATCGGGTCAATTGGGACATTTAACATTGTTCCCTATGGGAACTGGCATGTGTGCTGGCATAATTGTGGCCTTAGGGGGACACTTTTCCATTTTTGGTTGACATGTTCTTCCATTTACCCTTTCTGGACTAGGATAGACCTGCTCCTGAAATCTATTTCAGGTATACCACTCTCCCTAGACCCATGGTCGTTCATTCTCACTCGTCCTTTTCCCTGCTTACACTATTCCTTGAATAAGTTGCTATCCCATATCCAAATCCCTTATTGCTAAAAGCTGGAAGTCCCCTGCCCCATAGCTGCAATGGAAAAGATCACCTATTACCTCCTCGATCATCCCCATAAATTTGATACTGTCTGGGGTCCTTAGCTCCTACATATGGCTCCCGTATCTTCTTCTTCTGATACCTGTGGATATCTCTGCTTTACCAGACCGCCCCTGCATCCCCACAGGGATTCACCTTTTTTTTTGCTGCAGTAAGTTTTCCTTTGATTTTGTATTTTCAAGTAACTGCAATTTGTATTTGTCTATATTTTATTACATATGCAAGAAAACATAATATATTTGTACCTGTTCCTGACCCTCTTATCTCCCTTTTCTCTCTGCCATGTCTTTCCCTTTTCCGCCTCCCTTCCTCTCACTCTTCCCCTTTCCTGTCTGCGCCCTCGCTCATGGTTTCCTTTTTATTTGTTCTAGTTTTAAATATGGAAAAAAAGAGAATGGTATTTTCCTTTTACCTACTGTGACTATACTTTGTATTGATTCTCTTAAAAAATAAAGAGTTTAAAAAAATGTATGCCCTTACAGTAGATAATGTGGAAGGACTAGTATGGCAATGCCTGGCAGCATCAGTTGCAGTACTAGTATTTAATTGCTGCACCTGCTCTTCTTTTAATTGATAGTTATCCATATAACAAATTAAAGTACACACTGCTAGGTATCACAGCACTTAATTTTAAGAGAACAAATGCAGCGGGGTAAAATACACAGAAGTAGTATAAACAACAGTTTTTTTTCCTACTTTTTAATGATGACTCTCACTGTGGATTATAACAGCATTTATATGTATGTTAATTAAGCAGTTGGGTACAATACACAAAAAAAGTAGTTCAAACAATAAAACAATATTTCTTTAACTACTTTTTAATGACAGCTCACACTGTGGGGTAACATATCACTTACATGTATGAGAGCAAACATAAGTAGGTACAAAAAAGCAACAGTTTGTACAAACAAATGTATTATGTCACAAATGACACTGTGAAGTCACATCGCCTATATTTTGAGTGGATACACATAGCACAGATGCAGCCACTGACTAGTGGATGGAGAGTGGATACAGCAGGGCACAGCAGTAGCCCCTGAATGGTGTGCATAGACATTGAAAACAACACAATGGAGAAAGTACAGCCCAGCAGTCACTGGGGTAAATTTACTAAGATGGGTGTTCTAATGAAGATGGGATGTTGCCCATAGCAACCAATGAGATTATATATATTATCTTCTAGAACAGGTATGTCCTCCAGCTGTTGTGAAACTTCACATCCCAGCATGCCTTGCCTCAGTTTTAGCATTCCCTAATAGCAAAACTGTGGCATGGCATGATGGGACTTGTAGTTTTACATCAGTTGGAGTTCCGCAGGTTGGACATGCCTCTTCTAGAAGGTGCTAAATAGATAAGTAGTAGAATCTGATTGGTTGATATGGGTAACATTCTATCTTCAAAAGAAATCCCATTTTAGTAAATTTACCCCACTGACTGTAGTAAATGACAGAGTGCATGGATACAATGCAATACAATGGAGATAGAAGAGCACAGTAGCCAGCACAGCAGCATGGACAATACGAAATGGTGTATCACTGCTATGATCCAATCCAAAACCCACAAGAATCCAATTGGGATGATGATGTTTTGCATCATTTTCCAATCTGAGAAAGGCAGGAAAACCCGAGCCAACACTCGGATCTGTTAAGTTCGGATCTCTGAGATCCGAGTATGCATAATTCTAGTTATAAGCAGTGTTTTATTACATGGAGGGCCAGATGTACTACTGTAAGCTTGAAAAGTGATAAAATAGAGAGTGATAAAGTACCAGACAATCAGATAATGACCGCAATGTATACAGGCTGTGTATTAAAAATGACAGCTAGCAGCTGGTTCGTTGCGATTTACCACTCTACAGTGTATCCCTTTTAAAGGCTTTGTATATTTAGCCTATAATCTATTAAGGTAATAAAATACTGTTTTAGGTCAGAAGCTACATTCATCAATACACTTGATTGCAGTATGCAAAGTAAAAGGCTATATGTAAAGAAAAAAGGGGTTAACATTTCTAATTCTGTGTATTCATAAAATGTCCTCCTCGAGTGTAAAATGTGAATATCACCTGGGACTGCGGTTATGCAGTTGTACAGGAAGAACATTAACAAATTTAAGCCAGATTGAATCTAAAATAATGAATCTGATAAGAAGACATGTTGAGCAGATGATTGAAATTATTTTAACATGAGCTATTTTCCAGTTCTCCAATCACATTTTAAATCAAGCTTTCTTGTCAGTTACCTCCATGTAAACTGATGACTATGATATTTTCTCTGCAGAGAAGCTCAGCGCAATGAAAATTGTTGCAGGAAACAATAAAGATGTATAGTACATCACATTTCCATGTCCTTTTATACTGAAATATAGAAATAAATGCAAATGTCCATATACAGTAAAACCTGAGATCTAAAGTCTAAATAAATTATAAGGGCACGGTAGTGCCCTTATATTAAGGCTGAATCCAACAAACGGATTTTTCCCATAGGGAACTTTTCGGATGGGGGCATGGTGTTTGAGGGACTGCACCTCAAAAGTGACTGGGCGTACCGAGCTGAAATTTGGCATGTACGCGTAGAATCGTCAACCGGTGCTGCGTGCCAAATTTCAGGGCGAAATATAAAAAAATGACCAATTAGGAGCGATCTAAACTTCCAACTGCCAGTTTTTTTCTGACACTTCAGAAATGACACTTTGTCACCCATGTTAGTCTATGAGGGTTTTTTTGGGAAGGCATAACTCGGGGTAGAGGAACAATTGAGACTTGGGGTTTGTTTTATTAGGTAGATATTGTCCCAGTGGAGTGCCTTTTGGGGTTGAGGATTTTCAGATAGGTGCAGTTTTTTTTATATTTAGTGAAACATCCCCCATTATAGAGATAGGAGATGTCAACTTGTTGCGCAGCCGCAGAAGACATCACCTGGGGGAGTACACAGAGTGGCTTCAGTCGGGTGCACCAAGATGGCCGACGGAGATGCGACCTCCGAGCACCCGCTGTGACAAGCTCATACCTGGTCCCCTGGTCACTAAATGCGGGCAGGACTTGGCTAGTGGGACCCCTCTTGATCCCCTGAAGCGGGGGATATGGCCGGCATGGGGCAGCGGAGTCAGGGTGACCGCTCGCGGCCGTCTGCAGATTGCGGCCTACACTATAGCCGGAAGCCGCGGCCTAGATTTGAAAGCCCGGCCGCGGCGCGCGCTCCGGAGCGGGCGCACGGCGCAAATTGTTATGCAAAGACGCCGCAGACTCGCTCCTCCGTGGGATCCACTGCCTCGACCTCAAGCCCACCACAACTAGACCCACCATGACCGCAGCCTCCTCCGCGGGATCCGCTGCCTCTGTCACTATGGGACCCGCTGCTTCAGGCTCCACAAGACCAGTGATCGTGCCGCAACCTCCACCATGGGACCACAGCTGCTGCTGCCTCCATGATATCCTGACACAGACCACTGGAAAGCATTCTGCCACCATGCTGTCTTAGGTACACTTGTACTTGTAGGGAAGAAGGGGAGGGTGCAGGGTTGGGGACACACATACCTGTCTTTCTCTCTATCCCCCTTGGCTATTCTCCTTCTTTCTCCTCACTCTCTTTACACTCTGCTTCTCTCTCTGCTCTCTCCTTCTCTCTGCTCTCTCTCTGCACTCTATCTCTCTGCACTCTATCTCTCTCCTCTCTCCTTGCTCTCTCTTTCTCTGTACTCTCCTTCTCTCTCTCTGCAATCCTCTTCTCTCTCTCTCTGTGTACTCTACTCTCCCCTCTCTGTGTACTCTCCTCTCTCTGTGTACTCTCCTCTCTCTCTTTGCACTCTCCTTTATCTTTCTGCACTCTGATTCTCTTTCTCTCAGCACTCTCCTCTCTCTGCACTCGCCTCTCTCTCTCTGCACTCTCCTTCTCTATCTCTCTCTGCACTCTCCTCTCTCTCTCTCCCTGCTCCTCTCTCTCTCCACTCTGTGGGGTATTCAATGCCGCAGCGAACGGCTGGCGAGGGGGTTAAACAGCGAGGATTGCTGAAAACCAGCGATCCTCGCTGTTTAACCCCTGCGTCGGCCGCTCGCTCTATTCAACGTACTGGGGAAATCCTCGCCATCACAGGACGGCGAGAATTCCCCAAAACAGCGAGACCCGCAGCTGCTGCAGAAAACTTGCAGTTTTTAGCCGCGGGTCTCGCTGGTTCTGGAGCCGCATCCGCCAATTCCCCCTCGCTCAAAAAACGGAGCGAGGGGGAATTGGCGGATGCGGAGGCTGTAAGTAAGTAATAGCCTGCACCCCACCCCTCTTGTGTGTGCCTGCCCTTTCCTGCAAGTGACAGCATGCCTTCCTTAAGTTCCTTGTCTCACCTGCACATGCCTGCCGATGACCCCCACAAATCTGCTTACTTCGCTCTTGCTTGTGAGCATGCCTGCGCCACCCCTGCAACAGCCTGCCCATTCTCCTCTCACTCTCGATCTGACACTATGGGGGAAATTTACCAATATGAAAAACCTACTTTCTCGTATTGGTATTTCCCCTACGACTGCATACGACTGTTTCAGTCGTATGCAAAGTCATGTTCCGGAGGGGAAATTACAAAGCAGTCATATACGACTGCTTTGTAACCCTCCGATGGTGTAACCATTTGTATTAGCGGCACATATATACGGCTGCTAATACGAATTCGTACAGGCAGTCTGCACGGATCAGTCAGATCCGTGCAGGCTGCAGTGTGTAAAAAAAATTGAAAAATTAAATAAATTTAAAAAAAACCCAGCGTGGGGTCCCCCCCACAGCTGTAACCAGCACCAGGCTGAAGGGGCCGGTAATAAAAAATCAGGGAACCCGACAAATAGGGGTTCCCCAATTTTTAACAACCTGCCCCAGGCTCCAGGTCTGGGTCTGGTTCCCAAAATACGGGGGATGAAATGACTAGGGGTCCCCCGTATTTTAAGAACCAGCCCCAGGCCAAACCAGCCAGCAGGGTAATGCCACAGCCGGGGGGGAGACTTTTTATACAAGTCCCCCCGGCCAAAGCATTAACCCCCTGACCAGTCAGCCTGGGTCCCCCCCCTCCAGGAGTTACCTGACCAGGCTGAAGCCTGGTGCTATCCTCGATGCCCCTGGGCGGTGGGCATCGAGCTGATTGTGGTGTAAAAAATAGAATGATCTATTTTCTAATACTGGGGCACTATGAGTCCCAGCAAGCCTCCCCCGCAAGCTGGGACTTGGAGAACCACAAGTCCCAGCCTGCGGGGCATTAAAGGGCCCGCTGGGTCTTGTAGTGCCACAGTATTAAAAATAGTAAAATAAAACACACTGACACACACTTAAAATAAAACTTTAATACATACAAAGCCCATACATACTGATACTTACCTATCTTCTTCCCGTAGGTAGCGCTGGTCCTGTGTCGTCTTCTGGCTCCATGTCAACGTCGCTGTCCATGTCGTCCTCGCTGTCAGCGGTCCGGAGTCCGACGAAATCCATGGAGGAAGCTGTGGAAGGAAACCATACTCACCTGTCCCAGGGCGACGTAGTCCAGGTAAAGGTCTTTGCAAAAAAACAAACCGACACGCGAAACCAGCCGGACAGCAGAGCCGCACAGTGTTTGTGTACATTGTGCAGCTCCGCCTCCCAAATGCCGCTATTGGACGCCTTGCGGCCTAGCGGCCGATCAGGAGCCGTGTCGGTTTTTTTTTTTTGCGTGGGTGTTTTACACAACTTCAGTACGGCTGCTTAGTACATCAGGAACCACCATTCGTTTGAATGGTGATTCCTGTCGTATTCTATCGATGGTGTAGACATTCTTTTGAATGGTGATTCCTGTCGTATTCTATCGATGGTGTAGACATTCGTATTTGTAAATACAAATACGAATGTTCCATCTTTAGGAATACGAATTGTTGTATTTTCGGGATTGTAAATCCCGAAAATACAAATTCGTAAAAAGAGGTGTATTTCTCCCTACGAATACATCTTTTTTCTACGAATCCATTTTGGTAAATGTCCCCCTATGGCATTATGGTGTAAACTCTTGGTCCATTTGTCCCTATTTTCTTTTTAAATTGTCCACTCGTGTATGTGTGGCAAAATGTATATTGGGCATCAGTGTGTGGCATAATGTATAATGGAGATTACAGTGTGTGATGTAATGACGTAATCAAGAATAGATTTGAAGCAAAAGTTAAAAAAAAACCATAAGGCGGGTCAAGGGGCAGGGCTGGGGGCGGGTCAATGGGTGGGCTGTGGGTGTGTCAAGGAGCGGGTCACTGTCCGGGAATCGCTCAACACAAAGGTGGTAACCCTACCCCCATCTCGCTCAGCTTCACCCCCATCTCGCTCCCTGTCGAATCACCCCCATCTCGCTCATCACCTCACCCCCATTTTGCTCCCAGTCACCTCACTCCCATCTCGCACCTCACCCCCATCTAGCTCCTCATCACCTCACCACCATCTTGCTCCCCATCACCTCAGCCCCTCTCGCTCACCGTGGAATCACCACACCGTCTCACCACAGTTGGTGTATTTCTATTTTAAGGGTACATGAGTTGACCCAGGAGGGCACAGGGGCAAATTCTATTTCTACTTTTCTTGTGTGTGTATATATATATATATATATATAGTTTCTGTATGTTGGAAGCAGGCACTCACCAAAAACGAACTTAGAGCAAGTTGAAATAGACGGTTTAATCAATCATCATGTATGTCGACGTTTCGATCCGCCACAGGGATCTTTGTCAAGACAAGAAATGTCACAAGCGAGACAGGCAGCACCAGGGAGTGTACATGTATAGTGTCAGTGGTCAGCTTTTATGGAGTCACTGTGCTTAATTGAGATACACCCACTTCCTGTTAAACACAAAACCGGAAGTAGGGTGAAAAGTGTCATCAGCGTTAATCTAAAGACTCAATATTAGATTCTACAGAGAGCCCTGTTAGCGATTAGCTCATGTCAGGAGTTTCTATTATGTGGCTGGCGTGCAGGCTAGATAATTTGGAGGAGAAGACGCAAACACGCGAGACAGGAAGCAGCGTGCGTTCCACCGCCGTGGAACGCACGAGCTTCCGGGTATTCGGCTAGGATGAACCAGCCGGATGTTAATCACCAAGTAATGGAGCAACCAGGATATAGCTTGCGCTCCAATGAAATGGAACGCACGCAAACCCGGAAGTGGGAAGCACATATGCTTGACATTGCTGGCGCTTATATCAGGTATTCCCTGATATGAATGAATTTATAAGCGCGCTGCATATTATTCCTGACAAGTAACCAATCAACTAAAAATTAATAGTATAATCATTATATAATTAGAAAGACTAGGTTTGATCCTTATATTAGGTGACCATAAATAACCGACCATAACACACTACCTGATACATCACATGACATGATATCTACGCAACTTCATAATTATGCATATAAAAACATAAACAGACTGACAGACTACCTACTAGTGGTCTGTTCATAGAAAAAATGACGACAAAAAATTATTTTTCAAGAAAAATAATAATTATAAAAAATAAAAATATAGAAAAATGAAATAAAAATTGAAAAAAGTATCAGCACTGTCTAGAATAGACTAGAAAAAATTAATTTTTGTATTACAAGAAAATATTGTAAGAGATATATTCATTAAGGCCCCGCGGGGCTACTGTCCCCAGATCATAAATCCACCGAGCCTGACGTTGGTGCAATTTTTTCGCACGGTCACCGCCACGTAATGAAGGTGGTATGAAATCGATGAGCATACATCGTAGACTGGCCACCGAGTGTCCATGTATTAAAAAATGTTTCGCCACCGGTTTGTCCGATTTTTTACTCTCCAGGGCCTGGCGGATGGAAAGACGATGATTCGCCATACGCTCCCTGAAGCACCTTGTGGTTAATCCCACGTAATATAGTCCACATGGACAAATCAGGATATATATGACGAAGGATGCGGTGCATGAAAGCCTGTGCCGTATCTTTATTTTCTTCCCAGTATGAGGGTGCGGGAATGTTTGTCCAATCAACATCGATCGACAGGTGGTGCAGTCCGCACAACGAACACACCCGAGGCGTTGTGTTGGTAACCAAGTGGCTGTACCAATGTTAGGTTGTACTTGTGGCCTCATAAGCATCTGCTTCAGGTTTGGTCCACGCCGAAACGATTGCATAGGTGGTATTTTGCTTACATGGCCCATTCGTGTATCTGTAGCCACAATTGGCCAGTACTTTTTAATGGCTTTACCCATGTCGTCTGATGCTGTATTGAATGTGGACGCGAAAATCATGCGATCCTGCCCAGATTTTTTTGGTGGATTCAACTGCTCTTTATGGTACCTGCTGCGTGCTTTGTAGAGGCATCTGTTAATGGTTGTCTGTTGGTAACCTCTTTCGAGGAACCGTGAACACATCTCCTCAATTTGTACCTGTGCCATAGACTCAGATGAGTTGTTCCGAAGAACACGTATGAATTGGGAAATAGGGAGGCTTTCCTTCAGGGGACACGGATGGTGGCTTGTAGCGTAAAGCAAGGAGTTACGATCTGTATCTTTACGATATAATGTGAATCCAATCTGTCCATCGTTTTTAAACAAAGTAACGTCCAGAAAGTTAATCTTGGTAGCAGAGATATTAAATGTAAAACGAATGGTGGTGTCCAGCATATTAAGGTGATCTATCATCACCTTAATATGCTGGACACCACCATTCGTTTTACATTTAATATCTCTGCTACCAAGATTAACTTTCTGGACGTTACTTTGTTTAAAAACGATGGACAGATTGGATTCACATTATATCGTAAAGATACAGATCGTAACTCCTTGCTTTACGCTACAAGCCACCATCCGTGTCCCCTGAAGGAAAGCCTCCCTATTTCCCAATTCATACGTGTTCTTCGGAACAACTCATCTGAGTCTATGGCACAGGTACAAATTGAGGAGATGTGTTCACGGTTCCTCGAAAGAGGTTACCAACAGACAACCATTAACAGATGCCTCTACAAAGCACGCAGCAGGTACCATAAAGAGCAGTTGAATCCACCAAAAAAATCTGGGCAGGATCGCATGATTTTCGCGTCCACATTCAATACAGCATCAGACGACATGGGTAAAGCCATTAAAAAGTACTGGCCAATTGTGGCTACAGATACACGAATGGGCCATGTAAGCAAAATACCACCTATGCAATCGTTTCGGCGTGGACCAAACCTGAAGCAGATGCTTATGAGGCCACAAGTACAACCTAACATTGGTACAGCCACTTGGTTACCAACACAACGCCTCGGGTGTGTTCGTTGTGCGGACTGCACCACCTGTCGATCGATGTTGATTGGACAAACATTCCCGCACCCTCATACTGGGAATAAAATAAAGATACGGCACAGGCTTTCATGCACCGCATCCTTCGTCATATATATCCTGATTTGTCCATGTGGACTATATTACGTGGGATTAACCACAAGGTGCTTCAGGGAGCGTATGGCGAATCATCGTCTTTCCATCCGCCAGGCCCTGGAGAGTAAAAAATCGGACAAACCGGTGGCGAAACATTTTTTAATACATGGACACTCGGTGGCCAGTCTACGATGTATGCTCATCGATTTCATACCACCTTCATTACGTGGCGGTGACCGTGCGAAAAAATTGCACCAACATGAGGCTCGGTGGATTTATGATCTGGGGACAGTAGCCCTGCGGGGCCTTAATGAATATATCTCTTACAATATTTTCTTGTAATACAAAAATTAATTTTTTCTAGTCTATTCTAGACAGTGCTGATACTTTTTTCAATTTTTATTTCATTTTTCTATATTTTTATTTTTTATAATTATTATTTTTCTTGAAAAATAATTTTTTGTCGTCATTTTTTCTATGAACAGACCACTAGTAGGTAGTCTGTCAGTCTGTTTATGTTTTTATATGCATAATTATGAAGTTGCGTAGATATCATGTCATGTGATGTATCAGGTAGTGTGTTATGGTCGGTTATTTATGGTCACCTAATATAAGGATCAAACCTAGTCTTTCTAATTATATAATGATTATACTATTAATTTTTAGTTGATTGGTTACTTGTCAGGAATAATATGCAGCGCGCTTATAAATTCATTCATATCAGGGAATACCTGATATAAGCGCCAGCAATGTCAAGCATATGTGCTTCCCACTTCCGGGTTTGCGTGCGTTCCATTTCGTTGGAGCGCAAGCTATATCCTGGTTGCTCCATTACTTGGTGATTAACATCCGGCTGGTTCATCCTAGCCGAATACCCGGAAGCTCGTGCGTTCCACGGCGGTGGAACGCACGCTGCTTCCTGTCTCGCGTGTTTGCGTCTTCTCCTCCAAATTATCTAGCCTGCACGCCAGCCACATAATAGAAACTCCTGACATGAGCTAATCGCTAACAGGGCTCTCTGTAGAATCTAATATTGAGTCTTTAGATTAACGCTGATGACACTTTTCACCCTACTTCCGGTTTTGTGTTTAACAGGAAGTGGGTGTATCTCAATTAAGCACAGTGACTCCATAAAAGCTGACCACTGACACTATACATGTACACTCCCTGGTGCTGCCTGTCTCGCTTGTGACATTTCTTGTCTTGACAAAGATCCCTGTGGCGGATCGAAACGTCGACATACATGATGATTGATTAAACCGTCTATTTCAACTTGCTCTAAGTTCGTTTTTGGTGAGTGCCTGCTTCCAACATACAGAAACTATATATGGGATTCCGATTCCCTTAGAGTGGAGCACGCCCTGTTGCCCTGTGATTTACCTGTGTGCGGATCCTCCTACCAATATATATATATATATATATATATATATATATATATATATATATATGCAAGTCGGTCGGTCGGCACTCTAGCTGGGGTGATGACGTACCGTGGTGCCTTCCAAGGGTAATGGGTATTTGCAGGAAAGATAGGCGTCACTCACGGATTTGATGAAAAAAAAGTGTATTAAATATACAACATGGTGTCACAGAAAAACCCGACGTTTCGAGGCTATGCGCCCCTTCTTCACACCTTGAAGAAGGGGCGCATAGCCTCGAAACGTCGGGTTTTTCTGTGACACCATGTTGTATATTTAATACACGTTTTTTTTCATCAAATCCGTGAGTGACGCCTATCTTTCCTGCAAATATATATATATATATATATATATATATATATATATATTAGGAAGAAAAGGGCACTCAGGGACTCCTGATAACCAGTGAAGACAAGTGGGCAAATTTATTCCATCTAAAGACAGCGGCAGCATGTGTGTGCAGGCTGACCGCGGGATTCCCTGAGCAGCTCTCTATGTTTTCCGCAGCATCTCTCCCTCCCTGCGCATGTGTCTGCTCTCTGCTGTGTCGAGCCATGACTGTAGGACAGGAGTCAGGCCAGCGTGGGCTGATGAAAAGGAGTAGAAGCGAAGAGAAGCACGGTGCCTGCTACTGAACCAGAAGAAACGCGGGTCCCAGTGGCTAAAGGGTGGAGATCCAAGCTCCGGTAGGTGGAGAAGAAGGCTGCATGGCACCTGAAAATGAAATTGATCCAACGTGTCCCCAAAAGCAGCCTCCTTTCAAGCCCAGGTTAGTAACTACTACACACACACAATAGCCCACAGCCTTACTCTAACTATACACCCCCTCCCCTGCAAGCCTAACTATCTATACACCCTTCCTCCGCAAGCCTAACTATCTATACACCCCCTCCCCCCCCCACTGTATAGAAGGACACCCCCTGGGTAGCGGGACACCCCCGGCCGCTCCCCCCTGGGTAGTATGACACCCCAGGCCGCTCCCCCCTGGGTAGCGGGACACCCCCCGGCCGCTCCCCCCTGGGTGAAGAGAGACACCCCCGGCCGCTCCCCTGTGGGTAGTATGACACCCCAGGCCGCTTCTTATATATCGTAGGACACCCCAGACCGCTCCCCCTGTGTAGTGGGCCGCTCCCCCTGTGTAGTAGGACACCCCAGGCCGCTCCCCCTGTGTAGTGGGACACCCCAGGCCGCTCCACATGTGTAGTAGAACACCCCAGGCCGCTCTGTTTGTGTAGTAGGACCCCCCAGGCCGCTCCCCCTGTGTAGTAGGACCCCCCAGGCCGCTCCCCCTGTGTAGTAGGACACCCCCGGCCGCTCCACCTGTATCGAAGGACACCCCAGGCCGCTCCACCTGTATCGTAGGACACCCCAGGCCGCTTCCCCTGTGTAGTAGGACACTCCAGGACGCTCCATCTGTATCGTAGGACACCCCAGGCTGCTCCACCTGTGTAGTAGGACACCCCAGGCCGCTCCCCCTATGTTGCGGAACACCCCCGGCCGCTCCCCCCTGGGAAGCGGGACACTCCCGGCCGCTCCCCCCTGGGAAGCGGACACCCCTGGCTGCTCCCCCCTGGGTAGCGGGACACCCTCGGCCGGTCCCCCCTGGGAAGCGGGACACCCCCGTCCGCCCATCCCTGGGAAGCGGGACACCCCCGTCCGCTCCCCCCTGGGTAGTGGGACACCCCCTTCCGCTCCCCCCTGGGAAGCGGGACACCCCCGGCCGCTCCCCCCCTGTGTAGTGGGACACCCCAGGCCTCTCCCCCTGTGTAGTGGGACACCCCAGGCCGCCTCCCCTGTGTAGTGGGACACCCAAGGCCGCTCCCCCTGTGTAGTGGGACACCCCAGGCCGCTCCAACTGTATCGTAGGACACCCCATGCCGCTCCAACTGTATCGTAGGACACCCCAGGCCGCTCCCCCTGTGTAGTAGGATACCCCATGCCGCTCTACCTGTGTAGTAGGACACCCCTGGCCGCTCCCCCTGTGTAGTAGGACACCCCTGGCTGCTCCCCCTGTGTAGTAGCACACCCCAGGCCGCTCCCTCTGTGTAGTAGAACACCACAGGCCGCTCCCCCTGTGTAGTAGGACAACCCAGGCCGCTCCCCCTGTGTAGTAGGGCACCCCAGGCCGCTTCTTATGTATCGTAGGACACTCCAGGCCGCTCCATCTGTATCGTAGGACACCCCAGGCCGCTCCCCCTGTGTAGTAGGATACCCCAGGCCGCTCCACCTGTGTAGTAGGACATCCCAGGCCGCTCCCCCTGTGTAGTAGGACACCCCAGGCCGCTCCCCCTGTGTAGTAGGACACCCCAGGCCGCTCCCCCTGTGTAGTAGGACACCCCAGGCCGCTCCCCCTGTGTAGTAGGACACCCCAGGCCGCTCCCCCTGTGTAGTAGGACACCCCAGGCCGCTCCCCCTGTGTAGTAGGACAACCCAGGCCGCTCTCCCTGTGTAGTAGGACACCCCAGGCCGCTTCTTATGTATCGTAGGACACCCCAGGCCGCTTCTTATGTATCGTAGGACACCCCAGGCCGCTCAACCTGTATCGTAGGACACCCCAGGCCGCTCAACCTGTATCGTAGGACACCCCAGGCCGCTCCCCCTGTGTAATAGAATACCCCAGGTTGCTCCACCTGTGTAGTAGGACACCCCAGGCCGCTCCACCTGTATCAGAGGACACCCCAGGCCGCTCCCCCTGTGTAGTAGGACACCCCAGGCCGCTCCCCCTGTGTAGTAGGACACCCCAGGCCGCTCCCCCTGTGTAGTAGGACACCCCAGGCCGCACCCCCTGTGTAGTAGGACACCCCAGGCTGCTCCCCCTGTGTAGTAGGACTACCCAGGCCGCTCCCCCTGTGTAGTAGGACACCCTAGGCCGCTCCCCCTGTGTAGTAGGACCCCGCAGGCCGCACCCCCTGTGTAGTAGGACACCCCAGGCCGCTCCCCCTGTGTAGTAGGACACCCCAGGAAGCTCCCCCTGTGTTGTCGGACACCCCAGGCCGCTCCCCCTGTGTAGTAGGACACCCCAGGCCGCTCCCCCTGTGTAGTAGGACACCACAGGCCGCTCCCCCTGTGTAGTAGGACACCCCAGGCCGCTCCCCCTGTGTAATAGGACACCCCAGGCCGCTCCCCCTGTGTAGTAGGACACCCCAGGCCGCTCCCCCTATGTAGTAGGACACCCCAGGCCGCTCCCCCGTGTAGTAGGACACACCAGGCCGCTCCCCCTGTGTAGTAGGACACCCTACTCCGCTCCCCCTGTGTAGTAGGACACCCCAGGCCGCTCCCCCTGTGTAGTAGGACCCCCCAGGCTGCTCCTCCTGTGTAATAGGACCCCCCAGGCCACTCCCCCTGTGTAGTAGGACCCCCCAGGCCGCTCCCCCTGTGTAGTAGGACCCCCCAGGCCGCACCCCCTGTGTAGTAGGACACCCCAGGCCGCTCCCCATGTGTAGTAGGACACCTCAGCCTGCTTCCCCTGTGGACTAGGACACCCCAGGCCGCTCCCCCTGTGTAGTGGGACACCCCAGGCCGCTCCACCTGTGTAATAGGATACCCCAGGCCGCTCCACCTGTGTAGTGGGACACCCCGGGCCGCTACCCCTGTGTAGTGGGACACCCCAGGCCGGTCCCCCTGTGTAGAAGGACACCCCGGGCCGCTCCCCCTGTGTAGTAGGACATCCCGGGCCGCTCCCCCTGTGTAGTAGGACAGCCCGGGCCACTCCCCCTGTGTAGTAGGACCCCCCGGGCCGCTCCCCCTGTGTAGTAGGACACCCCGGGCCGCTCCCCCTGTGTAGTAGGACCCCCCAGGCCGCTCCCCCTTTGTAGTAGGACCCCCCAGGCCGCACCCCCTGTGTAGTAGGACACCCCAGGCCGCTCCCCATGTGTAGTAGGACACCTCAGCCTGCTTCCCCTGTGGACTAGGACACCCCAGGCCGCTCCCCCTGTGTAGTGGGACACCCCAGGCCGCTCCACCTGTGTAGTGGGACACCCCGGGCCGCTCCCCCTGTGTAGTGGGACACCCCAGGCCGCTCCCCCTGTGTAGTAGGACACCCCGGGCCGCTCCCCCTGTGTAGTAGGACACCCCGGGCCGCTCCCCCTGTGTAGTAGGACAGCCCGGGCCACTCCCCCTGTGTAGTAGGACCCCCCGGGCCGCTCCCCCTGTGTAGTAGGACACCCCGGGCCGCTCCCCCTGTGTAGTAGGACCCCCCGGGCCGCTCCCCCTGTGTAGTAGGACACCCCAGGCCGCTCCCCCTGTGTAGTAGGACACCCCAGGCCGCTCCCCCTGTGTAGTAGGACACCCCAGGCCGCTCCCCCTGTGTAGTAGGACACCCCAGGCCGCTCCCCCTGTGTAGTTGGACACCCCAGGCCGCTCCCCCTGTGTAGTAGTACACCCCAGGCCGCTACCAATGTGTAGTAGGACACCCAGGCCGCTCCCCCTGTGTAGTAGGACACTCCAGGCCGCTTCTTATGTATCGTAGGACACCCCAGGCCTCTCTGCCTGTGTAGTAGGGTACCCCAGGCCGCTCTACCTGTGTAGTAGGATACCCCAGGCCATTCCCCCTGTGTAGTAGGACACCCCAGGCCGCTCCCCCTGTGTAGTAGGACACCCCAGGCGGCTTCCCCTGTGTAGTAGGACCCCCCAGGCCGCTCCCCCTGTGTAGTATGACCCCCCAGGCCGCACCCCCTGTGTAGTAGGACACCCCAGGCAGCTCCCCCTGTGTAGTAGGACCCCCCAGGCCGCTCCCCCTGTGTAGTAGGACCCCCCAGGCCGCACCCCCTTTGTAGTAGGACACCTCAGCCTGCTTCCCCTGTGGACTAGGACACAGCAGGCCGCTTCTTATGTATTGTAGGACACCCCGGGCCGCTCCCCCTGTGTAGTAGGACACCCCGGGCCGCTCCCCCTGTGTAGTAGGACACCCCGGGCTGCTCCCCCTGTGTAGTAGGACAGCCCGGGCCGCTCCCCCTGTGTAGTAGGACCCCCCGGGCCGCTCCCCCTGTGTAGTAGGACCCCCCGGGCCGCTCCCCCTGTGTAGTAGGACCCCCCGGGCCGCTCCCCCTGTGTAGTAGGACACCCCAGGCCGCTCCCCCTGTGTAGTAGGACACCCCAGGCCGCTCCCCCTGTGTAGTAGGACACCCCAGGCCGCTCCCCCTGTGTAGTAGGACACCCCAGGCCGCTCCCCACGTGTAGTAGTACACCCCAGGCCGCTACCCCTGTGTAGTAGGACACCCAGGCCGCTCCCCCTGTGTAGTAGGACACTCCAGGCCGCTTCTTATGTATCGTAGGACACCCCAGGCCTCTCTGCCTGTGTAGTAGGATACCCCAGGCCGCTCTACCTGTGTAGTAGGATACCCCAGGCCGTTCCCCCTGTGTAGTAGGACACCCCAGGCCGCTTCCCCTGTGTAGTAGGACCCCCCAGGCCGCACCCCCTGTGTAGTAGGACCCCCCAGGCCGCACCCCCTGTGTAGTAGGACACCCCAGGCAGCTCCCCCTGTGTAGTAGGACCCCCCAGGCCGCACCCCCTGTGTAGTAGGACACCTCAGCCTGCTTCCCCTGTGGACTAGGACACAGCAGGCCGCTTCTTTTGTATTGTAGGATACCCCAGGCCGCTCCCCCTGTATAGTAGGATACCCCAGCCTGCTTCCCCTGTGTAGTAGGACACCACATGCTGCTCGCCCTGTGTAGCGGGACACCGCAGCCTATAACCCTAACCATGCGCACACACCCCGCAGCCTATAACCCTACCCATGCACACACACACACCCCGCAGCCTATAACCCTAACCATGCACACACACACCACGCAGCCTATAACTCTAACCATGCGCGCACACACAAACATACCCCGCAGCCTATAACCCTAACCATGCGCACACACACACACAGCCTATAACCCTAACACTGCGCACACACACACAGGTCCCCCGCAGCCTATAACCCTAACCATGCGCACACACATACAGGTCCCCCGCAGCCTATAACCCTAACCATGCGCACACACACCCACACCCCGCAGCCTATAACCCTAACCATGCGCACACACACCCCGCAGCCTATAACCCTAAGTATACACACCGCGCAGCCTATAACCCTAACCATACACATCCCCTTAGCAGCCTATAACCATAACCATGCACACACCCTGCAGCCTATAACAGTAACCATGCACACACCCTACAGCCTATAACCCTAACCATGCACACACCCTGCAGCCTATAACCCTAACCATGCACACACCCTGCAGCATTTAACACTAACCATGCACACACCCTGCAGCCTATAACCCTAACCATACACACACCCTGCAGCCTATAACCCTAACCATGCACACACCCTGCAGCCTATAACCCTAACCATGCACACACCCTGCAGCCTATAACCCTAACCATGCACACCCCCTGCAGCCTATAACCCTGCAGCCTATAACCCTAAACATACACCCCCCCCCCCACAGCCTATAACTCTAACCATACACTTAGCTTATAACCCTAACCATACACACACACACATCCCGCAGCCTATAACCCTAAACACACACCTCCCCTTCGCAGCCTATAACCGTAACCATGCACACACCCTGCAGCCTATAACCGAAACCATGCACACACCCTTGAGCCTATAACCCTAACCATGCACACACCCTGCAGCCTTTAACCCTAACCATACACACATACCGCAGCCTATAACCCCTAACCATACATACACCCCCAGCCTATAACCCTAACCATACACACACACCGCAGCCTATAACCCTAACCATACATACACATACCCAGCTCTTTTCTGACGGCTCCATCACCTGAGCTTCAAGTGAGGTCTGCTGCTCCTATGTTCATTTCTTTTAATTAATTGGGACGCCAGCACCTTAAGTTACATTGTTTTACCATTAATTACATGTGATTTATGTATATTTTTGTATATATTATGTGTTTATAAAAAAAAAATTATATTTCAATTGAACTGAGACTTGTGTTATTATCGAAAAGGGGGACCTATATTACATTTAATTTTTTACTTTTATCAAAGGTATAATTGCTAATGCTGTGACGGCTTTCCAATTGTTTTCTTTTATTTCTTACAAGCTGGTTTGCTTGTTATCATATGCGGCTTTCCTTGGCTATTAACTGTTTTATTCAATATAGCACCAGAGGTATGGTGTGACTCATTACCTCCCACCCTTTTTTATACACTAAAATAGGTCACATTCCTCTTATTAGAATTTGATCATAACTTAAAAAACAAATTTGATCATTGCACAAAGCCAAAATGTCTCCGGGAGGGCTGCTGCGCATGCACAGTCATGTGTAGCTCCTCCAACAGTCCTTTGCAGGGAGGACCGTGGGAGGAGGCACATGCCCAGCAGCCCCCCATCGACACTCCCTTTAACTTCGGTGATCCAGTCTGGAGACCGCACCACTGCCATGCCAGAAGGGGGAGGCCTGGCTCTGTGTTCCTGCTTCGCATCTGCGGACACGGGGGAAAAGGGGAGCGGCTGCCTGGAACTCGCTGCTGGAGGGGAAACCATCAAGTCAGACAGAAGGAACAGATTGATCGCCATCCCTGGGAGGAACACTCAGCCTGGTGGAGTTCCATGACCTGGTAGGGTCAGCATGCCATGTATAGGTAGGCATCATTGACTCTGGCACCTGTATCATAACCCAGTACACAGACACACACACACCCATTCTCACTCATGTGGGTGTCATACTCATTGTCATGGGTTTGTAATGCTTGTAGCCAGTGGTAATGCTCGTTGACAAGGGTGTGTTATTGTTAAACATTTTTAAAAATCCAATGTTTATTCTTACAGTACAATTTTACATTTCTGAGTTCAAAAAATAAATTGAAAAAAAGCAATGAAATTCCATAGACAAAAAACCTTACGGTTTCACATGTCCCATTAAGGCTTCTTACACATGATCTGGCATTTCTGAAACCTGTTGTAACTCTTCCACTTAAACGCCAAAAAGCAATGAAATTCCGATCATTAAGGCTGACGCCTTAATGGACGTGTTCCTTGCGCAATACAGATATGGTTCGCCATCACAGTCTGTGGGTAAGTGCAGATTCAGCACTCTCACAGAGTGAGATTGCTGTCACTCACACAATGGTGGAGCTGCTAATTCACAGATTTGTGTGCTCATTGGAATACACACATGCAGTCTATGCAACTGAAGGTCTGAGCAGTTATGTGGCGCACTCATCCTAATAAGTACCTGCAATCATCTAAAACTGACTAGCCCACTGAATTACTATAGTGTTCATTCTAGCACCCGCCATCTTTGAAAACCCATGCAGTTCCTCTTCCCTGCCAGGGGTGTAGCTGTCTGCTGCAGTGCTTCTAGCACAGTATGATCTGTATATCATCACTGCAAACCAGACCTGTGCTAGAAACACTACAGCAGACAGCAACTCCCCAGACAGGGTAGAGGACCTGCATGGGTTTTCAAAGATGGCGGGTGCTAGAATAAACACTATTACTAGAACTATACCACTGAGTGTCCAACATCTTTCACACCCATTTAATTTAGTATTCACATGCAGTTACCAGAAACATCTTTCATAATTGCAAAAACTATAATACTCCAAACTACTATGCATCTACACTTTCTTCTCCTATACGCCTCATCCATGACACAGTTTCCTTCCATCTGTGCCACTGGCTTCCCCTCTATTAGTGATACTCTGTCTCCCCCTCCATTCATGCTGCTCTGCCCGCCTCATCCATGACACAGTTTCCTTCCATCAGTACTGCTGTCTCCCCTCTCCATATGTACTACTCTGTTTTCCCTTTATCCCCTTTGCTCCAAACCCCCTCCCCCATCAGTGCTGTCTTTCCTCCAACTGCTCCTCTGTTTCCCACCCAATAGCATCACTCTGTCTTACCTTCCCCAATCTGTGCCACTGTTTTCCACCCATCTGCTTCGTTAGTCCCCCATCATGGCTACTTAGCCTTCCTACCCAAAAACCTTATCCACATAAATACACAACCCACCCCCCCTCTTTCCTGTGCACTATGGAATGCCAGATCCATCTGCAACAAACTCCCTGCCATCCATGACCTATTCATCTCTAGAGCATTCCACCTCCTTGCTATCACCGAGACCTGGCTCTCCACCTCTGATTCTGTCTCTCCAGCTGCTCTCTCCCACGGTGGCCTCTCTTTCTCTCACACTCCCAGGCCTGACGGTCGCCAAGGTGGCGGTGTGGGTTTTCTCCTCTCAGCCTCATGCACCCACAGTGTCATTCACCCTGAACCCTCTCTCCTTTTCTCCTCCTTTGAGTCTCACTCTATCCGTCTATACTACCCCTACCACCTCCGTGTCGCTGTAATCTACCGCCCCCCTGGCCCTATCTCCCAATTTCTTGACAACTTCGCCGCCTGGCTTCCACACTTCCTCTCCTCTGACCTGCCATCTGTCATTCTTGGTGACTTTAACATCCCCTTGGATAACCCCGCTGATCCTGGCACCTCCAAACTCCTCTCTCTCTGCTCCTCTCTTGGCCTATCTCAGTGGACTACCTCTCCCACCCACATCCAAGGACACTCCCTCGATCTCGTCTTCTCTCGCTCTTGTTCCCTTACTGACTACACTATCTCAGCTTTTCCTCTTTCTGACCATCACCTCATCTCCTTCTCCCTCACTGCTTCCCCCTCTCCCACCCCCCCTCCCAAGCGCATTGTCTCACGGCATAACGTCAACACACTTGATCTTGCTGCCTTCTCAAACACGCTGTGTCCTCTTCTCGCCCCAATCGCCCTCATGTCCTGCCCGAACCTCGCTGCCTCCCTCTATAATGACACCCTATCTTCGGCATTGGACTCTGCCTGCCCTCCCTCCTCTATCCCCCTTCGATGCTCCAACCCCCAACCGTGGCACTCACCTATCACCCGATTCCTTAAAAAGTGCTCTCGCACTGCTGAGCGCTTCTGGAAGAAATCACGCTCCCTTGCGGATTATCTCCATTTCAAATTCATTCTTTCCTCCTTCAGCTCTGCCCTTGCTCTGGCCAAGGAATCCTACTTTATGTCCCTCATCCTTTCCCAATCATCCAATCCCCGCAGGCTCTTCGCCACCTTCAACTCCTTGCTCTCCCCCCCTCCTCCAGCTCTTCCGTCCTCCATCGTAGCCGCTGATTTTGCTACCTACTTTTCAACCAAAATCTCCTCTCTCAGGACTGCCATCACTGCTGCCATGACCTCACCCTCTCCCTCCTCCCCTCCTACATCTCCACTCCCCTCCTTCCAACCCCTGTCCTCATTTTACCCCACCACTGCTGCTGAAGTCCACTCTATCCTTCAATCCGCTTCTCCCTCCACCTGCCCGCTTGATCCTATCCCCTCCAATATTATCCGTCGTCTCAGTCCATCAGTCTGCTCTCACCTGGCTCACCTCTTTAATCTTTCCCTATCCTCTGGGATCTTCCCTTCCTCCTTCAAACACGCTCTTGTCTCCCCAATTCTCAAAAAAACAAATCTGGACCCCAACTCTCCATCCAACTACAGGCCCATCTCCCTCCTCCCTTTTGCCTCCAAACTCCTAGAACGTCTGACCTATAATCGTCTCCTAAGCCACCTTACTGCTAACTCCATTCTAGACCCCCTCCAATCCGGGTTCCGCCCTTTACATTCCACTGAAACTGCCCTGACCAAAGTCACTAACGATCTACTATCGGCTAAATCCAAAGGCCTCTTCTCTATCCTCATCCAGCTTGATCTGTCGGCTGCCTTTGACACTGTTGACCACCCTCTCCTGCTCAACACCCTCCGCTCCTTTGGTATCACTGGCACGGTCTTCTCCTGGTTCACCTCATACCTCTCCGATCGCTCCTTCTCCGTCTCCACTCCGAGCTCCTCCTCTCCTACTACCCCCCAGCCAGTCGGTGTTCCCCAAGGGTCAGTCCTTGGCCCTCTCCTCTTCTCCCTCTACACCACCTCTCTGGGCACCCTCATCAGCTCCTATGGTTTTCATTACCACCTTTATGCTGATGATAACCTAATCTATCTCTCCTCCCCCGACTTATCCCCATCACTTCTGTCCAAGGTCTCCGAATGCCTCGCGGCCATCTCAGCCTGGATGACCCAACGCTTCCTGAAACTAAACATGGCTAAAACTGAACTTCTAATCTTCCATCCCCCGAACATCCCCTCTTCTCCCACTATCTCCATCAGCATTGGTGAAACCGAGATCACATCCACCGACCAAACGCGCTGCCTCGGTGTCATCATTGACTCCTCCCTCTCTTTCACCCCCCACATTCGTGCTCTCTCACAGTCTTGCCGCTTTCACCTACGCAACATCTCACGCATCAGACCATTCCTCTCCACTGACGCGACCAAAATTCTCATTCACTCTCTTGTCATCTCCCGCCTTGACTACTGCAACATCCTTCTCTCTGGGCTACCTCTCACCCGCCTCGCACCTCTCCAATCCATTCTTAACGCTGCTGCTAGGCTCATCTTCCTCTCCCGCCGCTCTACCTCCGCCTCCCCCCTCTGTTTATCTCTTCACTGGCTCCCCATTCCTTTCCGAGTTCTCTTTAAACTCCTCACCATCACCTACAAGGCTCTCTCCTCCTCCACAGCTCCCTACCTCTCTTCACTGATCTCTATCCACACTCCCTCCCGTCCTCTTCGCTCCATCGCTGACCGCCGACTGACCTCTCACCTAATCACCTCCTCCCACTCCCGTGTCCAAGATTTCTCTCGCGCTGCCCCCCTGCACTGGAACAACCTCCCGCCACCCATCAGGCTATCTGATTCCCTTACCTCCTTCAAGCGCTCCCTCAAAACCCACTTTTTTCGACTAGCCTATCCCTCCTCCTAACCTCTTTTGATCCTCCTATCCTGCCTCCGTTTACTCCGTTCCTACTTATCCTATTGTATTTCGTTCATCCACCCACCTATTTTTAGTATGTTAACTCTTATGAGCAGGGCCCTCCTTCCTCACGTACTCACCCTACCTCATTACCTCACCTGTGCTCCTGTCCTGTTCTTCCCTTCCTCTACTTCATCTTCGGTCTCCTTGACTATTTTGACACCTACTTCTGAACTGATGCTGATTTTAGTTCTACCAGCTATACCCCTATTTATACTGAATCTTTCTACACACCCTGTACGTTACCTTGTAATTTTTTTTTTTTTTTGTTTGCTATGTACGGCGCTGCGGACACTTTGTGGCGCCTTATAAATAAACGTACTACTACTACTACTACTACTACCATCTACGCATTTCTATTCCTCCCCATCTGCACCACACTGCCTCCTACCCCAATCAACACCACTTTTACCCTATCCTCTCGGCTCTGTTTACTGCTCAGACCTTCAGTTGCATAGACTGCATGTGTGTATTCCAATGAGCACACAAATCTGTGAATTAGCAGCTCCACCATTGTGTGAGTGACAGCAATCTCACTCTGTGAGAGTGCTGAATCTGCACTTACCCACAGACTGTGATGGCGAACCATATCTGTATTGCGCAAGGAACACGTCCATTAAGGCGTCAGCCTTAATGATCGGAATTTCATTGCTTTTTGGCGTTTAAGTGGAAGAGTTACAACAGGTTTCAGAAATGCCAGATCATGTGTAAGAAGCCTTAATGGGACATGTGAAACCGTAAGGTTTTTTGTCTATGGAATATAAAGTAGTGTAGTGCCACAAATTCTACAGTTGCCTATGCATTCCTGTGTTATTATGGTTCTAAATATTATAATATTTCTTATTTATTTATTTATTTATTAACAGTTTCTTATATAGCGCATACATATTCCACAGCGCTTTACAGTCCCTGTGGAGTTTACAATCTATACTCCCTACCACATCTACACGCACACATGGACATTCTAGGGTTAATTTTGTTGGAAGCCAATTGACCTCCCAGTATATTTTTGGATTGTGGGAGGAAACTGGAGTACCCTGAGGAAACCCACGCAAGTACGTGGAGAATATACAAACTCTGCACAGTCAGAGCCATGGTGGGAACCGAACCCATGGCCTCAGTGCTGTGAGGCAGTAATGCTAACCATTACACCATCCATTACACCATCCATACTGTTCAAAACCAATCTTCAAGCACCACCAGCAGGCCATGCCTTCAGGATTTCTGTATATAGAAATAGGTGGTGGGCATTGATATAGTAATTACTGATCCAGGGGCGTAACTAATCCTGTCTGGTCCCCATAGCAAAATTTTTAAAGGCCCCCCCTGCACTCTACCAGAATAAGGGTGGTAGTTTAGGGTCAGTATAGGACCAGACAGGAGCTACGTGAGGGGGGTTAAAGGGCAGTTAGCTGACAGGGATGGAAGGGGGTCAGGGTGACAAACACTGGGATGGTGGGGGCCACTGGGGGATAGTTGGTTTGATGGGGGGTAATGGGCTGGGTATGGTTGGTTAGATGGGAGAAACTGGGCTGGGGACAGGGGGTGGTTGGTTAGATGGGAGGAGGGGTGGAAGTGGGCCAGGGATGGTTAGTTAGATTGGGGGTCACTAGGCAGAGGATGGGCAATATGGGGGCACTGGCCTGGGGATTACTTGTAGGATCCATGCATGCTCCTCAGGTTCAGCTCCTGCTGCTACTTGAAGCTCCCAGTCAAATACAGTTCATGATTAGTGCTGGCATCAAGGGAGGGGGGAACTGCAAAGTCATTCCTTCCACTGGTCACACCATCAGCGCTGGAAACAGGGCTGAGGTGGGGGCTGGGAGGCAGCTGCAAAATCACCCCCCCCCCCTGCTGGATTCACATGCAGCGCTGGAGCCAGATGGGATCCACCAAGTCAATATCTCCACTGGATTTACATTCTGCGCTGGGGCCAGTGTTATTCCCCCTGTTGGACTCATGTTCAGGGCTGGACCTGCAGTTGAGGCCAGCACCAGGGGAAAGGGGGAAGCCCCAAGACCCCTGAGGGGTCTCACAATCAGTGGTGATGCTGGGAGGAAGCAGAGCAGTGGATTGGGGACAGACTGGGAGCATTAGCGAGTCCATGCTGGTGGCCATGCAGAAGGGAAGGGGTTGTGGATAGAGAATATCTTCCACTCACATGAACACAGCTATTTGGTAGATACTGTATACATATTTTTCTGAAATATTATTGGTATTACATTAGTTTTGTAAATATGGTACAAATCGAGATTTATTACAAAACATTCAGTTTCAAATAGCTGCAAAGCACTGAATTAACTTTTTTTCTGACGTATGTACTACAATACAATATTCCACAGCATATTTTTTTTTCACATTTGACAAAATTTACAGCACAGTATATGAGCATACTGTGGACGATATTATATTACTTACATTTGCTGATTATGGGTAACAGGCTTACCAAGAAGTACCTACAGTAATTATCACTACAGAAATGGCATGCTCTTCCTCAGCCAGTGACTTGCTTACTTCCTTTCCTGAACCCTTTGCCGCTTTCTCATCATTTGACCCCACAAGAAAGGAAGAGGTACTGTATGAAGACTCTTATCAACCTCCTACTCCACTAACTCTCCTCTTGATCCTATACCAGTGATGTCTAACCTTGACACTCCATCTGTTGTTGAAGTACACATCCCAGCATCCCTTGCTTCAGTTTTCTTTTTATTTCAATAGATTTTTATTTAATTTTTACATAGTGTACAAACAGGAGGAAGGGGGGGGGGATACAGAATGAAAAAAAAGGATACAGGAGGGGGAACATGAGGGGTAGTCACCAAAAAATAACATGTTGATAATTTAATACAAATGACATACAGTATGAATAGCGTAAATAATTTAAACAAAATACAACACTGAAATGTATAAAGAAGGGTACAGTGGAGTGCATTAAAGTAGGATGGTCTGGTTTGAGGGTTGGGTAGCCAGGAGGGAGCAAAAAGTACTAAGTAGGAGTGTCTGATAAGGAATCGGGTAGGTCATTTTTTATAATGTTGGCCCCTTCGCTTGTCGAGGTGAAAACTTTCCAGGGATTCCAGCAGGCTAGAGAAGAAGTAGTAGGAGAGGGGGTAAGGGAGGGGCCCGTTTCAAGCAGGTAATAACAGTATATTTTCCATGTGACTAGAGAGATAGTGGGGGGTTCCCTGCATCAGTTTTAGCATGGCCAAATAGTAAAACTGTAGCACGGCATGCTTGCATGTGTAGTTCAACAACAGCTGTAGTTTCAAAGATAGCCATCACTGTCCTTTACCATAACAAGGCAGTAAAGCTCTGTCTCCTGTGCTTATCCCAAACTTAACTAACATCTGTAACCTCTCTCTATCTCTCTCTACTGGTATCTTTCCTTCTCTGTCCCATTCTAAAAAAAAAACATAATTCTGATCCAAACTGTCTCTGAAACTACTGTTCTATCTCTCAGCTTCTATGCCTCCAAGCTACTTGAGAGACTTGTCTACACTCACCTCATACACTTTCTTAACTCCTACAACTTATTGGACCCACTTAAGTCAGTCTATCATATACGTTATTATTATGTATACTATAAGTCCTGGAAGCCTCTAAGAAAGTTAAAAGACTTTTCAAGTTACACAGCAGCCTCATTGGCGTGTAAACATTGATAACAGCTCAGTAAGTTTTCAAAGCTAAGTATACTGTATATATTTTAAATAAAACTGTATTATATTAGATTTATATTGTATTGACTCTTTCAGTTTCAAATATTAACACTTGCATACTGTATCCAAACCATCACCGTTCTACTGGGAACATTTGCAAAGAAAAAGTAATAAAGATTGCTTAAATAATAAGCATATCACATGAGAATTTAATAACACCATTAGAATATATTTGACAATTGTAATACCTTTTAAATATGTTAAAATTGGTACAGAAAAATTACACTTCTCCCAGCGCTCTACAGAAAGCTTATAAAGAAAGGCATAGAACTCTATATTTAAATACAGTTCAATGCAGAAAACCCAGTTTACACACATTTTCAAATACAGTATTTAAGCTTCCTCAAAGTGCTTCTGTTAAGAGTGGTTTTATTTATATACAATGACATCACTATACTGTATGTTGGGTCATACATTAAATTCATGCAATTTTAAATAGGTTAACTTAGCTGGAGATATCCCTAAAGTCTTCAGTATGGCACTAAAAAAATGAGCACTGCCTGTCCTGTCAGCTACTGGTTCCATTTGTGCCTCATTTACCTTGCATTAAAAAAACAAGTATTTGCACACCTTGCATTGCAATATGGTGTGTTTCAGATACATAGGGCCTGATTCACACTTGCAGCCTAATCGATTATCGAATGGGCGTGCATGTGCATGGTATGCATTGTGTATTCACAAACCATCCTTGCGGTCACAGCCAGCTATTGCTAGCGATTCGCAAGTTGATCGACAAACACTGGGTATTTGTGGGCATAAAGCTGGCATTTTCTGGGAGTGCCCCAAAAAATGCAGGTGGTTCCCAACTGTTGGGAGGAACATTGATGTCATCTTTGGTCCCAATCTCCCCACAGTCATCACAGTGCCGAGTATGTCTCAGCTTACATGGTGCTCCACATGGGGAGAGGGGAATTTAGGGCCTTATTCTAGTTCACTCTTTCTGACAAAATCCTTCTTTGATGGACAAAACCATGTGCACTGCAGGGGGGCAGATGTTACTTGTGCAGAGAGAGTTAGATTTGGGTGGGGTTTTACTTTAAAGTGAGATCTATATTGTAGTGTACAAATAAAGCAGCCAGTATTTACCCTGCACAGAAACAAAATAACTCACCCAAATCTAATTCTCTCTGCACATTTTACATCTGCTCCCCTGCAGTGCACATGGTTTGTCCATCTAAGAAGGATTTTGTCAGAAAGAGTGAACTAGAATAAGGCCCTTAATCTGATGGTCGATTGAATTTTCCCTTCTTCAGGCAGCTGAGATTTCATTTGCAGCCGTCACATTATGGGCGGGATTTCACTCACATGGGGCAGCATTTACCTGATCGCTGGACTCCAAACACTTGTATCCTAGTGGTCAGGTCTAACCCAAAGCCATATGCTTTTTTGCTTTACTTTAAATACAGAATAGGCACTTACTGTAGGAAAGAATGATGTAACCAGGGATGGCTCCAGGGGAGGCCACCAACTGCCATTCCAAACTGGCTCACTGGCAGGTATTATGTAACCACTTTATAAACACACACACAATAAAATCTCCAATAAAGCTATGTAATTGCAGATTTAAACTTTTGAATGTAAGCATTTAGCTATACAAAAACTGCTTTTTAGAATCAACTTTTGATTTAAAACAAAAGTGAAAATAATGTATACATATAAACATATTCTATTGGTCAGTGCATGATACATATTGTTTGCTTTTTTAATTAACAAAGATACAGAATGTAAAACACTGGAACACCCATTACATAATTTGAATATTGTTCTAAGTATTGAACAAAATTTTAATTTATTTTAGTTTGATGTTTTTTTAATGATTGATAACAACCATTAAACATGTTGTTTTAATTTTAAATGGATTGTATTAAAACTGTGCCGAAAACACTACAAATACAAAATAATGTATAATAAAATAAATTGTATCTCTATAATTGGGTAATTAATATTTCTTCCTGATAAAAAAAATAGAAAAACAGTATTTACTTGTGAATATACAATAATACAATAGATTGTTGTCTTTTCACAATTTTTGTTTTTGTTTTAAATAGGTTTTAAGTGACAATACCTGCAAAACTTAAAATATTATGGGTAAATTATATTCATTTTGTAATTTCAAACAAGTATGATTTTGGTTTAAATATTTTAACGTTGAATGCTATTCAAGCTTACATTCCTAAAATATCTTTACAAACCTGTATTAAACAAATATATCAAAACTGTAGGTCAAGAACTATTGAAATCCAGCTGTACGTTTTTATTATATTGCTCAAAATTGTCGTTAGAGTGTTTTTTTTTCTGGAACAATTTCCATATCACTAAAAGAAGACAGCCATAAATATGTGCAAAATAATTTTCCAAACCTACATTTGTTTTATTTCTTTTAAAAATAGAGTATTCTGAAAAGAAATTCCCAACAGATATATACTTCTATGCTTGTCTGTATGAATTATAAAAGTTTTTATCTATAATTATATAACTTGGAACACTAGGGAGCAGACTTTCACTATGAATTAGTTTGTCTGAAACATTCTAAGAGAATGTGTAACCCACCAAGTAATCCATCTGTAAAATGGAAATTCAGTAATGTTTAAGCCAGAGCCCTGCTGTGGAGGCAAAATAAAGCTTAGGCATATGACAGTGCTAATAGTAAACCGGGCCTCTGAAGGCTGAGGCTACATCTTCTTTTTGCATCTACAGTATGTGAATATAATGTACAGTACAGCAGTTATAAAATTAATCTTAAAACCATACAAATACTAAAATGCATCCTCGCAGAATTAATCACATATACAAATAATACATGTAGTCATTATTTCATTACTTCCTTATTTTTTAATATTTACTGTTCAAAAAAGTAGTGTGGGTTAGGTATGCTTAATGTACAAAACAAATCGCTTTTAGAAACTTGGCCAAGTACTACGGGAAATTTTGTTGTTACTGTTGTCTATTCACAAGCATAAGAATTGCTTTATGTCTCCCTGGGAAGGTCCATAAAGTCTTGATTTGTGCGCACCTTGCTCTTCAAGACAGAGGATGGTGCATACTTGTTCTCTTTACTTCTGGCTAAATGCTGCAACAAAATGGGTATTGGATAAAGAATGTCCTTACCCTATACGTTCACACATTGATAACTTGAAATTTTTGTCATGGAACGTTGATGGGACTCAACTCCACATTTAAATTGAAACGTGTAGTTACACATATTAAGATGTTTTGCCATAATAATAGCTAGGAATTTTAAATCCGTTTAAAATCCATTGACCTTCCCACAAATTAGTGACCCTTGGAACCTTCCCCCATCGGAAATCTAGAGATATCTCAAACATTTCCTTTCTAAACAACCATTCCGTGAGGCTGCCCGCAGACCCCCCACGTCTTACGAAACTCTATGTCGGGCTGAATCCCCTCCTCAACATTTCCTCTCAACGGGATATAAACTCCTTATAGAAGACACATTTTCTACTCTACCACGTTTTACAGCAGAATGGGAAAGAGACCTAGGTATTAAGATAGACCCTGAGGACTGGGAGAAAATCTTCCAAGTCACACTGTCATGCATTATGTCAAAATGTCATATTTGTTAATGTAAAATTATATACTCTATAAAAAGCATAAAAAAAAAAGTCACACTGTCATGTTCTGTGAGTTATTCAGTAGTAAAAACTCAATAAAAGGTTTTAACTAGATGGTTCAGATGTCCTTCAATGCTAGCTAAGATGTACCCAGGAGTACCTGCATCTTGTTGGAGGTGTAATGCAGCATTAGGTACCCCGCTTCACATATGGTGGGGTTGTGAGGTTCTCCGCCTCTTTTGGAACTCAGTGTTTTCATTAACTAAAGAAATTATGGGCCAAGATGTCAGCTCTGATCCCACATTCTGGCTTCTCAACCAGATAGACTGCTCTATTTCCACATATAAAAAATCACTACTGAAACATTTAAACCGTTCAGCCAAAGCCGTTATCCCAGTACACTGGAGATCCACCTTCCCACCTACCGTGGTAGAATGGTTCGCAAGACTGGAGTTCTACATGACAATGGATGACTTGACTCACTCTGGCCCCTCTAACTACAAAGTGTTTACTGCAATCTGGACACCATGGCTCCTTTTTAAAGACTAACCTTCCTACTTAGGTCTCATTAAGACATAAATACAATATAGCAGGTCTGGTAATATCTATATCTATATCAGTAGCACATGCTCGGGTAGTACCCCTTCCCACCTCCCTTTCTCCCCCTATCCTTATCCTTCTACTAATTTTACGTGATATTTTTAGATTTGTGTCTTGTTGTTTATCTGCTTTTGTTTATTGTTAATGTAAACTGAAATCCACAAAGTATGATATGCTTGTATACCAGTATTCATACATGCAGGCATTCCATCTATCTTCTACGTAAATTCAAACTGCCTGCCAATGTACTTGGATGTCAGTCCCACATATGTATGCTGATCTATAACATGTAATTCTCTGCACAATACCTTTAATAAAATCTTTAATGGAAAATAAAGAAATCCATTGACCGATAGACAACCACCAACATATTAATCAGACATTGTGGAGCCAATACCAATCATTTAAAACTTCCCTGCAACTCACTGATATATGCAGATTGCTTAATGCAACAGATAAATCCTTTACAATTTATTCAGCTGTACAAAAGTCTTGGATGTGCATATATGCCTTTTACTTAATAGACCAATTAGTCTCTAGAGTCATCAAGGCTGAAATTTACTATAAAACCGGATGATTCACCTAATTACTGTTTCCCTGACTCTCCCTAATAATTATAGAGGTATTAGGCAATGGCACTTCTCCACTTATCTTTTTGCTGTCAAAATGGATGAATTACCAAGAAGATAACATTGATGCTTAGGATACTCCTACTGTCTTTTGGGGTGCGTCAAAGGCATTTTTAAGGGGACACATTATAGATTATGTGTCACAACAGCGCAAGGCAACAAATGCGTCCTATAATGCATTATCAAAAGCATTAAATTCTGCTCTTCACAATTACAGTATATCAATCCAGATCCAATTGCTTGTGATGCATACCAACAAGCTATTAGATACACATCTGTTAACACAAGCCAAAAACATGTGATTTAAACAAAAAACAAATTCTTTATGTGGGGTAACCAAGCTGGAAAACTCTTTTACAACACTTTGTAAAAACTTTGTCACAGGAAAAATTACATTATGCGATATGTGACCCTACTTCTGGTAGTTTGCTATTGACCACTACTTACCTTCATGGGTTTGAGGATTATTTCAAAAACGTATATAGAGATCTTCTGTTTTATTCAAAGAAACAGGATGAATTATTTGGGTGCCAGACAGTTTCCCGACAGTCGGGCTCCCGACAGTCATTACCCCGACGTCGGTATCCCGACTGTCAAAAGCCCGACACTCGGGGTCCTGACGGCCACCGGCTATTCTCCCTCATGGGGGTCCACGATCCCCATAGAGGGAGAATAGAATAGGTGGTGTGCGCGCCACCATGCCCGCAGCGTGGAGAGTGCAGCGAGCCTGCAAGCCCGCTGTCTGAGTCCGGCCAGTTGGGATATCGACGTCGCGCAAATGACTGTCGGGATCCCAACTGTCTGGACCATATACCACACCCGAATTATTCAAAGACCTGAATCTTCTGGAACTATTGCGGTCTCAAATAGTTACGTTAAATAAGTCTATCAACATTACTGAAGTTCTGAATGTAATTTTTCATTTGCATCTAGGAAAATCCCCCAGCCCTGATGGCTTATCTAATGAGTATTATAAACTGCTACAGCATCAGGTGGCCCCATGCACTTGTAGATTTATTTAAAGAGCTCTTTTCCACAATCAACGAACACAACTACAATTTTGACTCCCAAGCCACAAAGAGACCCCAATTAATCGACTCATATAGACCAATTAGTTTGATCAATATTGACATCACATTGTTGGCCAAAATAATGGCTGACAGACTGCAGAACATCTTCCCTGATCTTATCATGCCTCATTAATTGAGCTTTCTTTGCAGTAGGCATTCTGTGCAAGGTATTAGATGGCATGAGCAGCAGTGGTGGCATCCCCCTAACAAAGACACATAATAACATTATGTTAAGTCTTGATAGGATCAGGGCATTTTACACAGTCTTATGGCCCCATCTCTTTATGACTCTTGACAAAAGAGACTTTGGCAGGATTTTTACTGATTTTATTAAATACCTATACACTTCTCCCATCACAAAAACAGTCTTATGGCCCCATCTCTTTATGACTCTTGACAAAAGAGACTTTGGCAGGATTTTTACTGATTTTATTAAATACCTATACACTTCTCCCATCACAAAAACAATGGTGAATGGTACTTGTGGTGCTCCTGTGAAATGTACAGGGGAACCAATCAAGGGTGTCCCCTTTCACCCCTATTGTTTAATCTGGCGCTGGATCCTTTTCAAACTGCTTTGTTGTACAGTATGTCTCCAATCCATTGGAATCCCTACACCACATCTTTGAATTATTTAAAACCTTTGAAGGGGTATCAGGCTTTGCATACAGAATCCACTAATCTTTCTTTGGCCCCACAACCATTGCACTCTGAATGTCTCAAGAACACACCCCTTAAATGGGCTTTAGATTCTTTTACATATTGAGGGACCCAAATTCTTCATCAAGTGTCTAATTTATACAAACTAAACTATACCCCTATTGTCCAACAAATATATGACAAACTTGAGAGTTGGAAATATGTACTTGTTTCTTACTTGGGACATATAAACTTAAATAAAATTATATATTTTCCATGGTTGATGAATACCTTGCAAGCCTTACCCCCTATTCATAACACCAAAAGACATACAATACTTTAACAGACACATTAGATATTGCATTTGGCATAGTGGTAGACCCAAGCTAGGCTTAATTAAGTTGCAATAGCTCAAATTGAATGGGGAGTAGGACTTCCAGATATTAGAAAATATAACAAGGCTGCTATGTTTCATTATTTATCAGACTGGGCCTCATGACTCGACTATTAATACGTCTCTAGAAAGAGAATTAGTAGAGGGGAGTTGTATGTTGTCATTCCTACACCTCCATGATCAAGAAGTTCCTACTGATATTAAAGAAAATCCACTATTGTGGAGTACAAAAAAAGGTGGCAGGTCTTAATTCTCATAACTTCTTTACTTTTTGAATAATCCTGACTTTCAGTATTGTCAGGCTTTATATCAATTCACTATATGGTGAGTATGGGGTATGAACTATTGAATCCTTTGTTTGAATGAAGACTGGCCCTTATTCAGATCTGATTGCAGTACAAATTTGTTTGGAAAATGGGCAAAACCATGTGCACTGCGGTGGGGCAGATGTACCATGTGCAGAGAGAATTAAGGGCCTTATTCTAGTTCATGCTTTGTGACAAAATCCTTCTTAGATGGATAAAACCATGTGCACTGCAGGGGGGAAGATGTAAAATGTGCAGAGAGAATAAGATTTGGGTGAGTTATTTGGTTTCTGTGTAGGGAAAATACTGACTGCTTTATTTTTACACTGCAATATAGATCTCACTTTGAAGTAAAACCCCAGCCCAAATCTAATTATCTCTGCACAAGTAACATCTGCCCCCCTGCAGTGCACATGGTTTTGTGTGAACCAGAAAGCGTGAACTAGAATAAGGCCCTAAGTTTGGATGGGGTGTGTTGAAATTGAAATCTAAATTGCAGTGTAAAAATAATGCAGCCAATATTTTCCCTGTACAGAAACAAAATAACTCACACAAATCTAACTCTCTCTGCACATGTTACATCTGCCCCACCTGGAGTGCACATGGTTTTGCCCATTTTCCAAACAAATTTGTACTGCGATCAGATCTGAATAAAGGCCAGTATGCAGAATTCTTGTTTTAAGGCAGATGAAAAATATCACTGCTTAATGGTATATCCTGTGGCCTTCCTACAAGCCAAACATTTTCTTACTTTAATTATCCATACATTCTGTGACAAAGATTGGGATAATCCAAAAGATGCTTTCTTATTCAAGCCTCCTATTAAGAATAAAGTTGTCACTAGTTACGACCAGCATTTTTGAATCATTTTGGATTATTCTGCTTCTAGGAAAAATATTTATTTTCCACTAGAAGATACAAATAAATTGTTTAAAATCATACAATGTGATTTATTTTTTCCCCCCACCTTCTGTTTCTCACAGTTGAAGTGTACCTATGATGGAAATTACAGACCTCTCTCATCTTTTAAAGTGGGCCACCTTGCACAATTGGGGGCTATCCAAATACTTTTTTGCCCCACTGTACCTATAGAGTATTTTCTTCAAAAGGACTTGAGGCCCTTTACAGACATGAAAACAATGCACACAATACATAGGATTTGGGAAGTACAGCAATAGGTACTGTAGCTCCCAGAGACATAAGAAAAAACCTTGAGCGTAAGATAAATGCATGATTGGTGCAGGCATATTTAATAATAACTTCCACCAGTTGTGTATTCCTCACTAAAAAAGTATCAGGTGAGGCAGCCATTTTGGGAACACTGATTAGAATTACCCTGGGTAGAATAGGTTACCACTAGAATAAACACAACATGGGGTGATTGTAGTGTAAAGTATAGAGGATCTGATTTGTTTAAATAAGGCAACATTGGAGACAGTTGTTGCCCATGGGATGAAAAAGCCCCCAAATCCACCTCTTCTGTCTGGAATTATTTATTTAATTTCTACCCAAATCTAGACTACAACTGTCAAGCCATACAGTATGAAGCCTTTGTAAAGACATAGTAAGCAGGTATAACGACATCAACCATCTAGAATGTAACATCACTTGAAGTGCATTCATCAAAACTCAAAAGTTATTGTCATATAAGCTTATAGCTTACAGCTTAATCAGTCCAGCAACACCTAGCTCCCTGTTGTATCCAAGTGCTAGCAATCCACACCACCAACACCATTGTCAATTGCCTCCTCAATCAGGATTGGAAGTAGTCCTGGAGGCAGTGTCATAGACAGGAAAGACTCATAGTGACATGGTTTGTGAGGTTATAAAAGAGATCAGTCCATCGAGTTCAACCTATCTTTACAATTATCCTATTGGAAAAAGGAACAAGGAAGATGAAGTAAAGTATGACAGCAGTTACCCAGTCGCAAAGCAGATGACTGAAGCCATAGCAACTATGCTGGTGTTAGACATGCATCCAATATCTGCCATTAGTCCAGTACTATAAATCCAATAGTCTAAGGCACTAGGGAGTAATGTAATGTGTACCGGGCAATGTAACTCTGCAGCCACCGTGCAAGCCTCCACAAATTACCAGAAAAAAAGAAAAAGCATGGGGCGCTCAAAAGGTACATTATATTAATCAATAAAATTTATTAGGTGCACAAACATACATAACAACACATTATGACCGCAAATAAAAAATATATACAAATTTATCTCAATTTGTAGCACGTATGATCAATTACTCATTAAAAAGTAATTGCAGTCACCCGCGTCCGGGCATTACTTAATATTCCATTAGCAAGTATTAAGACTGGGCTATAGGACTAGTCCTTAGAACAGGGCTGGGCAACACCGGCCCTCCAGATGTTGATGAACTACACATCCCAGTATGCCTTGCATCAGTTTCAGCATGGCTACATAGTAAAACTAATGCAAAGCATCCTGGGATGTGTAGTTCACTAACATCTGGAGGGCCGGTGTTGCCCAGCCCTGCCTTAGAAGCTCAGCTCAATGCTGATATAGGGGTTCCGTTTTTACCATGTAACGGCCATCCAGCATTTAATAGTCACCGCCGGTGATCCTGGCTATAGGTATATCAGTCAAGCAATAAAGATGGTATATTACCGGCAGTTGTAGATAGAAGACGCCAGCCAACATGGTAACAGCTCTTGTTTAAAAGTTGAAATGAGCCCTTGCAGGTGGGATCTCACACAGCCCCAGATATAGTGTAGGTGGCTGTAGTGCTCTGATGTGCTTTTCTCACCTCCTGCATATGGCTTCCCGGCTTTGGCGTCAGTGGTGCCCGGCTTTTAGTTGTCCCGTCAGCTGGTTCTATTTCTCCCGAAAGACCCACATGGTGCAGCGGCAGATAGGGGGAGAGAGAGGGTGGCAGATAGTGAGAGCGGTGCCACAGAGAGAAATAGGGAGAGAAAGGGAGTGAGAGACTGTGTCACACAGACAAAGGGTGCCAAGGAAAGGGGGAGAGAGGGTATCGGGGAGAGAAAGTAGGAGAGAAGTAGAGGACAAAAGGGGGGATTAGAGGATGCCAGGGAGATTATAGGAGAGGAGGGGAGGATGGTGAAGATTAGAAGAGGAGAGGGGGGAGAAGGGAGGACAGGGGTTTGAAAGCTTGTGACAGCCATGTCCCTCCTAATCCCCCCACCACCACCACCCAAGTACAGGGGAGGACTGTGTATCTGTGTGTACCTCTCATTACAAGCAGGCAGTGCAAGGGAATCATATATCCTTCTCACTGTTGCTAGAGTGCAGGACTTCCTTTCACTGGTTTTGTTTCCTGCGTACCGCGCTTGATCTTCCTCTTCCAGGTGCAGTCTTTCCTGCTCCCACTCACCATGCCTCCTTCACCCCAGTGCTGTGTGACAGTGTCCACAGTGCAGTGTGCTGCTCATGCACCGGGTATTCCTCTCCCCGACGCACTGTCTCCTCCTGCTTCAGCTCACCTGCTCCAAGTCCCGCATGCCACGCCTCCCTAGTGCAGTTTCCATCTCCTGATGCTGCTCATGCACCGGGGTTTGCTCTCCCATCCCTTGCGCATTGTTTCCTGCTCCATCCAGCTCACAGCACCTCCCTCTCCATGGTGCAGTCACCTGGTGCTGCTAACTACGCTGGGACTTCCTCTCCCCGTGGTGACATGCTATCTCCTGCAATGCTCACATGTTAAATGCACAGCTGGGGGAAAATAATCAAAAGGGTGCAGCGGATTGCCTTGGGGGCCCCCAAGCCACCGGGCCCCATAGCAATTGCATCCCCTGCACCCTCCATAGTTACACCACTGCCCTTACTGCATAGCTCCCAACCAGGGCCGGTGCTAGGGTGTTTGGCGCCCTCCTGCAAACTTTAAATTTGCGTCCCTCATACTTTACGAAGGGACAGTGCACACCGAAAAAAGATGTGTGGTCTCACAAGGAAGGGGCATGGCCACACAATAGTACTCCCAATTCAAATTATGACATAAAGTAGCACAATCTTGTTCTCATTACACAGTACCAGAGCTGTAACTCTGGCAGAAACGGAATTGTGACCCCACCACCACCACGGAGAAACAGGGAGAGTGCGCGCCAAAGGCGCGTACAAAAAAATGTTGGGGCAAGGCCACATAACTGTACTAATAACACCGTCTGGCAAATGGCAGTGAGGGGTGCTTCCAGATGGTATTCCCACAGTGCTAATAAGCAGGGCACCACTGGCACACACCTATTTATGGCTCTGCACAGCACCTAGTGCCCCTTATTCACATTACACAGTAGTGCCCCTTACACAAAATGTCCACAGTAGTAGCACTGCTTTTACATATAATGCCCACAGTAGTAGAACCCTTACACCAGGCATGTCCAAACTGTGGTCCTCCAGCTGTTGTGAAACTACACATCCCAGCATGCCTTGCCATATTTTTAGCATTCCCTAATAGGAAAACTGTGGCCCGGTATGATGGGACTTGTAGTTTCACAACAGCTGGAGGGCCATAGTTTGAACATGCACATACATAATGTCCACAGTAGTGGCGCCGCTTACACATAATGCCCACTGTTGGCCACAATAGTAGCATTACTTATACATAATGACCAATGTATCCCACAGTAGTAGCAGTGCTTATACATAATGCCCACTGTTGCCCTCATTAGTAGCGATGATTACACGTAACACCCACACCAGTTGCCGATAGTAGTAGCGCTGTGTAACGCTCACACCAGCTGCCAATGGTAATACCACCATGTAATGCCCACAACAGTTGCTGACAGCAGTAGCACTGCCAGGGGCATAGAAGTCAGTTGACGCAGTGCTCTGTGTATCTGGGAGGGAGCTGATGCTGCTAATAGTCAGTGTTCTGGAAGGTACCAGCGGTGCCACTTTCTGTAGAGCACAAGGATATATGTGTCCCCGCAGGAGTGCAGGGACACATATATTATAATAATACAGTACAGCCAGAAAAGCTGTGCTGGCCGACTGGACACACATATATATATACTGTATATAATATGATTTGGGGGGCACCAAAATGATATTGCCTCTGAGTGGCTGGGATGATGCACAGCCTGCCTGCCCCCTCCTCTAGTGGTCAGTTACCTTCTTCTTACTCAGCAGTAAGCACCCCCAGTCTCCATTGCGTGCGTCTGCTGCAAGTGCAAGGAGTGTACCACTGTGACCCGCTGCTGCCTGCTGGTTAGTGAGAGTGGACAACATCCCATTTTTCAATAGAACTCCTATCTAAATGTACACCTACATGTCTATATACCAGATGAGAAGGTTAGGACAAATGTGCATAATAAATAATATAGATATGTACATTCTTACCAGCAAGCAGCTAAATCATCAACCTACATATTTAAGTGCATTTGGGGGGCACCAAAATCATATTGCCTCTGAGTGGCAATATGCCTGCCCCCTCCATTAGTGGTCAGTTACCTTCTTCTTACTCAGCAGTCAGAACCTCCAGTCTCCATTGCGTGCTACTGCTGAAAGTGCAAGGAGTCACTTCCTGCACCTGCTTCTTCCTGGCTGAGTTTGACCACTCTCAGTAACCAGCAGGCAGCAGCGGCTCACAGTGGTACACTCAGCGCTCCGCTGTGCTGCCTGTGTGGGCGCGCTGAGCCTGCAGACGGAGCCGCTGCCTGTCATAAATTTTGACAGGTGCCGGCTGTCGCACCTGGCAGTAATATCATAGGAAGCTGGCGGGTGGGACTCGGGGCGCCTCTCAACCATTTACAATCCTTTGTTTTTTTAAAGACATTTTTATTGGTAAATTTTGTCTTCAATAAAGTATACATGAAAAAATAAAGAAAATTCCGTATAAAACATTGTCTTAATTCTTAACGATGCAGTAAAAATTCAATAGCGACTCAGTTGAATCAAAACTTTACCTCTACAAACAGAGGGGGTATGTTGTGTAAGAACAATGAATTTGTTTCATAGTATAGTCAAACCGCTTGTTGATGGTATATCAGGACCATTGTAGGGTTTAAGGTCAAAAACCATTTGGTTTGAATTACAAATTGCAACAACAAAGGGTATCAGTATTACTAAGATGTAAAACTCTTATCTAATCATTTTAACAATAAGGAGAGAAGAAAGAAGTGGGGTTAAAGGGGTAAGGTACACCTTGGGTGTAGCTTGATGGGTCGATCAAACCAAGCAAGCCTCATAGTGTAGTGAAGCATAATCTTTATATGACCAAATGGGTTTGGGGTAGTGATGGCAAAGTTAAGTGGGGGCGGGCGGGAGGGCAATTTGGCATATCAGGAACCAGGTAGTATTTTCGAACACTTTCTATACGGTTGCTTGTATTGTAGAATCTATAGTTAGAATATAGATTTTGCATTTAGCATAGAAGCGGGCCACCCGTTTCTCAATGTCGCATAATGCAGCCTGACATTCAAAAATAGTATTTTAAGAAAATAACTTTTTAGTTCTGTTAGAAAAAGAGGTGTCTTATGAATCTAGTATGTGAAGATCAGTTTTTTCGCCAAGACTAAAATTAGTGTGAGCAATGGCGTGATCTTTTTCTTGTTAACACCAAGATCCCAAATCAGAGAAGTACAGAAATAGGGATGGAAGTGGGTTATATGTTAGCCCTAGAGAGAATGTAGTATTCAGGAAACCCAGCAGTTTCCTCCAGAAAGTTCTTATCAAACCACACTCCCAGAAATTGAGGAAGAAGGAGTGTGTCATCTTTCATTTGGGGCAGAGGCCTAAGTCACCAGGGATGGAATGGCTTCTCTGTTGCTGGGAAACATAGGCCCTGTTGAGGAACTTTAGATGGGTTTCCTGAAGGGAGGTGTATTGGAGGTATTTTAAGGAGTATGGGAGCTTCTTTAGTAGGACCGTACAGGAAGGGAGTGAGGGAACATCCAACTTCCATCAAGTTTCAAGGTGATGCATTAATTTATACCTGGGTAGAATTACAAGTAGTTGGTACAGGTTCCTTATTCTATAACCTAAGATGTTTTGTGGGGCCAGTAAGGATAACATTGGGTCCGGGGCGACTAACGTGGGAAACAGTTTCAGTTGGGATTGGGGGTAATGACGGGCTTGTAGGTACATAAAAAATTGTGATCTATGTAGTTGGTGTTCAGTTGTGAGTTTTGAAAAAGGTGAAATAGTGCCGCCAGGATCAGAGATATTTCTTATCACATATATAACCTTCTGCCGCCACACTATATAAGCTTTTTTTACCAAGCCTGGAGTGCAGCATGGGTTGCCCCAGAAGGTGGGGAAAGGTGAGCTGGTATAATTTCTACCAAATCATTTATTGATGGTCACATAATGAAAAAGGATATTATCTTTGATGTGGCTGGAGATTGTGCTATGTGGGGCGTGGAAAAGTGCTGCTGGTGAATAAGGGTGGAAAAGGGGGTTAGTTCTATTTTCTCATTAGTGTCATTTGATCTTTGAAAGAACCAGCCAGTGGCATATCTAAAAAGAGCTGCATGGGAAAATATCTGAATTTGGGGTAAGCCACAGCCACCTTCTGGCTTGGGAAGAAATAACCAGGCCATTGGCATTCTGGGTTTTTTGTTGGCCCATATAAATTTGGAATTTGTGGTATTATATTGAGATACATTTTTCTTGGAAAGTGAGAAAGGTAACATCTGCAAAAAAATACAATAATTTCAGGGAATAGTATACTTTTAACCACTCTGACACATCCATATAAAGAGAGGGGGAGAGACATCCACCTGTCAGTCAATTTCGTTATGGTTTGTAAGAACGGCTTGAAATTAGCTGCGTACAATGTGTCTATATTTAGTGGAATCAGGATACCTAGATACTTAAGTGGAGAGGAGCAGACGCTAAACTGTTGTAACGGTGGTGGGGGGGGGGGGTGAACTGCAATCAGCGAGGGAGGCAATGCAATGGGGAAAAAATGGGATTTAGAGTAGTTAATTTTAAATTCCGAGAAGGTACCAAATTATCTATGACGGACATAACCACTGGAATTGAAAGATGAGGGTTTGAGAAAAACAAGAGCATGTCATCAGTGAACATAGTAAGCTTGGCCTCTGCTGTGCCCACCATAACTCCCATGAAGGAGGGGGTATTTTGCAGTTGTCACGATCCGAGTATTGAAGCAAGCTCTCTTACCGGCTAAGTGTCTGCACAGGTTGAGCTTGCATTTCAGATTCACAGCCTGCATCCTGTGCGACATGCGGCTATCCTGCAGTCATCTCCCGATTCCCTCAGCGCTGCTGGCCAGCGTCTCGCTCCCCTTATGCTGAGTGACAGTGTCCAGTAATCTTCCAGTCCACCACCATTGCTCCCGGCCACAAGCATGGCAGATACAAACAGACTTTCCTGCCTTAGCCTGACATGGGGGCTGCCATGCTCCTTTCAGTCACATGCCAGGCTGAACCAATCATGTGCAGTCCAAGCTCCCTGTCATACCTACCTGGCCAATCCTGGCCTTCCAGTGGGTATAAGTATGCTTGGAGCCCACAGCCTGATGCTAGTGCTTCATTTGTCAATTGTCTCCTGTTGGTGCAATTGTCTGTCTCTCTCTGCTGCTGTGTGATTCACTTCAGGTATTCCAGCTCCTGTGACCATCCAGGTATTCCAGCTCCTGTGATCCAGTGTCCAGCCTCGGGCATTGACCTCAACAGATTCTCAGCCTAGCTCCAGTGCATTCGATGTTCCAGCCATCGTTCATCTGTATTTGATGTTCTAATCATCATTCCTGTGCTTTCGATGTTCCAGCCATCATTCCTCTGCATTCGATGTTCTAATCATTGTTCCTGTGCAGTCGATGTTCCAGCCATCATTCCTCTGCATTTGATGTTCCAGCCATCGTTCCTCTACATTCGATGTTCTAACCATTGTTCCTGTGCATTCGATGTTCCAGCCATCGTTCCTCAGCATTCAATGTTCTAACCATCATTCCCCAGCATTCGATGTTCCAGTCATCATTTCACATCTCATCTAAAGGCAAGCCACAGTAAAGTGTTGCTCCCACAGTGTTGACTTTATTGTCTCAAGGACCCACATATCATCTGTCCTCCATTGTATTACAGTCATCTTGCCTACTTTACTGCCTGCCAATTACAACCATCCTGTCATCAGTTACTTCAATAAATCTGGTTGTATATTTTCCTTGCCTCCTTCCTGCCTCTGGGTGCACTGTCACACAAGTGAATGTGCAAGGGTCTCCTGAAGACTCCCCGATTTCTATATCAGCCTGAGCTCCCACCAGAGGTCTTTGTCACTGGGACTCAGACCCCTGGCATGACAGCAGTTTAATAGCTAGGGGCTCCAGGGCAAGGTCAAACAAAACTGGAGAGAGGGGGCATCCCTGGCGGGTGCCTCATGGTATTTGGAAGGGGTGGGGTGGGGGGTTAGTTATTAGCCAGAATCTGGGTGGTGGAGCCTATGTATAAATTTTGGATTACTTCAGAAAAGGCCTCAGGGAATTTTTAAAGTGGTAAAGAGATGATCCCATGAAATCATGTCAAAGGCCTTATCAGCGTCCAATGACAATATAGCATGTGGGTCCTTGGTCCCTGAGGTCTGTAACCACTGCAGTACCGAAAGTAATTTTCTAACATTAAGTACGGAGTGTCTGCCCCATATAAAACCAGTCTGATCATTATTAATAAAAAAGAGTAATAAAAACTTGAATCTGTCTGCAAGTAATTTAGTATATAATTTGTAATCTGTATTAAGAAGTGATGTGGGTCGATAGGAGGAAGGTAATGTAGGGTCTAGCCCCAGTTTCAGCAGCACTTCAGAATTGAAATACGGAGGTTGGGGAGCGCCTTTAAGAAGTGAATTAAAGAAGGCTGTTAGGGGTGGTACTATTTTAGGCGCCAGTAGTTTATAATATTCGCTGGTCAGTCCATCGGGGCCTGGAGCCCTACCAGGTTTCAACTGTCCAAAGGCTGGTGTCACATCCTTCTCAGTAAAGTTGGACAGCAGGGAGCCAGTCTGGTCTGTCGTCAGGGTAGGCAAGGATATCGAGGCTCAAAAGGAGGATTTGTTTGCATGGTCTGCAGGGGTGGAGGAATATAATTGTGTATAAAAATCATGGAGTGTATTAGAGATATCCTGCCCCATGTGGTCCAGTGTATCATTGTCATTTCTCAGGGTGGTAATAATAGTAGGAGGGTGTTGGCCTTGTAACAGGTTAGTCAATAATTGATTGGATTTTCCTCCAAATCTATGGAATTTGCTTTGTGCTTGAAATTACATACGTGTTTCTATTTTAGATAATAGGGTATCAAATATCGTTTTGGCCTGGTTAAATGGAATTTTATGAGCAGTGGTGGGTAATGATTTAAAAGTGTAGTATACTGTTGTGAGATTAGACTGGGCTTTAAGGTATAACTTTGTTCTTTCTTTATGTATGTTTGTATGCTTGTATTCCATCCAAGTGGTTTCCAGGAGGGATTTAAACTTGGTGGAGCTAGCTAGATGGCTAGGAAAGCGCCAAAGTATATATGAGCCCCTATCTTGTGTAGTGAACAGAGAAATACAGCAGGCTGTGTGGTCTGATATGGATATAGTTTCAATTCCAGAATCATGTACGACAGGGAAAGCTCTCATGGAGAGTAATATACAATGTGAGAAAGGGTCAATGTGAGAAAGGGTATTATGAGCTGCTGACAGACAGGAAAACTCTCTCTCAACAGGGTGGCACGCCCACCATTCATCTGTGAGGTGTAAACTGGACATCAAAAAATGCATACTATGTTAAGAGGGTACTCTTCTAGCCCGTGATGATGTTTCCCTGTCTAAGACACTGGATGTCACTACATTAAAATCCCCTACTAGTATAATCGAGGTGTCTAGGTATGGGGTAAGCAGGGTAACAATGTTTTGGAAAAACAACTTAGTAAAAAATGGTGAATAAACAATGTATAGCATATATCTGGTTGGATGTCTGGTGGCGTCCAATAAGACGAATCTACCCTCAGGGTCAGTCTTGGTGGAGTGGATTATCACTGGAATTTGCTTCCTGGCCAATGTGACAACCCCTCTGGAATTTGAGTTATAGGGGGACAATGCCAGCACCGTCCAACCCAGTGAGTTTAGTTTGAGTATTTCAGGGGGCGTCAAATGGGTTTCTTGCAAGTATACTACATCTGCCTGCATTTTGTGCAGATAAAGCAGATTTTTTTTATGTTTGGAGGGGACATGGAAGCCACCAACATTCAACGTCACTATTTTCAGATCATGCATAACACATCATAATAATCAAGAAAATAAATGCTAGATGTTAGATGAGCTGTTAATGATTATTTCCGAGAGCTATCAATGACATAAAACACAGGACATGTCACAAGAGGGAAAAATATGAGGGATGCAGAGAGGGAAACAAAGGGGTAGGGGTGAAACCAGGTAGCCGGGTGTCTCGCTTCTTTGATTGGATGCATAGTAGATGAGTAGATGAGGTATACATAATAATGATGTAAAACAGAAATCTAACTTGAGCTAGTGAAACAGTTAAAAACCTGGAAAACTGAGATCTTTTGTAGGAAGAGGGCTCAGGAGGGGTACCTGAGGATGGCTATTATGGCCATTGCGGTGTGTTCCAGTGCCGGAGTCAGTCCAGAGACATGTTAAATGGAATAAAATGTCAATGAGAAACAGTCTCCAAGTGCAACTAGTGAGAGGCAGTTCAGTCACACAAAAGTGCGGATAGATGGGGAATAAGCCTCAAATGCAGATATGGTCACAATACAGTGGCAAGGTGTCTTGGGGGGGAGTGCATCTCTAAGTGGCATCCGGACCATCCAGGGAAAAGGTCACCTGAGCCATTTCCATGTTGTAGCCCTCTGCTTCCTTGACGGTGCTGAATTCCTTGAATGAAGTGCCAGAGAAGATGCGTAGTTTAGCGGAATAGAGAAGGGCAAACTTTGCATGATCCTTTACCAGGCGTGTGCATAGGGGGGGAAATTCTCATCTGGCTCCCGTGACTTCGGCTGAGAAGTCCTGGAATATAAGTAATTTACTGCTGTCCCATTGCTGGGATCTATTTTGTCTGAATGCTGTCCAGATTGCCTCTTTATGTTGATAATTAAGGCACTTAAATATAACCACCCTCGGCACTTAAATATAACCACCCTCGGTCGGTTGGTATATTTGCGTGCTGGGCCCAGTCTATGCGCCCTCTCGACTATCATGTCCATGCCCATGCCTCTTCAATGTGTAGTAAGACAGGGAGTGTGGTTATCAGGAAAGTGAACAAAGAAGATCCCTTGAGAGATTCAGGGAGGCCGATGATATGCAGGTTATTTCTTCTCGAATGATTTTCCAAATCATCAAGCTTATTTTGCATTTGGCATTCACCTTTTTGGTGGCCTGTTTCAGCTGTGATTTTTTGTCCTGTACAGCTTGCTGTAGCTTAGCAGCATGTGCATCCAGGATAGGGTTAATAGTGTCTTGGATAGCCCTCACCATGTCCTCATATGTCAGTGGTGCTACCTGTAGTTGCTGGGACTGTTATGGGAAGAGCTCAGGCTGCATGAGGGGTGTTTGGGGGGTCTCTGTAAAACTTACATGCGTTGGGCGCGTGTCCCATACTGTGCCATGGGAACCGGTGGCCATGTTGGACTGGATTCTCTGAGGGAGAGGAGGCTGGCGTGGCATCCACTCCAATGGCGGGTTATGGAGAAACCTGTCCATTGGTGGCAGCGGGGCTTCCCCAATGTCCTCCCAGAAACAGTGGTGGTAATAGCAGGAGGGATGCTGCATAGAGGAGCTAGCAGGCTGGGGCGGTAGCGGAGCTCAGCACTCTGCTGCCTTCCCCATCAGCACCGGAACCGGACGTCTACAATACTTTCTTATCTTCATTGGTGTCACAGATATAACAGAACATGGTGCAAATGGTATATTTTCAGACATCTGCGCTTTGCTTCCAGAGTTCACTGGAAACATGGCGCGGGGACAATTTTCCTGGAGATCAGCACATATGTGGTTGACTCTGGCACAGAAAAGAGTTGACTGAGGATTCTGTAAGCAGGAGTGGGGGCCATGTAAAGAGGCTGCACCCAGACCCTCCCATCGCTGTGGCTAGCAAACTGTTGGGTATATATGCTAAGCCTTGGAGAGAGATAAAGTGGAGAAGATAAAATACCAACTCACCATGATGCTTGTGAGAAATCTAGTTTTCTAGTCTTCAATGTTATGCAAACCATAGATAAAAGGAAACAGAAGGAAAAAGAAAAAGCAGCAGCATCATGAGCTTTGGGGGCAATTCAGACAAAGGACCCAATTCTGACCTGTTAGCAAGGCTTTAATTTTTGCAGATGTACAAAACCATGCTTGACTGCAGGTGAGTCAAATGTAACAAGTGCAGTGTAAGATTTGGGGGGGGGGGGGGTGTATGAATCGGGCACAAAGAATGGCCCCGGTGACACATCAGGTGATTCAAATGTTTAGAATTAATAGAAGGATCATCAAATATATCCTGAATCTTAACTTTTAAATGCACACTCGGCTCTATCTTTTCCAGGAATCATTAAGTGCTTTGCACTTTATCAACAAAGGACCATTTCCATTTGTGTGCATGCTATATGCTTTACACTGGTGACATTTCTAAGACATTTGCCCTATGTGTTAAGTGCACTGAAATGCTGTTGCATTCCTATTTCTGCTTCCTTAGCCAGAGGGCACAATAGCATGAGCTAAAATTAGCTTTCAAAAATGTTCAAGACTACAATGTACAACATAGCAATATTGCTCAGGAGCTGACTGTATGTTGCACTGTGAAAAATGGAATATACTGTACACTCCAACGATAAATAATAAATTTGCCCTAGAGATGCAACGGTGCTAATGTTTGTTATATCAATTCCTATGGACCTCTGAGAGTAATGCGATGGCAAAGATGCATCAACAGAATGTTGCTTCAATGTAACACAATCAAATTGCCAATAACACAAAATTTCCAAATATTCAATTATATAACAACAGTAAACAGTAAAACAACTGTTTGTCCACATAAGAATGCCTGTTCTAGACACCACTAAGACACCACTAAATAAAATCTTTCTGAGATAAAACCCTTGACATAAATAAGTAGGTCAACATGTAAGCATTACTAAGTAAATGTAGATATATCCACACGTGAAATTATATGGGAATGCCTTCTAATCTATCTTTTATTAGTTTTAATACTCTTTATTAATCTTTTTCTTTTTACTCATACAAATAAAACATAACATACAAAACAAACATTACATTACATAAACATTACATACAGAACATATATAATAATCTATTAGCTATTATCTCCAGCTAGTGATCCTTATCTAACAGTATATTTTCCAAGGATTCACATTACATACTGTATATGAAATATCATCTTCCTCAAAGTTTTCTATACTGTAGCATAGCACATACTCCTGTCTTGTTGGCCACTTTGTCTCAACCCAATTTATATAATTTTTTTTTTGCCAAACTCTTATTTGTCCCTTCCCCCTTTCTTAGAGGTGTATTAATTTAAATCCCCCTAATTCAACAGTTTATCTAATCAAAAACATCAATAATATTACTTATATCTTTTAGTGCCCTTAATAAATACACAGGCAAAATTCAACACATTAATTCCGTTATCTTACTTAATTCTCAATTTTGAACAGTACCACCTATCCCATCTACTGTGTAATTTATATAGTGCATTTCTAGTTTAATACAAGTATTTTTTGGGCGTAATAACATTATTTACAAGTGCTCTCCATGTATCCACCTCTGGTGATTTATTCGACAACCATACATGTGCTATGAGCACTTTTACCAAAGTGGTCAGACATATAACCGATTGATATATTTCCTTAGAGTATGTACTCTCTAGCTCCATAGCATACAGGCATGATCTACTATTAGCATCATGAAGAGAGAGAATTGTATATTGTATATCTGTCCATACTTTTCCCCAGAATCCCTTTATCATTGGGCATTGCCAGAGTAGGTGCCAAAACCCTGCCTCTTCTATCATACATCGTTGGCATTTTGTATCTTCCCTCAGCCCTGCTCTATACATTGATACCGGAGTATAATATACCCTATGCAATATGTAGTAGTGGACTTGTTGGTATCTCGCAGATAATGTTGCCCATCTACTAGTTCTCATGATTACTTTCCATTGCTCACTTGTTATTGGGCCTAGGTCCTCTTCCCACTTTTCTCTCAAATGATCCAATGTTTCTGGGCTCCTATTTATATTGGCATAAACCCCAGAGATCTGGTCTTTACTACCCAAGTCTTTCAATAACATTTTAACAGGTGAGGAGGAAATAAATTGGCCCTACATTTACAAACTGTGACTGAATGGCTTGTCGCAGTTGCATATATCTATAAGAGCAATTTTTTGGCATATCAAATTTATCTTGCAGTTGCTGATAGGACTTGAGAGTACCATTATTAAATAGATGATCGATGTTACTTATTCCTTTACCCTGCCAAACACTATCCTTTGAAATCTTAACTAATTCTGGATATGATGGATTATACCAGATAGGGGACTGACTAATTATTAACACTATAGTATTTCACTGGCATGCCGCGCTGGGCTTCCTAGCTTATGATAGTTTTTGGGGTGCCACACCCTGCACCTAGATATAGCGCTAGGGAGCCCCAATATACAGATAAGCCTTGACGCGGCTTGGGGGCATGCCATACACCTGCTCAGGTATATGTAACCAATATATCTGAATTCTATTATCATGTAGTGTTCAAGATTGGTTACTAATACCATTCAGTGTGCTGGGGGAACCAATGTCTTGTTACTTACTCAACACTAGATCTATTCTGGAAAAGGTATCAAATGATGTTGAATAACAGGAGTATTGCCTCAAGTCAGGGTTTCTATCCCGCCAAATGTCTATTTAGCCTATCTCATCAACAAATTTTGAAAATGGAGTGGCAAATTACTTCACATGCTCATCATCATCATCTCTCTCCCTTTTTAACCTCCTATCTAAGCCTTTGCACATGACATTGTTAAAGTTTCCCATACAGATGACCTGTGTCACTAGAGATAGATGTAATTTAATTACCTGTCATAAAACCTACATTACTATATGGGGGAGCAATATATATTGCAAGTATATACACCTGGGTCCCGTTCTAAGAAGACAATTCTGCCACCCGGATCTATCATACTTGAATAAAGTTGAAATTGTATAGATTTTCTTATGAGGACCGCTACCCCCCTGGAATTTTGAGTGTGAGCTGAATGATATATATTATTTATCCATGGCCTCTTCAGAGTCTGGACCTTGTCCCCAACTAGATGGGTTTTCAGATAGACACATCAAGTCAGCTTCATATTTCTTCAGTTGGGACATAACCAGAGATCTTTTGATCTTATTATTTAATCCTCTGACATTTCAGCTCACGATTTTCAATCCTCCCTCTTTTTTATCCATGGAGCCTGCAATTGCATATGTATGTACTAATACCTCCTTCTTTACCCCAATCCTCCATAGCAAGATGAGACTACAACCAATTATAATAAACATACAGTGCCGGTGCAGGGCACAGGAGCGCCCCAGGCGGGGGGGGGGGGCGCCCCGTTGCCCCAGCGCTCACCCGCTCTGGGGGAGGGGGTGGTAAATGCGGTGCTCCGCTCCGTCAGGGGAGGGATTAATGCGGATGCCGGGGGGTTAATGCGGCCGTCACTACGCTCTGCTCCGTCGGTGGGGGTTTGATGGAGGGAGATGGAGTGTTTTGGTGGAGGGAGATACGGGTACGGGAGGGGGGGTGGGGGCAGTTAGAGCTCCACGGGGGTCAATGCGGGCTCCAGGGGTGGGGGTAGGCTCACTCACCTGCTTCTCCTCGGTGTCGGGACCCTTCCTCCTGCTGCTGCTCCTCCAGGCAGCTCGTTACCGCCCTCCAGTGACCGGCGCCCTAGGCAAATGCCTAGAGCTGCCTAGTGGTGGCGCCGTCCCTATAAACACACATAACATTGATATGCCTGACATATACCCCACAACATTATCCCTACCCTTGAACACTCGCTGTATAACGTCCCAATAGCAAGGTATACCTAACTCCCATATTAGCTCTCCTCTTTCCCCTTCTTCTTTTTGCCCCCAGGGAAATGGGAACAATTCCCATAGCTGTATGCAACTTATGGTACCATATCAAAACATTCATATATTCTCCTGGCAAGGAAAGCAGCAAAACACAACACCCAATTTCGAATCAATCCAGTTCTCTGCTTCTTTTGGGCTGTTAAAGAAATGTGTCACATTCTCATATATAATCATCAGACTTGCAGGGAGTAGAATAGCATATTGGACATTTTTTGCCATTAATCGCCGCTTTACTTGAAAGAATTGGGACCTATTCTTTTGCACTTCATCCGCAAGATCATTATAAAAGGATAACACCACATTTCCATGTTGTATCGGACTGTTCGTCCGAGCCAATTGGAGAATAGTGTTCTGATCCCTGAAGTGGAGTAATTTTATTGTCATAGTTTTTGCCAGGGCACCTGGTTGATGGGGTCTCACTCCTATGTGCCTGCTCTACTGTGAATTACTGGGTAAATACCCCATGGGTAAACAAGTCTATGAGCCATTGCTCTATAAATTTCACTGGGTCTACTCCCTCTGTCCTTTCTGGGAGCCCAATGATTTGCACATTGTTGCACATTAATCTTCCCTCCATATTAGCTCATTTACTCTGGATGGACACCATTTGAGATGATAGTTCATCAACTTTTGCTTTTAGTGGTGTTGTCGCATTTTCCAAGTCTGATATACGGTGCTCCACCTCCCCTACCCTTTCACAGATTTTTGGGAAGTCTTGGCACATAAGGGAGATATCTATTTGTACCTGTCCAATCTTGTCTGTACCCTTCTGTTCGGAAGCAATTATAGCCTGGTGTATCTGCTGCACAGGTTCACTGGCTGAGGTATCCAGTTCACTACAGTATGTGATACCGGTGAACTAGGCACACTCTGTGCCATAGCCTTGGGGGTCTCATAAGTGTATCCACTCAAACCTCTACCCCTCCAGTATCTCTCTCCTTTCCAATATCACACCTCCAGGCTCTGCCACTGCCTTGACCGGCCCTGGGTCTGACCAGTCTACCGCACCTCAGTCCGCTGTGGTCTCCGTTGCTGCCTCAATTCAGTGGCTATGGCATCAGAATGTCACAGCACATGCTCGCCGGGCTCCCAGCATATATCTCAGCAGAGGTCTGTATCTAGGGCTTAGCACATATCAGGTCACCAACGCTGCATTTCCCACAAGGGAATCAAGGATTTTTTCCTGGTACCTCCGGGAGCTACAGCATTCTGCTGCTACTCCACCATGCTGCTCCTAGCCACGACCCTTACCAACTTCTAATCTATCTTAAATGTTTTACTGTCTAATGCCTTTTGTGTCTTCAGCTGGGTTAATAAATATGCTGGTACTTCTCTGAAATTGCCTGTGATGTGTGGAGGTTGGCAAGTTGTGTACATGTTGCTGCTTTGTGAATTTTCCATTAAGTTGCCTATTTAATAAGTTTTAATAACTCCTCTTTTTCTTTTTAATTGAAACTAAAGAGAAATTGGCTATCATAACTTACCACTATTTAATAACAAGCATTCCATATTGAAATCTTTGAGCTCTCTGGGATCCTTGTATTTTCTGTGGTTTAGCAATTTCCAATTCACATTCAGTCTGCTTTAAGGACTGTGGTGTTCAGTTTTTAACCAGAGCCGCTCAAATTGAACATTTTAGCACCACATTACCTGAAAATTGACCATTTTAAGCACAGTACAGTGATGACTTTCTGCCAACTTGTAAGTATTGTAGAGAGGGAACAGACACATCAATTAACAATGGTGACATGCTATCTGGAAACTCCACATGGCATGCAGTAGGTCCTGCAAGTCTGGTAAGATGTTAGCATTAATAGACTGTCACATATTTAGTCTAATCTCCTCCCCATCAAAGCTTTTGATGCTTCACAACCGGTGACTTGTGCAAAATCTACACGGGTGTCATCCTCTGAGGTGGTGACACCAAAATGCTGACTCCTCCTCACAGTGAGCCAGGTGACGCACTGTGACATTATCATGCTGTTCCAAGTTCCTTTAACTTAGAAGAGAGAAGCTGGGAAAATCCTAGGAGTGATAAAAATGGTTGATGTGCCACAAGGCCATGTCCCCTTCCCACATAACCATTGACCTTATCCATCACAAACATATTTGGCATGACTTGGAAAGATGTTGCTTGGCATATCAGGTGTTTTCAACTCCAGTGACACTATTACATTACAGTATATGATGGATTAAGGAAAACGCTCTCCAGTTTGTGGTTGCCTTTTACATCTTTGTCTACAGATCAATTATCTGGAAATAACCACTCCCTTTATCCAACTTACCAACTATTACTACCCTACCACTGACTTTCTCCCATACCCACTCAGCTACTCCCACTCATTTATTCTTCCTAGCACTCAACAACGCAACACTGCATTCTCTCCCCGCACTTATTTATTCCCCATCTACTGTACCCCTCAGTTTACCCTCTCAGTCTGTGCTTTCAATGTGTAATATAATGTTATTATGACTGCCATATTATGGGCCAGATGTATCAAGCTTCAAAAAGCGATTAAGTGGAAAGTGATAAAACAAACAGCCAATCAGCTCCTACCTGTACGTTTTTAAACCCAGACTGTAACATAGCAGTTAGAAGCTGATTGGCTGGCTGTTTATCTCTATGCATTTTATCACTTTTTGAAGCTTGATACATCTGGCCCATGACATGATCATGAAAAACAGACTTCTTGGTCTACCACTAGAGGTAGGTGTCATATATACATGGTTATGTATTGATATTACAGAACATAATGTGGAATATATGAAAGCTTTCCTTCTAATTTGTATTTATTTATTAATGATGAACTACGTGTAAAATATATCTATCTTAAACATATTTAAGTACTAGACGAGTAATAACATTGTTTTTCTTTTTCCTAGAACCACCAAGGGAAATTCTACACTGGTCCCTAAGAACTTTACTCTTACCTTTATTTTGTTCATGAGCAGACACAAATCCTTACTTTAATTCATAAGTTGGCAAGTTTCTATTACCCTAAGGAAGCATAGTTTAATTTTAAAAACACTAATTAGCCACAATTATTTTTGATCTCTCTTGTGGCCTTACAATTACAAGTATCCACGGGTGCACCAGTGCATGCTGGCACTTATAGGCAGGTATTCAATGCTGTTTGCGAGTGGTGACAGCGAGCAGGGCTTCCTGCTCGCTGTCACCACTCACCTTGACAGTATTCAACACACCCTCGCATATGCCAATTCCCCCTCGCTCCGTTTTTTGAGCGAGGGAGAATTGGCGGATGCGGCTCCAGAAGCAGCGAGACCCGCGGCTAAAAACAGCGAGTTTTCTGCAATAGCCGGATTTCCCCAGAACGTTGAATAGAGTAAACGGCTGGTGAGGGGGTTAAACAGCGAGGATCGTTGGTTTTCTGCAATCCTCGCTGTTTAACCCCCTTGCCAGCTGCTCGCTGCAGCATTGAATACCCCCCATAGTGTCACAAGATTGGCTAAAATATATCAATATTACAGTATAAACCTGTACTCACCTGCAAGGAGGGACCCAGTGCTACTTGACATTGGTCGGGGTATGTAAGATGTCAGGACACAGTTAGAGGACCAGCCCCAATGTTGTTTTTTTTTTTAAATGTTCTTTCCTTAACTTTTCATGTCTTGACAAGCACATACAGTATTATAGCTCGAGCAGCATGTGGTTTGAGATATTTTGTTTTTCACAGACACCTGCTTTTCTAGCTGGAATTATGTTGGAGTTTCCTTTTAAACCAGTTTGATATATTTGATATCTTGTATTTTTGCATAATGTTTGGTATGTATTTATAATCTGATGTTTTAAAAACAATCAGAATCACCATCTAAAATTTGCTTTAAAACATTTTTACCCATGGATTTATTATGTTATGTTCTAAATGTCATTATGAAGTGTAAATCTGTTTAAATCATTCAAATTCTTTTTACCAATATCCTATGTTGAAGCACATTTGTGCTCCTGTTACTCGTTATTGTCATGTTATGACACAATAATGTATGTTTAGTTGTTGCCAAGAAACCTTTCTGGTATATTGCATACCATATTAGTAATTCATTTTGAAGAACTGTTTGTTTTTGTCTCCCTACAACATGGTGAAAATTGTCTTGAATTTGTTTTCTCCTAAATCCTCCCAGTAACCTTTATGTGACTTGTCACTACTAAGACAAATTTGCTCATACATCTTGAATGTCAGGGTTCTCTTGCTGGAGCTCTATCGGTAATTAGCATTGCCTTGTTAGTGCTCAAGGCTTGTGCAACTGTCACCTTGATAAAGAGGACTCTATTGCTCATTTCAGATAACATGCTAACCTTTCATTTTGTGGAGCCTACATAAGCCATTTAATTTATATTCTTGTTTCATATGCAAGAAACGCCACTGCAGTGCTGTGGCATATGTTTATTATGTTAAAGACCAAAAAAGTAGTTTAGGTCACTTTTAGGGGGAAATTTACTAAAGGAAATTTGTAAAAAAAATAGGTGTATTTGTATCCAGAAATACACTTATTTTTGACTTTTACTATCCCGAAAATACGATAATTCATATTCGTATTGATAGTACATCAATACGAATATGAATTGTCGTATTTTCGGGATAGCAAAAGTAAAAAATACGTGTATTTCTGGATACAAATACACCTATTTTTTACAAATTTCCTTTAGTAAATTTCCCCCTTAGTGACCAACTCAAATATATGCATGGCCTATTTGAAGAAATCATTCTTATAAAGGAGACAAAAAAATAACATTGTAAAAAAAATATTTTTGACTATTGCTAATCATACCTATTATGAGCTGTACTTTATAATATGTTAATATATTCAAAATGTATGTAGAATTTAAATAAACATAATGACTTCTTTATACCTTTAAATCTGCTCTCTTTACTAGTATTTACAACTGTCTCCCCTCTATCTCTTCTTGGATGTCCCAGCACTTACTCAAACTTAACATGTCTGAGCTGATCATCTTCTCACCCTCCCGCATAACTTCACCTTCCACACTTTCACTATCTATTGATGGGACAACTATTTCCTCTATCCACCAAGTAGGGCCGGCGCTAGTCGCTCAGCAGGGGATGCAGAGCAGGGAGGCGCCATGCTGGAGAGGCGCTCTCCCGACTCTGCTAATCATCTGCTATTTTGCTTTCAGGGGCCGCTATTGCTGCTGGCTGCCAATGCTCCTATGAGCGCTGGCAGCGTGAAAGATGAAATGTAAAGGTGCACTCGGGACCCGGCTAGCGCTGCACAGCTCCGGCGTTAGCAGACATGTACGTGAGCAGGGCTGGCCGGGCCAGGCTTATGCAGTAGAAGTGCAAATAGCCAGCAAGCCAGCAGAGGGCGCTAGCCAGCTCGAGTCAGACGACATGCTACAAATGCATGCTGCCTGCCTGACACTCGCTGGTTTAACTCGGGAGGAGCTGATGGACAGTGGAGGAGCTTTCCAGCCTGGCTAGAAATAGTGAGTATAAGAGGGCTGCTGGACAGGGTGGTCTTTTTCATCAGGATTGTAATACTGCAGCTGATATAGCCCTCTGCTGGTCAGCTTACACCACCTGCTGGCTCAAGCAGCATGCCGGCAGCCATGTGCCAAGTTGGAGCATGCTGGCAATGCTGTTAGCCTGAATTTTTATATGTACATATGGATCTTATTTGTTTTACAACATGGCATGCGCATTCAATCAGTATTGTACGGTATATTGTCTTGTGGGTACACACTGACATGTGCCAGATGACACTGCCACCGTCAGATGCCATGCTATGCCCTTTATCTGTTGGAGTGATAGTTTTGTTCCATTGCCACTTGCCATGCTTGTTCCTTCTCTAGAGGAATCTATGTAATCTTACCATGCCTTTAGTTGTGAAACCACTTGCTGTCAGAATAGTGCTAAACCACAATGTACACACCACATACTGTATGGAAGTATGGTACCATAACCCATATGAACTGGGAATTGCAGCTGTATCCTGCTTCTCTACCAGCATGCATACCCTGCACTGGTCATTATACACCTATGCCGCCCATCTATATTTTTATTTTGTTGCAAACAATATTGGACCGTTCAGGTACTACACTAGAGCAGCGTCCATGATAGTTATTGGTGACAGTCCCCATATGTATGACCGCAAGCTCTGGTGCTCATGGTGCACTTTGTGATGTCTAACTTTTTTACTTTTTCTAACTTTTTATGATACATCTGTTTGTTTTGTTACATGCCGACGGGCAAAGAGGAAGGAAAAGGGAAGGAGATCGCTCAGGAGAGAGATACTGCTACATGCAAATTCTCAGCTAACTGCTGGTACGCGCATTTATATATTCCTAGAAGGATTGTTGTAGCACCGATTGTTTTAGAACACTGGAGGCACAGAAGCCATACCACTTTTTTATGTACGGTTTTGGTCCTGTGAAAATCAGGACTTATTAATGACTTCTGGCGACACAGTTTAAATTCTGGAGTGTTATTTTAGTTATTATTTTGATGTAATATAATTATTGCCGTCACTATTTTCAACTTTCAAAATCACATACCAGATTAAATACTGGGACACACTAAGTGAGTATAAGCGCTATCAGTGCACCACACACTATATATATATATATATATATATATATATATATATATATATATATATATATATATATATATATATATATATATATATATATCTATATATATATAGACATTGGATGGGCTCTGCACACACTAAATTAACTGATAATAAATAGTGGAGATTTGGTTCATGAATTGATCAATGCATTTATTATCAGTTAATTTAGTGTGTGCAGAGCCCATCCAATGTCTGTCTAAACAATGTGGTCACAAGCCATAGGGCACCCCAAAACTAGGAAAGGTGAGTGCCGATGTTAAGTGTATATATTGTTTATTAGATTAATTTTTTTAATTAGTCTTATTGTGGTCACATTCTCTCATGCACCCTGTTTTTAACTAAGATTCCATAGCTTATGTTAGCCATTTCCCTAGATGATTAGTGACAGGTGTGTTGGTAGCTGCTCACCTATAAAAGCAAAGTCTGCTGTGAGCTTCAGACCTGATAGCATGCCTGGTATCAAACATTGATGTGATAGCTATGTGTATTGCAGCCATTTTCAGCGATAGTGGTAGGACCTGCAGAACAGTGGGGTCCCTTGACGGGGGCTGCAGGCTTAAATGCATTGATCAATTCATGAACCAAATCTCCACTATTTATTATCAGTTAATTTAGTGTGTGCAGAGCCCATCCAATGTCTGTTTAAACAATGTGGTCACAAGCCATAGGGCACCCCAAAACTAGGAAAGGTGAGTGCCGATGTTAAGTGTATATATATATATATATATATATATATGTGTAAAGGTTAGAATTTGGTGAGGTGTGCGCCAGGAGGATGTAAACAGGTAAATGTCCAGGAGCGTGATCCCATATATTGCACTCCCCTAATATTCTGGTTGGGGCGTCAGCTAAGTCCAAGAGCGGTGGTGTGCCACTCAGGGGGGGATTTGTAGAAAAGGTTTTTGTTTTGGACTTTGGATAGCGACTACTGTGCACGTACTTCACATGGGACAATGTATGAAAAATAGATGATTTATTTAAACACAGAAGAAAAAAGTTTAAAAATACATATGGATATTCACACAATGTTATAAAACCACAATATAAAATGTATCAGATATACACCACAGGGGAGGGGATAAAATGGATACTAAAAAATGACACTAAATAATACAAGTCTGGGATGGCATTGGTATTAGTTTAGTATGATGTTTGGACTAGTGGGACACAGCAAGTGTGCTAAAAGAACTGTAAAAAAAAAAAGTGTCAATGTGCCAACTGGTATATATGCACAACTGAATAGACCAAGATATATAAAAGAAAATTTAGGAAATATAAAATGGAACAAAGAAATATATAAATAGAAAAATATATATAAAAAAAGTGAACTGCTGTTTCAGGCTGCTATCAACAAATAGTTGTAGTTAGAAATAAGGTTAGCTTAACTTATTGGCAGAGTAGTGAGGAGCAGGAGTCAGAAGTATCCCAACATGTTTCGTCCAACAGGACTTCGTCAGGGGTAAGGGACAGAATGACTAAAGCTGTATTTATAGCAGGGATGGGGTCTGAGGTGCCGCCCCCCTCGTTAACGCTGCTTAATTAGACAAAAATTGCGTTTGAAAGAAACCATGTTATAAGACTATGTAAGAGGTACTGGGGTTAATACCACCAATCCTAATAGTTGCGAATTATAAAACGAGTGTTTGAAAGTACACAATTGGCTGAAGGAGGTTTGGAGTGTGTCAGCTCCGTTTACATGGAGCCTGACATCACATCCGCCCCACTTCCTCCACACATCCGGCGTCCGTATAGCTTCACTGCGCATGTGCGCCTAGTTAGTGAAGTCTCTCAGTTTGGTAGTTGAGGAGCTCCGTGCGTCTGCGCGCTCCGTCTTTCTTAGTCCTTGTCTGTGCGCATGTGCTGTGTCACTGACGATCTGTGTCACTTTGGAAGCTTTATTAAGAGATGTTCCCATACGCTTGCACTGCGTGGGTTACCATGGTGATCGCATTGTGTCTCATGTCCTTAATAGATGCCCGGATGTTCATAGTAGATTGTTCATATTCTGAAACTGTGTGAGCCCGTGTGTAGTAGGTTCAGTTTCTCTGTAAGTGGTTCTCAAAATGAATGAGAACCAGAAATTGGCAAGAATAAATAAATTAATATTTTGCAGATGCACAGACATTACTGAACGTTTGTAAATATGAAAGTAGATAAATAACAGTAGGAAAGAAAATAAATATATAAATATATAAATAAATGGATCCCTATGAAAATATTGTGATAAGAAAGTGAATGAACAAATTATTATTTATATATAAAGGGTATATATAGTGATAGATAAATAATTGTAGGCATATCTAATTATATAAAACTAAACGAAATAATTTAGCAGAGACAAGAGAATAATATTATTTATTGACACCACAAAGGAACCGCGCATACAGATAACCTCCACCGATGGTATGATACAGCACCCGATATTCCTGGGAGGTCCCCCTACCCAGTACTAATCAGGCCCATCACTGCTTAGCTTCCAAGTTCGGATGTAATTGGGCGTCCCAGTGAGGTATGGCTGTATAGTTGTTTGGTTGGAGATCAATGCATGTACCCAGTTACTCCTCTATGGTGTCGATGATGACAACCTAATGTGTCGGCAGTTAAAGATTTAAAGTCTGAGAGGGGGAATCTGGTAGGTGGAATTAGCACAGAGGTGTTGTTGCTGGACTTCCCAGATGGTGACCCATTCTGGTACTGCTCAGCGAAGATTTTGTGGTGGACTACTGACCGCTATAGATATTCTTTTTATATGAAGGGTGCTATCTCATAGCTCTCATTGAAGCCTTCTGGATGTAGCGTATTCAGCTCGAAAATCCAGTACATCTCACGACGTGAGAGAAGGTTCGATAAATCACCTCCTCTCTCTCCAAGGGTAACAAGTTCAATGCCTCTAAAAGTCAATTTTTCAGGGTCTGAGTTATGATGAGTACTGAAGTACCCAACCCATGTATTGGAGAGGGCCAATAAAAAAGCAAGGGCTTTGGACAGGAAAAAACTATTAGAATACAAACCGAAAATGAGCAGAGAACCAGATGTTAAATTTATCACAACGTACAACCATCATGAAGGTATCATTAAGGAAGCACTCAATAAACATTGGAACATTCTACAGATGGATCCCATACTCAAAGACTCACTACCCAATAAACCTCAGATTGTATACCGGAAACAAAAAAACTTGAAAGATCTCCTAGCCCCCAGTATGCTTAGAGACGAATTGTCCAAACCCAGTGGCCTACCCAAGTGCACTGGCAGTTACAAATGTGGCCACTGCATCATCTGTAAATACCTCCACCCCAGCAGAAAGAACTTCTTTAATAAAGACAAATCCAAAGAATACAAGACTAAAAGCTTCATCAACTGCAATACAACATCAGTCATTTACATGTTGGAATGTCCATGCGAACTACGATACATAGGTAAAACTAAAAGAGCACTGAAAATACGGATACAAGAACATGTAAGGAACATCAAGAACAGAGTACAGACACATGCGGTCTCCCAACACTTCAGTACTCATCATAACTCAGACCCTGAAAAATTGACTTTTAGAGGCATTGAACTTGTTACCCTTGGAGAGAGAGGAGGTGATTTATCGAACCTTCTCTCACGTCGTGAGATGTACTGGATTTTCGAGCTGAATACGCTACATCCAGAAGGCTTCAATGAGAGCTATGAGATAGCACCCTTCATATAAAAAGAATATCTATAGCGGTCAGTAGTCCACCACAAAATCTTCGCTGAGCAGTACCAGAATGGGTCACCATCTGGGAAGTCCAGCAACAACACCTCTGTGCTAATTCCACCTACCAGATTCCCCCTCTCAGACTTTAAATCTTTAACTGCCGACACATTAGGTTGTCATCATCGACACCATAGAGGAGTAACTGGGTACATGCATTGATCTCCAACCAAACAACTATACAGCCATACCTCACTGGGACGCCCAATTACATCCGAACTTGGAAGCTAAGCAGTGATGGGCCTGATTAGTACTGGGTAGGGGGACCTCCCAGGAATATCGGGTGCTGTATCATACCATCGGCGGAGGTTATCTGTATGCGCGGTTCCTTTGTGGTGTCAATAAATAATATTATTCTCTTGTCTCTGCTAAATTATTTTGTTTAGTTTTATATAATTAGATATGCCTACAATTATTTATCTATCACTATATATACCCTTTATATATAAATAATAATTTGTTCATTCACTTTCTTATCACAATATTTTCATAGGGATCCATTTATTTATATATTTATATATTTATTTTCTTTCCTACTGTTATTTATCTACTTTCATATTTACAAACGTTCAGTAATGTCTGTGCATCTGCAAAATATTAATTTATTTATTCTTGCCAATTTCTGGTTCTCATTCATTTTGAGAACCACTTACAGAGAAACTGAACCTACTACACACGGGCTCACACAGTTTCAGAATATGAACAATCTACTATGAACATCCGGGCATCTATTAAGGACATGAGACACAATGCGATCACCATGGTAACCTACGCAGTGCAAGCGTATGGGAACATCTCTTAATAAAGCTTCCAAAGTGACACAGATCGTCAGTGACACAGCGCATGCGCACAGACAAGGACTAAGAAAGACGGAGCGCGCAGACGCACGGAGCTCCTCAACTACCAGACTGAGAGACTTCACTAACTAGGCGCACATGCGCAGTGAAGCTATACGGACGGCGGATGTGTGGCGGAAGTGGGGCGGATGTGATGTCAGGCTCCATGTAAACGGAGCTGACACACTCCAAACCTCCTTCAGCCAATTGTGTACTTTCAAACACTCGTTTTATAATTCGCAACTATGAGGATTGGTGGTATTAACCCCAGTACCTCTTACATAGTCTTATAACATGGTTTCTTTCAAACGCAATTTTTGTCTAATTAAGCAGCGTTAACGAGGGGGGCGGCACCTCAGACCCCATCCCTGCTATAAATACAGCTTTAGTCATTCTGTCCCTTACCCCTGACGAAGTCCTGTTGGACGAAACATGTTGGGATACTTCTGACTCCTGCTCCTCACTACTCTGCCAATAAGTTAAGCTAACCTTATTTCTAACTACAACTATTTGTTGATAGCAGCCTGAAACAGCAGTTCACTTTTTTTATATATATTTTTCTATTTATATATTTCTTTGTTCCATTTTATATTTCCTACATTTTCTTTTATATATCTTGGTCTATTCAGTTGTGCATATATACCAGTTGGCACATTGACACTTTTTTTTTTTTTTTTTTTTACAGTTCTTTTAGCACACTTGCTGTGTCCCACTAGTCCAAACATCATACTAAACTAATACCAATGCCATCCCAGACTTGTATTATTTAGTGTCATTTTTTAGTATCCATTTTATCCCCTCCCCTGTGGTGTATATCTGATACATTTTATATTGTGGTTTTATAACATTGTGTGAATATCCATATGTATTTTTAAACTTTTTTCTTCTGTGTTTAAATAAATCATCTATTTTTCATACATTGTCCCATGTGAAGTACGTGCACAGTAGTCGCTATCCAAAGTCCAAAACAAAAACCTTTTCTATATATATATATATATATATATATATATATATATATATATATATATATATATATATATAAATATATATATATAGGTGGGAGGGTGAAAATGTATAGTTTACAGGAGGGCGCCGAATACCCTAGCACCGGCCCGGCCACCAAGTATGCTGCCTTGGCATTATTCTTGATTCCTCCCTCTCCTTTAAACTCTTGAGTGGTGGGTTTTGTTGGGGCAGGACCAACCTACCAGGGCAGGTTGGTCCTGCCCCAGCAAAACCCACCACAGATCATAGGAATTCGCCGCCCCCCCTCACCTTTGCTCTGGCATTAAGTCATCAGACAAGTGGCAGGCTTGGGGATGTTTCGCGGCGGCTCGGGAGGACTCGGATGCCTGATCTCTCCCAAGTCCCCCCGAGCCACCTGGAACATCTCGGAGCCTGCCGCCTACGTCACTACAGTATGGTGATTGGCGGCAGGGGAGCTCCGGTGTACGATTGCTGGGTGCGCTGGAGCAGAGGGACCCGGGGGACCAACAGAAGGGGTGGGGGGGGGATTGAGGGGGATCCCTAAAGGTAGTGCACCAGTGGTTATCCGATGGAGGCACCACTGGCACACACCTACTACATTGTGGTATCCCAGAAATTTTCCAGGACAGTCCACTGCAGCAGCGCAGCTGAGCCTGGAAAATTTCCAGGCATACCACCCAAGTGGTTAAACCTCACATTCAACACCTCTCACAGTCCTGCCGTTTCCACCTCAAAAATATTTCTAGGATCCAACCCTTTTTCACTCAGAATGCTACAAAGATCCTCATCCACTCACTAGTCATCTCCAGATTGGACTGCTGTAATATCCACTATCTGGCATCTATGTTAAATACCTCTCTCCACTCCCATATATCCTCATTGCTGCTGCCCAGCTCATCTTCCTCTTCAAACATACTATGTCCACCTACCCTCTCTTACAAGGCCTACACTGGCTCCCCTTTCCCTTCAAAATACAATTCAAGAGCCTCACACTCACTTACTGTACAAAGCCATCATCCATTCCTCTCCCACCTACAGTACATATCTGACCTTATCTATCTTTACACTCCCACTTTTTATGTGGATAAAGATTTGTGTATTTATGATAAAGTGGAGAGAGCCAAAGTACCAACCAATCAATGACTAATAGCCATTTTACAGATTGTATTTCTAAAAAATTACAGTTACAAACATAATGGTTTATTAATAGATCAATCTCAAAATTATTTCTTTCCAAGCTTTTGTAATAAACACAATGTCCCTTTTGTCACAGGAGTGATTTATAGGTTAATAGTAAGCCATGAAAATACTAATCTTGAAATGGAGATGATGACCAAATGATGAGGCCAACTACTTTTTAAACCAAGTAAGACCGTTGATTTCTTCAATTATTCTTAATAGAATAAATGAGGGAAAAGGGATGTCGTGATCCAATTTTCTTTCTTACCATCTAAATGCTTCTTCAAGCTTTCTCTGAGATGTTCTTGCAGAAGAGTGCAGCACAGTGTTTAGTCGATGGCCGATCTCTGGTTTTTTAAGATTTTTCAAGATAACATTTTCAAGATAAATACCGGCGCAGCATAACATTGAGAGCAAAGGAGCTACTGTGATCAAAAATTCAAGTATGGTTTGGGGAATCCACCCCAAATTTCAGCAAGCAGTATAGTAGTTTAAATCCTCCTGTATTTTTTATTATAACCAAAGAAAAAAATAATGTGGATGTTTCCTGACCGATAAAGGAGGGCAGCACATCTACAGAGCTCCGGTGCCCTTTTGCCCAAAAGCTCTAATAAACCCCTCTCCTCATCTGCATTTCCCTCTGACTCTACCTTCCCCTGCCTGCTGAATGCCGGCAATACTGGTGGGGGTGTGCTGTGAACCCTACCACTTCCAGGAAGCTGGGGCCTCAATATCAGCATCCTGCTGGTTTTGGAGCTCTGCAGCAGTCATTGCGATGGAATGGAGCTATGGACAGTGCTGAGTGGCCCCTTTTCACTCAGAGGACCTGATTACTACTGCTCCAGTGACTTGCCGCCACAAAAAAAGAGGTGATAGGTGCTATTAGCACCAGTATGTCTTCCTGAATACTGCAAGAGGTGGACAGCAGCAGTCTGCTTCTTATGAGACTCTAGAGCAGGCATTCCCAACCACGGTCCTCAAGGCACACCAACAGTGCAGGTTTTATAGATATCCAGGCTTGCGCACAGGTGACTTAATTAGTATCTGAGGGATTCTGATTAAATCATCTGTGCTTAAGCCTGGATATCACTAAAACCTGCACTGTTGGTTTACCTTGAGGACCGTGGTTGGGAATGCCTGCTCTATAGGATCCCAGGCAGGCTTACAGGTATGCTATAGCTTACTTTTGAGTATCATTTTGAGAGACTGTATCAGGGCAGTGCTTCATCCTTCTGCACTGGAGATAGCTTTTTGGTGCAAGCAAATAACCAATGAGACTGCTCAGTATAAGTCTTCAAAATTCCTGCAAGCACTATCCGCACTTTTATACAGTAGAATTGTGCAGTTTATCTTGTGTATAAGGAGACCATCTGGTCGTCATCTGTCTCATTACAAGCATTTCTAATGGATCGATAGCCTCATTACCGTACTGATCAAGATCATAGCTCTCAACATGTGCACTTATTGTAGTTATTCTATTGTCTCCTTCCTTTCTTATAAAATATGAAATGTTTTGATTTCTTTCTTCTCAGTGGAACACCAATCCTTCAATAAATGTAGTTCTGCCGGTCCTTTTACTAGGCTTGTGATTTTATTATGCCTTCCAAATGCAGTAAGCTTTCCAAACCTGTCTCACAGATACAATTCTTTAAATCCTCTCCTTAAAATTCTCGCCCTAAGAGTACAGCTAATACTACCAATGCTACTGACTTTCAAATCTCAACTCAGATGGCAGTAACACCACCTGCAGCAACTGCTATCTCTGCTTCGGACCCTTTCGGTGATATGGACACTCTTACTGTGGGCAGGGCCGGCGCTACCCACTCAGCAGCTCCTGCAAAGCAGGGAGGCGCCATGCTGAAAAGGCGCTGTCTCCCTCCCTGCTCTTCTAAAGCTGCCTCAGCCCTCACTGTCACTGCCTCCTGCATACCGCCAGCAGCACCTGTCTGACAGCGGGCAGCAGTATGGAGAGGCTGAGCAGCTGCGACCTGCCTCCTCTTCCTCACGGACACTTGCGCTGACTCCCATATCGCTGTCTGTGAATGCCTGGATGACATGTCATGTCCGGATCCGCCCCCTACCCATTGCTCCCTGCGCCTGTCAGCTGTCAATCAAATGACGAACAGGCAGCAGCGCCGCCTCCCCTTCCTTCCCTCTTCTCAGTGTGCTGTGCCAGTGCCGCTGCCAGTCCTCAACACTCCGCCCCCTCTATCTCCTCCCCTCTTTTTCCATCTCCTCCTTCTCTCCCCTCCTTTCCCCCTCAGTCACGAGTGCTGCACATACTTTTTGTACTGCTTTCAGATCGCATCGCACACACATTGCATGCATGCCGTGCGATGCGATCTAGCCCATAACGTATGCGATTCTCGCAGCATGTATGGGCACCTTTAGTGCCTGCAACATTTTGCGGACACAGCACTGAGATGGTGTATGCATACATGTACATGCACCCGAGATCCTCCATAGGATCGCATGTTGCATACGCTCCTACAATCGGGCTGCAGCTTGTTGCAATCGCAATGTGAAAGGGCGCAAAATTTATGGTTTGCAGGAGGGCGGCGGACACCCTAGCACCGGCCCTGACTGTGGGCGCTTTGAAGGTCATTTTACAGGTTTCAAGGATGACATCACTGCTGAAATCTGGGTTGCGGTACAAAACTGTCGACACTCTGTGCATGAACTGGGCAGTCACACTAACCATCTGGAGACCAAAATGGAGGAGGGTGTTGGCTGCCACAATGGTTTGATTGACTTCCATGACATGCTTGAGGCAGAGGTGAGGATGGTGCAAGATAAGGTTGCTGATTTAAAGGACAGATCCCTCCACAGTAACCTTAAACTATGAGGAGTCCCGGAGACTGTGTCAAATAGCAGCCTGAACGTTTTAGCTTTGTTTTAGCTTAGTGTTAGATTTGTTTGAAAAAACGATACTTGTGTAGTAGCAGGGCACTCACTAAGCTATTTACTTAGTGGGCTATTCTGCGTAGTGAAATCGCATCGCATCACATCGCACGCAATTTCCGTGCCATGCGATGTGATCTAACTAGTTAATTTATTCACTGCACCCTGGCCGTGGATCGCATGCGATCGCATCGCACGCAAAATCGCATGGGATCGCATCGCACACAAAATCGCATGCGATCGTATGCGATCGTATGCAATTTAGCACAACACCCCCAGTATACATTTAGCACACCCCCACTATCCAGGTCACCCAGAAGCGTGGCGAGCGAAGCGATTACACGTCCTCCCGACTTTTTCTTACCTCCACTATCCACGTCGGCATGAAGTTGATTTTATAATGTGTGGCGAGTGCAGTGAGCCACCGAGCACGAAAGGGGAGGTGGATTACTGTACATGTATTCTGCATCCTCTCGTGGGGCTTTCTGCGCTCGTCACACTTTATAAAATCAACTCCACACCGACGTGGATAGTGGGGGATATTAAAAGGTCAGGAGGAAGCGTAGCCGCGTCCGCTCGCCACGGTTCAGGGTGACGTGGATAGTGGGGGTGTGCACGCTTCGGGGTGATGTCGATAGTGGGGGTGTGCATGGGTGCTTTTAAAATGAAGTGCCATCACATCTCATCGCATGGGTGCTTATACAATGAAAAATCACATTACACCGCAAATGGCATGCAATGAGATCCGCGGGCAGGGGTGCACTAAACATTAACTAAGGAAATTCGGGTACTTGTTTCCTAGCACGGCCACACCGATTTACATCGGGGTGGTCGTGTCTGAAAAATCGTGTCGATCGCATCGCATGCGATTTGGTCACATGCGATGCGAACGACGCGACCGACCCGATTTTTTGATTGAATCAAATGTAAATCGGGTCCCTGGGACCCGATTTTACATTGGATTCAATGTAAAATATTCCCTAGACCCCCAAATTTAACAACGTAAATTCCACCCCACGATAGACGCCAACCCGAAGCGTGGCGAGCGCAGCGAGCCCGCGAGGGTCGGCGGTGCGCGTCCTCCGACCTTTTCATTCCCCTACTATCCACGTTGGCATTGAGTTGAGAATATATAGTGTGGCGAGCGCAGCGAGCCACCGAGCCTGAAGCGTTGCGAGCGCAGCGCGCCCCGCGAGGGGACGCGTATAACTTCACAGGTATACGCGTGTGCTCGCCACGCTTCGGGCTCGGTGGCTCGCTGCGCTCGCCACGCTATATATTCTCAACTCCACGCCGACGTGGATAGTAGGGGAATAAAAAGGTCGGAGGACGAGCACCGCCGCCCCTCGCGGGCTCGCTGCGCTCGCCACGCTTCGGGTTGGCGTCTATCGTGGGGTGACGACGGGGCCATATATAATGTGAAATGGGTCATATTGGCCCATTTAACATTTTTCACATTTTTTTCAATGTAAGATGGACTTAATGAAGTCTATCTCATCTTGTGCCATTATAATGGCACAAGACCGACGCGATGCTCATGATTTCAATGTTAAAAAAATATTTTAACATTGAAGCCTATGGCAAAATCGGGGGCATCGCGTCGGTCGCGTCGGGACCAATGTTAATGGTCCCGACCGACGCGATGCCCCCGATTTTGTACCTTTGCCGGCAAAATGGACCTGATTTCAAAGGAAATCGGGTCCATCGTGGGGATCGTGTACCTTCACTTAAAGGTACACGATCCCCACGATTGTGGCCGTGCTAGGAAACAAGTACCGAAATTCGCATTGCACTGAAAAATTGCATGCCATGCGATGCGATTTTCCTATGGTGCCGTACGTATGTAAATTGGGCACCCTGTAAATACACAAGTACCCAAAAAACTCCTACCTCTTGCCTCCTCTGCGGATCTCCTTGTTGATCGGATACATAGGATACTCAAAGCAAGGGCCACTCCTGATAATGCTCCTAGAGCAGTGGCGTAACTAGAAATTTTGCTCCCCCCTGCGAAAACAGTTTCCAGCGCCCCCCCCCCCCACCATATCCTTGCCAATTTTGGCCGAAATTGCCTCGTGTCGATGGGCTCAACACTCACTGTCCCCCTTGCCCACAGCTTCCAACACAATCCCAACTGTAAATTATATACTTATTATTAAATTACACACTTATGATTGGAATACTTGCTGCTGAGATTCCGGCCCTGGTGTAGGGGCTGCCAGTTGGAACCTGGGAGCTGGGATTTGACCGCATTCACAAACAGCAACGTAGTACATTACATTATGCACAGCATACTCAGCCCGCTCCCCAATGATACTCCCAGTACCACAGCACCAGTCCATTATACACAGCCTAATCCACCATATTACATCCAGAAGACACAGCACTATATTATATAATACACAGTCCCCCCCCCATATTGCACCAGTATACATAGCACCCTATTACATTATACACAGTCCCACCCATATTGCACCAATTTACATAGCACTCTATTACATTATACACAGCCCCCCCATATAAACACCCAACACACACAGTACTATAAAACATTATACACAGCCCCCCCCATATAAACACCCAACACACACTTTACTATAAAACATTATACACAGCCCCCCCCCATATAAATACCCAACACACACTTTACTATAAAACATTATACACAGCATGAACCTCATCTATTACAAAACACACAACCCCTACTCCTCCAGTACACACCACTCACCCATCTCTGTTGATGCATCCTTGGGAAGTGCAGGGAGCAGGCCCGTGGTGTGGTGGAGGCAGGCAGGCAGCACATAACGGAGGAGCAGCAGGGCTGGGATGATGCACCCTCTGTGTGGTGGGCAAAGTCAGCCTTTGCCTCACTGTAGCAAATCTGGCAGCCTGCTCACCCTGATGCTGCCACAGGCAACATGCACAGCAGCACAGCACCAGCCAGCCACCGCAGGGATGTGGGTAGCAGTGACATCTCACCTTTAGGCCCCGCCCCCGGACTTTCAGATATTCATAGAGCAACCACGGAGTTCTGGGCAGGTTTGCGGGGCGAATGGGGGTTCCTGTAGGGTAGGCAAGCCTGGTGTCCCATCTGTGTAGTGCTGCTGCTGCTGCACAAAGCACGCACCTGGTGTCCCCTTCACTGCCTGCCTCAAATCACTCTCCCGTGGTTGCTGCACCGCGCCTCTGGTGGCCGCCTTGGGCATTTCAAATGCAGCGCCGACTCATTAGCCAATCAGAGCTGGAGGCCTGGTAGCCAATCAGTGTGGCTGCCGGGCCGCGAGCTAGTTTGGGCTCATGAGCCGGCACGCACCGTACTTGCAGCACTGGGCTCCCACTCCCCTAAAAACAAAGTGGCCGGGAGGGATAGCTGCAGCTGTCACTCACTGACAGTGTCAGTGCGCCGGGCACCCGGCGCCCACGCAGCCCCCGCTCCCCCAAGCAGTGGCGGGGGCTGCCTTGCACAATTTACGCCACTGTCCTAGAGACATGTTGATGAAGATGCACTATTATCACATCAAAGAAGCTATATTGAAAGCCGCCACACAATCGGGGTTGAGACTATCTGAAGGATAAAAAAGGGCAGACTAGGGTTGAGATTACCTGAAGGATAAAAAGGGGGCAGGCTAGATGGGCCAAATGGTTCTTATCTGCCGTCAAATTCTATGTATCTATGTTTAATCATCTGCTCTCCTTGATGACCTTCAGCTGTTTGGGGATCTGTCTACAGCTACACTCCTCAGGCAATGCTCGTTCCAACCTGTCACCTCAGCCCTCTGGAAAGCAAATGTCCCCTAGCGCTGGGGTTTCCCTACCAAGCTGTTGGTCTCTTGTTAAGGTTCCGCTGTCACTATTCTCAATGCAGAAGAGGGATTGAAATTTCTTGCTTCATGTAACATTACCAGCTCTCCGCCTGGTCCTTCTCCTGCCCGTCGACTTCAGCAGGACTGGTCTATTGTAGGGTGAGGTTCAGAAAACAGAGATTCGGCTGCATATATCTGTCTGTTTACTGTCAAGATTGCTCCCTGCCTGGTATTTACTAATAGACTCTGTCTGATTGCATGAAGTATATAGTTTGTTGCCTGCAGATCAGATGGCCTACTAAGTGCAATTACTGGTTAGACTGGACCATTTTATTATATTGTTTATTATGTGTTATGCAGCTTTTGATTTTATTGTTTCATTACTGGGTTATTTGCTGTAATTAATTTCAAGATATACATGGTCTTTCCTTTTCCTTTATGAGTAACGAGATATATGACATTCCTGTATGTTAGTATACAGTATATACATCTCTGCTCCCTTTATAGCAGAATTTGTTATCTACAAACGTTTACATATTAGGATATTTTCTAAATTTCTTATATTAATGTTTATATTGCCTAACCTAAGTGGAAATGCATCCCTGCTTTTCTGTTTGAAGGTAGGAAACTGAAAAGGGGCAGACTAGATGGGCCAAGTGCTCCCCCTTGTTGCTACTACACCCAACCATCTAACTATGATGGTTGGTTTTGATACCAAGTGAGGTCAGTCCCCTTTTTTTATTATTTTTTTCCTACTGTGATCTTTTTTGTTTTAGTTTTACGCTACTTTTTATATTTCATGTGTCAGGTAGATACCATTATTGTTTTTCTGCATGCTATGTCTATTTTCTCTCTGGGGTAGATTATGGTTAAAGTAATTTCTATTAATGCTAAGGGGCTAAATTCCCCTAAAAAAATGAAATTAGCTATGAATTATTTTTACAAGCTTAAGGCACATATTGTCGCAATCCAAGAGACACATTTTCAAAATCACCCCCCCCCCCCCTCTTTACAGATCATAGATATCTCCATTGTTATATGGGCCCACTAAGAAAGCAGAGTAATGTCTCTTTAAAGCTTTTAAATTGTTGAAATAACCATTGCCTCCTGTTATGTGCCCAACACCAAACAATTGCTTTACTGTAAAGTTAAAAAAAGAAGAGAGTGGATAGACCACTCAGTAGCGCTGGCTGTTAGACCAGGGGATCAGACTCTATTCTGATTACGTGGACAATTGAGTGGGGCTGCTGCCACCTAAACCGAGAGATTGTGCACCTCTGTGGACAGAGAGAAAAAAGATGTATGTGGGGATAATGTATCACCACGAGGTGGCGCTGCTCCACTCAATAATAAGTAACAATGAGGCAATGTTTTATAAAGATATAAAGACTCTCACTTTAATAAAAAAAAAGTATAAAAGTTCTTAGAATTCTTCATGACCGAATTAAAGGGGCTCTTCTAATTTTAGGAGATATTAATATGGTCTTAGATCCTGTATTGATAGGTCTTGATCACTGAAAATTCCTGGTTCCAATCAACAGTAGGATTTTTCTACCAGACTCCGTCACTTGTTATCAGAATACAGTATGAACTGTTTGATGTGTGGTTGTCCAAACACCCTTCAGTGCAAGACTACACCTTTTACTGGCATATTTATAGTTCATACTCTAGAATTGACCTGGCTCTCGTAGATAAGTGGACGTTATCCTCTGTTAGTAAAATTTATATTTTACTGATTAGCTGGTCTGACCACTCTCCCCTATCACTGATATGGAATATAGACAGATGTATGGTTGTACCAAGACCATGGAGAATGAATGCCCAACCAGAGGCTCACCAAGCTATATATACTGTAGGTCATAGGACTTATATCATGATACTGATATTCTGAGGATACATCTATTTGTATACACTGGTGTTCATTGAAGGCTGTAATAAGGGGAACAATGCAAGTAGCAGCTAGACTTAAAAGAGATTATAAGCAGCATTATACTACAGCTAAGATAGAGGCAGCCAATTTAGAAGCAACTCATGAAGCTGGTGGATCAATAAATCTTTATTTAGCAAACTTCTTGCCGTCAAAGACAAGGTTAATATCTTAAAAGCTTAACCAAAAATATTATGTCCTGGGCAACAGAGCAGGCTGTCTATTGGCTCATAGACTTAATGGTCATAAAGTTAAGGAGTGAATTCATGCTATTCATTCCTCTAAAGGCGTTAAAGTAAGTGATCCTACTGAGATTGCTAATGAATTTGCTGAGTATTACTTGTGCTTAGATCATTTAAAAAAATTACCCTTATATCCCGCAACCATCCCTTACTGATATTAATAGGTTCCGGCATGTGCTCTCGCTTCCCTCTCTTGACCTTGAAGATTGTGAATCACTTGGCTCTCCTTGGTCATTAAGTGAAGTTGAGACTGACTTCTTTCTCTTGGATAAAGCACCTGGACCTGATGGATATCCTTCCAATTTTTAAAGAAAATTTAAATCTACATTAGCCCCAGTCTCAGTCTTTAATGAATCTTCCAACTCCACCAACTTTCCTAAGGAAATGCTGGAATCCCATATAGTTACCAGGTAAATCTCCAACGGCTGTTCAAAACTCAACCCATAGCCCTAATAAACGTGGATGTTAAATTATTTGCTAAATTGATTGCTAACCGAATATCTCCCCTTCTGCCTAGTTTAGTTAACCCTGATGAGGTTGGTTTTGTGTTGGGCAGACAAGCATCTGATAATGCATGCAGAGTTATTGATGTTATTGAATACTGTCAAGCACAGAAACAGCCTTTATTAATCTTATGCTGTGAAAGCATTTTATAGACTTCACCTAAACTATTTACAAGCTACCTTATGCCATTTTGGTTTTATAGGTAAGATACTTCACTCCATTATGGCCTTACACTCCTCACCATCTGCAAAAAGTGTTTGCTAATTGATGTTATTCTTCACGGATGTATATAACTAATGGAACTCATCAGGGGTGTCCACTGTCTCCTTTGATTTTTGCCATAGCGACTGAACCACTGGCTTAGTATTTTTGATCTTAAAACTCAATTCTTATACCTATTATATGAGGTGTCCCTCACAAGATTACTTTGTCTGCAGATGACGTTTTGCTTTGTCTTCATCCGGAGTCCTCTCTTACTCACTTACATACTATTCTTAACACTTACACAAATTTGTATTACAAATTGAATACTACTAAGACTTGAGCATTCCCACATAGCATACCGGAGGCTATGGTCACTCGTATGAAGGATATATATATATGGAAAGTTAATTCGATTAAGTATCTGGAAATTAACCTAGCTAGAGATAGTGATATTTTAGAATCAAATTATTGCATGCTTTTGATACAATCACAAAAGAATGAATGCTGCATGATGTTTCCTGGGTAGGGCTCATTGCTACTACAAAAAGTATACTCTTGCCCAAGTTAATGTTCTCTTCCACACTATCCCCTGGCCCTTCCCCACAGTGATCTGTAATATATTGAACAGATTAATGTCATCCTATATTTGGAGAGGTGCAAGACCTAAAACAGCGAAAACAACTCTGTCTTTTGTGAAAACTGAAGGCGGCCTAGACTATCCTGATTTAGAAAAGTACCACTCAGCATGTATCTTAAATCAAACAAGGGATTGGTTCTCTTGGCGGGTAACAATTGAACTAGCTATTGAGGCTCCTTTTTATTTACTTTGATTGCTCCCTTCTGTTTCTTTCTCTAACTTTGGTACATGCAAAGCAATTCATACAACATTATTGACATGGCATAGATTGGTCTCTTCTAGTGGGGATATAATGCTGCCCTCTCCACAACTGTCCCTTCATACCATAGCATCTATGATCCCTGACTTACAGATGGGGTCGGCCTGGTTCTTGCAGGGGCCAGCTCCCAGCAGGGGGCGCATGCACATGAGATGGAGCTCCCCCCTGCCATCCACTGCCTCCCCCCGCCGACACTGTTGATCCCCATCGCTGCCCCACCCCCCTAACCCTGCCCATCTCCCTGAATCGGAGAAGGAGAGGGTCCTGCTGCCCGACCTACGAGATACTGGGATGCACGTGCGTGTGAGACACATGCACATCCCAGTTTGAGGGAGTCCCTCTCTGCCGGCTCTCAACAGCGTGGACGTTCTGGCGAGAGCCGAGCAAGAATGAAAGTGGCTCCATCTGTACATGTAAATACTTCGGGCTAATTTAGGGCTATTGTCTTTGCAGGATATTCTCTCAGATGGAATTGTAGTTCTTTTCTCCAACCTCCAAACACAATTTCATGTCCCAAAACAAGACTTCTATAAATATCTACAAATTAGACATTGGCTCCATAGACTCCTTCCTAAGCCCCCTTGCCAGTTATCTCTACCTAAAATATTACTTTCCATTTTGAATCTAAATCTACAAAAGGAGGTATCTCTCGATGGTACCAGTATCTGAACTTTGAACATTTGGGAAAAGATGTCCTTCACCACTTAAATGAAAAAAACACTTGCTGAATGTATTCTCAGATAAGGTCTGGAAATTCATTTTCAATTTCTGTTTTAAAATCTCAAAATGTGTTAATCACTTAAAGATGGGGGTTGTATTTTACATTTTTTCTAGTCTTGCCCAGTATTACGTCCATTATGGAGAGAAGTCCTCCTCCTTATCTCCGAGGTACAGTACTAGGACATGACATACCAATAGACCCTCTCCTGGACCTTTTCCATTACTACCCAAGTACACTATCTATTGGCGACAAATACCTCCTTGATCATATTCTGACAGCTTTTAAAGCATCTATAGCCCAGTATTGAAAGTCCCCTGATATACCGAATATACAAATGATTGAAAGTAAGATTCAGAAGCATTTCAATTTCAACACAGCTGATGTCATCTATTCCTCCACAGTGTCATCTATTCATATTAGATGGTTTAGCTGGAGTGATTTCAGAGAAAAATCAGGTCGCTCATGCACCTGTATTATTTCCACTGACTTATCTGTATTGCGTTCAACTAATTCTCTTTTGGGGTCTGACAGTTAATATTGTTTGTATTTACTTCCTAATCTACGTATATGTCGTACTTTTATGCATATTATATTATACCTGACATGTACACCACCTAAACCATGATTTTGTTTCCCTTCCCCCCGGTTGTATTGTTTATATTGTCTTTATCTCTTTTTTCCTTTTCTAAAGAAGAAAAAATGTAATATAAAAAAAAAAAGAAAAGAAATAATTAACCCTTTCAAGTCCATCATCTAGTCAGGCTCAACAGCCCTAGCGCTAGTAGCAGGTAACATCGTTTAACATTCAATGCAGACCATTTTTGAATAATATATATTTTTTTTTATTAATTTAAACATTTAAACCAGACTGTTTGAATTGCAAAAAAAAAAAACATTTGGACTGCAAAAGGTTAAAGAAAGAATGATGGAGAAAGTAAAGTAGAGAGAGTAAAAGTCAGCCATTCAAACCAGATGGAGGAAAATTGGGAAGATGAAAGCATAGAAGATGGTGTAAGATCTTTTATTTTGAGATGAGAGGTTGCATGGTGGATCACCAGAAACATGGCATTATGACTCTCTTGGCATTAAAGTAGCTGTAGTAGTGACCTTTTATATAAGGCGCCTATTGAATTATGTTGTTGTTATTCATACACTTCTAACACTTATGCCTAGAAATAACTGACACCAAACACCTTATCTATAAATAAAGACACTGACACCAACTGCGTAAGGTTAAAAGGTCATATATGTTTATTTAAGTGGTATGACCCCTATTTGTAATAAGGGATGGCAAAGAAAGCGCTTGAGACCAGCCCACTCACGGGTATGCCATGGTAGCGACCTTAGCGCCCCCAATGACCACACCCCTTCTTGTGGGTACAGCCTGCACTGTGACGGACATACCGCCCCCTTCTATTGCATGACGTGGCCTTCCAGGAAGGACCAATGCCCCCAGCCGGAACTGGGGACTCGCCCGCCTTCTTGGCAAAGGGGGGGCAATACCGCACAGAGACCACCTGACAACCCACCTGTTTGCTGGTCGAGAGCGCCTTCTCGCCAATTTTTAAACTATAACTATGGAAATAGAGTACCAAATTTGGTGAAAAAGGCTTGATGCCAGGTAGCACAGAGAAAAAGGGGTAGGGAGGGTGGGGATCCAGCTTCAAAGAGGCTCATTTCCTGTCTCTTGCCCACTAATATAACCTCACTGGCTACCGCCCCCTCCTGCCACCTGATTGGCTAGAACTAACTGCCACTCACTGCTATTTCCATAGGCTTAACACTGCTGCTGATCTGATCTACTTATGGACAACAAACTCAAAGGCTCTTATATTCCCTCCAGCCTATGCGGCCCTCGCTCTGATTAAGGCGCCTATTGAATTATGTTGTTGTTATTCATACACTTCTAACACTTATGCCTAGAAATAACTGACACCAAACACCTTATCTATAAATAAAGACACTGACACCAATTGCGTAAGGTTAAAAGGTCATATATGTTTATTTAAGTGGTATGACCCCTATTTGTAATAAGGGATGGCAAAGAAAGCGCTTGAGACCAGCCCACTCACGGGTGTGCCATGGTAGCGACCTTAGCGCCCCCAATGACCACACCCCTTCTTGTGGGTACAGCCTGCACTGTGAAGGACATACCGCCCCCTTCTATTGCATGACGTGGCCTTCCAGGAAGGACCAATGCCCCCAGCCGGAACTGGGGACTCGCCTGCCTTCTTGGCAAAGGGGGGGCAATACCGCACAGAGACCACCTGACAACCCACCTGTTTGCTGGTCGAGAGCGCCTTCTCGCCACAGCCTGGTCACGCCAACCCGGTAGGGTCACCTCGTGTACCCAGGCCCCGCCATCCTAAACAAATACCCCTACGCTAACTGTACTAAACTAACTTAAGGAAAATGTCCTGCAAGAACACAGCCATGCCTACGTCCGAAAGGTGGACACCATCAGATCTGTATAAATCTACTGAGTCTGTGACGATGGTGGGATGTCTAACCGCCGTGCCGCCCATAGCTACCACATGCCTAGACACCGCATGGTTCAATTTCCTCCTGGCCCTCTCAACTGCTTTCACATTCCGGCAGCCCCGCCAATTCATGCGGGGGACTATGTCGGACCACACAATCCACACACCAGGCCAGAGGTCTGCCAGACGTACCAAGTCCGTCTTGATTCTGATGGTGAGCTCAATGCCTGTCCTTTTGACCAGGTCATTGCCTCCTAAATGCACAACCAAAACATCCGGGCGGCACCCTTTACTGGCTTTGGCGGATAGAAGCTCCCATAAACTGTCCCAATGTAGGCCCCTAAATCCAAACCATTGTACACTAAGTGCCCTCTCCAGGACGGGAGAACTGGAGGCTAGTGGATGCCTAGCAGCCCAAAAAATAAAAGAATGCCCTACCAACCAAACCCTGCCCAGAGCCGTGAGGGAAGGGGCGGGAGCTGAAAAACAGAAAACCTAGCGGTTAACATATGTAACTTTACACACAACGAAATGCATTAACTACGGCCCAAGTGAAGGTGAAAAACTTAAAAAACCTCCTGTAAACTTTAGGGGACAGCCAATTGAATTAGTTCACAATGAAGGAAAAAGTAAAAAATTCCCTTCACACCGTCGATTCCGGAACGCTTATCGTTCCAGAACCGATTGTAAACAATCGTTTTTGAGCCGGCGCAACAGGCGCTTAACTACTACTTATCTAACTTATCTAATCTTACATAACTCTTGTAGGCGGAGGATTTCCACCTACCAACTGTTTGAATGGCAGAAGGTGAAAATCCTGCCGCTGCTGCGCAAGTAGCAGCCCCAATTCGGAAGGAATGCGTTCCGAAATCCTGCTCCCACAGACCCAACTCAACCAGACATCTCCGAAACACAGCAGAAAACTGGAATCGGGTCAGTGGTAGCCCGTCGACAAAAACTGCAAGGCAGCCTCTGGCCTGCGGGAGTTATATTCATTAGCCCAGGACACTGGACACACGGCCGCTTCAGCCTGTGCGTTAAGGGTGACCCAGTGGCCCCTACCCTTCTGATCCGTTTTGGACCTGTTAATCCTGCATAGCACCTGCCCTTCCCGGAATACTACATTGTCCCCCAGCAACCCGGAGGCGGAGCTTTTGCTGGCTGCTACTAGCTCACTAATGCGAAAAGCGCCGTGAAACGCAAACGTAAAAGCCACCCTGAACAATGACATTTCGTACACGCTCTCCGCCACTGTGGCCAAACAATCGACTAGGTCCCTCAGCATGCCTATATCTATGGGTTTGCGGGAATCCGGGAGAGCCGGACGCACCCGTGCCCAACCCCTCATGGCCTTAGACAACACAAATGACTTTGTGGGGTCAGGTTCACCACACAAGCGCGAATAGAAGGCGATGCCCGCCAATGCCGCCGCCATAGCCGACTTTGACCTGCCCCGCCTATGGTGACCCCATACAAACGCCAGCAGCCTGTCCTCCTCCGACTTACCGCTAGCTTCGGGGGAACCTTGAAAGTCCACCCAATCTCGCCACGCGGCACCATAAGTTCTACGAGTGGAGGGGGCCAAAGACAGTAGAGCCAGGTCCATCATGCCTGCTCTATGATCTGCCACACAAAAGGGGGACAAGTAAGCCCTATGGGGGAGGCCTCTGGGGCCAATTCGCGAAACCTTGCGAATTGAAACCTCGAGAGGGCATCCGCTATGTTGTTCTCCACCCCCGGGACATGCCTGGCCTTAAACTGAATGTTGTGCCATAAGCAGAGCAGAACCAAGTGCCGTAGAAGGCGCAGAGCCTCGGGAGAAGCTGCCCTCTGGTTATTAATAGCATGTACCACCCCCAGGTTATCACACCAGAACACTATGTTCTGGTTGGACAGCCTAGAGCACCACAGCTCCGCAGATACGATAATCTGGAAAAGCTCCAGAAGCAGCAGGTTGACCGTGAACCCACGATCAACCCACGACTGGGGCCACCTAGACGCGCACCATTCCCCATGGAAATACGCGCCAAAACCCGTGGACCCCGCCGCATCCGTGAACAGCTGAAGTTCGAGGTTAGAGGCGGGGTCGGAAGGCCAGATGAGTTCCCTATTAAACTGTTCGAGAAACACCGACCAGACCAAAAGGTCGTCTCGAATCTCTCTGCACAGTCTGACGGTGTGATGAGGGTGCCCGCGATATTGCGGTGTTTGAGCAATGAACCATGTCCCCGGCGGGTGGACCCTCACCCTGTGCGCCCTCCTTCCTAGTGCGTTTCTTACCTCACCTTCTTGGCCACAGCGCGGGCCACCATTTTTGAAAATTTACGCGGGCGCTTAGGGGACCCTGAACCATCGCTGCTAGCAGATGATTGACCAGATGACGATTCACAACCAGAAGAGTCAGTATGCTCACCACCCGCAGATGTGTCTCCCTGTTCAGCCGGAGTGGAGGCTAGAGGCACAGGATCAATGACCCTGATGGTTGATGCCAACAACGGGGCCCTTGGCGGTGTGTTGGGCAGCTCGCCAGCTGCAGTACTGTATGGGCTCCCACGTCTGCCCGCGCCCGAGGTGTTTGGCGTCGGTGGTCCAGGTGACTGCGTCCCATCCTGCACGATCACCTGCTCACTGCTGCCGAAGGATCCCCCAGCTCTAGAGTCACGCCCGGTACCTGTATTGGACCCGGGAGACAAAGGCACTGCATTAACTGTTGAAAAGAACAGTGATGAATCGCCTGCATCACCCCTGCGCACTCGCCGTCCTGCCCCGCCCCCTGCGGCTGGATAGTGGGGTTGCTGTGTAGCCACAGACTGCGGCTGAGCGTAAGGGTGAAAATAAGGTGTCCCAGGGTGACCCTGCTGCTGGCCGGCCGGCCAGTATTGCCCGGGGTGCTGTGGGTAACCCACGCCACTGTGGCCGTGAGGCCCCCCAGGCACCCCGCTTGTCCCAGCCCATGTGTGTAAACCTGCTGCGCAGGAGCAGGAGGGGTAGTAAAAGCCCAAGGCTGTGGAGCCTGTGGTTAGGGAGCAGCCTGTTGGAAAGGGGGGTATCCTGCCGGCATGCCAGGGGCGCCATAGACTTGTGCGCCCTGCTGATGAAAACCCTGCCCCTGAAAACCACTCTGAAAAGCAACACCTGTGCCAGTACCCTGGAACCAGTGTTGTTGCTGCGCAAAGCCCTGAGCTGCTGGCTGTGCAGGTGCTGGGGCGCCGGATTGTCCCCCAGGGTCCCGTGTCACCTGCACTACCAGAGCTGCAGTGGGAAAAATACCGGCTGCTAACCCAACCCTAGGTGGCGCCAGTCCACCCCCACCAATGGCGATAACGGGGCCCTGCCCCATGGGGATAGCCCCCGCTGCGGGGCCCCCCGAGATCTGTTGCATAGGGCTCCCCGCTGGCGTGGATGAGCGGGGAGGCCCCCGGCCCTGGGGAGAAATGGGGGCTGACATCCCCCGCGTGTCAAACAGGTTCCTGACCTGGGCGCCAGATGCCAGCAGGCCAGAGCCTGTCAGCGCGTCGGCAGCGTGGTCTGAACCGACCACCGCCGCGCTGCTGGGAGGTGTATCGGGGAACAGTGTTCCCCCGTCACTCCCCGCCACGAGGCTCGCGGCCTGTGACGTCACGGGCACGCCGGCCGCAGCGCTATGCTGCTCGCCGGCCGCGCTTCGTGTCGCGGCAACACCCGCTCCCAGCGATGATGTGCTGGGGCGGGCAGGGGATCCAGATGGAGAAGGGGCGGTGTGGTAGCTGCGGCCGCGTGGCGTCCGTCCGCCACCGCGCGCCGCAGCGCTAGACAGCGGACGGGCAGCATCAGCCAACCAGCGGGGAGGGGGAGCTGAGCGCTTGGGGCGGCCTGACATAGTTGACGCAAGAAAAACAGTAAGTAAGAGGTCTACTTAGCTTCAGCTGCACCGCGACTTCTTTCCACTGGATCCAGCTTCAAAGAGGCTCATTTCCTGTCTCTTGCCCACTAATATAACCTCACTGGCTACCGCCCCCTCCTGCCACCTGATTGGCTAGAACTAACTGCCACTCACTGCTATTTCCATAGGCTTAACACTGCTGCTGATCTGATCTACTTATGGACAACAAACTCAAAGGCTCTTATATTCCCTCCAGCCTATGCGGCCCTCGCTCTGATTTGGGAAAGGGGATGTCCATCAGATAAAGTAACCAAACTTCAGGAGTCTCAGGGAGCTCGAAACCCACAAGTGATCAAATTATTGAGTGGACCTGGCACTCTGGGGTGCCTCGGGAGATATGCATGGGTGCCATAGATTGGTGGTCCAGGACCAATTAACATCCTTTATGGTCATTGTAATAGCCATACTCAGTGCTTGTCACTGCCAATCATAACATATGTGGACAAATTGAAGTGAATATTGTCCCTCACCACATAACTGAACCTAAAAATGTAATTTTTCTAATTTTAATACTAATAAGAAACAGTTAGCCTTGGGGTTCTGTGATTCTGATATTCTAGGGTGCTGTGATTTATCTTCGGAATGGGCAGCACACACGTTCAATCACCTTCACAGGTCACCGGTGCCAGCTAGGTGAGATAACCCGAACGGGAGCTCTAAATACAAATCATAGGCGGCGGCACACGAAATAAACAGCATTCAGGAGGCAGGAATAAATGTAGGGTGCTGTGATTCAAATAATTTTGGGAACCACTGCCCTAGGTACGAAGAAAGTCAAAGATTCTTAACATAAAAGAAGCCACTAGAGGTCAGCAAACACCAAATGTTGAAAAAAATAAACCAGCTACTGAATGTAAACCAGCAATAGTAAAAATCAGCATTTATAAAGAAAAATAAAACACTAGGTTATCACTTTAAAAACATATGATACTTTGTATGGATCTGTGCCAAAACAATTGCTGTAATAGTTGTTGGACAATGCAGATAACTTAAGATTCTGACTCTGTTAATTGCTGGCTTTATTGGTCACTATCAGCTTTAGATGTACTGAAGCTTCACATAATGAAAACAGTAGGGAGAGAAATTGCCGGTGTAACAACTGCACTGGATGCAAGTGCTGGATCATGGAAGTTACTTCTAGTTCTGTATTGTGATGCAACCGGTATAGGAGAGGGTTCAAGTGTCAATGGAAACTCCTTTCAATCGTATACTTCCCTTCAGAAGAGTCTCATGGCAGGATTTTGGAGAAAGTGGTTGTGTGTGCAAGTGATCATATAATGTTTACAGGTGTAAACATTTGTCACAGGGGCCAACAAATTACAGAGGCCAACAGGAACTTGTCCAGGCTCAGAGTAATTTTTTATTTTCTAACAAGTAGCGATGGTTCTGGCAACTTGATATGATATGCAAGAAGGCCTATATGGCTCTGTCAAAGCTTTACTACCAAGAGCTCCAGCACTCTTATAAATTAAAGCAGTTTTTTTCCTATGGAAATTCCCTGTACTTTCACCGTTCATTTCCCCTCTGTTTTTATTAGCTTTCTAGTGTCTGCTGCGTTGATGCACCCCTACATACTGCCACCACCATGATTCACTATATGGATGGTGTTTGCATTGTGATGTTTAGCATTAGATTTTTGTCAGGCATAGCACCTACCATTAAAGTTGACCAGTTACATTTTTTTTTATCGGAACATAGATTCTTCCTGCACTTATCCATGTCTCCAAAATGTCATTGGGCAAACTACTGTATAGCTGGACAAACCACCCACCGTACCATGCAATACAAATATATGAAGCATGTGTGCTTTTGGTGTCCTAACTTACTACATCTCTTCTTACCCAGAAACTTAGTATTGGATGATGTGGGTGACAGCCTTTTCCATTTTATTATGATTGATATTAAGGTGCTTCAGGTATGTTTAATGTAGAATATTCTTTCACAAGCAGAACTATAAGGGTGGTAACTCTGCCTAACGTCTTTATTTAAGATCTGCATTTACTTCTGAACAACCAATAAAGCAGGGTTGCCGACTTTAAAAAAATCCTCTCCGGGAGAAGCCCGGAGAGGAATCTTGCATTACGAGTTTTGGGGGCGGGGCTTAACTGTGCCGTCATTAAGCCCCACCCCCATTACATTAAATAGCAGAAATAACTGATATCCATGGAGGGGGCGGGGCTAAAACGACACGATTGTGCCGTTTTAGCTCCGCCCCCTCCCCTGAGACCCGCGGATTGCGGCATATAAATGCTGCGATCGGGGGGCTCAGTGGGGGTCCCCCTGATTCCGGGAGGGTTGCCCACCCTTCCGGGGGTCGGGAGGAAGGACCCGATTTTTGGGAGACTCCCGCAAATTCCAGGAGGGTCGGCAACCCTGCAATAAAGCAAACTTGCATGCACCCCAGAATGAGGTCCTACTGTATTAGTCTGTCTGTTTGGCTAAATCTTAATATTTAAATGTCCATATATCAATGCAGTTAGATTGTGGCCTTTAGAATACTTAATTATACTGGTATTTTAATGGTGTAATTCCATCAATATGCAGACATGTTTTTGTAGTGATAATTACTAAGATACGATTGCTATATGAGGTCTGCAGCATATTATCAGTATTGTTCTCTTATTTATTGTTAGTTGTTTTTATTTTCAGCTTATCTTTCTAAATCAATGCAAAAAAAAAAAAAATTAAAACTTCAAGCCAGATGGTCTCAGTCACTTTATTCATAGTTTTAAAGAAAATGGATCGCTTCCAGCTCTGAAAATGGCAGGAGATCTAAATTATATTAATGACAAATATAATAGTTATTACAATACAGCTACAATCTTAACACAAAGAACCACTGTGGCTAGAAAATGCATTCACTTTCGCACTACTGCACACAGGCATTTTCCTCCAATCCATCCTAAGTACCATAGTAACAAAGTGTCTGCTTTTACTCAATGTAGTAGCAAATACAGCAAATCTTGCTCTGCTATTCTAGACAAGAACCAAGACATGCCATCAAATCGAATCAACTAAAATGCCATTTTCTTTAGATAAGAAGGGCAATCATTTTAATATTTAAACTGCCTATGTGCTCTTTTTTTGTGCACTAAGGGCCTTTGGTAGAAAAGTAAAAAACACACACCTGGGCAAAACCATGCTGCACTTTAGGTGGAGCAGATATAATATATGCAGCGAGATTTAGATTTTGGTGGGTTGTGATTCAAGGAAATCAAGATTTCAATGCAAATAACAGTGCATTTGTCTTGTGAACACAATCGGCCACATCCACCCATGATTCCTTTTGTATACACCACTGCCAGCTTCTGTGTACTGCGCAACCAGAGTGTTATACCCACAATCTATGTGGTTAAGACCATCTGCAGCTTCAAGGAAAGAGCAACGCAACATCAATCAGCAGTTCGTCATTCCCTTGAAGGGAAAGAATGTGACCAGCTGGAGGCTCGCCATTTTAAAGAGGTTAAGCATTCCATGGAAACTTTGAGATATAAACCTATTTATCACACACCCCCTGTAAACGGGGTCGTGATCATCACAAAAAATTGTTACAAATGGAGGCTAGGTGTATCCACCGCTTAAATACGGTGGCACCTGCTGGCCTTAATGAACATCTGTCCTTTAGTTGCTTCTTATAAGTGCTATCTATATGTGTTCTCTTTAAAGGCTTGTTATAATTGTCTTATTTAAGTGCTTTGTACATACTTTCTAAATATTTTTTGGTACTTGTTTCCTAGCACGATTTTTAATTGTACAAGCACTCATACCATGGGATGTGATGGGTGCTTACAATGAGATGTAACCCCCAGTATCCACGCCATCCCGAAGCAGTGCGAGCGGCCGCGGTACGCGTCCTCCGACATTTTCATACCCCCACTATCCACGTCGGTGTGGAGTTGACTTTAGATAGTGTGGCGAGCCACAGAGCCCGAATGAAGCATGGCTAGTGCACGCGGAATACAAGCCCGAAGTGTGGTGAGGGGACGTGGAATATATGTAAAGTAATCCGTGTGCGCTCACCACGCTTTGGGCTCATATTCCGCGTCCGCTTGCCACGCTTCAGGTTCAGTGGCTCGCTGCGCTCACCACACTATCTAAAGTCAACTCCACGCTGACGTGAATAGTGGGGGGGTATGAAAAGGTCAGAGGAGGCGTAACGCCGCCGCTCGCCACGCTTCGGGATGGTGTGGATACTGGGGGTTACATCTCATTGTAAGCACCCATCACATCTTATGGCATGGGTGCTTGTACAATTAAAAATCGAATTACATCGTATCGCATTGCATGCACCGTATGCCGCAATATTCCAGGGGGATGCGATATGATGGAAATCGTGGGCGCCGTTCTAGGAAAAAAGCACCTATTTTTTGTATCATCATGTTAGCTGTTCTACAGTATTTATATATTAAGCCCCACTTATCCTGGTTGACATGGTGCAGTAGCAGAGTTATCCTTGTGGAGTTATCCTTTGCACATGTCACTCTGAGTCCATATTTACCCAAGTGGGTACATTAGCCATCTTCTGTGATTATCTTGTTTCTGTACTCTGGAATTTTTGGATATATATTTATCTGCACTTCAGGCAGCATATGTTTTTATTGAGATGAGGGGTATCACCTGACCCTTTGATATATACAATTGGAGATAGGATATCTCAATTTAAAACAATGGCGCCTATATGTACATACAAATATATGGAATACTCCCCTGTAAGTGTGGTAGTTCGGGGGTCCCTCTTCACTCCTCTAGTTCTCAGAGTGGTATATGAAAGATATAAAAACTAAATACATGCATCTCCTTGTGTGGTACTGATATTTTTTCAAATATATTCAGATATATAAATACTGTATAAGGAATAATAATCAGGTATTTCCCCTTCCAATCCACTCACAAGCGTAAAGCAAAGTGCTCACAATCTCTGCACCACAATGGTGTCTTAATCTTCGTGCTGTGACTTTATTATATTCGGAGGAAACCCCCTAAACAAATTACTCACAATAATAAATGGGAAATCAGCATACCTGGGGGTCTTTCTCCTCCCCGGTCTTACACTGTATAAAAAGTAACACATACACAGCGGGATACTGTAATAGGTTTAAAATAACTTTCCTTTAATCACAAAAATAGACAGGTAAAAAGACAAGAGCACTTAGCTCAAAATGAGAAGTCAGGTTCCCTCGATGTTAACAGGAATAAATTGTCGCCCCAATATCCTGAGTCAGTCCTTTCCACCCAAAATTGGAGCTGGTCCTCACCAGTGTAGAATGTGGGGACTCTATGCACCATTGTGAGAGCCGCAGGTGTCTTCCCTATGCACCGTTACTATGGTCGCTGGCCGGGTCTGGTTGCTATGGAGATGGCGTCGGTGTGTGAGAGTCACTGACGTCTGAACTATGCGCCAGGTTCAAGAGGCGGGCAGCTAGAAGGCGTGGGGTGGCTGAGAGTGGGCGGAATGGCGGCAAACGATGTGCTATTTCAATGGTGAGTGTTACACTATATTTGTATGTGTTTGTAAGTCTCTTGACAAAGGCACTCCATCTGACTGAGACGTGCGTGCGTGCTTTATTGATGTAATGTCACTGTATATATTCTTGCATTTATTGTACATTTTATATACGTTTACTGTTCTTTTAGGCTCCTTGATTGTACATTTTATATACGTTTACTGTTCTTATAGGCTCCTTGATAAAGGTCCTTTTGTGCGGACCGAAACGTTGGGGCAATGCTTTGGATTACAATTAAATTCTCTAGATGACTAATTTGACCCTTTGGACTGTGTTCAATTTATTTGATTAACAACACATTGGATTAGTGTTGTTTGTGGAGAGTGCCCCACATCTCCTATACACGGACGGGGGAACTGGACTATATTTTGGGCATTTCTACCCTTTGTAGGGCACCCCACCATTGCGGTCTCTTCCCCCTCCTTTTATATATATATATATATATATATATATATGGGGAACAGACTCTCGTTTCGCGCCACTAATTAGTGATATCTGTGTTGGGGGCTGCCAAACTCACAGGAACCCCTGTTGGATGGGGACAAGAGGAATGTGGATAGCAGTTGTGGGTTGGCGCCCCTTAGTGAGACCTTCGTTAATTAGGTCTATGTAGCCTTAAGTAGGAATTCCATACACATGAAAGTAAAGTCCAAAATTCATATAAATTTATTAAAAATGTCTCTGGTTCCACACTACAGTGGTGGTTAAAAAAGTTCAATGGTACAGTTCATAACAGCACTATAGACGATCCCAACGCGTTTCGTCCCCACATGGGACTTCATCAGGGGTTCGCAAAAAGCATAGAGACAATTTCCACAATTTTTCTTGGTACGGGTGTCTTCGACCGGGTGTTTATACAATGGGGCCTTAAGAATTCAAAGATACGTGTTGTCAAATTCCTTGAGGGGTTAATACCATAATCGATCGGTCAATCCAAATATGTACTCTCTTTCTCACTCATGGGCTTGATTTCCCGATTTAGACTCAGCACAATCAGAATAATCAGGTCATATAAGTGCGAATGATTGTATGGCTTGGGGTTTTCTGGGTACTAGGGTATTCACCCCGCTAATCCGTCTAAAACTCTGTTCACCTTTTGGAGATGGTTCTGCTACAAATTTGGGATCCTTTTAGATACCCACTCGATAGATGGGTTATAACTGCGCCAATTAACCTTATTGGGTGGGCACTCTTATTCGGGGACCGTCTTAGATCAAGATACACTTGAAAATAGGGTGCAGCCCGTACACAGTCATACACTGATCGAAAAATAGTTATCACTGTCCTTTAGGAGATGTGTGTCAGTGTAAAGGTTCAGTGAGAATGCTGTATATATATATATATATATAGAGAGAGAGAGAGAGAGACCAGAGGACCGTCACTCTGCAGTACCAATGGAGACTTCAGCCGGGGTGCAGACACGTACATACATTGGATAGAGGGGGTTGAATCGCGGCACTCGCACGGGCTTCCAAATAAACACACGACACAGCCGGTGCAGATAACGTTTCGGATGTTAATCCTTTTTTAAATCACAGAACCAGATGCATACAATACATTGCTTACCTATATACCGTGCATGATCTGGCTCCTCCTCCAAACACCTCACTCACCTGGCGCGCTCTGGTCTCCCGTCGCTTCCGGGTATAGCACGTTGTTCATCTAGTGACCTCACATCACTGCGTCAGCGTGCGTCCTGGATAGCGTCCGTTGCCAAGCACCCAAGACGTGAGGGGACGCTGGAGAGTTGCACAGACCTGATACAAATACAAACACAAGACATCACAATGAATACAAAAATTGACACAAGAACCCCAAAACAGACAATCCCAGCAAGACTCCTGCCATTACAGAAACATATTATACGAAATGTATTCGTTCAGCCCTTTAGGTCTGACTGTCTCCAATTTGTGGATCCAATATGTCTCAAGCTGCAGCAGTCTCTTGGCCCGATCCCCGCCCCTTTTATCTGCTGGGACATGATCAATTATGGTGTATTTTAAATTTGCCAGGCTATGCTTTGCCTCAGCAAAATGCCTGGCAACAGGCTGGTCATTGTCTTTTTTATTAAGGGCAGATTTAATGGCATGCCTATGTATGGCTATGCGTTCTCTGAACGTGCGTATAATTTTACCCACGTAGCATAAACCACAGGGACAGTGGATCATATATACTACGTGGGTCGTAGTACAGGTGACAGCGTGCTTGATCAAAATTTTGCAACCCAAGTGTGGGTGACAGAAGAATTTCGTACTGGACATCCCATTGCAGGTAGTGCAGCCCACACACCTGTAGCAACCTCCAGATTTTAACCGCGTATTGGGGGGTAATCTCTTGGAAATGTCAGTGTTGACGACCCAATCTCTCACATTGCGTCCTCGTTTATAACAAAGCTGGACCACCGGCCATAGGTGTTTGGAATGCCTCACAATTTGACTGTCGGCCTGGTTAAAGTCCCTCACCCAACCAACAAATTAATGCACAGGCTGGGTTGGGTGAGGGAGCAAAACCTTACTTTACATCAACGTTTCAAAATTTATTATTTTGTCATATATATATATATATATATATATATATATATATGCATATATTCTTAATTGTTATCATTTGCTTTTCGCAATTAAGCTGTATGTTAAAAAAATAAAATTGTCATACACATTTTTTTATTATCATTGATGCCATGATTAAATAGTATTTCTAGCATATTTGCAATTAAAATGGCCTCTATGAAAGCATGCCTCGGTGCCACAGAAAGTTCAATTGACTGCTGGGTGAATCAGGTCACTTTCACTGTAGTGACTGTCAGATTGGACTGACCTAATTCTTTCAGAGTGCCTTGTAAATGGCCTAATTCTCTCATCTGACAGTGTGCTATGAAGCTTGCTAATGTATCTAGTCATTCTAACTGCTGCAAAAGCATTGGATTACGATGCATGTTATAATAAAAGTTGAATAAATCATGGCATCACACTTTTACTCTATGCAGAATTAACATATAACTGTTCTGTATGTATGAACATTGCAAATTTAGCACAATATTTTCGTACCACAGGATGCTACTCTTTCACAGTTTATGCTTTTTGACAGTTTAATTGTTCTTTACATTTTGCATGCGTGTAAAACATTCTGCTACCTGAGGTATTATTGCTAAACTTGGATTATACAGAGGAGCATGCATAATTGTACATTTAACTACGGAAGTCAGTGTACTTGATATATTACGTCAATGAAAGCAGAGGATTGTTTAAAATTATTTTACATGAATGCTACATGCTATGAACCAGAGAATCACACACAATTTGCTTCTATTACAGTATATAATTTTTCCTACTAAATAAGTAGGCCATATTTTGAAGCACCCAAAAAATATTGGTTTCAGACAGGGGCATATTACGAGAGGAGGAGGCGCATGTGTCATTTTAGCCCCCTCTTCTCTAGCGGGGCATCACGGACGGTGTAATGTTTAGCATTACTGCCTCACAGCACTGAGGTCATGGGTTTGATTCCTGCCATGTCCCTAACTGTGCAGAGTTTGTATTTTCTCACCATGTTTGCGTGGGTTAATACGGGTACTCCGGTTTCCTCCGACAAACCCAAAATATACTGGTAGGTCAATTGCCTTCCAACAAAATTAACCCTAGAATGACTGTGTGTGCGTATACATGTGGTAGGAAATATAGATTGTAAGTTCCACTGGGGCAGGGACTGATGTGAGTGTTCAACTATACTCTGTAAAGCACTGCGAAGTATGTATGTGCTACATAAGAAACTGGTAATAAATAATAAATAATAATAGCAAACAGTGGCACCAGCAGTGAGCACTAGGTGATGCATAGCATAGGTCTCTGGGAAAATGGTCCTGCTTATATTTCCCTACTGCCCATGCGGAAAACACTGGGAAAATGGCCACCATGCCTTGAGTTTGTCACTGCCAAAGTATAATGCAGAAACGACCCATACATTTATTTCCAGTTATACCTAAAATACAGTAGTATAATATTGTAAAACACATGCTGTTATATAAAAAAAAAAAAACATGTATTAAGATAAAGATCACTTTTGCTGCAGGGCCATCTTCTTTTATAAAAGAAAATCCGGTACTTGTGTAGTTTCACGGCGCCACTAGATAGGATACTAGATAGGATACGATTTAGTATGCGATTTGACATAAGATATCGCATAAGATATAGTATAAGATTTACTATCCATTTCATTACCCCACTATCCACTAGGGCGTGGAGTTGATTTTATATAGCGTGGCGAGCGCAGCGAGCCACCGAGCCCGAAGCGTGGCGAGCGGACACGGATGTTGTTTCAAAGCAAGTCACCAATATCGCATGCCATTTGCATGCAATTCCATAAAATACATTCCGTGTACCCTCGCGGGGCTCGCTGCGCTTGCCACGCTTCGGGCTCGGTGGCTCGCTGCGCTCGTCACGCTATATAAAATCAACTCCAGGCCCTAGTGGATAGTGGGGTAAGGAAATGGATAGTAAATCTTATACTATATCTTATGCGATATCTTATGTCAAATCGCATACTAAATCATACCTATCTAGTATCCTATCTATCCTATCTAGTGGCGCCGTGAAACTACACAAGTACCTACAATCCTTATTTGTGTTCATAGAAAGCGTGAATTTGCTTTTTGGTTCAAGCAATATTTAGTTTTACCACATTTGCTTATGCTGCTCCTTCAATCTCCCATAAATTTGCCTTGCATTAATGTATGTAACATAGTAACATAGTTGCCTAGTCGGTTGAAAAAAGTTGCTAGTCCATTAAGTTCAACATATATACATAGGCATGCGCACATTGAATGCTAGGGGTGAACAGGCACACCCTAATGCTGTGACCACCCTTATGAACACCTCACTGTTGCTAACAATACCAGCAATACATTTTATCAAAGAATGCTGCTTTATAGAACCGTATTTCATTAGAAGAAGCACTCATCAATCAATTATGTGTATTTGCATTGTTAATTGTACTGGAGTAACTAGACCATTGTCATCCATATTTGTTTATGACTGTGTTTGCATTTGCTGTTACACAGAGTATTTAGAAGATTAAAACTGAAATAGGCAGAAGATTATGGTGTGGCTGAGAGACTTTTTATATTGTTGCGAGTGCCAATAGATAATGGTAGACACGCTGGATTGGTACTGTTAGACACACCCAATGGGCTGCACACGCCTATGCATAATATATATATATAACCTGAAGAAATTTCCGTTTGTGAAATGAAACGTCGTTAGACTACTCTTGACTGGTGTCATTATTATTGGGGACCCGAGTGCCACTGTATCTGCTTGATATTTCTGATCCCAGCGTTGCTGTGATCTGTAGGCACCGGGGCCAAGTTATTTCCATTGGAAGAGTGCCAGCTCTACTGCGTGTGTATATATATATATATATATATATATATATATATATATATATATATATATACTCCTGAGGAAGTCCAAGCCATACAGAGGCACGGCTGAAACGCGTTGATGAAAGTTTGACTGGTAGCAGATGATTCTGATGCATGGATACACCAGATAAGCCTATTTACGTTTAAATATTGTACGAGCAACTTAGTTGTTGTCTGGCATTTTTTATTAAAATTGTTTTACAGTATTACACTATCTTTGTTTTTCTCGTATTATCCCTTATATGTAAAACGTATGGGAGGTTTGAGAAAGGATTATGGAGTAAATGAAGTGTTCCTGGTAACCTAAAGGCTCTAAACATCCTAGCATCTGATGTGTGACCTCTAGCATGTATATACATCACATTTCAAGACTTGCAAACTAAACCTGAAATAAAGACGCGAAGACTTAGGTTTGGCAGAAATTGTTAGCTGATTTATTTTAGCACTTTTAAGCTAGATTAATGTATTAATAATTAATGAATTAATGGTGGCCCAGAAAGAATGGCTAATTAACTAATCTCCACCCACACAATCTGCATACATAATCAAGCCTACCCTAACATGCGGTATCCACTTGACCTACTGCATTGACTACCCACCCATCAGGGTGAGGTTGCTGTCCCCGAGCGGGTGATCCAGCAAAGGCCAAAGCCAATGAGAGGCTGCTGTTCTTTCCCGCCTATCAGCCAACGCAATTAACACCCACCCAACCATAATAACACAAGGGAGGGAGGGCAGAAAACCTTCAGGAAAGAGAGGAAGACTCCTCCCTTTCCTGCCCTGATATCACAGCTAACACTGCCCTTCCATAAGTCCTTATTGGACCCCCGAGTCACATGTTTCTCAAGGTCACACAACAGCCTTGGATGTTTAACCCACTCCATGCCTGTTGCAGACATTACGTTAATCATATTTCAAGCACACTATACAGTGGTTGGAGACCATTATTCACAGTATTCCTTGAATTTTTGGGGTGCTATCCATATTTGTAGTGGAGGGTATTCTTATGAAAGATACTAATACACTACACCAGCAGGCGCTACTCTCACTTTTATTCTAAAGGTATATATATATATATATATATATATATATATATATATATATATATATATATATAGGTTCAGGACAGAATCACAGCACTCCAGGGAGATTTTCAAAAGTGTATATTGAAGAAAAACACACCGACTTTTCGGAGCTTGAAAAAGGAGTGCCAAGCTACGAAACGTTGGTGTGTTTTTCTTCAATATACACTTTTGAAAATCTCCCTGGAGTGCCGGGATTCTGTCCTGAACCTACCAATCCATTCTTCAAGGGCACCGGGGTACCGTGATGACCACCTTGGGAGAGTGCCAGGCCGCCATCCCCCATATATATATATATATATATATATATATATATATATATATATATATATATATATATATATATATGTGTCATATAAACTCTCTAGTTGCACAAAAATGACAACCTACAGTACACCTTAATTTTAAAAGCAGGGATGATCAAATAGATCCAACCAGTTGCAGCTCCAGAGGTGAGGCTGTGGCACAGTGCAAAATTAAAATAGGGGAGCCACACCAACTGCCAGCCAGTGAGTCAGTTTGGAATGACAGTTGATGGCCGTTGGTGAGGCTCTCCTATATGAATTTTGAACTGAGCTGTAGCCCCCCCCTTTGGTACCTCTCCTGAATCCTATACCTTGGAAGGTTATCTGAAACTGACGAATGTACAGCAATAGAGTTTTCCAGACCAGCAATTCACACAGTAATAGTTTTATTCACAGAACATAATTTATCTATTTTACAATAAACCTAGGAATAAAAACATTTCCAACATGCATATTTACATTATTTTTGCTATAGCACTGTAAATGTAAATTATGGCTACTTAGAGCCAAAGCGCTGTGCAACAGACATTTACATACATGTATGCAATTATGTGTTTTCTTTCAATGCCTTAATGTCAATCATACACTATTCCCAAAAGGATCATTTAACACTTGCTGCTTGTGAAATGAAATACTGCAGTAAGGCAGTTAAGAAAATATTATCACCGTAGCAGATGGAACATTGGTAATTTAGTACTAATCAGCTCAACTGGTTTTATTGAATTTCTGCTTTAATTGTAATGTACTTTCTTTATGCATGATTTATGTCCTGTGGTAAAGTAGTTATGCCTTCTGCTGCCATCACTAGGTATAAATACATAGATAATGGTTGAATATGGTTGTCAGCTGCAATTTACTCAGACTGCATTTAAACAATACAACACATGGTACCTTATATGAGGAGACATTGTATCCTTCTATTTATTGTGGCATAAAGACTTGCAAAGAAAAATGACTAGAATGGTTAATCGTGGTTATGTTTAGTTGGATGTTAAGAAGCTTTTTTTATAAGGTTTGTTAAATTGCTGATAACACTATAGCACCTATTCAATGTATAATGATCAAAGATGGAATTGTGTACTTGTTATAGTATACAGTAAAACAAATTCTGCCAGAGAGCATTACACTATACATTGAGCAATCTGTAATATATAGAAGTAATGTGCAATAAATCAGTTATTTCCAGGGGAATGATGGGTACTTGTGACTTATCTGGGCGCCCGATGTTGAAATTGTATGCCAGTACCCTAAGCATGCGATTTGATGCGATTTGACGCGATTTCCCTTGAAATTCCCTTGAAGAGAAAATCGCATTGCATTGTATGCTTTTGTATTGCATGCGATGCGATTTGATGCGATTTGATGCGATTTTAATATGTACAGGCACCCAGATGCCTGTTTCATATATGAAATGGCCCCCCAGACCCAATTTTTAATTGTATACCCACCCTGATGGCTAAATGACCCCCATTGTTAAAGCCACCCCACTATCAACGCCAACCCGAAGCGGGCTTCACAGGTATCCGCGTCCGCTCGCTGCGCTCGCCACACTATATAAAATCAACTCCACGCCGACGTGGTTAGTGGGGGTATAAAAAGGTCGGAGGACGCGTACCGGCGCCCCTCGTGGGCTCGCGGCGCTCGCCACGCTTCGGGTTGGCGTTGATAGTGGGGTGGCGTTAACAATGGGGGGCATTTAGCCATCAGGGTGGGTATACAATTAAAAATGGGGTCTTGGGGGCCATTTCACATATGAAACAGGCATCTGGGTGCCTTCACTTAATAAAATTGCGGCAAATCGTGGCAAATCGCGTCAAATCGCATCGCATGCAATCTGATTGTATGCGATGCGATTTGATGTGATTTTTAGGTGCGATGAAGAAAATCGGGATAAGTCACAAGTACCGAATGATGCCATATAATATTAACAACCTGACTCCCAAGAATTGAAATTAGGAATTTACATGAAAATACAATTATAGGGTTCAATCCTATGAGCCATGGTGGTATAGCAGGTACAAATCATTGTGTTATTGGGAACACTGTACAGAAGAGTGAATTTTCACAAAAGTGCCTGCTGACCTGTAGGGTATTGAGCAATTTTGTGTGAATTCAGGCTGAAACCAGTCCTCAAAGGATGCAAGATTGTTTACCGTTACCAGCGTTAAAATGCTGAGGCAAGGGGGCCTCTCACTGTTTGCAATTAATAGGGTTGACCCCATAATATTTTAACAAGAATGAATATATGAAAGTTTTATCTTAAAACTACAGAAATGACTACACGTGGAATTATGTTAGGGCTTCCTACAATTCCTTAGTAAATGCTCATGGCCTGATCACTTTTAAGTTAAAAACAGTAGGAAGTACAGATTATTGAGCATATTACAGTGTGGGTGCAAGGTTAGTGGGATCAGCAAGCTCTTAATCATATCCCTTAAAAAAATGTCTGGAAATTAATCACAGTTTGTAATTCATGAATTGTATTGTATCTTCATAATAAATGCACTCTTTACTTCTTTAATTGTTTCCTGAGCTTGATGATTATTTCAAGGACAATATCTTTTTTCAACTTTTATTGAAAGTCTTTGCCCTTAACAAAGTACTAGGGTAAATTGTAAGAATCCACAAAAAGTAATTAGAAAATGTCAAGTGAAAACATTCTAGACAAATTCAGCACCCACAAATTGTAGAACAGTCCTGCTGTGATAGATATTGTTGAAAAATCTAGTAAGCAACCTCATTACTGTTGTTAATTATCTCCCTGCTGTTATCCACTGAACATCCATTTAAAAAAGTTTGTTTAGCCATGACTCAGTCACCATGACATTGCAAATAAGGTCACCAAGCACACAGTGGATCATTTGACAGAAAGTAAGTAGTTGTAGTTCTGCGGCTCCATCGACAGCATTTGAAAAGGCCTGATTTTGTTTAATTTATTGCAACTTGTTCATAATATGAAAATGATTATAGTTAAATGTACATGCTCCGGAATGCTACCTTTTTAAAGTGTGAGTAGGAAAAATAGCAGACTTCTTTCACAGAAAGTTAAACCAATCAAATTTTGTTTTAGCACATAAAAGTATTAGTGATTATTATACAACTACAGTACTTTGATCTTTTGTATACACATGGAAAACAAAAATAACTAAGTTGTATACATAAAAGTAAAAAAATTTTATATTTTCATTTGGATTTTGATGTACTGTGCTTAATTTAATTTAGGCTATGTCAATCAAGATTAGATTGGTTCAGATTACTTGAGATAGCATCACAACATGATGTATGATGGCAGTAAACGCACCTTTGTATTGGCTCTGTTCATAGTGATAATGTGCTTATATGATTGTTGTTTTCCGTTCTTCAATATTATTTTACACATACTGTACTGTATATAAAATTGTTAATCAGAAAAAGGCAAGGGGAGGATATCCTAAAGCAAGCATTAACGGCTTCCATAATAAATGTGATATGCCTCATAATAAAATTAAAATGATGAGGATATGTACAATATTCTTAGCCAGTAAGTGTTCCATTAATTACATAGGAATTATTGTAGCAAGCACTAGCTGCAAATTAACACAGCCTGACACCACATGCATCATGCTGTGTAACAGCATGTTGCATCACAGCAAAGATGAGCATGGCTACTCTATATTAAATAGTGTATGTAAAACATGTGTAGGATCAGTTAGATCAGTTAGATCCTTGAAAAAATTATAATTTTTATAATTCACCTGCATATGGATTAAGTGTGAGTTTGGTCTTTTGTGGATATTTATTGTGAGTGTTTGGTCTGCTAACACAGGTGAAACCAATGGGAATCTGCCATCAATACAGACTTTGGGGCCCATTTACTATGGAATTGCATATACAATGCGAACTGACAGGATCTACCTACCAGAATTGCATTGCACCATGCAATGCTTTCATCAGAATGTATGTCCCTGCAGACGTAGGGAGCCCAGCTTTGCGATCTGCTCAGCCAGGTGCCAGGGGGTCTGCGCATGCACAGTTAGTGCTGACCCCTGGTTGACCTGCAATGACTGCACTGCCCTCTGGCAGTGTGGTAAGTAGCCCATAGGCTACAATGGGCTAATGCCAACCTAGAATGGCAGTAGCCCTGGGACCCAATGCAATGCTGCCAATATTGATACATTAGGCATCATAGAAACTTATGGGGATGAGCTGCTGGTGGAGCAGGAGGGATTGCAGCAGGTATCGGAGATTCATAACATGGTCCCTCCTAGATACATTTTGGGTATACTTATTATTTGCCGCTAATCCCAAAAAATCTTATCCGCAAATATAAGATGGTAAATGGGGCCCTTTAGAGTGTACAGTAATTGAACATTGGATCCCTGTTAAAAAAAAAATTCCCAGCACAAGTATAAAAACCCAGGATTTACTAAGCTGATGGTTTTGAAACTGATGACGGTCAACTTGGCCATCAATAGAACTGCAATTGGCAATTGTAGCAAACTCTACACATATTTATAGGATCTGTGCAGGCTTTACTATAATAAACACTTTATGGCTACACCTACAGTAAGCCTCTTAGACGAGGAAGATATTAAAAAATATTGATGGAAAATAACATATCGCAACTCCTGAATATTTTTATGAAGCACTAGGAAGAACCAAGAAGGGCTGCACACACTATAGGAAGGAGAAAGACAACTTAAGTTCCCCCTGTCAAAATGTAAACCAGCCCAGGGTCATACCAGGGCTGGAATCCCTAGGGAAGTAGGGACTACAAAACAGTTGCCCCCTCCTTAAGGACAACTAGTCATGAATTGAAATTTAATTAAGTATATATATCAATATAAATACTTTTTTAAGTGGACTACTGGTTGAAAACTTATGTAGGTCAGACAGAAATATAACTCTGTCAACAATAAATTAGAACCAACAATCTAAAAAAACAGGAGGCTGTTGGTGACTAATAAAAATCTATTATCAAATCTTGTGGTTTTGTTGGTGCTCCAGAAGAGTTTAACTACAGTACTATGTACACACAAAATCAAAGATTCCCTAAGAGATCAATGAAAACATAGCTTATATTAGACTACCTTAAGCAACTTAACACATATATTGCCATCAGCACCACTATGATTGCTCAAAAATTGTTGCATTTTCCTACCAATAGAGAACATATATTGCACCTAGGGTTGTTTCTATAAAATGTGCCTCACAGTGAGAATGCAACAAAAAAGTGCCATCACCCATAGACATTGTAAACATAATACATTTGCATCAAGGGGGTGATACAGTATATTTGTGCTATAAGCATTGCCTTGCAGGAAAGCCTACCATACACCAATGCAACAGTGCTCCTTACAACACAGTAATGCCCCTTGCACCATATTATGCTTCACACAACAATGCCCCTTGCACCATATTATGCTCCATACAACAATGCCCCTGACACAATATTGTGTGGAACACCTCACATAGTAATGCCCTTTACAGTTTCTGCACATTGTCTGCTTTTTTTCCTTTATAATACTGCTTCTCCTGTTAATCCTGCTATATCTGCTGTTGCCGCAATCTTCCCAGTACTGCTGTTTCGAGCCTGCTTTCTCCCACCGACATGGAGCCATTTTGGATGGGACATTTTTAACAGTATTCCATGTGGAAAGCCAGACCTTATGAACTACTGCCTGAAAGAAACAGTGGTCATATAAATGGTCTTGATTTTACCCTTTGGCTTCATTAGAGTTCTTTAATTATATTAACCTTATACCAGGTACATGTGCCAATTTACAGTACCATATAAATCATTTATTATATCAACGAAAAAGGAAGAGTGAATGAATCACTCAGTAGCGCTGGCTGTTACACTAGGGGATCAGATTTCACACTTATTCGTTTATACAATTTTGAGTGGGGCTGCTGCCACCTGTACAGAGAGATTGTGTATCTCTGTGAACAGAAAGCAAAAAGAGTGTACAGTATGTGGAGATAATATATCCCCACCAGGTGGCGCTTCTCCGCTCAATAAGGTAACAATAAAACACTGTTAGAAAGATACAATTAATCGTTTCTTTTAATAAAGGACCATATCATACATCAATAAAAAATGCGCATTTTACATATGAATAATTACACTCAAAAAGGACATACAAGACATACAACATATAACACATAAGGCATGGGCTGGCTATGAGGCTTATGGCTGCATATATGTTATTATGAGGCAATATAAACCTTTAAATGAGCAAATAGTTACCAGTCCCACATGGATATGTAAATTCTTGCTGTATTGGATACAGGTGACCAGGTCCTATATCTGAGCATTGGCTGCTGTTTGTATTGCAGTGTGTTGTTCGCTCCCTGTTATGGGAGGTAAGCTCCAGGCACTGGTTCCACCCCATGATATGTCCAGATCCACAGTGGGGTATTTGTAATCCCAAAAGCGCTGGTGACTGGTACACAATGTGGCTAGAGCGGGCTCCAAAACGCGTTTCTCCGCCTTTTTTTGATCCAGCTGAGGAAGCCGCCGAATAGAAAAAAGGCGGAGAAACGCGTTTTGGAGAGTATATTATCTCCACATACACTCTTTTTATTTATTATATCATTGTCTACAGTTTAGCTATCATTATAATAGCAGTGTCCCAAGCATTATGACACATTCATTTAGCATTATTCTCTCAATATTTTTCTTGCACACTTAGGGGACGATTACAGTTTAGCTCATGAGGCAGTGGTGGTTCACTACCTAACAATCCCATAAATGCCACCCACCACCCGGAGGAATGCCCCCCCACCTGGCCACCCCCCCTGCTGCCAACTCCGATCAGTACCATGCAGGGGATGTACGCATACACATCTCCTCATACGTGTCCGAAGGAGAGAAAAAAATAATTTGATGGTTGCCGACCATAAAATGATTTCTCTCCCCTTTTGAAATCAAAGTTAGTCTAAACAGACTTTTATTTTAATTGGAGTCTGTCGAAGAGGGGGCAGGTGCTGACATCATGTGACATCAGCCACCAGTCCCTTGCAGGCATCAGCCCACCTGTGTTTCCAGGGGAACACCCAGCATTCTTATGGGGACGCCCATAAAATGCTGGGCGCTCCCCTGCTAGTGAATCAGGCCCTTATTTTGCAATTGTTCAATTTTACCCCATTTTTAGACTTCAGTGCTTGTGAAAGATGTTATAAAGGCAGATTTGATTGCTAAAAGAATAAAGAATTTAGCTGTACTTCTGTAACTTTTTAATTAAATGTCTTAATGTTTTAATTAATATTAATATTTTGTTTTTCTTAAAAATTGTTGCCACTGGTTTTACTACAATATTGTATTGTATAAAGTTTATAGATGGTGACTAGGCAACTAATGTGTGCATAATGTAGATTGTGTGTTTTCCAAGACATCCCAGATTAGTCAAGAACATTTACAGATAAGCATTATTTTAAGTACTATCTTAAAGTGACAGCAATATAACTGAAATCTAGAGCAGTTTATACATTATAAATATTTGATATTTGTAACTGTCATCCTCCTTTACAGTCACAGCAGAAGAGTGCAATTCAATGTCATAGCAAAAGCTCAGATTACTTATTTGGTAATGTACAGCACCCAAACAGATCAGGGTCACACAATTAATTACTAGTTTTAAGCTCATGGGAAACAGTAGCTGCAAATTTAGAAATATGTTATCCTTTCTTGAATGCACTGTATGTGTTCTTGCTGCTTTTCGGGTCAGTTTGTTCATTTTGAGTTTTGTTTAAACTGTCACATGGAATATTCCTGAGGTACAGTATTCTTCTCTGAATCTTTATGTTGATTTTTTTTTTTATGATGACATTATACATTTTATGCTATGCTCCAGGTGGCACAATGTATCATTTTCGTTTTATATATATATATATATATATATATATATATATATATATATATATATGAAACACATCACAGACAATCCCAGTAAAAGCAATATCACTAATTGAAATGGACCTCTAATACGGAAAACAGATATCTCATGTTTTCATCAAAGTTTTATATTTTTGAAATAATACTGAAAGTACAAAGATTTATCAGAAGATATGGATGAGTCTGGAAATGTGTCTGGTATAGTAAGTAAGCATATGACCTATACAGGCACCATCAGAAAGCTGATTAAACAAATATTACTAATTACTAAATCAGATTATTTATTGCATATATTGCAAAAATGCGAAACTAAGTGGAGTCCTCCTATCTTGTTTAGACTCACATATAGTCATAATTTCTATAGTGTCCTGAAATCCATTTTTTTCTTAGACGAGTATAAACTTAAACAGTTTTACTGTTACACTGAATTCTCACTTTTCCTCAGAGGCAATGTTGCCGTTTTTGCTGCGTTACCTCTAGATAGCTTACCATTTAAAACTATGTTACACTTTTTCTTAAAGGGAATGGTCTCTAGGTGTTCTAGAAAAGTGTACTATGCCACTTCTCTTTTTTGTACCTGTATACCATGTGCACTTACACATAGAAAGATTGATATATAGATATTATAGTCTATGGAATACAATATATAAATTACTGAACATTTTATATAGCTGACACTTACTGTATTTATTATTTATTTATTTACAGTTTCTTATATAGCGCAGCAGATTCCGTTGCGCTTTACAATAGTAGACAGTGATAAGACAAACTGGGTAACAACAGACAGACTTGGAGGTAGGAGGGACCTGCTGCAAGCTTACAATCTATAGTATACTGTAGCTAAAATCTTATATTTAAGTTACTTCCAGTTGTCAAGATCAATCCAAGAGAATTATGGCATGATGGAAAATGACAGTTACTGTAACTGTGCATAATCAAACTCTTGTTTAAGGAATCAGTAACCACGTAAACAATTAATAGGATATATATGTTTGTTTTTGATTCCTTGGTGAACCATTTTACCTATAATGTATTTGCTGATGAAAAAAAGTACGGTACTTATGTATTATCTGGGCTCCCATGTTAAATGCACCCCATTTTTTCATACCCCTACTATCCAACTATGCATGGAGTTGATTTTATATAGTGTGGCGAGCGCAGCGAGCCACCGTGCCCGAAGCGTGGCGAGCGCAGCGAGCCCCGCGAGGGGACGCAGTCTCATAAGAAAAACGGGAGCCCAGATATTACATAAGTACCAAAAGTACATTTTAATTGTTGTAAATCTGATCCTTGATCATCTGAATAAATTGGTTAGTAATGTTTAGTCTGGTTAGTCAAGTTATAAAAAGTTCTAATGAGAGTAATTATAAGTACATATATTTACTTTTTCATTCTCACTGCATTTTGACGCTGTATTGTTTATAAAATAGAGTAAGATGTTTTCTATATTTTCCATCATGACAGATGGATCAGATTGACAAAGTCTAGTACTTAGCACAAGGTTTTCACATGCAATCGACTTCTTCCAAAAAGGTCAATCTTTTCTGTGTACAGTAAAGCTGGATGAGTGCAACTGATTAAATCTTCAGTTTATTTCTCGATAATGACAACACAGAGAGATTTTTAACAATAAATGATTTCCCATTAAAACAGAAAATGACATGCATCATTCATGTAACCACATTAAATTTCATAAAATTATTATTTTTGTCACTCCAAGGTGCAAGTGTGAAAAACTTCTATATTTGTAAAATAGCCATATTAGTAATGAAAACCAAGTAATGAAATATAAAGTAGAACATTTTATATATATATATATATATATATATATATATATGTTTACATGCATACATACTTATTTCACACATGCACAATACAATACAGTTGCATTATAAACAAATATTCTACCAAAAATGCTATAGCTATAGTTGAAAATACTTTGATATACTGTACTGTACATAAAAGTAAGAATGTATTTGTAATAAAAAAAAAAGTTTGATTTCTGGCATGAATGCCAATAAAAATGTTATTAACTATTTTGTATATTGCAGTTCACCTATAACATATTGTTGTCTGTACAAATGTGTACTGTATTCTGGTCATGTTAAATATAATGCACTATATTATAGCAAAGTTTTAATTATTTAAATTCTTCCTCATTTTAAATGGGCTACACTTTTTTTTCAGTTTGGATATTGAAATTTGCATATGTATATGTATCTACATATCTATATCTATCTATCTATCTATCTATCTATCTATCTATCTATATATATATATATCCACAGTAGGATGATATCCATAGAACGCACTCACCAGACTTCATATAGTTTAAATCCAACTTTTTATTCCTTACAATTAAAATCAGACATTACGGTCAAATTATATAGGTCATGTACAAATACTAGAGCTTTTATATTTGTTCTAAGTGCCTTATCACATTCCTGCACATAAAATGTATATTGTGTATTCAAGTTCTTAAAATCTCATTTCCAAATATGTGCAGTCACTGAAAAATGTTTGATTTATATTACAGTATATTAAGGATTATTTCTAAAAATTAGTATTCGAATAATGCTTCTTTATTTAGCATCTATAAAATGCCTAATATAATCAAGAAAACATTTGCTATTTGATATAATTTGTGATAAAATATTTACTTTTTTTACAGGTTTACTATATATTTATGTACACTTTTAGAATGATATTTGCCTCAGGGCACAGTAAGCAGCATCTGCATTACCACCATGAAACATTGCAAAAAATAGCATTCAAAATTGTCTTGCTCTGAACAAATAAATGTTTCTAAATGTTCTTCTGTAGCTAAGTCTTTAGTTATATATATATATTTTTTTTTTTTATATTAAGAGGTGAGCTTAAATAATTTTAAATACTTTTTACAAATATATATTTGTATATAATGATAATTAAAGTATAATTCAAGTGAATAAATAGAAAATTTTCCAGGCATCAAAAATATAATGAAAATATTGCATAATTGCATTTATTTAGTAGTTTTTTATTGTTTTGTTTAGATATCAGCTCATTATGCATTATTTAAATTCCAAATTTTATTGTATATTAAATAACATAGTTGTATGGGACACAAAAATGATTAAGAAATATTTGATTTAGGCATTAAACATTACAAATATTGCAATTCACTAATGTAGTTATATGAATAATTAACCTGTTATCTGAATACATTTTGTTCTGATGCTCAGTTATTCTCAGAATCCCAGTGATAGTAGTCTAACAAACCACTGAGCGGTTAATATACATTATATATATATAATATATATAATATATATATATATGTATATATGTATATATATATATATTCTTTTTATATAATTTATTAACTGGTTATTGAATAGTGCAGCAAATTCGGTTGCACTTTACAATTGAAAACAGTGATATAACAAACTGAGTAGTACAGACAATCAAAACAATATGTTTTATTATATATTTTTAATGTATCGAGCTTATTTAGACAATCATATTAATATATATTTTGTGTCAAATACAAATTACATTTAATAATAGCATTATAAGTGTGTCACAGATAAAATAAATAAAATATGTGTTAGCTGTTTCTCTATATTTATATAATAAAGAAATTAATAAATGTATTTAAATTTATCCTGATTAAATATGTTTTGTACAGTTTTTTAAATACATTTAAGAGCAACAATTTATAAGCTCTGAGTGCCTTTGGAAACGTAAATAATAACATATATATATTATTAAATCATCAAATTTTCTATATGTAAGTATTAATAATCAGTATCCCTGTATGAATATATTTATGGCCTTAAAATTGACATTAGTGTACATACATATTATAAAATATTGTACGTACAGTATATTCAATGCACAATAATTACAAATTAAATATTGTATGCACAGTATATTCAATGCGCTCTAATTACAAATTAAAACCCATAATGTTGTGTATCTTGAAGCAGTGTAACTTGCCAGTTTACCTAACCTTTGTTTGGCTATTGCCATGTTCCCATGATTTAATGTGGAAATTCTAATCATTAACAATGCTTAAGGTTCACCGTGTCTATATTTTTGATGTGTGGGTGACATTCTGTTTATACTATCAAAATCAGACTTCATATTTTCCAGCTCAACGCCCAAAGGTCTCCAGGTTAGCTTCCAAAGGCTAGCTGCATTTGTGTCACCTGACTAAAATTAAATGCTGCATCCAAGGCAGATTTGGAAGATATTTTTACTTTATTCTTTAATCCCTCTGTCTCTTTCATCCGGAATAATCTATTAGACGTAACTGAACTTGATGTGAACTACGCATGAACTGCTTTAAAATAAAAAGAAAACCTAGTTGGGATGAATCTAAGCGGCAACTGATTTTGGGCGTAGGTAATTGCGGAAACAGGCATTTTAGAACGTGTGATATCAAGCTAAATGTGTGTATTTATACATACACTGTTTAATCTGACACATTTTTTACATTAATCAACTTGTTTTATATATTTTACATTTCTATTTCTTCTGTATTTACTCTATATAGAAATATAGGTTATTCATTTGGGTTCTCAAAAGAAATTTATGATAAGGCTAGAACAAAGATTATTACAATTTATAAATGTAACACATAACGTATAATATGTAAATGTTTAATTTGTTGTAAACCGCAAATAATTCTGCAATGGTACAGTAAATGTGATGCAATTTCTTACTTAAGTTTAAAAATGAGTTTTATAGTACAGTATACTGTAATGCATTCCTAATATAACATGACTATCATTCCACAATGAACCATACTGTGAATCCCATACCCACTACCACAAGGTTTTTGCTTATGAGGGATGACCCCTTTAAATTTTTATCGGTGGTCCCTGCTTTCTGAGGAGTTTAACGCCTGGGATGACCAGGTTTGGGGTGGTTAATGTGATGTCAGGGGGACCACACACATTATCCACCTGGATGGTTCAGCTTGTTGCTGGGTATTGTTAAATAAGGAGAACCCCATGTTTTTTTCTGGGAGGTGGTGTTAATTATCCAGATACTCCTCAGCCACTGAAATCACTGCACATCACTGCCACAGAGTGCAAGTCATCAGTGGCCCAAGGCCCCAGGAGGAAGATACAGATTGGGCACTGAGAATAGGCATATTCTGGGGGCAAGTGCACTTGTGTATGGGGCCTGCTGTTTCTTAATTACACATGATTAAGGGTTTTTTGTTTGTTTTTGAACTACTATTACTTGTAAGCAATGAAATTTCATCCAATATTCTTATTTTTTCTGTGTTGTACTGTTTTCTATTGAAAGTACTTGCGAGTTTATATGATTAGTTATTTCTAATACATACTAATTTGCAAAACATTTTTAAACAGAAATAACTGTCAAATGCTACTGCTCTTTTGCCTAGTTAAGATCGCAAGGCTTTTATCTATATTGGTGAACAATATTGTGAGCCATGAAGTGGTCAAAAATTGGTGAGAAATTAATGTTATTGAGGTTAATAACACTGTAACTACAGTAAAAGGCTGTTTTTTAATCAATTTTTGAAAATAATAATACAGGTCCAAAAACAAAACACAAAACACAAAGTTAATACATATTTAAAACTAAAACACAGGGGTTGGTGCACATATGCCCCTTTCAGACCGCACATAGTTACCGTTTTATTGCGATTTTTTTACCATTTCAAAACGGTAATGTGTGCGGTCTGAAAGGTGCTGAGTGATTTTACCGTTTCCAAAAAAAGTTTTTTAGAAACGGTAAATATGGAGGGTCCTACCCATTTCAGACCCATTTATTTGGTGCCTAGAACGGGTCTGAAATGGTATTCTCCCCCCCCCCCAGTGCAGGGAAGGGAATGGTCGTGCTTGGGGCAGGGGGTCCGGTCCCTGCAACTCCGGGGCACTGTGTCTTGCCCTGCCCGGGGTGAGAGCGGGGCTGCTGCACTGCACCGAAGAGGTGAGCGGGGACGGGTGGCTCTGGCTGAGGTGCGGGTGGCTGTCTGCCCTGTCTCACCAGTTCCAGAGTGGGGCAGCAGCGGAGTGCGGGCAGTGGGAGCACGATGTGGATGTCCCGCTGCCTCTGCGGTGGGGTGGTGGTGGGAGAGACGGTGCTGAGAGACAGTCCGACATTGGCAGCAGCAGCAGCGCAGGGTGTGCTGATGATGAGAGGGACGGAGAACAGCAAGCGGTGCAGCTGATGGAGAGCGGGAAGGGGGGCGCATGGTGAGGTGATGTCCCCCATCACCTCACCATGCGCCATGCGCTCTCCATCAGCTGCACTGCTGGCTGCCTGCTCTCTGTCCCTCTCATCATCAGCACACCCTGCGCTGCTGCTGCCTGTGTCTCAGTGCCGTCTCTCCGACCATAGTACGGGGGGGGGGGGGGCGGCTTTACCACTTTTCACTATAGGGGTTAAACTTGTTCTGACCCGTTTCAAAAAAACGTTTTAAATACCTGGTCTGAGCAGGTTTTGCGGTGTGAAAGCAGCATCATTTATCTTAACTCTATGAGGTCTGCTCGGTTTGGAGTGTAGTTATATGTTTTTCTTCCTTGTTCACTTATATTTTGCAAATATAGACCATATTACATTTGGCAATGTACGGGAGTGTTTGGCCATCCTCTGACAAAAAACACAATTCAAGGAAACACAAGTAATAAAAAAAAAATAAACTGCAGTATGTCCCAATGATCACCAATTTGGTTAAACTTGGGCAAGTTTGGACAAAACATAATTCTTAGTAAATTTACCCTCTAAGCCTTATTTACAAGTCTGATCAAAAATGTTCATTAGGCCACCACGCTATGGAGATTTGTAAAGACTAAGGTTTTTCTCATTATGAGGTTTTTCCCATGCCAAATAAACTACAAAATTAACTGCAGGAGCAAAGGAAAGGAGAGCAGACAAAGTATAGATATTTCAACACTGATGCTGCGATCATGACAAACATCCCTATTTGATGCGCCATGTCCTATGCAACTAGGCTTTTGCCTTTTTTTCACTCAAATTTCTATCCTAGTTGCAATGCTGTGTGATAAAAATGTTTCAACAGGTTGTACAGTACCATGAACGTCTAGGCTTACACGGTGCTGCATTGGCCATGGGGAGATGGAGGCCACTGACAACATCAGTGGCCCTACCTCCCAACTGCCTGCATTTTCCAGGGCACTCCCAGAAAAGCCGGGATGCCACCCACAAATGGGTGCTGCCTGTCAATCATCTTGCCAACAGCCAACGATGGCTTTGTTTCTGAGAGAACCTCACACATGCACACTTTATACAATATGCATGCATGAACATTTGCTAATTGGCAGGGCTGCAAATTTTGTAGCCCTCGATAAGGCCCTCAGTCACACACAGATTTACAAGTGTCACAATTCACACAAATCAGTGAATACTTTTGAAGCAGTTTCCATTTAGATGCGCTTTTGGGTAAATAAAATGCAAAAAAATTGAGGATATATACATGAAGACACATCTCTATATGGGGTAGGAAATTAATTTTAACTGCATTTATTTATAGCCATGAAGGAAAGGCAACTGGGCCATATAGGTATTTGATAGAAGAAAGCAAAGGTGGATAATTGGCCTGGAACAGTTGGTCATAATCTTTAGTGACTTAAATACCCAGGTAACCGATATCCTGGGATTGTAACTGAAAATCAAAATTAAGCTCCTATTGTATTTCAGTATGTGAAGGAGATGTAAAGCAAAGGCTTCAGATTGCAAGCAATCCATTAACATGGATATCTGAAAATACTGTACATTGGAGAGAGATGTCTGGCTGGAGGACATGATGAGTACACGGTTACAACAAAGCAAGAATTTATAGTTGGAAAAAGGGATTCCATTTATATTAGGATTTTTTTCTATTATTGCTGCCAGTAGCTCAATGCAGAGAGAATAAGGTTACATCAGTGGTTCCCAAAATTTTCTGAATCAAGGCCACCTTTTGAGTTTCATAATCTTTTTTCAATCCATACCTACTGTAGGATAAAAGTTTCTTATTGAGAAATTTAGAAAGAAGTTTAATAAAGTAAATTGTGTATACTGTATACGTCATTCTTAGGATCATAGGAGGTTATTTTTGTTCACTCTTTCTGACATGGACAAAACCAAGTGCACTGCATGGGGGCAGATGTAACTTGTGCAGAGAGAAATAGATTTGGGTGGGGTTTTACTTCAACGTGAGATCTATATTGCAGTGTAAAAATAAACCAGTCAGTATTTGCCCTGCACAGAAATAAAATAACTTTCCCAAATCGAATTCTCTCTGCACATTTTACATCTGCCCGCCTGCAGTGCACATGGTTTTGTCCATCTAAGAAGCAATGTGTCAGAAAGAGTGAACCAAAATAACCCCCATAGAAACAAAGAAAAATAGAATTTGACGGCAGATAGGAACCACTTGGTCCATCTTGTTTGCCCCCTTTTTTAAATGTTACCTCAAACCATATTTGATCCTTATTTCTTTGGTAGGATATCAATATGCCTATCCCAAGAATGCTTAAATTGCTCAACTGCATTTCACTCTACCACCTCTGATGATAGGCTATTCCACTTATCCACCACCTTTCCAGGAAGTAATTTTTCCTCAAATTTCCCCTGAATCTTCTTCTTTCTAGTTTCAGTGCATGTTCTCATAGAGTTGTGCATGCACCCACATAAAAACATGTACAGTATCCTACATTTCTCAATAAGAAACTTTTATTCTAGGGATGCCTTGAAAAAGAACCTGATACTCAAAGGGCCTTGATTCAGAAAAAAATGGGAACCACTGATGTAACCTATGAAACATATTTGTGCCTAAGAACCAACCATTAACCGCCTGCTTTTCACCCTTTTGCAAAAACACATCTATATTTGAACATACAGTATGTACATATCTTGCATTCTATGACCCTCATATTGTCACTTTTTGTATATGTGATACAGCAATTATAATTCCATACTCTGCTTCATATTGTACTACCTGCTGTATTTTCAAATGTATTCAATAATGATTTGCTAATTGAATGGAAACCATAATAGGCTGGTTCTGCTCAGCCAAATACAGGGTAACTCTACAACATTTAACATTTACTTTACTGCAAGACACAGCATTGTATGCAATCTATGGTCATTGTGTATTCACATATATGAAGTATTTACAAATGACCTTCTGAACACCACCAGTAAGCAGGTATTAACAATTGCAAGTCTTTATGCTCTAAGCCAACAGTATATAACTCTGTACTCAAATACACTATGTACTACAAAATATTCTCTTAAAATTATTCTCATCCCTTACTCTGTCTATAACTCAGCCCTCAATACACATTTCTGCCTCAAATATCCACTCCCCTCTTATCAACACTCATGAGATTTTTACTTATCTCTCTCCATTGACAATAACATCCATAACCTGTCACCATCAACAACATCCACAAACCACCTGAAGCTACATCTATCTTTACTGCTTCTATTAGCTGGTGATATTTTGCTGAAGCCAGGCCTCATCTGCTTCCCCCGTTCGCAGATGCATAGTTCTCAGGAACATAGTAACCCAGCTAACCTCATAAACATCAAATGTCTCCCTTCACCCCAAAATAACTAAAATGTGTGTTACAGAATGCACACTCTGTTGACAACAAATTAACATCCATCCATGACCTCTTCATTTCAAACAACTTCAACCTGCTGGCTATAATAGAAACATGGCTATCACAATCAGGCACTGCTTCACCTGCACCCCTGTCACACAGTGGTCTCCACTTCACACAGACCTTCAGGCCTGGTAACAGTAAAGGAGGTGGGGTAGGAATATTACTATCCCAATCTTTCACATTCACAGGTTCCATCACTCACATCTATATCATTTGAAGTACATTCTATTAGCACTTTCTCACTGTGCATTACAGCTATCTATTGCCCACCTGGGCAACCCACACATTTCCTGGAAGATTTTTCTGCCTGGCTCTCTCACATTCTTTCCTCTGACATCTCACCATTATCATGGGTGACTTCAACATTGCTAATGATAGCCCAAAATTTGCTCCTCATACCTCCAAACTACTCTCTCTAACCTCCTCTCCCAGCCTCTCCCAATGGACTGACTCCTTTAACCCTCGGGAGGGCAACTCCCTTGATCTTGTATTCACTAAATTCACCAATCACAACCTTATCACCTGCATACTCTCTACTATTACTACAAACTCAAAGACACTGAAATAACCAGAAGTTACGTTCCTTCATTTAAATGACAACTGCAGCAGACAACTCAGTGTGCTGTACACCTCCTTATCGGTCACTGATTTGCGTTCCATTCACCAAAAGTGAATCGCTGGAAGAGATCTCACATTTTTCTTGTAAGTTTTAAGCATCCCACATAGTGGCCCTTATTCAGATCTGATTGCAGTACAAATTTGTTCTCAAAATGGGCAAAATGGGCAAAACCATGTGCACTGCGGGTGGGGCAAATGTAACATGTGCCGAGAGTTAAATTTGAGTGGGGTGTGTTGAAACTGAAATCTAAATTGAAGTGTAAAAATAATGCAGCCAGTATTTACCATGTACAGAAACAGAATACCTCACACAAATCTAACACTCTCTATACATGTTACACCTGCCCCACCAAACAAACTTGTACTGTGATCAGATCTGAATAAGGGCCAGTATGCATTCCATTTTGATGGGATACGGAAGTCTTTCTATATGTATATGTGTCGTCCAATAAGAGACCATAAGTGGAGGTATACAGGATATTCCATTGCATAAATCCTGTTCTAAAAAGTAGAAAGAAATTGTCAATAAATATACTGGGGGAAATTGACTATTGGGGAAAAAAAATATTAAATAGACGTATTCGTATACAAAAATATGCCATTTACTATCCCGAAAATACGCCATTTACTATCCCGAAAATACGTACATTCGTATTCGTATTCATGGCACATTTGTATTTTTATTTACAAATACAAATGTATACGCCATCGGAAAATACAAATAGAAATCACCATTCAAAACAATAGTGATTCCTAATTTACTAACCGGCCGTATTTTCAATGCGGCTGGTAATTATCGGCAATTAGTGGGATACAGCCGCCAATTGCTGGTAAAATACGCCTGGAAATTACACTTAAATTTCCAGATGTATTTGTCAGAAGGCTGCACAGATCAGTCAGATCCGTGCAGGCTTCAGTGTAAAAAAAGAGAAAATTAAATAATTTGAAAAAATGGCGTGGTCCCCACTGCCATAACCAGCCCCAGGCTCAAAAAGCCAGTCCTGGTTTTAAAAAATCAGGAAACTATTAAAATAGGGGTTCCCAGTATTTTTTTAAATCAGCACCAGGCCCAAGGGTCGGTCCTGGGCACAAAATGAGTAGGGGTCCCCCATATTATAAGAACCAGCACCAGGCCCAACCAGCGAGCAGGATAATGCCACGGCCGGGGGGGAGACTTTTTATACAAGTCCCCCCGGCCAAAGCATTAACCCCCTGACCGGTCAGCCTGGGCAGGGATCCTGGGGGAGTGGGGACCCCCCAATGAAGGAGTCCCCCTCTCCAGAATTTACCTACCCAGGCTGAAGCCTTGGGCTGTCCCTGGTACCCCTGTGCTGTGGGTACTGATAAATGTGCAAAAATAGAATAAAACTATTGTATATTGCTGTGGAACTATGAGTCCCAGCAATCCTACCCCGCATGCAGGGACTTGGAGAACCACACGTTCTACAAGTTCCACCAGGGCATTAAAGGGCCCGCTGAAAATTGTAGTTCCACAGCAATACAAATAGTAAAATAAACACACTGACACACCTGAAAAACAAAACTTTATTCATTACATACAGTAGCCCTTTCATACAGATACTTACCTATGTTGAGCCCGTAGGTAGGTCTACGTACGTCCGTCTGCACATCCTGAAGAAATCCTTTGGGTTCCTGTGGAAGGAAACCATACTCACAAGGTCCTCCGTTGTATTTATAAATAAATTTTGTATTTAAAATACGAATTCATATTGGAAAAAATACCAATTTGTATCGGAAAAAATATGAATCCATACACCATCATAAAATATGAATCAGTCAAATACATCTGATTAGTAAATTTTCCTCCGGAATACGAATTTGTAAATGCCATACGATGGCGATGCCAGTCGTATGCATTCGTATTAAGAATAAGAATACAAAATTTCCACCACTGTATAAAATCAATCTTAAAACATATAGACACATTCAAATTTATTCTAGGATCATTGCTTAATATTAGAAATAATTTTAGTCACTTTTTAGTGCCCCTTTTTAGTGCCCCAATTTTATTTACTCTGGGGCACTAAAAAGTGACACAGGGTCTGTGGCTGGCTGATTTCAAGCCTCAGCTTAACTGGTTTTAATCATCTTCAGAATTTGTATAAACCATTAGCATCCCAGGGATAGTATGATAGGCCTAATAAAATAAAAAAATGTCAGTGTTTGGTATATAAAAAGAGAAGACAGTATTCAATGTTCAATGCTAATATTAAAGATGTCATTTTGTTTTTGTTGAATTCTAGGGCCTGTAGTGTGGGCTCAAAACCAACATGGTCAGAGTCATTAAGAATGGGTATAAGGGTGTTTTAAACTACAGTATTTGCTATAATATGCAAATAGTTGGACTTTTTGTGTTTACAAAAAGATATTGGGCGATAATTTGTGCAAATATATAAACAAGTCAACTGGGTGGTGAACGAGGATGTGAGAAAATGTCTTCAAACCATAGAAATGCTGTCAGGGCTGTGGGCTTTTATGTGAATTTTGTAATTTGATGGCCATCTCCACCTCCTCATTTGATATAATTAAGTTAAGCTGGGAAGTCTGTATTCTACAGAGCCGGCCTTATCCAATGTGATGCCCTAGATTTTTGTTGGTGCCCTGACGATTTCCCCATGATGGACATGTTGGGGGCGGGCAGCTGACATCACTGGATGTCAGATGCACGCCCACTTCCCCCTGAGCGAACACACATATGTAAGGTTGCTCATTTAACATGTAAAATGCGATTTTTGGTTTATAAAATTATTTCCCCGTGCGGCCTGTCATACATAGGCAAAATGGAACAGATGTTCCGCAAATGTATGGCAGCGCACTGGTCTGCAATAAAATTGGTTTTGGAAATATGTGGTAGCAGCCAGCTAGTCACTAGACACTTTGTGGAATTTAGACACAGTCTAACATCAATCTTGTATAGTATGATTGATTACATCCCTCCCCCGAAATTGGGGGGTGATAGGGGTGTTCTATTATTGAGAAGGGAATGCCAATGGATAATTCATTTAAATACTTTATCCCCCAAATGGATTGAATGATCAGCTGGGTTTAAGTTGTTTTTTAATATAACTCAGGTTGCTGTACTTTGATTAAATTATATATTACAAGTTCAAGTTGCATTATCAATTCATAAGTCTGTGCTGAGGATTTTAATTATTATGGTATTTTTAGGTGTTATTTGGTATAGTGACAGAATCCTGGTTCCCATGACAAAGGGAGGTTCGAGATGACGTCACAAGTATGAGCACCGGCCAGGTGTGAGGTCCCAAATCCGGAAGTGCAGTTCACGTGGAGGGGGATGTGATACATATAAAGGTATGTTTGCATTGGTTATTTGTAAGTCTGATGACAATGAATAAACATTGAAACATTGCTTCTAAATACTTTGGTGTTCAGCGAGCGTGACTATTTACAAGCTATAGAGTGCAGTCAGTGGTATGGATACATATTGTATATGGTATATATACTCAGCTATGCCCCAACAGCACCATACTGTACCTTTGATAAAGCTGCTGTAGCGGCAAAACGCGTCAGCAGTGCTGTTGCCCCTTTGCCACCACCATCACTTTGGATCGCAGTCTGGACCAGCCCAGGAAAAAGTATTGTTCCTCCTCACCGCCTTGTTATTACAACATCTCGAACAACTCCGCTCATCATCACAGACCACAACACCCAGGTACCTGAGGTTACTGACCTTACTGTCCCAGACCCACTCCAGTGGACTTTGGTTATTTGTGCCAAATTGGGCCGACCACGTGGATATCAGGACATTCAAACATCAGTGTGTGGAGCGGTAACTATAATTCCTTTCTTTCATCTGGGCAAAATAGGAACGGACTCTCCTACTGCTGCTATAGTGTGGAATTGGGCCCCCTTGAATTGTGTATATTTTCTTGTCAATTTTTAATTCTTATATGTACATGTTCTTGTGATTGTTTTATTTTAAAGTAAATTATTTTTTGTAAAGATCATCCAATTTCCTTTTTACTCTAGTCAATTCAGCGCTGCTATCACCCTCTCCTTTTTCTTCTGGATACATATACTACCTGTGGGTAGTGGAGCTGCACCGGGCGACAGTATTGCTGTTTATGCGGGGAGTGACTGTTATCGTCTGGATATATACAGTATATATATATATATATATATATATGCAGAGAGAACGGGAATAGCGCAACCAAATACGTGATTATATAAAAGTAGTTTACTTGTAAAATCAAAGCTCACATACATGTCCATGCATGAAGCTGTATGAAGATAACCATGCCTCTGAGGTGTGGTTATCTTTATACAGCTTTGTGCATAGACCTGTCCGGTCTCCTGGTCCAAATAGAGAAGCACCGACAGCAGGGAACTGAGTCCCAGCTTCCTCCGTCCTCTGGCTGCGTCTATGGACTCCATATGTTGGGCAAGCTGATTGCTGCGTGTTTTCATATATGTGAGCTTTGACTTTACAAGTAAACTACTTTTATATGATCACTCATTTGGTTGCGCTATTCTCTCTCTCTCTCTCTCTGCATATTCCATTGGGACATCCCTGAGCCGTGGTCTGGCTCTGTGAGAGAAAAGGCTGCAGACATACCCACTTTAAAAGGAAGCACGTCCATTCTTTGAGTGACTGTGCGCGGTTGGACTCCCAAATAAATATTCATATATATATATATATATATATATATATATATATATGTACTTATATGTTAGTTGGGCGCCCACTAAGCTATTTGCTTAGTTTTACGCATCCCCTCGCCACAAAATATAAAATCAACTCCGTGCCGACATGGATAGTGGGGGTATGAGCGTAATAACTATAGTGGGCGCCCAACTAACATATAAGTACCCTAATGTCAAACAATTTTCCTGAATGTGGATGTGGAAAGGATTTGCCCTTAAGTACAAATCCAGAGGTTGCACACCCACACCCGTAGCATCAATTCTCAGCCTGCAGGAAATGATTACTTATAGGGGTCTTTACATCTGACATGTCTGTATGCACTAAATAGTCCCTAAGGTTTCTACTTTTATAACAGTAGCTTACTGTTCGATTCGGTCTTTGGAAATTCAGGAATAAGGGCATCTTTCAACTTTTTCTCAATCAATATATTAGCAACAGCTGATTCCAAGCAATTTACAGTAAGTTGTCATATCTTCTAGTTGTTTGGACATTTATTTAAAGTAATCCTGAGTATTTAAAATTACCAAAGCACCACCTTTTGTCCGCAGATCTAAAGATTTAATTTTTGTTATTAGATAAACAATGTAATGAAGTCCATTGGTCCTTTCTTAAGTTACTGCGATTGAATCCATCCTGAGCCCCAGATTTAGGAGCCGATTCTTGTTCCAACCTTCTCATATATGTTTTTATCGTTGGGTTAGACGATGGTGGATCAAACTTAGAATGCAGCATCAATTTGCAGACCGACTGTGGTACTGGATCAGTCTCCTAAGTGACAGATGGATTTTTCTAAAAAAATTCTTTAATTCTCAATATACGCTGGAGTTTGTGCATTTTAATCTGCCACTTCGGTATGAAAGACAGACCATTTAATAGTAAACTGGTTTCACTAGGTGACAAGGTATAGCTTGAAAGATTATAAATTATGGTTTCCTGCTTAGAGGCAGTCTCCCTCTTTTGGAGCCTCTTCCCCTGGCCACCTCGACGGGTGAGGGATCGCTTGCCAGATCGTTCTTTGACCGTGTTCTTGCTCCTAAAGGGTCCTTCCTCTGCAGTGCACTGTTGTTGCCATAGTAATCACTGTTGGTAGTGGATCCCCCTTCATTAGACGATGCTTCTTTAGAAACAAATCTGTACCCCCTATGGCTGAATGGCTTCTTGGAAATCCCACCACTCCTGGGTTCATATTTATTATTAACCCACTGATACACAGTGTGGTGCTCATAATCCTCTTCTCCCTTTGTAAATTTTTCTTTTTTGAAACGGATTAGATCCCTTTTGTAAGTTTGTATCTGTGAATTCAGTTTTGTGTACCAATCTCGGGGTCAGCAATTAAACTTGCTGCACCTCCATTGGATAATTCTCCCTCTGCAGCACTACAGCAGTGACAATCAGTAAACAAATGCAAGCATCTAGTAAGCACAGAAGTCTCTTGAACAGTAGCTTGCATCAACAAGGGCCACAAAGGCTAAATGTTGCAATAATTTTGTGTTTTATTTGTGCAGACCTTTGCAATAAAGGGCATTGATAGACAGTGTTTAAACAGGACACTGACTATCAGCAAAATACAGGTGTGAGGAGGGTATCCATATAAGAGTCTAGCTGCAAGGTCTATTAATAGCTGCTAGCATGGTGTGCAAGGCTGGATAGGAAAGACTCAGACATCATAGAGAAGGTGTCTACTCAACCTGTACTGGAGTTCGCAGCTATTGCAGGAGGGAGAGCTCTGGCATCAGTAACCAACACTTAAGAGAGCACTCTGAACTTTGCATACCTCACAACATTACCCTCTCCAGGAGGGCCACAATGCTCTGTTTTTTTGTACTTCCCACTTAAACTATGATTGCCATCACCTGTTTTGAACAGGTTAATTGATAAGAAAGGTATTTCACCACAGGTGATGGTAGTAGTAAATTAAGTGAGAAGTCCAGGAATATAGCATTGTGTCCCTCCTGTAGAGGGTCATGTTGGGAGGTTAGACTTTAGAGGACCCAACTACAGATGGAGACGGTCTCTTCCATCCAGGGGCTGGTGGTCAGATCACAGACGCTTGCCCCACCTCCCCGCTCCTCCCCTGACCCTGCCCTGCCCCTGCCCGTATCTGAAGCATCCCCCACTGCCCTGTAACTGGGACGCATATTTTATACAGTACATTTTAATCAGAATCAAATAATTACAGAATGTTTAGGGATCCAGATGACTCACAGACAATAGCTAGGTAGACACTCAAACATCGACACCAAAAGGTTGACATTGACAAAAGGTCTATAGTAACAAAAGATTGACACAAGCAAATGGTTGACATGAGTTTAACTATTCACATGGGCTCCAAATGGGATTGTTAAACTATGCTACGATGTACCTGGCTAGAAACATGGTGAGTGAAGTGAGCCATGCAAGAGTACATTCTACAGTAGATTAATAAGGGGTCCATGTGCTGAGGTTTCGACATTAACACAAAATATCACAAAAAAACTCATATTGACTTTTTGATGTTTTGTCACTATAGACCTTTTGTCAATGTCAACATTTTGTCAATGTTGACCTTTTGACGGTCAAACTTTTATTTTCTAGAGATACTGTCATTTTGTTTTTCTTTCACAAACTTCAAGAAGAATGGTGACATTTTTAATGAATAACATGCCTAAGCTCATGAGATATACAGCCAGATTCTGGTTGACTCGCAAAAGCAAATTCTCTCTCTAATGGACAAAACCATGTGCACTGCACTGCAGGGGGGCAGATGTAACATGTGCAGAGAGAGTTAGATTTGGGTATTATTTTGTTTCTCTGCAGGGTAAATACTGGCTGCTTTATTTTTATACTGCAATATAGATATCAGTTTGATTACACCCCACCCAAATCTAACTCTCTGAACATGTTACATCTGCCCCCCACCCCCGTGCAGTTCACATGGTTTTGGCCATTAGAGAAATAATTTGCTTTTGCGAGTGAACCAGAATCAGGCCCATATTGTATTAACATGGAATTGTAATTTATTTCTTATTGTATTCATTGTAATTTACCCTAAGGAAAGATTGTTGCTGTAGATTATCAGATTGCTACATACATTCATTGGTACTTATGTAGTATCTGGGCTGCCGATTTTGTGATTGTATGCCTTACCTTAAGGCATACAATCAGATGCGATGCGATGCGATTCGATTCGATGCGATTTTGCATAGGATTCAATGTTAAGAAGGTCCTGTTCATTTCCCCACTATCCAAGTGGGCATAGAGTTGATTTTATATAGCGTGGCGAGCGCAGCGAGCCACCGAGCCCGAAGCGTGGCGAGCGAAGCGAGCCCCGCGAGGGGACGCATATTTCTTAAAAAGTATTCTGTGTCCCCTCGTGGGGCTCGCTACGCTCGCCACGCTTCGGGCTCGGTGGCTCGCTACGCTCGCCACAGGTTTATATCCAACTCCATGCCCACTTGGATAGTGGGGAAAGGAAAAGGACCCCTTTTTCCCATTGAATTCTATGTTAAAATGGACTCAGACCATTTTAACATTGAATCCTATGGAAAAATCTTGACCATCGCATCGCATACGATTTGGTCGCATGCGATGCGATACGATGCGATGCGATCCGATCCGATTTCTAAATCGGACGCCCAGATACTACATAAGTACCCATTCATTAATACTGCAGTGCATTCAATAACATACTATGGGGCCAATTCAGACCCATTCATTCAGGTCCAAATTCGGCCGTTCTCTGATGTTCGGGATCTGTACATGACAAATATGTGCACGCGCAAACCCCAGGAGTGAGTGGTTTAGGCGAGTATCACACTCACCGTGCCGATTGCTCAAGGAGGGGAGGGGAGGAGGCTGGCAAGTGAACGCCTAGCGTTTTATGGTCATCCCCATAAAAACGCTGGGCGTTGCACGCATAGGTGTTACGATGCCTGCTCGGGGCAGGTGGCTGATATCACATGGCATCTGCGCCCATCCCCTTTTCGGTGACCTGTGGGCATAATAAAAGCCAGTCTAAACTGATTTTTATTAGCGAACGGCAGGAGAATCATTTGATGGTTGGTGATGCGAGGGGATGTATTCATGTACACATCCCCTTGTATGCTTTCGAGAAGATTTGATGGTTGGGGGCGGCATTCGGCAGGCTGGTGGCACTTACCTGTTCGCTGGGCTGCGAGTATACGCAACCTAGCAAACAAGTCTGAATCTGGCCCAATATATTGACACAAACTGAACCAAAATATAGTATTAACTAAATAAAGAAAACGTGTAATATTGAGTGTTGTCTGCAATAGATTTTGTTTGTTTGCTTAGTTTATATTGCCTTATCTGGATGCACAACATGTCAGATAAAGCCTTTAAAATTCATAAAGTAAACAACATTGTATTTTATTGCTAAATATTTAATCTGTCCTACTCATATAATAAAGATTTCTTTCAGTAAAATATAAAAGAAATAATTGCAATCAGAGCTATATCAATTCCTGCTGTTCTCAGATAAAACCTAATTAAAATAATGGAGTCATCATATCTACTTTACACTTCAGCTTAATTTATTGTGTTGGGCCATAATCATCTCTGTTTCACAGTACTTTGCTTCATAAAAGCAGATTTGTTTAACCACAGACTGAATTTCAGCATGACTGGAAATGAAGAATAACAAACGAAGTCAGGCATATCTCATGGGTTATGTTTTGGCCATAGAGTGAATCCATCATTTGCTGAAGAAGCTGAGAAATAGTGACAGGCTTGTTCATGCCTCTGAGCCATTTTAAGTCCTATTGAAAATTTTAATGTGCACTTTGGATGAACTTTTTCTGTTCTTAATTTAGCTCATGTAACCATGTGGTATGAGGCGAAGTACCTCCAATAGGTCATGTTATCATCTCTGGGACATCAGCACCTCTAAGCATTGCATTAGCTTCATTCAAGCAAACATGAACTTCACTGTAAGCAGAAAAATACAGTAGTGGTTTACTAGGATAGAAAGTTAATTAATTGCCAACTTTGTTTCATTAAAAAGAACATACACAGTGTCCTCTGGGCATTATTAGAGACTTTTATTTTAACAACATTGATGTTCAGAAACATTTTACTTCAAGTTAAACTGTGACAAAAGTTTTTATATTTTTTTGCCTACTACTTTCCCCACACAGCTATGATAGCATTTTAAAATCTAAAGTTTATTTATTGTATACTCTACTTTGCATATACTTTTATAAACACTGCAATGAATCAGGTATTGAAAATATTGGTTTAGGCAAACAATAAACTATGAATGCTGCTCTCACTTCTGCAAACAATGATAGAAATAAAATTATTATTATTATTAGTAGTAGTAGTAGAAGTAGTAATAGTAATAGTAGTAGCAGTAGTAGTAGTAGTAGTAATGTAAATAATATTTTTTTCACAATAAAAATGCCTTGTATTATTATATGGAATTGTGCATTCTATACATTCTGTGAAGAAGCATTTAAATATATATTTTTTTAAAGTAAATATGCTCTAAAAAAGTAATTGTGTTGCTGCCGTGTAATACAGTATGTAACATTTTTAGTACTAAGCAGGAAAATAAAAATGCAGGTGCACAGTCTAATCCAAGTCTCCCATCCTAAATCCTGAAGTGAAACTACACCGGTTAACAAGGATTTTGTCCCTTACAAAATAACATCTGTCTGACAAACTTTTTTACTCAAATTCAGAATGTATCTGTTTCCCATAGTTTTCTTTGTTCCAGCAAAAGTGCTTTAGATTATTTGGAACCAAATGAGTAACTATTGATTTAAGATAATTATTGTTAATCAATAAAAATTGGTGAAAATTATGGAATGCAAGAGCTAAAATAAATGACACACTAGAAGCTCACATGAACGTGAGTTGACATGTTGAGACAGCCCCCACCTGTGGATGTCCCCAAAATCAGTGAGGTAAAAATAAAGGAGGGTATTTTTGTAGGACCAAAAAACAGGTAACTGATTTGAGATTAAAAACTTGAATTTAATGAACATAAACATTCTGTATGTTGTGATTAAGAAGGCATTGCAAGGATTTTTTGGGAAAACACAAATCAGAAAACTACCAAGACATTGTACAGTACGCAACCTTCTGACCTCATTTAAGAGCGCTGAAATGCAATACAAGTCCAAAAATGTACTTTTTGGAATCCCAGTTAGACTTTTCCAAGAAAATATTGGGGCAGTCAAGATAATCATGATATCAGGATATCTACGAAAAGGAATAGTGGTACTAAGGAAAGTGGAGCCCATTTATGTTTACAGACTATTGCGGGACACTGGAAAGAAATGTTCCTGCAGTGACATATTGGCAAAAATAATTGAAAGTTTTTGTTTTTTATTGGTGAAAAAAGTGTACACTGTTTTAAAATGTTATTAATCTGTTTCTCAAAACCTGTGCATAATAGAAAAGTTTAATACAGGGGAAATGGGAAAAGAGTCAGTGCACAAGCCTAATGCACAAGATTCAAAATAAGCATCTGAAAAGTGACTCGCCCGAGGCGTAGTGAGTACAGCGAGCCCCGCGAGGGGACGTGGAATACATTTTAAGTAATCCGTGTCCCCTCGTGGGGTTCGCTGCGCTCGCCACGCTTCGGGCTCGGTGGCTCGCTGCACTTGCCACGCTATATAAAATCAACTCTATGCCCACTTGGATAGTGGGGAAATGAACAGGACCATTTTAACATTGAATCCTATGGAAAATCGCGTTGATCGCATCGCATGCGATTTGGTCGCGATGTGATGTGATCAACGCGATTTTACTGCAAAATTGCATCACATCGCATCTGATTGTATGCCTTAAGTTAAGGCATACAATCAAATAATCGGGCATCCAGATATTACACAAGTACCGGTTCTCTTGCTACCTACAGTATCTAACTCTTTCACTGTTTGCGTTTCTGATTTTACCTCCTCTTCCATACCACTATCCCTTGGAGTACCGCAATGCTCAATCTTAGGTCCTCTGCTTTTTTTCAATCTATACCACATCTCTTGGTAAACTAATCAGCTGGTATTGATCTGATAGGGCCAGTGGAAAAGTTTGCTTGCACCAATAGGCACCAAAACCTATTAGTGGCAGTCGATTATTCCACCAGGTACCGGGAGGCTATACCCCTGTGCAATATGAAATCTGACACCTTGCTGACACATTGCTAGAGAGCTACTAACCATGTATACCCGCTTAGGAATAGCAAAAGAGGTCTTAACGGACCAAAGTAGACCTTCTGTTTCTAAACTCAGGAAGGATTTATGCCGGTTGCTAAAAGTAGAATGGATTACCACTTCAGTGTACCACCCACAAACAGATATCCTGGTAGAAAGGTTTAAGCACACCCTAAAGCAAATGATAAAGCGGGCAGTGTCACAAGAAAAACGAGATTGGGACCTGCTCCTACCTTACTTGATGTTTGCGGTCAGAGAGGTACCTGTTGCATGCAGCCGTCCGGGTGCCAGGGATCCCGGATGGTCGGCGGATGTCACGCAGCGCCAGGCAACATCCCAAGCCTCTTTCTGATGCCGGATCGTCGGGGCATTGCCCGTCAATGTCCCCGAACTTCCGCCTGGCGGCTCCCTGCGTCACTGGCTGACGTCAGCCAGGCGACAGAGGTTTTGAATATAGAGCAGGCGTCTGCTGGGCACAGACGCCGGTTATAGCTTTATTATAGCTAAGTCCTGGTCCCTGGCTCAGCGTCTGCGCCCAGCCCCCGGATTTCCTCCTGTTTCTAGTTCTGGCATCCAGTCCTCGTCTCCTGGTGGGAGTCAGCCTGCAGTGTTCAGCTTCCGTGCCCCAGCCCAGTTCCACTGGTGTATTTCATCCTGGATCACATAAGTGCTCCTGTGGAGCCTGGTTATCTTCCATTCATGCTTTTGTAGAGCTGCCTAGCTCTTTTGTTATTAGGCTGTCCAGCCTGTTGTTTAGTTCTTTCTGGGGTTCAGGACTGACCTTTATACTTTCAGTTTATAGGCAGTGTCTCCCCTTTCCGTCCTGGTTTTGTTTTGGGGATTCGCCTCCTAGCCTTGTCATTTTGTGGTGTGGAGATTCCCCGTAATCTGTCTCTTGTGCCTGCGACTGGGTCGCATTCCCGCCATTGGCTCCGGTGCCGGCAGACAGTGGTATCTTGCAGTCAGGCCCGTTAGTAAGATCATCCTCTTGAGTTACCCCTGATGGTCGCTCACCCTTTGTCCATCCATAAGACCTGGCTGCATCGAGGTTGGAGCGGGCCTAACTCGATCCTTCAAACGCGGCGGCCATAGGTGAAGCCTAGTTCCCGCGGGGGTTTGTCATCTGCCCGGGGTACTCAATAGAGTCAGAGTAGGGTTCGCTGTGGCCGTCCTAACCAGTGGTCCCAGCTACGGGCTCACACCTGACCTCCAATTCCCTGCCTCCTGTAGTTCCACTCAGTGCCCAGGCGGCAACCATAACAGTACCCCAATCCTCTACAGAAGAAGGGCAGGAAGAACTATGCCAGGACCCTAACATCGGCCGTCTAAGGCAAATTGCGCCACTCCTGAAAGAAAAACATGGAAAGGGCCCAACATCGTCAGAATTAAAGGTATGATGTTACCTCAGTCAAAAGGTCCTTTAATCCCACCACAGAAAGCAAGGTACCCACCATAGAAAGCAAGATGTATGCACAATGGCGGGGCTCTTATGAGATCATAGAGGCAGCTGGACTGGTCAATTACAGGGTCTGCCATGAGGGTAGAAGGAGGGAGGTACAAATCTACCATGTAAACCTTTTAAAACTCTGGAAGGAAACTGCTAGTCAGCCCTCTTAGGTAGCTAAAGAGGTTCCAGAATGCTAGGTACTCATTAAAGTCATGCTTAATCCTGGACAGAAAAAGGAAGTGGTGAACTTGATGAAGGGCTACCAAGATGTATTTTCTGCCATTCTGGGAAAGACACAGATCTTCCAACATGCTTTTGTGACTCCACCTGGGGTGGTCATTAAACAAAGGCTGTATCGCATACTTTAAGCCTTCAGGTAAGGTTCTGCAATGACTTCCATAAACTAAATCAAGTGTGCCGATTTGATTCTTACCCTATGCCCTAGATTGATGAGTTGGTAGAAAAGTTAGCCAATAGTCAGTGTCTCACTACATTTGATTTGCCAAAAGACTATTGGCAGATTCCTTTAACAGAAGCTTCTAAGACAAAAACAGCCTTCTCTACCTTATTACATGATGCCCCAGCAACCTTCCAGAGATCTATGAATAAGTTGCTCTGGCTCCTCAGGGAATATGCAGCTGTATATTTAGATGACATTGTTATTTTTAGCTCTGACTAGTAGTCACACCTATCAAAGGTAGAAGCCATTTTACAGTCTCTAAGGGCACATGGGTTTACCAGCAACCCTGTGACATGTGCCATTGGTATGGTAGAAGCCAAGTATTTGGGCTACATTGTGGGCAGAGGACAGGTTAAACCTCAGCCTAGTAAGGTAGAAGCATTTATCACCTGGTCTTAACCTAAATGTAAGTCACAAATTAGGACATTTCTCTGTCTGGTGGTACAGGTATTTTATCGCAGATTCATTTGAGATTTTGCCACTAGAGCGGCACCGCTAACCAAATGTCTTAAACAGTCCCAGATAAGAAAACATAGTCTAGACCAGTGGAAACGGCTTGGCAGGATTTAAGACAAGCTTGTTTAGTGAGCCTGTCTTGTAAGCTCCTGTCTTGTAAGCTCCTGAAATCAATTTGTGTTACAGATGAATGCCTCTGGGAAAGGATTGGACGCAGTACTCAACTTCCGAGCATGAGTGCATTGTCTTTAAGTGGGCAGTTGAGTCCTTGAGGTACTATTTACTGGAACAAGAGTTTTTGTTGGTCACAGACCATGCACCCTTACAATGGATGCATACAAAGAGGTGAATGCTCGTGAGACCCATTGGTTTTTGGCCTTGTAGCCATTTAAAAGGGTGGTTTGAGCTGCTCTCTGCCTTTGTCTTTGTTCTACATGAGTGTTGTTTTGTAGTTTTTTTGGGGGGATAATAATGTGAACAGTTTGTGTGTTTTATTTTTATATATAATTCTTATACATATTCCCCTTATCACAATATGTCATCCAATCTAAGATTCTCACTAACACTATCAGTAGGCATTCAAAAACATCATGCTGTAATCGGTTACAATGATAAAATTTATTGTTATAAACACAAGTCTAAAAAATTGCTCAATATATGAAGCTAAAAAATATATTAAAAATAGATATTGGTGTGCATAAAATTATAATCATATAAATACAATTATAAAAATAGTTCAAATGGGTGTCGATGTTTGCACAGTTATTGATAATACCCTGATCCCTTGGATCGATGTTTGCAAAGTTATTGATAATATCTGGATCACTTGGATTGGTTCCGTGTTTGTGCCGTATTCTTTGGGGTGATTTATATGTATTGCATAATGCGGCGTCCCGCAGAATGCTTTACTATAATTGCGGTGGTGACAGTCTCGGTGGGGATTGCTGGTGTCGGGTGTTCGATGTAGCAGGGAGAGTTGGCTGTGTGACGATTCTGTCCGGACCTCAGCTGGCTTGCGTTTATAGTGCAGCTGACACCGGGTAAAGCTGCACTGTAAACGCAAGCCAGCTGAGGTCCGGACAGAACCGTCACACAGCCAACTCTCCCTGCCACATCCCACATGTTTGTGATCCATGTCAAATATAAACTGTATAGACCCTGCTGCCGCCGGCAACTCTCACAGTCCCACTGCATGCGGCAGTAAACTACAAGCACCACCCTTTTCTATATAGCCTAGCAATTTATGGCACCTACAGCCTCCGTAGCCACGTACAGAGTGTAATCTCACACTGTCAGGTACCCTTTTCATGGTCTCTTACATTCTTTATTTCTAGGGATCATAACATCTTGTATTTACTTATAATACCCCTTTTACACCAAAATCCCTGGTCGGACCCTGGTCTTTGAACACGGAAGTTTCCAGGGTTGGACCCTGCTTCATACCCCATTTACACAGCACTTCAACCTGGGTCGGACCTGGGTCTGCACCATTTACACCAGGCATGTCCAACCTGCGGCCCTCCAGATGTGCTAAAACTACACATCCCAGCATGCATTGCCATCATTTTAGCATTCCCTAATAGCCAAATTGTGGTAAGGCATGCTGGGATGTGTAGTTTTAGCACATCTGGAGGGCCGCAGGTTGGACATGCCTGATTTACAGTACACTGAACCTGGGTCAGCCCTGCTTTTCCCTATGGATGACATTACAATTTTAGGACTGATAAACTGCCAGCCAACCTTCCCTGGATGATTTAAATAAAAATTAAAAGACATGAAAAGTTAGCATTGAAAAATGTTGGTTGGTTTATTTAGCAAAATATTTTGTCAAAAAGTTATATTCAGTGATGAAGCGCACATACTGTACTGTAGTATAAAAGTGCAGCATCACCCATGGGCTCCCCCCAGTCCTCTGCCCCTGCAGCAGCATTCAGTTGGTCGACCTAAAGATGGTCGACAGTCATTAGGGCCTCACCACTAGGTCGACATACTGCAAGGCCCACATGGGACAAGGTCAACAAGTCATTAGGTCGACACAAGCATTAGGTCGGCATAGGATTTTTCACTGTTTAATGAGCCGACAGGCGGTATTTCATGCCCTAATATCCACTAGGACAGTGATGGCTAACCTTGACACTCCAGCTGTTATTGAACTACACATCCCAGCATGCCCTGCTACAGTTTTACTATTTGGCCATGCTAAAACTGATGCAGGGCATGCTGGGATGTGCAGTTCAACAACAGCTAGAGTGTCAAGGTTAGCCATCACTGCACTGGGGCATTGTGGGAGAAAAAAATAGTGTGCCGAGTGCATGGACACTTAAAACTACAGTATGTCGACATTCGGGTAAAAAAAAAAACAGTGAAAAACCACATGTTGACCTTTTGACTGTCGACCTAGACCATGTCGACCTAATGCTTGTGTCGACCTGATGACCTGTCCATCTTATCCCATGTCGACCTAGACACCTGTCGACCTTGCAGTATGTCAACCTTATGACTGTCGACAATCTTTAGGTCGACCATACAATCCATACCCCTCCCCCCAGCCCCCCCCCCCCCAAAACATACATAGATGATTTCTGTAGGTAGAGTACTGTATATACAGTATCCCTTAAAAAATGGAGTCACTGGAGTGGGAGGCACATCATGCACCCTCCTCCTTTAAGCTCTTGGTCCCACTACTGCCTGACAGCGCTGCATCCTAGTGCCAGATAGGGTTGTGGCAGGTCCACCTGTGGAGTGCCAGGTAGCAGCCTGTGTGCACTGTCCGCACGGGTTGCTGTCTTCTGCTGCTGCAATGCATACCTCCCAACTTCTGTGTTGGGGAAATAGGGACACTCGCGCGAGTGCCCGAAAAGGGGACGGGGCGTATGCAAATGAGGGCGCAGCTTATGCTAATTAGCCGCAACCTCGTTTTCATACGAGAATAGACGCTGTGGGCATGCCCACAGCGTCTATTCTATTAGATTGGGGGGTCTCCCAACTGCCACCCCCCGCAGCGGGACAATGCCTGCCGTGGGTGGGACAGCGGGACAGGACCCGAAAATCGTGACTGTCCCGCTGTAATCGTGACAGTTGGGAGGTATGGCAATGCACTGTGGAACGCATGGTACTGACTTACGGAAAGGCGTCCCATGCTTCTGGTATCCTTTCAGCACTAACCAGATGTCCCGACCTGGGTTGGGACCATTTACACCGCCCACGACCCAGGTCCGACCAGTGTTCAACCCTGGTCAGGACCTGGGTAGGAGACCAGTGTCAATGGACCTGGGTTGGTCCCATTTACACTAACGCTGACCTGGGTCCGACCTGGGTTTTTCTTTGGTGTAAAAGGGGTATTAGTGAGCTATCGCCACTGTGAAATTCCCTATCCAGCATAACCTTCCTTCTGGTCCTCCCTCCCTGCATTTATATAACCCCTTACTAATGCCATAAAGGCAAAGAGGGAGCAGCAGCATTCATTTGCGGGTCAGACACACTTATTTTCCTATATCTATCACATGAACAGAGGTATTCTCATCCCAGATCCAGAGACAGACACTGACATTCACCATCACTGTGCAGTTTCTATATGACAAGGGAAAGTACATACAGTTTATCTTCTTTTTTCTAACCCCAACATTGCAGAGATTACAGTGGACCTGCTCACTTGGGACCTTCACTAGCATTGCCTAGATTACAAGCAGCAGCAGTCCTTTACTTTGTGGGGTTTTTATTATCAAGTCTGACTGGGTACAGAAATACTCTCATATCTTTGATCAAACTAAGGACACATCATTCTTATGCTACGGCTTATGGAGGCTCAAGCTTCATGTTGAAGGTGTTTATTGTTAATTCTTGATTGATTAATTACTGTAACTGTTTGATATATCTTTTATAATACTGTGATCATTGATACAATTAATTTTTATTATTATAATGTATTTATATGGTGACACAAAGGTTCCGCAGCACCTAACAATTCACAAATGCAAATGCAAAAGCAGATAACGAATTACAGGACAAGTACTTGGTAAATATGGATAGTTGCATCAGGGGACAGGATACTGAAGCAATCATCAGGGTGGCAGAGGTTTATACATTCTAAGAAAGGCACATGAGGAGAGAGAGCCCTGCTTGTGTTAGCTTATATTGGCTACTAGGTTGTGTTCACCTACTAAGACCATTGGATACAGATCCTGGTAAATCACTTTTACATATATTACTCTTTTATTTACTGTTAGGTATGCATACACTTCAATTCTAGATTTTTCTATATTTAGACAAAGTGTGTCTAAAATATTTGAAACTTGTTTAGTTTCACGGCAGCCCGATATATATCGGATGCGATATTGACCTATATATAGGCCGATTCGATGCAATTTTTTTACCTGTTCATAACCCCACTCGCCACACTATATAAAATCAACTCCATGCGTAGTGGACAGTGGGCCGATATCGCATCCGACATATCGGCCGCTGTGAAACTAAACAAGTACCAAATATTTTCACAGATTTATTAGGGTATACAATTTCTAGACAACAGTCTTTTGCAAAACCGAGGATACTCTACAATAGAATATATTTCTGGTGTGATATTTCTAAACTTTGTTATGCTACTGACAACATTGCAGGGCACAAATATCTATATACTTTATTGTTTGTGATATTTCTCAGAATCACCATCATTTTTATATGTTTGTGTGTAGTGTGTCATTGGGGTTTATCTTCACCCCCCCCCCCCCCCCCCCGTTTTATGAATATAAATATTAAATGTTGAGTTTTAATAATAGCTGAAAGTTGTACCCCTATGAAAAGAGAGTACTTTCTCCTTCCCCCCAAGTACAATACTAGAAAAGTTCTAAGCCCAAATTTAAATTCCATTTCTAATATACTGTAAGTTACACCTATATTATTTTGTCACAGACAATATTACAGTTTTTTAAACCACTGCTAAAGGTCCAATATTTAAGGGAGCTTTAAGGGAGCTCTGATGGTTAAAATCCATATAAATGAGTACTAATAGAGCCACCTGTGCTCAAGCATGGCTATTTTGAAAATCTGTCCTGTTAGGGAAAGAACTATGAAATCTGATAGTCATAGAAATTATAATAAACTCTACAACTAACTTTGAGTATAACAAGTTTCGGTACTTATGTAGTATCTGGGCTGCCGATTTTGAAATCGGGTCCATCGCATGACATCGCATCGCATCGCATACAACCAAATCGCATGCGATGCGATGCGATGCGATGCGATGGACCCGATTTTTCCATAGGATTCAATGTTAAAATGGACTAAGTCCATTTTAACATGGAATTCAATGGGAAAAAGGGGTCCTTTTCATACCCCTACTATCCAAGTGGGCATGGAGTTGGATATAAACCTGTGGCGAGCGTAGCGAGCCACCGAGCCCGAAGCGTGGCGAGCGAAGCGAGCCCCGCGAGGGGACGCAGATTTCTTAAACAGTATTCTGCGTCCCCTCGCGGGGCTCGCTACGCTCGCCACGCTTCGGGCTCGGTGGCTCGCTACGCTCGCCACAGGTTTATATCCAACTCCATGCCCACTTGGATAGTAGGGGTATGAAAAGGACCCCTTTTTCCCATTGAATTCCATGTTAAAATGGACTAAGTCCATTTTAACATGGAATTTATTGGGAAAAAGGGGTCCTTTTCATACCCCTACTATCCAAGTGGGCATGGAGTTGGATATAAACCTGTGGCGAGCGTAGCGAGCCACCGAGCCCGAAGCGTGGCGAGCGAAGCGAGCCCCGCGAGGGGACGCAGATTTCTTAAACAGTATTCTGCGTCCCCTCGCGGGGCTCGCTACGCTCGCCACGCTCCGGGCGCGGTGGCTCGCTACGCTCGCCACAGGTTTATATCCAACTCCATGCCCACTTGGATAGTAGGGGTATGAAAAGGACCCCTTTTTCCCATTGAATTCCATGTTAAAATGGACTAAGTCCATTTTAACATGGAATTTAATGGGAAAAAGGGGTCCTTTTCATACCCCTACTATCCAAGTGGGCATGGAGTTGGATATAAACCTGTGGCGAGCGTAGCGAGCCACCGAGCCCGAAGCGTGGCGAGCGAAGCGAGCCCCGCGAGGGGACGCAGATTTCTTAAACAGTATTCTGCGTCCCCTCGCGGGGCTCGCTACGCTCGCCACGCTTCGGGCTCGGTGGCTCGCTACGCTCGCCACAGGTTTATATCCAACTCCATGCCCACTTGGATAGTAGGGGTATGAAAAAGTCATATCTCACTCAATCTCACTTGCATCTGACACATTAATGACAACTGTAGTTAAAGATTAATTATATATTTGTGACAGAAAATAAAGCAATCCAACAAATTACTGTGACTTATTAAGCAATGTTAACGCATGGAGGATACGGCCAAATACATCATCGCCTGCTAGAGATTTGCGCCATACAAATTCTGTCATGTAGCTGGTCAGATTGCAGCGAGCTGTTCCGCGATGGCACTTGTTCCTCCACTTGACACAACCCCATAAGCGTTCTATGTTCTGGGTGTGTGCCCCACTTTCTGGATCTACAAAGTTGAAGCGGTGGTTCACCCTGGCATGAGTGTAGCCAGCCGCCTCCAAATCACTGGTTCGGTATGCTCGCCAGCAATCCGACATGACAGTGGATCCAGGTTCAATATTTGCTTCAATAGCTGCCATCAGGGTTGCAGCATCTCTCTGAGCAACTGGCAGCATGAAGCATTGCCCAGTCTCTCTGCAGACACCGCCAAACACCCATTGCTGGGGAAGTAGTCGGCCCACATTGGCCTTACGACGTACAAAAAGAGTCTCATCCACCTCGACCACTTTTCCTGGGCCTCCAATCTTGCGCTGCGGCTGAGCAAGAATATCCTGCTCACAGGCCTCACGCATAAACGCATTATATGCGACCACTGTCTTGATTGACAGATTCAGTTCCTTTTTGCAGAAGGTCACTGATGTCAACTCCTGGCTCCACAAATAGATGAATCGAACAATTGTGACAAAAGGGAGCCGGCACCCAGGACTAAACAGCGCAGTACGGACACTTTTTTTCTTGCCACAAGCCTTTATATAACACCGCCACTTTTGGTCAGTCATGTTCAGGCGCATGGGATGCCCGTTGTCGCAGGTGGCTGTGGTGGGCAGAAGGCCATGTTGCTGCAAGAAAAGAACAGCAGCTTCCTCAGTCTGCGGCAATGTAAAGAGCCTTGCCGACGACGCAGCTGCTGACATGGAAGCTGTAGCCATATCTGTATCCAAATCTCCTCCAAAATCACCTCTCTCAAACCAGCAGTTTCTCCTCTCAAACACCCTCAGATTTTACTCCTTCCTAACCTCCTAAAATACCCTTTCTCCCAATTTTTGGCACATGTGCCAAAGCCTAAATTAAAAATTAGGTGCAATAGGTGAAAAATCGGGTCCATCGCATCGGATCGCATCGCATCGCATCGCATGCGATTTGGTTGTATGCGATGCGATGCGATGCGATATCGCATCGCATCGCATCTGATTGTATGCCTTAACTTAAGGCATACAATCCAAAAATCGGCAGCCCAGATACTACATAAGTACCCAAGTTTCTTAGCACAGTTGGCCAAAAATACATGCCTATCCACACATCCCTATTACTAATACATTATGTCAATAATGGATTGCTATCTACATATTACATGGGCACTATGAAGCTAATTCCTTGATACAGTAAATTGACATATTGGGTATGTATTAAGATTGTTACAAACCTGTTTATTATTTATCAGTATTTTTCAGTACTTTAGAGTGTGCAACTGCAGTTTCTTTAACTTGCATAAATTACGATTGTTTTATTAATCAATCATATAATGTATTATTATATAAGATACTGTACATTGGAACCTACAATTTTATTTTGCATATCACATGACATGTTCTATTTTTTTATTTACATATATACATTTTAGTTAATTAAAAAAAAGTTGGACTATGGAGGCATACTAAGTATGAAGTTTGCAATTTAAATACTGTGATTACATATTGTCCATATGATTTCTTTTTGTTTTTCCCCCATTGAAGAGGTTTATTTTTCTGTTCATTTCTACTTTAAGTACTATAAAAAGCTGTGTGGTATTTTCCACTAAATATTTAGTTTCAACTTGAGTTTTTAAAGCTAGACTTCAACTAAATACATTTACGTAAATTAATTGAAACTGTGTACAGTAGCAATCATTTTCAATTATCTGCCCAGCACTTACTTTCTTTGCTTAGAATAGAAGAGAATAGTCACAGGTGGGGTTTATAGCATACACAGAAACACTATTTTTAACTCTCAGCACTATTTGTCATTGCCATTCTCCTAACCACTATAGAAGTTGAAAATTAATTTTTACTGTTGTGCTCACTGTGGCTGTACTTTAGCTGATATTTTCACCTCTGAGCAGAGTAAATACATTTTTAGATTATCCTCTGTTACACATCTTCCAACTTCCACAAAATTTTTTCACTAAATGTTTCCTTACAATTTAAAGCGTGGTTTAATAATTCAAGGTGACATTTTTTCATTCTTTGTCTCTTGCACTCTTGAAAATGGGTGCCGGACCGTTTCCCGACAGTCGGGGTCCCGACTGTCAAAACCCTGACACTCGGGGTCCCGATGGCCACCGGCTATTCTCCCTCATGGGGGTCCACGGCCCCCCTAGAGGGAGAATAGAATAGGTGGAAAGCGTAACGAGCCACCGTGCCCGCAAGAGGCTTTGTTGCACTTGCCCCGCTGTCTGAGTCCGGCCAGTCGGGATCCCGACATTGTTATAATGACTGTCGGGATCCCAACTGTTGGGACCATATACCACACCCCTTGTAAATAACAAATGTATGGTGTTTGATGTAAACCAACCAGGGAATTAAAATATTAGAAACAATATACTGTAGTTCTAATGTATTTAAACTAAAATAATCTGAAAATTGTTTTCAAACCTGTTTCACATTTGTTTGAGTTAAACTTAAATGAATTAAGGGTCTTTTGTAGAAGAATTCACAAAATTCCCCTCTAAGCCATTACATTTGGATTTTAATGCAAACAGCTTGCATCTCCCAAACTTGTAATGAGAAATAGCATCTGTTCAGATGTACTTATGTTAAAATGTAGGAAAACATTTGTGATGTAGAAATGTAGAAGCTTTACAATATCAATGCCATCTTCAGATGCCGGAGAGAGGCTTCCTTCATACAGAAGTTGTGATAATTATGGGACTTATTCTGGTTCACTCTCAGAGGCAAATTCCTTCTCAAATGGACAAAACCATGTGCACTGCAGGTGGGGCAGATATAACGGGTGACATTAAATGAAATGCAAAAATGTGATTTGTGCGATTTTTAGTAAAGAAACGGCTGAAATCGCATTTTTTATTGAATTCGCATATTTAATGAGATGCGAAAATTGTCAAAAAATGCGGTTTTGCAGTGAAATCGCACATTCTGAAGGTGCAATTTTTAGTAACGCCGGAACTCGCATCCAGATGTTTTCCCATTGAAATTTATACAAATCGCATATTTAACGAGATGCGAAGTTGGGAAAATGTGTCTAAAAATCGCCACATATGCAGACCAGGTTCTGACAGGCGAATTGGCCAGAACCCTGAACAGATCATTGAGATCTGTGCATGGTCCTGTCTTAAAAAATGTGTAAAAGGTTTTTTGTGTTTTTTTTTTTAAATGGCGTGGGGTCCCCCCTCCTGACCATAACCAGCCCCGGGCTCATTGAGCCAGACCTGGTTCCAAAAATACTGGGGACAAAAAGTGGGAAAAAAATCTGGGAGTCCCCCATATTTTGAAACCAGCACCGGACTCAAACAGCCCGCGGTGTCATGCCACAGCCGGGGGACACCTTTTACATAAGGTTTATAACATTGCTTTATACAGGTGAACTACAAGTGCCAGCAGGCCTCCCCCACATGCTGGGACTTACCCCACTGTCAGTGCGGGGTGAGCTGGCTCTGGAGAAGGGATTGTGTTCTACTTTTATTTTAACATTTGTTTTACAGGTGGACTACAAGTCCCGGCTGTGCCACGGTACACATGGTTCGGCTGGGGGACCTTATGTAAAAAGTGTCCCCCTGCTGTGGCATGACACCGCGGGCTGTTGGAGCCCAGTGCTGGTTTCAAAATACGGGGGACCCCCAGATTTTTTGTCCCCTGTATTTTTGGAACCAGGACTGGTCCAAGAGTCCGGGGCTGGTCTCAGAAATACTGGGGACCCCTGCGCTTTTTGTCACCCATATTTTTGGAACCTGGTCCAGCTCAGTGAGCCTGGGTTTGGTTATGCTCAGGAGGGGGGACCTCACACCATTTTTTTAACACTTATTCGCAAATTTCCACAAATTCGCACATTTTCATGACCAAAAATCGCACATTTTCATGACTAAAAGTCGCCCATTATCGCACTTAATCGCACTTTTTTTCCCACAATACGCAGCTCATTCAATACGCGAATTTGCGGCAAATTTTTTTACTAAAACTCTCAAAACCATGTGCACTGCAGGGGGGAGGGGGCAGATGTAATGTGCAGAGAGAATTAGATTTGGGTGAGTTATTTTGTTTCTGTGCAGGGAAAATACTGACTGCACAGAAACAAAATATCTCACCCAAATCTAATTCTCTCTGCACATTACATCTGCCCCCCCCCCCCTGCAGTGCACATGGTTTTGTCCATTTGAGAAGGAATTTGCTTCTGAGAGTGAACCAGAATAAGGCCCTAAGTGTTTTCAGTCAGAAGATTCTTGAAGCTGCTTCTCCCGGACTATCTCTATCTTTTCTCTGCTGCTGTCGGATGTACAGCATATGGAGTAGAGTTCTGTGTGTGTTTACATGCATATTGAGTTGTAATTACAAATCTTTTAACATGATCTCTTAGATTGGTGCCCCAAGTACATGTGCAAATATTTTTTAATATTATGACGGTCGGGATCCCAATAGTCAGTATACTGCATCAGAATCCCCACTGTTCAAATGCCTGATATTTGGGAGCAAAGTGATTCCTCAAGAGGCTTCATTGATCTCACCCCCTATCTAAGTATTGGCAGTTGGGATTTTGATGTTGGTATACTGAATCCCGACTGTTTGCCCATCATACCACAACATTTTAAACTTGCTGCCACATGTCTGATTTCAACAGTGTTTGTTTTTGTAGCAGCTCCCTCTCTGTCCCTTTCTTTCCAGGGGTGTGGATTGTTTTATCGACCACACTAAGGTCGGCAGTCATTAGGTCGACACCGTTGGGTCGACAGACAGGAAGGTCAACAGGGTTCTAGGTCGACATGGTTGAAGGTCGAAAGGTGTCTAAGTCGACAGGGGATAAAGTCGACATGGTTTTAGGTCGACATGGGTTGTGTCGACAGGCCGTGAGGTCGACATGGGTTTTCACTGGGGTTTTTTACCTGAATGTCAACACAGTTGACATGGACACTGTTTGAAGTCAACCGCAGCCCCTCGCATCACTAGTGATGCTTCGGGCACACTATTTTGTTCTCTCACCATGCCCTAGTGGATGGTAGGGCATGAAATACCGCCTGTTGGCACATGTCGGCTCAAAAAACAGTGAAAAAACCCATGTCGACCTCATGACCTGTCGACCTAACGCTATGTTGACCTAAACCATGTCGACCTTGTCCCCTGTTGACCTAGACATCTGTCGACATGTGCGGTCGATAATACGACCATAAGCCCTTTCCAATGCTTCTAATGCCTGCATATGTGCATTACTATTAGGGAACTGAATAATCATGATAAGCAGAGGGAAAGTGAAGGGATATAAATTTTCTTGTAAAAAGCTTACTAGTGTAAGAATTGATGTATTCCTGCAATTTAAATTAAAAAATCTTAATTGTAATGTACTATTTATCACAAAATGCAATAAAATTGTGATCTGTGATAAATATGCCCCTAAACGAGGTCAGACCTTTCAGTACTGGTAAAACAAAAAAACTGAATCATGTTTTTGAATTTTCCAAATGATGTTGACACCAACAACTTGCTCCATTGCACAGTTATGAATTAAGCAACCATCTTTTGGGGGAAGAAGACACCACTTTTAAATGTACTTAATATTAATGACTTCAAATTGCTTAATTACTCATTAGGAAGTAAGGGGTGCTGCATGGGTGCCAGAGAAAGGCCCAATGTTTTTTTCCTAAAAATTTTGATATAAGGAAAAATCAGACTTTCTCTTAAGCTCTGTATACACTTAGGGGTTTATTCTGCTTGGTACGGTGGGAACGTATATGGGCGGATCGGTTATTTTTTCATCTGCGCATGCGTAGCTTTCACAATGTGCACGTGCGGCGACCTCACACCGCTCATGGACAGGTCTCTCCGTGCGAAAAAAGCTGTCAGCAAGAGTACGGTCATTGTGGGCAGCATGGGGGCGTTTTTAGGGAAGCGGCTGGAATAATGAGCAAAACTGGGCGTAAACATGGGTGTATACGGGGGTGTGCACCAAAAATGTATGGTACTACAACCGCTCAATCGGCGAATGCACCGTGCATTTTGTGCAAAAAACAGGTGGACACCAAAGATAGCTCCAGACCACCCCTAGAGATACCGTATGAGAGCGGACGCCTGGGTCTACTAATTAATGCTGATTACTACACCTGAATGTAATAAGCAATGCTGCAGGCTATTAAGTGAAAACCATGATTTCACTACGTGCAAGCCACACACAGCCCTCAAACATATTGGAAGGTACTCTTTACCTAGAACGGCGCCCATCGCGACCATCGCGACCATCGAATGCACTAAAAAACGGGTGCGATGCGATGCCCGCGATTTCCCATAGGGACCAATGTTAAAAGTCAGATTGGACGCGATTTTAGTGTTTTGTGTGGCCGCGATTTTTCCATAGGAAACAATGTAAAATGGGCCACAGAGCCCTAATAGTCCCCCTGAAGTCTTAAATGGCCCCCACAATTTTTAACGCCACCCCACGATCAACGTCAACCTGAAGCGTGGCGAGCGCAGCGAGCCCGCGAGGGGCGGCGGTACGCGTCCTCCGACCTTTTCATACCCCCACTATCCACGTCGGTGTGGAGTTGAGAATAGAATAGTGTTGCGAGCGCAGCGAGCCACCGAGCCCGAAGCGTGGCGAGCTCAGCGAGCCCCGCGAGGGGAAGCGGATACCTTCACAGGTAAACGCGTCCCCTCGCGGGCTTCACAGGTAAACGCGTCGCCACGGACACCTGTATAGCCCGCGAGGGGACGCGTAAAACTGTGAAGGTATCCGCGTACCCTCGCGGGGCTCGCTGCGCTCGCCACGCTTTGGGCTCGGTGGCTCGCTGCGCTCGCCACACTATTCTATTCTCAACTCCATGCCGACGTGGATAGTAGGGGAATAAAAAGGTCGGAGGACGCGTACCGCCGCCCCTCGCGGGCTCGCTGCGCTCGCCACGCTTCGGGTTCACGTTGATCGTGGGGTGGCGTTAAAAATTGTGGGGGCCATTTAAGACTTCAGGGGGACTATTAGGGCTCTGTGGCCCATTTAACATTGTTTCCTATGTAAAAATCGCGGGCATTTAGGCATTTAACACTAAAGTCGCATCCAATCTGACTTTTAACATTGATCCCTATGGGAAAATCGCGGGCATCGCGGGCATCGCGTCGCACCCGTTTTTTATGTACCCGCGATGCCCGCGATTTTTTACCCCCGACGCCCGCGATGCTAATCGCGGGCGCCGTTCTAGGTAAAGAGTACCGAAGCATATCTTTCTACACTTCTCTACATGTAAAGGTTGTTTTAATTTTAGGTAAGATTCATTCTTATGCTGTGTACACACAGGGGAGATATATTGCTCAGCCATATATTGCTGAGCAATATATGGCTGAGCAATATATTGCTCAGTTTCTACTTTACATCAGCGACCAGAGATGGTCGCTGATTAAAAAGAAACTGCCGGGGGGAGCCCGGCAATGGTAATCAGCTGGTCGCAGGAGCATGTTCCAGTGACCAGCGATCACCACAGGGGCAAAAACAGGAGCGCTAGGGTTACCACCTAGTCCCTTTAATTCCGGACACATATTAATTACACAGGTTCTGTGGCTGGCTGACTTCAAGACTCCACTTCACCTGATTTTAAACTGCCACAGAACCTGTGTAATTAACATGTGTCCGGAATTAAAGGGACTAGGTGGTAACCCTAAGGAGCGCGCACCAGGCGATATATCGCCGGTGCACACTCCCATTGTGGGCAATATGTTCGCTCAGCGACCATATTTCCCGCGATTTTTCACAAAATCGCCCCTGTGTGTACGCACCATAAGACCTGCTTATATATGTCAAGGTAGTTATTTTATAACCATCTACACCCATTCAGAAAATGTTTTTGTATACTTTAAAAAGCAGTACACTCAATTCACAGAAGTCGACATGTGTCATCTTTTTCACTGTAACACCAACATAACTTTATTAAAAAGCGAAAACAATGTGGGGACACATAGATAGTAATTAAAATGCAACATTAGAACATAATAAATATACATGTAATGAGGGTTAAAATGTTGTTTTATTAGGGTGTTTATTAAGTTAGACAATTGAGTTAATAGAAAACAATTATTGAATAACAGTTAGAATATTTAATTAATTGTGTTAATTATAGTTGAAAGGCAAGATTTGCAGTGCCATATATGTGAAGGGTATGCCACCGTGCACGGACGTATGCTCACTCTCACGATTGGTGACATACGCTGAGTTTTCCATTGAAAAAAGGCAAGACCCGTCCGTGCACTGTGGCGTACGCTCAGAGATACGGAAGATGTCGGTACGCTCAAGTGTACGCCACTCCCCATTGTCGGTGTTTGTGACCGTCCGTATGTGGCTGTTCTGTGGGCAGACTTTCGCTCACCGTCCGCGTACGGGAAACGTACGGTGAAACGGACCGTATGTCCGTTTCACCGACCTAACCAGAATAAGGCCCTTAATATATATGTCCAATCTGTCTGGTGGGAAGAAAAATCTGGTAATCAACCATTTTCTACCAAACACTGGAAAACAGTGAGACAAATTGGTTTAATCCATTTGATTTAATAAATTTATTGGAATTATATTTTTGGGATCAAAAGTCATATGGTCCCATACATTGCCAACTTTTTGACAGGTAAATCATTATGTACAGTACACAGCTTAACTTACAAACTTGTAAGTTTCATACTGTCTCTATATTTTCTTCAAATGTTGGTGGTTTTCCTGAACTTTGGGTATATCACATATGGTATTAGACATTGGATAATACTCTTGGTGTGAAATATAGTTAAGAAAAAACTGTGCAAAGTAAAATATGGTTATATTTTGACAGACTTTATGGATCCCCAAACACTGATACAGGTAACTTTAATTTAGGTTATTGGTACACTAACCATTCCAAATTATTTAGCAATTTCCTGCATATAAAAACCAAGCTAGCTTCTGCCATCCTCAGGTAAATGGCAAAACTGTGTGAGTCAGTCTGTGCCTGGAACAATATTTGTGTACTTAAAATAATCACTAAACATCACAACTGAATGGTTTTACCTGCAAATCCATGAAAAGAGTATTTGGAAAAAAATAAAGCTCTTTTATTTATGGGTTAGCTTTGTAAAGTATCTAAGAAATTGTGTTCAGGAATATATACTGTAGAATTAACAATACTTGGGCATATATTCCATTAATCACCATAATGAACTGAGATGTGCTTGGTATAAATAATCAATTCCTGTGTATAAAAATGTGTGAGCTTTCTTATCATATAATACATGATCATAACTAATGTAAAATAATGTATACTACTATTCAAAAGGTGTCACCCAGACAATTTTTTTACCTGAAACTAGACTTTTATTTATCAAATGAGTAGCAAAATGAATAGAACATATAGTCCAATATAGCTTCTTGAAGCACTTCCCATAAGTTGGATTGGCTTGATGGGCACTTCTTGCATACCATATGGCCAAGCTGCTCCCACAACAGCTCGAAGGGGTTGAGATCTGGTGACTGCGCTGGCCACACCAGAAAACCAGCTGCCTGATTCTTCCCTAAATAGGGAGTGCTACACATTGTTGTAGGAATTGCTCACTTTAATGGCAATTTCTTGCATGGACTAGTCTTCATTTCAAAGATCAAGAATATACTATTGAGTTTCACATGAAAGTTCTCTTTTTTCTAGCCATTTTGAGAGTATAATCAAACCCACATACATATGTGATGCTCCAGATACTCAACTAGCTCAAAGGAAGGCCAGTTTTATAGCTTCTCTAATGAGCAACCCCATTTTCAGCTGTGCTAACATAATTTTAAAAAGGTTTTCAAGGGTCTTCTAATCATCCATTAGTCTTATAACGTGATTAGCAAACACAGTGTACCATTAGAACATTGGAGTGATAGTTTCTGGCAATGGGCCTCTATACACCTATGTAGATATTCCTTTCAAAAACAGGGGTGCCGGACGGGGTCCCAACAGTCGGGATCCCAACAGTCATTTACCTGATTTTGGGATCCCGACTGTTAAAACACAGACAGACGGGTTCCCGACAGCCTCCAGCTTTTCTCCCTTGTGGGGGTCCACGACCCCCATTAAGGATAATAGAATAGGCGAGCACAGCGAGCCCGAAAGGGGCTTTGTTGCGCTCACCATGCTGTTTGAGTCTGGCTAGTCAGGTTCCCGATGTCGGGCTAATGACCGTCAGGATCCCGACTGTCGGAACCATAAACCACACCCAAAAAACAGACATTTGCAGCTAGTATAGTATAGCTAGTATAGTCATTTACCACATTAAGATATGACCAGTATAGAGTGTATTTCTGATTTATTTAATGTTATCTCCATTGTAAAAAACAGTGCTTTTCTTTAAAAATAAGGACATTTCAAAGTGGCTCCAAACTTTTGAACGGTAGTGAATTTGGGCAAAAAGAGGCTGATTTAGAGATGCATGCAATTTGGAAATATCAATGTGCATTTGCGGGAACTGTGTACTTGGTGTAAAATGTCTGTCTTTGCAATTTCACCTACAGTACATGCCCCTGGCACATTTTTCGTAAGTGCGAATGCTCTGTTTTTGCCTCGTTATACCCATTTTGCCATAACTGGAGATGTGCCCATTAAACTGACAGAGACATATATTACATTTTTTTATTTACCCTTAAAATGTATTCTTGAATGCCAATCTTTGGGATGCAATTAGATATGAATGCTACTGGAGGTTGTGTGAGGGTTTTGAATATGATAAGCTGACCTGAAGAGGTGAGTTTTCAGGGACATTTGAAATTTGGAGGCTAGAGGAGAGTCTTAGTGTGTGTGGAAGGGCATTCGGTACTTGTTTCCTAGCACGGCCACAAATCTTGGCCATCGGGGGTAATTTTAGTGGCCTGCGACGCGACCGACGCGATGCCCCCCGATTTTTCCATTGAAATGCATTGAAAACAGTGAAAAATCGGGTCGGTCGCGTCGTGTGCGCCTAAAAATGCTTAAATGGTCCACCTGCGATGGCCGCGATTTCCCCATAGGGAACAATGTTAAATGCCTCAATTTAGCCGCGATGCCCCCGATTTCCCATAGGAAACAATGTTAAATGGGTCAATTTACCCAAATCATCATAGGGAAGCATGGTAAATGGGCCAGAAAGCCCAAAACCCCCCCCTGACCAGTGAAATGTCCCCCCAAAAGTAGTTCACGCCACCCCGCGATGAACGTGAACCCGAAGCGTGGCGAGCGCAGCGAGTCCGCGAGGGGCGGCGGTACGCATCCTCCGACCTTTTCATACCCCCACTATCCACTAGGGCGTGGAGTGAGAATAGAATAGTGTGGCGAGCGCAGCGAGCCACCGAGCCCGAAGCGTGGCGAGCGGATGCGGATACCTTCACAGGTAAACGCGTCCCTTCGCAGGCTTCACAGGTATCCGCGTCCCCTCGTGGGGCGTGCTGCACTCCCCACTTCGGGCTCGGTGGCTCGATGCACTCGCCACACTATTCTATTCTCACTCCACGCCCTAGTGGATAGTAGGGGTATGAAAAGGTCGGAGGACGCCTACCGCCGCCCCTCGCGGCCTCGCTGCGCTCGCCACGCTTCAGGTTCACGTTGATCACGTGGTGGTGTGAACTACTTTTGGGGGGACATTTCAATGTTCAGGGGTGTTTTTGGCCCATTTACCATTGTTCCTATGATAATTTGGGTAAATTGAGCCATTTCACATTGTTTCCTATGGGAAATCGTGGTCATCGCGGGTAAATTGAGGCATTTAACATTGTTCTCTATGGGGAAATCGCGGGCATCGCGTTTGGCCCATCGCACCCGATTTTTTTGCGCATGCGATGCCCGCGATGGCCCCGATTTTACCCCCGATGACCGCGATTATGATCGTTGTGGCCGTGCTAGGAAACAAGTACCGGGCATTCCATAAGGTGGGTGCTGCCCGACAAAAATCCTGCAAGTGTAAGTTGGAGCGAGTAATGAGTGTGGATGAGAGACGCAGATCTTGTGCAGAGCGGAGAGGTCGGGTGGGGATATATTTTGAGATAAGCAAAGTCGGTGTAGTCAGAATGATGGCTTTGTATGCAAGTAGAAGTATTTTATATTGAATGCGGTAATATCCAGGCAACCAATGGAGAGACTGGCAGAGCAGATCACCAGACGATGAACGTGTAGCCAGGAAGATCAGCCTCGCAGCTGCATTCAAAATGGATTGTAGTGATGAGAGTCTTTTCTTAGGAAGACCGGTAAGGAGGCCATTGAAATAATCAATGTGTGATATAATGAGTGCATGGATTAGAGTTTTTGCAGTGTCTTGTGTAAGGTACGGATGAATTTTGGATATGTTTTTTATATGCATGTAACATGATTTAGAGACAGATTGAATGTGAGGAATGAAGGACAGTTCAGAGTTGAGGATGACACCTAGGCAGCAAGCTTGTGGAGTAGGATTAATTGTGTTCTCAACAGTGATATACATAATAGCCTTTAATAAACTGTTATTATGGTGGCTTAATGCTTATGAATTTTTATATTTTCTGAATATTAAATATACTGTACATTTATTTTTTACTGTAATACAGGTACGGCATATTATTATTTTTAATACATTTTTTACCGTGGTTTAATAATTTTTGTTGACAATTGTATAGATATAGCCAAGTTCATCTGACCTTACTATAGTGCATAGATTGATACAATAGTTGCACTGCACCTGGGCACAGGGCAGCATATTATATTGCAGAATGGTGCATTGTGATTTAGAGTGGCGTATGGAGATGCTGGTGTGGTTAATAATAGCTTTCATCCACCAGATGTTGTTTTTGAAAATCACCAGTGCACTTGCAGGAGGTTTCTAATGAAATTGTACAGTACAGTAATACAGGTATAGTGAAAGAACTACATTAAGTGAAATGCAAAAGCAATGATAACATGTTATACAGAAGAGCGTTGGGCTCAGGATCGCTGAATACAGATCACCCACAGTGACTATAAATTAAAACATCATTCCCTGCACATGAATACAAGGCTGCAGGATGCTCTGTAAATTCTTTAGAATCGTAAAAATGAATATCAACCAAAAAAAAATATTAGCGTTTACTATGCTGTTTAAGCTCCTGCGATGCCCACAGCCAATGGCAGTCACTTAGCGTCACTACATATGATGTCCAATTAATGAGGACCCATGCCCTGGACTCATACCTTAAATTTACAAATGGTATAATTTTATGCAGGACTTCCAGCTGGGAGGGGTGCCAATCCAAGCTGAAGAAGTTTCTGCCTTCAAGTCAGTGCCAGATTAAGGTGTAAATGGGCCTGGTGCTGAAAATTATCAAGGGCCTATTATGCGCAATAATAGGGGTTGTGACCAGCAATAATGTGGGGGCGTGACCAGTGTTCTGGTTGGGTGGTCTGCTCATGGGTGTGGCTCTATTTGTGTAAATACTTTCAACTAAATATATATGCCTGGAAAAGGCAGGGGGTTGGCATAGGAAAAATGGAAAAGGGTTTAGTATAGCGTGGACAATGGCAAAGAGGTTGGCATATGCAAGGAAAAGAAAAAGTTCCCACCTAGGTGGGAATCTCACTTCTTCCTATTGCACTCTCCTCTGGTTGTTTAAATGGAATCTCCATTAGTGTCCATATTTTGAACTGGTATGATGGGTGTCCATATACCTGACTGGATGCTGTTTATCTTGTATCCACTTATGAGAGACAGTTTTGTTGTAGTCTCTTTTTCAAAAAGTTGTCAGAGTACAATGAAACATGTCAGGCCAGGCTGTACTCTGCTGTTGGACATTGGACTACACTTAATTTCTCACTTGGACCAGCACTCCCACTTGATTCTGGTTGAATACACTGCACCAATCTTTTTGTACAGTTCACAGCTTCTGTAGAGATGTTAACAACAGATGTTGCATTACTGTACAAAGCTACAAGAAATGATTTCCTGCAAAGAAAAGAGGATTGCAAGAGAAGACCACTCAGTAAAACAGGATGAATAGGGAAATAACTGAAATGTTAGATCTGGTACTGTGTTTTTGTCAAAAATAGTCCTAAATTATTTGTACGAACATCCTGGTGTATATATTCCCCAGAAAAGCTTCTGTATGTCCACTAACATGTATCATTATTACAAATAACACTGCATTTTTATAGATATAACCCTGCATTGACCGTCACTACATACAACCTAACTGTTTTCCACTTCCTAGTAATAACATATGTTATTAATCCCAGTCACTGCTTTAAAGAAAAAAAAAGCAATTTACAAAACCTAATAGTTTTTAATTTAAAGTACCATTAACAAGAGATGAGTTCATATTTGGTTCCACAATACCGTATATATTAATTACTACATCCATCATTTATATATTTCTTAAATTCATTTTGTTTGCATCAATAACATTATTTATTTTCAGGTTTTTATTTGTAACTACTTTTATTTTTATTGATATCGAAATTGCACACTTATTACAACTTATGACTTGAGAATTGTTGATTGAAATTACACTTAATTTATTTGGAGTACAGAAATAGAATTATTTCTATATGTTTTAAAAGGCTGTTTGACATTTATTATGATTACTTTTATAATGTGAGCATAATCCACAATCTGTGTAATAGCATGCATAATGGGGTATGGGTGAAAGGGTAGACAAAATGCAGATTGACAGTCACTAGGTCCAGCAAGCACTATGCAAATCGAGTGCCTCCTGCCCAGCCTGCAGGACCGCCAAATGTACTGAGCTGGTGCGGGCTGGCAGACAGGTGCACCACCTGACGGGGACGCGCGAGAGTCTCAGATGCTTGTGCGTCCCCGTCAGTATGGTGGTAGGGAGCAGATTCCTTGCCCGTCTTCGCTTCAGGGAGATGGGCAGGGTGAGCAGGGGGTGCGGTGGGCTATGGGGGAGGACGGGGGAGCAGCGGGGAGCAACGGAGGGCTCAGACAGAACGGGTCACATAAGCATCTCGTGCACCCTTCTGTCAGCTGGTGGTGATAAGTGGCAGCTGGCGTATGGTGATGGAATCACCAGGAGCAGCTCCAATGTGAGCTGCTCCATCTGTAGGTCAACAGTCACTAAGTTGACATATGAACTAGGTCTACAAGGTCATTAGGTCTACATGGTCATTAGGTTGACACAACCATTAGGTTGACATCGAAAAGGTCGACATGAGGTTTTTCATGTTTTATGTGTGTATATGGCAACTTATGTCAACATGGACAATGTATAAGTGTAACGCGTCCCCTCGTATAACTTGCTTCGCTCCACAATTCTTTGGGCATGGTTCCTCGCTATGCTCGGCACACTATTATATGCTCACTCTATGCCCACTTGGATAGCCATGTATGAAAAAAACACCTACTGTATATTTGAAAAAATAATTGAAAAACTTTTGTCAACCTTTTTCATGTCGACCTAATGCATGTCCACCTATTTCATTTGTCAACCTAGTGACTGTTAACTTATAGTGGTCGACCAAATGACTGTATTTAACAGATATACAGTACACACTGGTTTCTAGTAATCTTTACTTCTATGCTGGAGGGTCGTTATAATTTGTGTGGGGCGGGGGGGGGGTTGGGGGGATATGTTTGTATTTCTTGAATATACTGTAAGAAAGAATTGCCCTTTTGCCAAGGAGCTAAAGCACCAATGGGTAAATTGAATACTTGTAATATTTCTGCTTTTCTGTGAAATGCCTATGGACTAATATCTCCTTCTGAGCAATCATTTGTGGCATTTACTAATTTAAAATTAATCAACCACAATATTATATTTTTGTTTACATGTTATCTGCAATCCACTGCCTGAAACCTCCTATTCAACATGTAGAGTATTATATTTTTATGATTTATGTCATAAGATGTATATGCTAAGCATTATGTACAGTACTTTATCATACCCTCCAACATGACCCATTGCATTCGGTATACAATGCTCTGTTCCTGGACATCCCTGATAATGTATGATTGTCATCACCTGTGTTGAAACACCCTTCTCGTCAATTACCTAGTTCCACACAGGTGCTGGCAATCCTACATTACCAGAGAAGAACAGGAGCAGAGCACTGTGTACCAAATGCAATGGGTCATGTTGGAGGGTATGCTTTACCGTGCTATAAATTTGGTTATCAGTGTATGCTGGGTGCTGCCTCTCTACACAAACTCTCTCTGAAGAAGCTGCTGAGGCTTTTTTAAAGCAGCAATCATATACAAAGCAAACTGGTTTTGCAGTGTAAATGGTTGCCGCTTTCAAAAACCTGGATATTTCTTACCAAATCTCTCACTTTATGAATCTCTCATCTTATTAAATTTTACCCGGATTATTATCAATAAGAAAGCTATACATTCAATTTACCCAAATTGGCCACAGCTGTGATGATTTGTGGACTCTAGAAAAAGCTTCACATGGACTGCACTAACCTAGTAAAGCTGTGTACACACGGGGGCGATAGGGGCTATAATTGCTGGGAATATGGTCGCAGGCGACCATATTGCCAGTGATGGGAGTGTGCCCCGGCGATAAATCGCCGGGTGCGCGCTCCCGTTTTCAGCCCCATTGTAATAGCTGGTCGCAGGAGCTTGCTCCTGCGACCAGCTAATTACCTCTGCGGCTCCCCCAGCAGAGGTTCCTTTTTATCAGCGACCATCTCTGGTCGCTGATGAAAAGGAGACACTGAAGGTGCGTACACACGGGTGCAATTATGTATGAAATCGCTGGCAAAATGGTCGCTCAGCGACCATATTGCCAGTGATTTCATGTGCAGCCGGTGATAGATGGCTAGGAGCGCGCTCCCGCGGCCAGCCCTTCATAGTCGCTGGTCGCAGGAGCATGCTCCTGCGACTAGCGGCTTCCCCCAGCGATCGCCGGGCAGGAGGTCAGCGCCGGAGAAATCAGCGCTGTTCTCCCATGCCCTGCGACGCTGCTCCCTCCCTCCTCCCGTCACCTGCTGCTGCGCTCCACCTCCGCCCCGTAGCAGTGTCTCCTTTTCATCGCTGATGAAAAGGAGACACTAGCAATATGATTGCTGGGGATATATTGCTAGCAATATATCCCCAGCAATCATATAGACCCGTGTGTACACAGCATGAGCAATATATTGCTCAGCAATATATTGCTAGCAATATATCTCCCCCCGTGTGTGTGCACCTTAATGCTGTGTACACACGGGGGAGATATATTGCTCAGCCATATATTGCTGAGCAATATATGGCTGAGCAATATATTGCTCAGTTTCTACTTTACATCAGCGACCAGAGATGGTCGCTGATGAAAAAGAAACTGCCGGGGGGAGCCCGGCAGTGGTAATCAGCTGGTCGCAGGAGCATGTTCCTGCAACCAGCGATCACCACAGGGGCAAAAACGGGAGCGCGCACCCGGCGATATATCGCCGGTGCACACTCCCATTGCGGGCAATATGGTCGCTCAGCGACCATATTTCCAGCGATTTTGCATTAAATCGCCCCCGTGTGTACGCACCTTATCAGTGTACAGCAAAAAAGCCTTTTTGGTTTATGGCTTTACAAGAACTTTGCCTACTAAATATACTAACACCAAGTTGAAAAAGGAGAGTTTGGCCAATATACTAATTTGAATGCTGATAAATCCTATTTAGGCACTGTGCCAGGTTGCTAATCTCTACAGTTATGATGATGAAAAGGAAGATTTGGTACTTGTGTATTATCTGGGCTCTCGATTTTTTCATTGCATGCCACTACTTAAGGCATGCAATGCAATGCAATGCGATGCGATTTTTCATTGTAAAGACCTGATTTTTAATTGTATAGTCAACCATGGGTGATTTCATACCCCCACTATCCAACTACGCATGGAGTTGATTTTATATAGTGTGGCAAACGCAGCGAGCCACCGAGCCCGAAGCGTGGCGAGCGGACCTGGATTACTTTACATGTATTCTGCGTCCGCTTGCCACGCTTCGCGCTCAGTAGCTCGCTGCGCCCGCCACGCTATATTAAATCAACTCCATGCGTAGTTGGATAGTGGGGGTATGAAATCACCCATGGGTGACTATACAATTAAAAATCTGGTCTTTACAATGAAAAATCGCATTGCATGAACTGTATGCCACTACAGTATATTGCATGCAATGCGATGCAATGCAATACAATGAAAAAATCGGGTGCCCAGATTTTACACAAGTACCGAAGATTTTACTAGCATACTGTAAATAATTGTTATTTGTTATTATTATTGTGCCTTTGTCTCATTATATTTTATTGTAGTCTTAGTGTTTTATTTTTGTGAAAAATACATTTTGTATTGGCAGATAATTAATTGATACTATGGGTGAGATTTCATAGGATGAGAGATTCAGAAAGTGAGAGATTTGGTGAGAAATCTCCAGATTTTTTAAAGCGGCAATCATTTCCACTGCTAAATCAGTTTGATTTTGAAGTGTAAATGATTGCCACTTTAAAAAAAAATGGAGATTTCTCACCAAATCTCTCATTTTCTGAATCTCTCATCCTATTAAATCTCACCCTAAATATCTATCACTATATATCCTCTTGTGCAGTGAGATACTGTTAGGGTTACCAACTCATCCCTTTAATTCGGGACACATATTAATTACACAGGTTCTGTGGCTGGCTTTCACCCGGTTTTAAACTGCCACACCTCAAGACTCCATTTCACCTGGTTTTAAACTGCCACAGAACCTGTGTAATTAATATGTGTCCCGGATTAAAGGGATCAGTTGGTAACCCTAGATACTGTATATCTATCTATCTATCTATCTATCTATCTATCTATCTATCTATCTATCTATCTATCTATCTATCTATCTATCTATCTAAACACAATCTCCAAATATGTGCTAATGCGAGTAGATAGGTTGCTTTTGACACTATGGGGGACATTTACCAATATGAAAAACCTAGTTTTTCGTATTGGTATTTCCCCTACGGCTGCATACGACTGTTTTAGTCGTATGCAAAGTTGTGTTCCGGAGGGGAAATTACAAAGCAGTCATATACGACTGCTTTGTAACCCTCCGATGGTTTAACAATTCGTATTAGCGGCACATATATACGGCCGCTAATACAAATGTTTCTAGCAGTCTGCACGGATCAGTCAGATCCGTGCAGGCTGCAGAGTGTTAAAAAAAATAGAAAAAAAAATAAATAGAAAAAAAAAAACGGCGTGGAGTCCCCCCCACAGCCGTAACCAGCACCAGGCTGACAGAGCCTGGAGCCGGTAATTAAAAATCAGGGAACCCGACAAATAGGGGTTCCCCGATTTTTAACAACCAGCCCCAGGCTCCTGCTCTGGGGCTGGTTCCCAAAATACGGGGGACAAAATGACTAGGGGTCCCCCGTATTTTAAGAACCAGCCCCAGGCAAAACCAGCCAGCAGGGTAATGCCACAGCCGGGGGGAGACTTTTTATACAAGTCCCCCCGGCCAAAGCATTCATCCCTACCGACCAGTCAGCCTGGCCAGGGGCCCTGGGGGAGTGGGGACCCCCCCAATGAAGGGGTCCCCCCCCTCCAGGACTTACCTGACCAGGCTGAAGCCTGGTACTATCCCCAATGCCCCTGGGCGGTGGGCATCGGGCTGATTATGGTGTAAAAAAAAAGGTCAGTTAAGTCCTGGAGGGGGGGGGACCCCTTCATTGGGGGGGTCCCCACTCCCCCAGGGCCCCTGACCAGGCTGACTGGTCGGTAGGGATGAATGCTTTGGCCGGGGGGACTTGTATAAAAAGTCTCCCCCCGGCTGTGGCATTACCCTGCTGGCTGGTTTTGCCTGGGGCTGGTTCTTAAAATACGGGGGACCCCTAGTCATTTTGTCCCCCGTATTTTGGGAACCAGCCCCAGAGCAGGAGCCTGGGGCTGGTTGTTAAAAATCGGGGAACCCCTATTTGTCTGGTTCCCTGATTTTTAATTACCGGCTCCAGGCTCCGTCAGCCTGGTGCTGGTTTCGGCTGTGGGGGGGACCCCACGCCATTTTTTATTTATTTTTTTATTTTTATTTATTTTTACACCGCAGCCGGCACGGATCTGACTGATCCGTGCAGGCTTAAAGCAAATACGACAGGAAAATGGTGTTCTATTTTTCTGTCGTATTTTCGTGGGTGTTTTACACCACTTAGCAGCCGTATTATCAGTACGGCTGCTTAGTACATCAGGAACCACCATTCTTTTGAATGGTGATTTCTGTCGTATTCTATCGATGGTGTAGACATTCGTATTTGTAAATACAAATACGAATGTTCCATCTTTAGGAATACGAATTGTTGTATTTTTGGGATTGTAAATCCCGAAAATACAAATTCGTAAAAAAAAGGTGTATTTCTCCCTACGAATACACCTTTTTTCTACGAATCCATTTTGGTAAATGTCCCCCTATGTTCCCTACTAGTAAGAACCAATCACCTTTAAACAGCTACAATAGTGTAATCAGTGCACAAATAATGTAATCCCCCTCAAATGGCAAATCACATGTAATAAAATACCAAAAAAAAAAAAATACACTTTTGGCTTCTTTGTTGTCTCATTTATTTTTTGAAGTTAAGACCAGTATTAAACACGTTACGTCCCATTCAGGGACTTCAGGGGTGAATGACCTCCAAATTATCTAGGCCTCGTAAGTCTGAAAGGATTGTAGTCTTAGTATAGTGTATTAATAGTTCAATGCTGCTGGCAAAAGGAGAAGAAATGGATTCTCCCACAAATAGTCTCACTCCATATGGTGGGGGAATAGTGAGTACACATCTGTATGGACACACCAATGGAGTTGAAGTATCAAAGATGGAACACCGATGGTAAGTAGTATCATTGGCAGAACACTGATGGAGAGTAGAAACAATGGAAGAACACCAATGGAGTCAGGCAGCTGCTTGCTGGAGATGACACAGGACCTTGATAAAGCGGAATCCTCAGGAATATTCCGCAGGAGCTGCTGCAACTCTTTTACATTGCTATTGTGGAGTCCGTTCTATGTTCCTATATTACAATCTGGTATGGAGGGGCCAATGAATCTGACAAACGAAGACTGCAAAGAGTGGTGAGGACAGCAGAGAAGATTATTGGGATGGACCTCCCCTCTATAAGGGAACAATACTTAAGTAGGGTCAAGAAGCATACTTGGAAGATCGTGGCGGACAAACTCCACCCTGGCTATAACTTGTTTGATATTCTCCCATGAGTTAGACGCTTTAGGTCCATTCCTGCCAAGTTGTCAAGAACAACAAAAAGCTTCTTCCCAATAGCTATTCAGCTATTGAACAATGACTCTAAGATACTGCTAATCTAAACACCTAACTGCTGTATCTAACCTTTCAAATCCTAACATGTGAATTGTCATTTGTATGTGCAACTGATGCAATGTATGTATGTCCTGTTATCCCTCTTGTACCATGCTTGAAGCTGCACTGTATCCACAAAAAATTCCTAGTATACGAGAGTATACATGGCCAATAAAGTGATTCTGATTCTGAATAGGGAACCTGAAAAGCAGTTTCGAAACAAAGCGACACCATGCAGGTAATACAGGCGGGAAGCCTGTTTGTTTGGCACATGGTATGAGGCCTACCGTAATGGCGGTGGTTTGGATCCGTGGAGCAGAGATGTAGGGATAGAGATGGCGGGAGATTGCTCGGCTGAGTGCACACAGCGCTGATAGAAACCATGTCTGGAACTCAGTGACGGTCTTCTCAGGCATCTGGATGGTAAATATGCCTGCTTTAATACCAGGATCGTGACATATATGTACAATGTTAGCTTTTATATAGACACAAAAACTGAAAGCATAAATAACTCATGAATAAAACAGAAAATGAAAGACAAAAGTCTAAGTCACTGTAATATTTTCGAAATATAAGTTTCATGATCAGGCAAGAAAAAGAGTTGATGCGCTTCACAGGACTTGAAAGCTGGAGCTTTGCATCAACTTTCTATCTACTACTAATCGCAATGATTTAGTTCATGCTGAATTGCGTGATGATAGCTAACTCCACTTCTTCACAATGCCAGTAATGTGGGAATTGCATAGCAGTGGGTGGGACCAGAGCCGGCCCTAGGCATAGGCATACTAGGCAATTGTCTAGGGTGGCAGCCTATGCCTAGGGGTGACCAAAGTAATAGTAGCACATTTATTTATAAGGCGCCACAAAGTGTCAGCAGCGCCGTACATAGCAAACAAAAAAACAAATTACAAGGTAACGTACAGGGTGTGTTGATAAAATACAGCATAAATCAGTTCTGAAGTAGGTGTCGAAATTGTCGAGGAGACTGAAGATGAAGTAGATGAAGGGAAGAACAGGGTAGGAGCACTGGTGACGTAAAGAGTGAGTACATGAGGAAGGAGGGCCCTACTCATAACAGTTAACAGACTAAAAGGAGGTGGGTGGATGAACGAAAAACAATAGGATAAGTAGGAATGGATGGAGGGGTAGGGTAGGCAGGATAGGAGGAGCAAAAGAGGTTAGGAGGAGGAGGAGGGATAAGATAGTTGGAAGAAGTGGGTTTTGAGGGAGCGCTTGAAGGAGGTAAGGGAATCAGAAAGCCTGATGGGTGGCTGGAGGTTGTTCCAGTGCAGGGGGGCAGCGCGAGAGAAGTCTTGGACACGGGAGTGGGAGGAGGTGATTAGGTGAGAGGTCAGTCGGCGGTCAGCGGCGGAGCAAAGAGGATGGGAGGGAGTGTGGATAGAGATCAGTGAAGAGAGGTAAGGAGCAGTGGAGGAGGAGAGAGCCTTGTAGGTGGTGGTGAGGAGTTTAAAGAGAACTCAGAAAGGAATAGGGAGCCAGTAAAGAGATAGACAGGGGGGGGGGGAGGTAGAAGAGAATGAATGAGAATGTTGGTCGCGTCAGTGGAGAGGAATGGTCTGATGCGCGAGATGTTGCGGAGGTGAAATCGGCAAGACTGTGAGAGAGCACGAATGTGGGGGGTGAAAGAGAGGGAGGAGTCAATGATGACACTGAGGCAGCGTGTTTGGTCGGTGATCTCGGTTTCACCAATGCTGTTGGAGATAGTTGGCGAAGAGGGGATGTTCGTGGGATGGAAGATTAGAAGTTCAGTTTTAGCCATGTTTAGTTTCAGGAAGCGTTTGGTCATCCAGGCTGAGATGGCCATGAGGCATTCAGAGACCTTAGACAGGAGTGATGGGGATAGGTCGTGGGAGGAGAGATTAGGGTATCATCAGCATAAAGGTGGTAATGGAAGCCATAGGAGCTGATAAGGTTGCCCAGAGAGGTGGTGTAGAGGGAGAAGAGGAGAGGGCCAAGGGCTGACCCTTGGGGAACACCGACTGGCTGCGGGGTAGTAGGAGAGGAGGAGCTTGGAGTGGAGACAGAGAAGGAGCGATCAGAGAGGTATGAGGTGAACCAGGAGAAGACCGTGCCAGTGATGCCAAAGGAGAGGAGGGTGTTGAGCAGGAGAGGGTGGTCAACAGTGTCAAAGGCAGCCGACAGATCAAGCTGGATGAGGATAGAGAAGAGGCCTTTGGATTTAGCCGATAGTAGATCATTAGTGACTTTGGTCAGGGCAGTTTCAGTGGAATGTAAAGGGCGGAACCCGGATTGGAGGGGGTCTAGAATGAAGTTAGCAGTAAGGTGGCTTAAGAGACGATTATAGGCCAGACGTTCTAGGAGCTTGGAGGCAAAAGGGAGGAGGGAGATGGGCCTGTAGTTGGACGGAGAGTTGAGGTCCAGATTTGATTTCTTGAGAATTGGGGAGACAAGAGCGTGTTTGAAGGAGGGGGGAAGATCCCAGAGGATAGGGAAACATTAAAGAGGTGATCCAGATGAGAGCAGACCGACTGACTGAGACAACGGATAATATTGGAGGGGATAGAATCGAGCGGGCAGGTGGAGGGAGAAGCGGATTAAAGGATAGAATGGACTTCAGTGGCAGTGGTGGGGTAAAATGAGGACAGGGGTGGGAAGGAGGGGAGTGGAGATGTAGGAGAGGAGGAGGGAGAGGGTGAGGTCATGGCAGCAGTAATGGCATTCCTGAGAGAGGAGATTTTGGTTGAAAAGTAGGTAGCAAAATCAGCGGCTACGATGGAGGACTGAAGAGCTGGAGGAGGGGGGGGGGGGGCAAGGAGTTGAAGGTGGCGAAGAGCCTGCGGGGGTTGGATGATTGAGAAAGGATGAGAGACTTAAAGTAGGATTCCTTGGCCAGAGAAAGGGCAGAGCTGAAGGAGGAAGAAATGAATTTGAAATGGAGATAATCCGCGAGGGAGCGTGATTTCTTCCAGAAACTCTCAGCAGAGATATAGCACTTTTTAAGGAATCGGGCGATAGGCGAGTGCCACGGTTGGGGGTTGGAGCATCGAAGGGGGATAGAGGAGGGAGGGCAGGCAGAGTCCAATGCCGAAGATAGGGTGTCGTTATAGAGGGAGGCGGCGAGGTTCGGGCATGACATGGCAGTGATTGGGGCAAGAAGAGGACACAGCATGTCTGAGAAGGCAGCAATATCATGTGTGTTGACGTTATGCCGTGAGACAATGCGCTTGGGAGGGGGGTGGGAGAAGGGGAAGAGTGAGAAAGATATGAGGTGATGGTCAGAAAGAGGAAAAGCCGAGATAGTGTAGTCAGTAAGGGAACAAGAGCGGGAGAAGACGAGATCGAGGGAGTGTCCTTGGATGTGAGTGGGAGAAGTAGTCCACTGAGATAGGCCAAGAGAGGAGACGAGAGAGAGGAGTTTGGAGGTGCCAGGATCAGTGGGGTTATCCAAGGGGATATTAAAGTCACCAAGAATGACAGAAGGAGGGTCAGAGATACATGGGAGGGGGGAGGAGCAGTAGGAGAAAGTGAAGTTGAAAGATTAACAGCTACAGGTGAGAGGGTAGATTAGTGAATGCAGACAGAGAGCAGGGATTTGGGAAGACAGACAGCGTCTGTAGTAGATTGCGAGGATATGGTAGATAACAGAGTGAGATAGCTTGGGATATGAAAGAGTAGAGAAGGTAACAGGCAAGAAACAGCTGTTAGACAGGAGACAAGTGGGTAAAATCAGGTTGATAGAGTAATACAAGTATATACAATTTGGCAAAATTACCTTAAACCAACTTTTTAGAGGCAGGTCTTGGAATCATAGATAGAAGAGATCTCCTCACCGTCTTTTATATTATATTTCTCACATGTAAACAAACAAAGAAAACATATACATAGTGTAGTAGTCCTTATACACAGTTTTTTCTTGTAAATACATGTCCTTCTTAGCCCAGATTTTATAGGGAATGATGTATTCTTTTCTATATTTATAGGATCACCTCCGTGAGACTAGAGATATTGATTGATGCTCACACTCAGCTTACATTCGGGAAACTTATAAAGGTATCTTTCACACAAATTTTCTCCTTTTTTATATATTCAGGAAATCAGCTCAGGAAAAAAAGCTTACTTGTGCTAAGCTAGGTCTCCTCCTATAACATTTTCTTTGTGTCCATATGAGACATTCAAGCCAGATTGTACTTCAGTAAAAAAAAACCTGTTTATTGTTTCATAAAAACATTTTTCATTAAAAATTTGTATGGATAAACACATTACCAGGGGGTCACATAGATGACATACCACTGTACACAGATTCTGCAATGGGATGATAGAAAAACCTGGGGATTGCTCACCAAAAGCAGGTCCGTGAACTGTGGTGGGTGACACACTCCTGAAAAAAATAAATATGAAATAGCAACCAACGCGTTTTGACTAGTTATTAGTCTTTTTGGTACTTGTGTATTATCACGGCACCCATCGCATACCACTAATTAAGGTATGCGATGTGACCTGATTTTCGGGTCCAAAGACCCACACTGTCTAATAAAACATTGCATCGCATGCCATTAAAATGGAATGCGATGCGATTTTTAATTGTACAAGCACCCTGATGGGTGATTACTATGTTAAATGCACCCCCATTGTTAACGCCACCCCCACTATCAATGCCAGTGAGCACGCGAGGGGCGGCGGTACGCGTCCTCCAACCTTTTCATACCCTAACTCTCCACGTCGGCGTGGAGTTGAATTTAGATAAAGCGTGGCGAGCGGCCGCGGAATACATGTGAAGTAATCCACGTGCACTCGCCATGCTTCGGGCTCGCCAAACTATCTAAAATCAACTCCACGCCTACAGTACGTGGAAAGTGGGGGTATGAAAAGGTCGGAGGACGCGTACCGCCACCCCTCACGGGCTCACTGCGCTCGCCACGCTTCGGGTTGGCATTGATAGTGGGGGTGGCAATAACAATGGGGGTGCATTTAACATAGTACTCACCCATCAGGATGCCTGTACAATTAAAAATCGGGTCGCATCGCATCGATCGATCAATACGATGCCCTACGATGGAAATCTTGGGCGCCAAGATAATACACAAGTACCATCTTTTTCAAGGCATAAAATTGATATGTACATGGGTTTATATACCCCTAATGGTGATTAACCTCCCTATGAGGGGGGGTGGTTAGCCGTAAGCCGGACGTTGAATGAAAATGTGATTAAAATAGAGGTTTTAAAACAAGGAAGCATATGAGCGCTTGTGGGGGGAGGGATGATAGTCTCCTCTAAAGCCTCAGTATAAATAAATAGCGATTTGAGTGAAAATCCCGGCTAGCATGGATATATAACCCGCATGCGTTCCACCCTGGTGGAACGCACAACTTCCAACTTTAAATACTGACATATTCCAGGGGAAATATATAAAACATGTTAAAACATCCACATGGTCACTTAATTACAATCGCTTTTCTATGACAATCTAATTTTGAGCAGGATCACAGTGGCACCTTGGCGCATGTGTAGGGTTAGTAGTGTAGGGGGTTATAGAGGGGTTAGTAGTATAGAGGTGGGTGTAGAGGGGGTCATTATTGTAGTGGTAATTAATAGAGGGGTCAATAATGTATTGATGATTATAGAGGGGTCAGAAATGTAGTTGCGGGTATAACGGGGTCAGTAGTTTAGAGTAGAACTAACGCCAGTGCTAGGGGGTACCAATCAAAATCTTGCCTAGGGCATCAAATTGGCTAGGGCCGGCTCTGTGTGGGACCACACTGATGTGATCATGGCTCCATGCCCATGAACCACCCCCTATTCAGGAATCATGCCCGACAGCAGTGCCAACCTGGCTGGTCTAAGGACTGGAATAAACTTTACAAAAACAGCTATAGACTCTAGATCACATGCATTTGTGATGGACTTGTAGTTTTCTATAGCATACATCTTATGAATTTAGCATATGAATTACATTTTATTAAGGATATTTGCAGATGTTTACTGTCAATTCACATAAATGACAGTTTTATGATTGCTGCAAATGCTAAACTTGTAAAGACTAAGACAACTATGCTATAAATAGCTTAGAAAGCAAATTAAATCACTTCTCCCAGTTGATTAATACAATGAAGTATGGGAAGCACTTTGATAAAATTTCACAGTCAGTATTTATGAAGTTTATATTTTATCATTGGTTTATATAATGGCTTTAATCATTTCTGATCTGATTTTGCTATGCAAACTTCCACTGCCCATTAGTTTTGTTTAGGAGAAAGGACATGCCATTCTGAAAGATGAATGTTATTAAGGCTGTGCTCATCGAACTGTTTTAAGCAGACTATAAAATAATTAAGTAAATCTTTGTTTGTAATTCATCTTCATCTTTTATTTGAAGAATTTGACATGTTTTGTCTTAATATCAGGAAATATATTTATTTTCTTCTTTTTGCAATACTTGCTTTTATCAGACAGTACATTGTCATGTGATTATATTTTTATGCAATTAAATCTTTTTCAAATATAAGAACCACATTTGTAAACATCTGTAACCCACTTTCACTAATGGGTTTGGAAATAGGGTTTATGGTATAAGGTTAGATGGGCGTGCCAAATATGTATAAATATTATAGACCTACTAGACCTACTATAGAAATATAAGTAAATGAAGTGGCATGAACAGAGACGGCGCTAAAGCTTTATAGAGCCTCATTTCAGGAGCGGGATAGAGACCTGGTGTGTGTTGGGCAGATGTAATTTCGGGTACACTGGCAGGTCAGTAGTAAACAAAAAAAGTGGATATACTGAATAGTTGGCACTAACCAGGATGGCAGGATACACTGGTCAGACATTATTATGCATGGATAGTAGTATACATTTGTAGGATGGTAACTATCCAGGACCACAGGATACTTGGCAAGTTGGTGTAACAGTGCATGAGGCAGAGGCTAGTTTAGCCGAACTGAAGTCCGGGAGCCACAATAGAAAGGAACCAGTGCCCAATGAAAAGTTGGTGCTGCAGCATTACCTGAAAGATGAGCTGTGGTATCGATCTGGGGAGTGAGCACTAATAAGGCAGAGTGAGCAGTTATATGGGCATTGGCCAACATCATACATAATGGAGGAGAACTTAGTCACCATCTACATTTAAATCTGACTTCATAAACTAAAACCACAAGTACCAAAAGTATCAAGCCTTTACAGAGAGATTGATAGTGACAAAGCAGCACCAGTGCTCATGGGAGTGAGCTGACTCATTTACAATGTCCACCTAACAAAATAGTGCACCTCTAGTTATTTCAAGTATAAAGTAACAAAGCCACCAAAGCAATATATAGTACTTAACACATTTGTTAACAACATTAGTAACTATCAGTGTCTCTGAGGAAATACATAATATCAGGAATGAGACTTAAGTGCAGATAGGCTATTTCTACATATATTGGCTTGCAATATTATGTAAGCAACATTATCTGACAGAGAAAATGCATCTGAGAGGAACATTGAGATCTTTAGTCTGACACCTGTATATGTCAACTAAGTAACCATATACCTGTATCAACAAAAATAATGTGATCTGACACAGCTCTTAAAGCTAATACCTTTCCCAAAACTGGGACTGCCACAGCAACCATAACCACACCATACAGTATATGCACCACCACAGAGAAACATGGTGCCAGCATCACCACTGTTGTGACAAGTCTGCATAACCTTGGACTCAGTAGAGGAGTCCATGTACCTCATTATTGCGTTGAAGTTACATACAGTATGTGCATGCAGTTGCTGGGGATTTTACAATGGCTCCGTTGGATTCCACAGTATATCTTTTTCTGAGCGGTAGAGTAGTTTGTAAAATCCAGCTCCATAGATTTATGCATACAAACATGAATTAGGTCCAGCATGTGATTCTTGGTCTAACATTGCGATATCTGTCAGCTTGGTCCTATAATTGTATAGTGTGTAAGCAGGGGCATTGTAAGATTGGAGAGGGCCAGCATGACAGAAAGTCGACTCTTTCACCATGCACATATATAAACCCCTTTCACTTTCTCCCCTTCATGATGGTCTGTGACAGTTTACTTACTCCACCACCCATATGACTACAGACACCTGTGCCCTAGTATTGCTGATACTGTATGTCCTTCTCTATCACTTATAGCATCACCTATTACATCAAGATTGAAACATTTTAGAACTTAAAAAATATAGATAATAATATTGTGCTTTTAAAAAAAATTCAATTTTTTTTTTATACTGACATTTTTTTCATATTATGACTGGCAGCATAATTTGTTCCATAGAGTACCACACCAGTACAGATATGTACAAGTAGACCAAGTATGGCATTGTTGTTGAAAAAAAAGTAGTTTTTCCAACTCTTTCAAAATATAATACAGGTGCTATGTAACCCTGATTTTTAAAGTTTACTACATTTGCACACCTTCAAAACTTTAACAAAACACAGGGGAGAACATCTGGTGTAATGTGTCACTGTTTTGCATTTCAAGCTTTTTGTTGGTGGACTGATCTATTGCTCCCTTGTCACTATCATCTGAGATGACTGTGATGTCTTCAACAGGGTGGAAGGAAAATATAATAGTGAATTAGGGCCTATAGAGAATACTGAAATAAAACTCTCGACATTTCAATATGGGCACATGTTGACCTTTGCCAGTGATCGAGATTATTTCCACTCTACAGCACATACAAAAATGGTTCTGCACTTTAAAACAGTATTGACAATATACTTGACAATAAATGCAATCTAAACATATATAAAGAGATTTTTTTAATTTGTCTAATATCCACTGCAGTTGGAATTCTAAAATAGAACTTATTAAGCCATCTTTAAATGCATGCAGAATGTGCTCAGAAGGTTATTAATCATACAAATTGCGATAAAACAGTTGGTAATAATAACATTATAAAATGGCCATATATTGTTAATCAGGCTCTTGAGTCCATAGATAAACAGTACTGTATATAATTTATAATAGTAGGACAATGTAGCCAATTGTCATTATTCTAACAGCAGACGCTGTGAAAGACCCCTGGCCGAAGAATCCCCTGCATAGATGACAGAGGAGAGACCCGGCCTGTAGGCCCGGCTGAGACCACCAGTGGACTGAGAGGGAACGTTCGCCCCCACAGGAAGTCCCAGCACTGGATAAACCCAATGGTGGCCCCCCCACAGGAAGAACCCCAGGGGAGGAGGTATGGCTCCTACATTGGGGCAGCAATGGTGGACCTCAGCCCTTTAAGGGACAACTTCTGTCCCCGGCCTCACTGACTCTCACAGATTGCCCCCTCCCACACACACAAGTGCTGGTCCCCCCCAAAGCTGCGGCTCCAGCCATAGGCCCTGACACACTGGCCCACCCTCCGCCTCACAGAGGGTCAGCATCAGGATCCATCTATGCTGGCTGACCCCTGTGCTGTGCTGAAGGGGAGATCTACTGCTGCCCTGTGAGCAGCAATGATCAAGATATCACCACTGATGGCTGCCTAGGAACAGTGCCGCACAGACTAAATATGTTCCCCGTGTCTCCCCTGTCTTGTCCATCACCTCCCAGGGTACCTGGCTGTTGCAATTACCAAGTGGCGCCGCTGATGGCTGCATAGGTGCTGCGTAGCTCAGCAAATATATGTTCCCCGTGTCTCCCCATGTCAGTGTCCATCATCCTTGACAGGGGACATGTGATGTTGTCAGACTGAGGTGTGGTGTAACCTGTACTTGGCACTCTTGATTCCTACCTGTCTCTACGGTGGTTCTCCAACTTCACTCGCCTGAATTCTGAGGGCAAAGGGACAAGGAACCCCAAAGAGCAACACCCCCACACACACGCCCACACAATAATGCGCTCACCACATGTGACGTCGGTGAATGAATATTTTATTAGACAACACTGGATCACGGGTCACCGCTATGAAAAAGGTTAAACAATGCAATGACAATAACAACACTCTGTAACCAATGACAAAGACTGGCAGAAGGTTTCACTGGGAATGATATTGTGCACAATGGGTCACTGTGGCACCTGTAGGCCGCACCTCACACAATACACTGTATAATAAAGGCAATATACTACTTCAAACAATCAATGTGATAAAAGACAAGAAGAATAACATTGTCTTGTAAGAAAGATATCATGCACGATGGGATCCTCGCAAGTTACCGGGCCACAGTTCGCACGGTATGCTGCGCAGAAAACGTCTTAGAACAAATACTTTACATTACGGTCAATAAAATCACAGTTTTGATACATATGTAATAAATGATAAAGTGAAATAAACCCAATTTTAAGAAGCAAACCAGTGTCCTGGATTTAAAGAACTATTAGTCCCTGTACGGTGCAGTTATACTACAGGGTTCTACTACTCTGGCCTAGGTGCACTGTACTTTTTGGTAAACAATAACTGAGGTTGCAATTTGGCACAATGCCAACACTTGGTCCAACTTCACAGAAGGCTCCAATAAATGGCCCAGTAGGCCTTAGGTTTTAGTAGAAGGGCACAAACTTTAAGGACAAGCTCTAGGCTGAGGTGAGGGCCTGTGTCCAAGACCTGACAAGGCAAAGGCAGTACACTGTGGGGGTCTGGTGATGCAGTTCATGGTTAGGAAGTGAAGGGGTTTGCGGACCACTGGGCAAGTGAGGGCCTGAAGTGCTGCTAGCAGTGGAGTGGGTGATCAGGGCAAGCAATTACATAGACCTGGACCTCTGGTGCCATTGCCAGCTCCTGCCAGTCACTGCTGGGCTGGAAGTACATTTCTAAGCTCTTTGGGGTCTCCGCTCTCTGTGCATGGCACCCACTGGTTACCAGCCCCTGCTGTCAGTCACTAGCGTTGGGCTGCTGCCTGGGGTGTCTGCTGTCTGGCCTCTCTCTGCCTACTGTGGCCAGCTCTGGTATCACTGTGGGAGTGGGGGGGGCTGCTGCCAATTACCGCCGGGCTTTGCCATGTGTCGCCATTTTCCCTGTGCTGAGCGGCTCTTGGGTCTCTGCTGCTGGGCTGCATGGTCTCTCCCTTCTCCCCTGACTGTCAGCAGTTCCGTCCAGGGCTTCGGCCACGATCTTCCCCCTCAGCTGTCCTCTGGCTGCCACGTCACACCCTGCGCCTCTTCCATGCCACCTGTCGCCGACCTCCATCCTCCAGTGCTTTGTCCGCCTCTAAGGTCAGTTTTCCACTGGGACCGAGCTGCGGCGTGTCTCTCTCCTTAACGCCCTGCGCCCACACAGCTTACTCTTTACGGCGTGCCTCGCTCTCCATTCTCCTGGGGCATCTGTCACATGTTAAACTGCCCAGCAACAGGCAGTGCCGCCCCTCCACTTTGGCGCCCTGCTGAGCAACCAATGAAAATGGCCATTTGGCTGCAGGGAGTTCAGGCTCTGGGTCCCTCAGCCTATTATGTAGTAAGCTAGCTGTTGGGCGGTTGCCTAGCAACCCCTGAGGCCTACACTGCAGGCCACTATTATATGTGTAAAAAATCCTGTTGGGACAAAATGCAGGACAATAAGGGGTACACCCCAGTCCTGGGGTACCACATACAAATCTATAAGTGTTATATACATTTGTACTTTCACTGTTTACACGTTACCAACCTAATTTCTGGTATATGCAAGTACACCTGGCCAAATAAAGCTGATTCTGATTCTTCTAATTGCTCATTTTGGTGATGTTTCCCAAATACAGATGGAGAAGCTCCCGTCAGACCTGCTCCTGGCGATCAAATCTCCTTTTGCCAGCCGCCGCCATCCGCAGGTAGGATGAATTCAGCAGCCATTTCCCATGGTCAAACTTTGAGCACAGCCATGGTTAATGGGGACAAAAAAGACTAATGCATAGGTATACTGTCCCGTTCCCGATACCCCATATCTACATGGATAATGGGGAGGCAGATGGTTGTCGGCTGTATAATAAATCTTCGCACTTGGGTCTGCAGCAGAAAGAACATGTCAAAAGGTCCAAAGTAGTAGTCGTCAATAGCAACAGGTCCTTTCTCTAATCGGTTTTGCTTGTTTATGGAGCTTTTTCAAAGAGTCTTGTCCAACTGGCTGAGAAACCTGTTGCTTGATTCTAATTGGCTGAGAATATTTTCCTTCAGGTTCACTAAACGGGTTAGAGAAAGGACCTGTTGCTATTGTCGAGGAATCACTGGGCTGTAATCAGTTCCACTTTGCAATAGGTGTGGTTGCACAGGCACACTAACATTTGTTGAGGCTAACTTATACTGCCCCATCTATATAGCTATAATTCATAACTCATGAGAGTGACTCTGTATACTAGAATTTTTTTTTGTCACCTCTATATCATACTGCAATAATCATCTTTGTGAAAGAATATATAATATATCAAATTGTTAAAAACTATAAGATGTACAGTGTACAGTATGCATGAAAAATGTTATGCTAACTTGTGCATTTCTCCAGTGTGGCCTCTATCACTGACCCCCCTTAATTCGGCCATGGGTTTATATGTTATGAATTTATAAATACACTTTAAATCACACTCACCTTTTAACCCCTTCCCGACATTTGACGTATATATACGTCATGGCCGGGAAGTACTTCCCGACACATGACGTATATATACGTCATGACTTTAAATTGCCACCCCGTCTCGAGACGAGGTGGCAGAGGGACAATGTCTGCTGTCCCTGACAGCAGACATCCTCCCTCATTGCCCAGGGGGGGCAGCGATGCCTCCCGTCTTGGGCGATCGCTGCTATTGGCTGTTAAAAAGTGAATAGCCAAAAGTAGCGTTGAAATGCATGTAGTGTAAAATTTAGACTCTGCTGCCCCCTAGCGTCCAAAAAAAATAATGGCGGTTTAAATAATGATTTAAAAATAAAGAATAGATATGGTCTTTGTTAGTTATTAACTATTTTGAGTGATATGATTATTTGTCTCACAAGCAGAAAATGGAACATTTTGCAAATAGCAAAATGTTCCATTTTTTCACGACACTTTGGTATTTTTCCCCCCAAAAAAAAAACTGTATCGACCAAATTTCACCACTAATTTAAAGTACAATGTGTCACGGGAAAACAATCTCAAAATCACTGGGATAAGTAAAAGCAAAAAAAAGTTATACCCACTTAAGTGATACATGTCAGATTTGAAAAAAATGGCTCTGTCAGGAAGGCAAAAACTGGCTGCGTCAGGAAGGGGTTAAACATTGATCTTTAAGCACAAATATGAAGGCTTGGCATGTGATCAGGCTGAGTGCTTGCAGTGAGAGGTTTGTGCTGAACTTGAAGTTTGCCATGTCTACCAGGGACCTTACAGTATCCAGAAAGTAAAGGCAGGACTTGATTAAGGGCCTCATGGGCATGGGACTGAAACTTTTCAAGAACCTATTACAGAGGTACCTAAGCATATTCAAGGCACCCCATTGGTCCAGGTATTAATTATGGCTATGGTTTAGCACAGATGATTAAATCAAATTGACTACTGAGATAATAATTAAGTAATCTGTGGACAAACATGGATATACTTAAAACCTAAATTGTGAGGGTGCTTCGAGGACCATATTTGGAAACCTCTGGCCTATTTTGAGAAGAAAAATGGATGTGACCAGTGCTTTGTGTCCGTAACTAGTGCCATGTGCACGGTATTATTTTCCTGGAAAAATAAGTCCAGAAACTCCAGGTCTTGGGGTGGATCAATGAAATAAAAAGAGAGAGATATGTATACAGTTGTAATTAACAGTTAATATTGTATTTAGAAACTAAGGGGACTTTAAAGTAAAACTTACCTTATGAAAATTACATTTTTGCTGATGATGTCATATTTAATTAGTGGTTCAGAGACAGAGGGGGTTATTCTGGTTCAATCACAAAGGCACAATCACTCCATTGTTAATCTAGTCCTTATATAAGGAATCCATCAGATATTTTCCATGTCAGGATCATTTTTTCTATGCTGGTGCAATAGAAGCAGATAAGGGCCATGATTTTAGTGCATTCACTCGCATGTGTGTTCGCACGCGGGAGCAATGTTTTTGGACTGTGCATGTACATGCACATATATGCGCATGTGCAGGCTCCATTTTCAAGAGGGCACAGCAAATTGTTTATTCAGCGGCCCGTTTGCACGGAGCAGTGCCAGTGGGGGGTGGTTCATGGGCATAACCATGAAAACGCTGGGAGTTCCCATGCTAATGTGGCCGTGACATCAGTGGATATCAGCTGCCCGACCTCTTACCATATAAGGGCGCCTCAGATCTAAGGTCAGTAGAGGCTGACTTAGATCTGTGAGTGCTTGCAAAATCAATGACTTCGCCCTCAATTGGTGTGCAGGGAAGGGGAGGTAGGCATTCGTGCAAGCAGGCATTTACATGACCCTCAAAGCTGCCAATTTAACAGCTTTGCGGGTCAATCAGAATGACCTCCAAGGTAAATGAAACACAGACTCTCCTGAGACGCCAGTCCTTGGCAAAGCACATCTTTCCTAGCAACAGCATCAAGATTAGTACATAACTAGCGCCTATACAAAAAATAGCAGTTCTTTAATAATAAATATTGTTCTCTCTTTTCATGTATTATCCATTCAGTCCAACCTATTATTAGAATTAATTAAGCATTTCCTAGCCACAAAGCACAATTATCTGCATGGAGGAACTCTCTCAGTGAGATTATTTGGAATTGAGAGGATTGTTTAGAAGTTACTAAAGCCCCTTTCACATTGCAGTTTTAACACGGCATATTGCCGATTTTTAACTGCTTTGAAAGCTCCACAATCAATTTATCGGTTACAAAATACTGGTATTTTAAAACGTGTTAAAAGCAGGATCCTCCTTTCAGAGCTGTTTTCCCTGCAGTCTGAACAGCTCAGAAACGGTATTTGCTACAAATGATAACCACACAAGTAAGATAGGTTATCTCCCTGCATGATCCCCACCAACAAACAGGAAAAAAACATTTAAAATGACATTGTATGGCTTTCTATGGGTGAAACGGGTTGAGTCTGAAAGGTACAAAATCGGTATTTAAACTGCAATATACCTTTACAACATGCAAAATGAAAGGGGTTTAACTGGCTTTTGACACGTTTTAAGACACGTTTAGAAAAACTGGTTGAAAGCAGGTTTTTACAATGTGAAACCAGCTTCAGTGGATATTGTGCAGTGTTGACATGATTGAGTTTTATGCAAGTGATGATTTGTGTAGACGTCTGATGTTAAATATATGCACATTCACAGATAACACACTGAGTATATGCAGATCTCTGTGGGGGTTATTCTGTTTTACTCGGAAAGGCACAATCACTCTCTAATAAAAAAAAAACATGTGCACTGCAGGTGGAGCTGATGTAGCATGTGGGTAAATACTGGCTGCTTTATTTTTACACTGCAATATAGATCTCACTTTGAAGTACACCCCCCCACCCAAATCTGAAGCTGGTTTCACATTGCAAAAACCTGCTTTCAACTAGTTTTTGTAAACGGGTCAAAAGCCAGTTAAATTCCTTTCATATTGCATGTTGTAAAGGTATATTGCAGTTTCAATACCATTTTTGTACCTTCAGATTCAACCTGTTTCACCCATAGAAAGCCATACAATGTCATTTTAAATATTTTTTTTCTGCTTGTGGGCGGGGATCAAGTGTGGTAATCATTTGTAGCAAATACCGTTTCTGAGCTGTTCAGACTGCAGGAGAAACGGCTCAAAAACGTGTAGGATCCTGCTTTTAACACGTTTCAAAATACCAGTATTTTGTAACCGATAAATGAGTTGCTGTAAAAAAAGGATTGCTTAGTTAATTTAATTGCTTGATTGGCCAAGAAAATTTATGAGCAGTAGGGTAGTTTTGTCCACATATTAAACTTGGTGGTTCAGAATTGTTTTGAAAGTAACAGAAGCATGTATCAGCCCCCCACAATTGTGGACATTCAGCAACTTCATGTAGAAATGCACCCATTATGTGTTTCACCGAACAGAGTTACAGTAAAAAGCAATGAAAACCGACACAAGAAGCTATATTATACAGAAAGGTGGGGAGTATACCTTAATCCTCTTCTCCCTCTAAACCACCTCTCTGGGCAACCTCATCAGCTCCTATGGCTTCCATTACCACCTTTATGCTGATGCTACCCTAATCTATCTCTCCTCCCCCGACCTATCCCCATCACTCCTGTCCAAGGACTGCGAATGCCTCACGGCCATCTCAGCCTGGATGACCCAACGCTTCATGGCTAAAACTGAACTTCTAATCTTCCATCCCACGAACATCCCCTCTTCGCCAACTGTCTCCATCTGCATTGGTGAAACTGAGATCACCTCCACTGGCCAAACGCACTGCCTCGGTGTCATCAATGACTCCTCCCTCTCTTTCACCCCCCACATTCGTGCTCTCTCACAGTCTTGCCATTTTCACCTCCGCAACATCTCCTCTCCACTGACGCGACCAAAATTCTCATTCACTCTCTTGCCATCTCCCGCCTTGACTACTGCAACATCCTTCTCTCTAGGATACCTCTCACCCGCCTCGCCCCTCTCCAATCCATTCTTAACGCTGCTGCTAGGCTCCTCTTCCTCTCCCGACGCTCCACCTCCACCTCCCCCCTCTGTCTATCTCTTCACTGGCTCCCAATTCCTTTCTGGGTTCTCTTTAAACTCCTCACCACCACCTACAAGGCTCTCTCCTCCTCCACCACTCCTTACCTCTCTTCACTGATCTCTATCCACACTCCCTCCCATCCTCTTCGCTCCGCCGCAGACTGACATCTCACCTAATAACCTTCTCCCACTCCCGTGTTCAAGACTTCTCTCACGCTGCCCCCCTGCACTGGAATAACCTCCCACCACAGGCTTTCTGATTCCCTTACCTCCTTCAAGCGCTCCCTCAAAACCCACTTCTTCCGACTGGCCTATCCCTCCTCCTCCTAACCTCTTTTGCTCCTCCTATCCTGCCTACCCTACCCATCCATCCGTTCCTACTTATCCTATTGTTTTTCATCCGTCCACCCACCTCCTTTCAGTCTGTTAACTCTTATGAGTAGGGCCCTCCTTCCTCACGTACTCACCCTACCTCTTTACCTTACCAGTGCTCCTGACTTGTTCTTCCCTTCCTCTACTTCCTCTTCAGTCTCCTCGACAATTTTGACACCTACTTCAGAACTGATGCTGATCTTAGTTCTACCAGCTATACCCTATTTATGCTGTATTTAATCAACACACCCTGTACTTTACCTTTTAATTTGTTTTTTGTTTGCTATGTACGGCGCTGTGGACACTTTGTGGCGCCTTATAAATAAACGTACTACTACTACTACTAATCCAGTACACTGCAGACTCTCTTTTTTATGCAAGCTACTGAATCCATTATAAGTACTGTGGAAGTCTAGTTACACACACGCCATTTTAGGATAGTATGGCCGCCATTTTGGTTCGCAGAGTTGCGCAAATAAAGTTTCCATACCCGAGTATGTGTGACAAAGTGGACCAGAAGAGTAGCCATACTATCACACATAAATTCATAATAACATACTGACACTAAATAAAATATAGTTAAAGGTTTAGAACGCCACACATAGCTTAGTTAGCCCTGCATACATCTGACTGTATCATGTTTAGTACCGTTCCGTTCTGTTCATTGTGCGAAGTATTCCGGTCATTGCGAATATTTCGCAATATACACGGCTCGATAGTTATGGACATAATCCATATTCCAGGGACAGTTTCTGTTGAAAGTATGTAACAAAGGAATCTGGATGAAACTGGTTCTTATCACTGCTGACGCCGAAACCATCAAACAAAGGACTCTTAAAGTTCACCCCCCTGCACCTAGTCAAACCAGTTGTATCATCTAACCCCCCAATCACAGTGGACCTGACATACGATCTCTGACCAATGGAAATGGCCTTCGACCTCCCCCTTCTGACCCTATAAGATAGGCAACCCAGAGCAGTCACAGTCACTTCGGCACATCTACCTTTCCCTGACTTTCTACCAGACTATAGTTCATCCCTGAACGATAGTGAGCTCTGACCGGACTGCGCTTCGCATATTTGATGAGACGGGTAACGGTTGCATTCACGGTATTTATTCTTATTATATTGTTGGCTGGTTGTGTCTTGTATCTGTATTCTTTCCCCTTAGCAGAGCCTGTTTAGTGTTCATTGTTAGTATATTGTATCACTTGTTATACCTGTTTATTCTTATTTCTGTAACCCCCTTTTGTCCATTAGGGACTTAAATACAACCTTTTTGCGGAGTTCTTATCTCCTTATTTCTATACAGTGGTCGTGTCTGTTTATTCGCATAATAGCGATAAGGTATATTACGGACACTGTCCTTTAAGGTATACAGTATTCGCAGATTAGAGACAAAGTACTGCGAAGGAATCTCTTATTAAGGTATTGGTTCTTGGTGTACAAAATACAATAAAGGTACGCTACGCTGCGCTACGTTTTGTTCGCACGTAGTTAGGTATAAAGGGTACGCAGGTTGCGGACTTATTACGTAACCTGCGCTTTTCACTTATTGTCTCTCTGGTCATATTTAATCACCATTAACAATTGGGGGCATCGTCCGTCCGCTCCACATTCCAGAACTCAGTATCAGGCGTGCGACCCGACCTATACCAGCAAAAGGGTGGAAGTATTATCCATTGCTGGATAGGCCAGGTCCGCGGCGGTGCGGGGTTTGGGAAGTGCTAGCGTTGAACCCGGAGCACAATAAGTGAAAACCACGTGTTTAAAGCATATATTAAGTATTTAGTAAACTGTACTTCTGCCTGCCACAAGTAGTTTAACGGGGTATAGTGTCTTGAGTTGCTTGTTCATTACAGTATATGTACCACGTGCGATAAGGTTCGCACACGTGGAGTCTGTGTTTATTATAGTACATAGAGGATCCCCTCTGTGCAAAACTATAACTTTTATTGTTAGTTACTGCAGAACCAGGGACTCCGCCACGTGGCGACAAGTCCTGGGCCTTTCGCAGTAACGTAAAGCGTCTATTGTGTATTACGCAAGGTGCGCGCGCACGTGCCCACATCGGGAAAGTTTCGCATCTTTGTACGTGATTTATGGATTAAGTGCGGGATTTATTTCGCATCTTGATACGTAACTTTCGGACGGAGTTAAGGGATTTATTCCACATTTAGGCGCAATTACTGCGTATAGCGAAACCCGAGCGCAACCTTGAAAATACACTATAGAACACGTGGGTGGCCGATTCATCGGCGGCCTGTGAACAACGCACGTACACACGTGGCTGTTCATTGGTACTGCACATGCAGCACACATAGGAACTCAAAGGTGAACAGTATTAAACCACTAGCTTTATTTAAACAGTATAGTAATATACTGCGAATAGGGCGGTGATTAATAAAAGAAAATAAGTTTTTTTTTCTTTTTGTTCATTTTTTTTTAAACAAGCAACTCAAGCATTATTTTAATAGATTCCTATAGCATATTATAAGGGATTTATACCTGCATAAGTATCTAGTGAAAAGCTACCGGCCTGGGAAGATTTTCTGTACAGAAATATTTCAAAAATAAGCATAAGACCAAGGTGTAACTAGCGCCCAGTGTGAAAAATAACTGAGGCGAACGGGTGTGTGACGGCACGACTCAAGCGCAGTGTAGTCCAGTGTAGGACAGTCCAGTTAGGACAGGGTGTACGTGCCGACGTACACATAGGAACTGCCCCTTCAGTGGAATTGATTCCGCTAGGAGGGTACAAGAAGATACATCGGAACGCACTTGTTTCCGATTAGCTACTTTAGAAATCCAATTTTTGGGGGTACAGGAAAACAAGTTTGTTGTACCCTGGAAAAATTGTGCCGCACCAAGCAAGTTGGCTAGAAGTTCGCTGCTAGTTGAAAGACTTGGTGATTGAGTATCATACCTCGTATCCTTCGCACCTGCTTGACTGTGGGATGTTCTAGGAAGCTGTAGAAGTGAGTGTTTGGGGAGCTCTCAGACAATTAATAACCCACCGATATCTATTAAGCTGTGAACGTTTATTCCTGTAAATATGGGTAATAACGGGTCACGCTGTGATAACGTGCATGTTAGGGAGGAAGCAAGCCGGCCAAAAGGATCGGCTGCTTTTATTATGTGCAGAAAGCACGGTGAACGCGCAGTTGTTTACCAAAATAAATGGAGAAAAATGACACAAGGCAGCAAGTTAGAATTTCCCAGTGTTGGTAGCTTCGATCCAGAAATCTTATCGGCAGTAAAAGATGAAATATGCCTACTCTCCAGTCGTAAGGAGAGAGTGAAGCATATAGATATTCTTAAATTGTGGCAGAAGGAAGGACAGGAACAATGGGGAATCAGAGGTCTGGCAATACCAGACGCAATCAGCCACAATAAAAATGCAACCGCTGCCACAATAGAATCAGCTCCCCCACCCCCATATGTGCCGAAGGGGTTAATGACTCATAGGAAAGACATAAGTAATAATGTATCCGTTGCTAACTTGTACCCTGTCTTATCCCCTTACAAGGAAACCCGAGAGGAAAACGAGCAGCTGTTGGCACTGGCCGTCTCCCATGCAATTAACATGATTGAGGGAAAAGCTCAACCCGCTGTTGAGGCACCAGCACAGGAGGAGGAGACGGCTGATGCCAACAGCGTAGTATTGGACTCAGGTAAGGATGCACTACACAGCACAGACACGGACGACTCCCAAGCAGGTCCCAGTAATGCGGATGTGGTACAAACATATCCTATGCGCACACTGGAGGTTCCCTATGGTAAGGCAGACAGAGAGGGTGTGATACCTACCAGAAAGATGACCATGCTAAACCCATGGACACGGCTAGAGCTGCGGTCCATCATTTCAGATTTCCCTGATCCTAGGAAAGATCTGGCTCTGAGCCGGAAATTTGTAAGGGATTTGGGAAACTCTGATGAGCCCACCAACAAGGATTGGAGAATCATGTTGAGGGCCTGTCTCCCCACTCACATAGACATCCCGAAATTCATTCAGGATAGTGGATTGAAAGTGGACAAGGAGATAAATGATGAGATCAACCAGGAAAATATACGCCTGATTAACTTACAGTTGGGAGTATATTTTCCTGCGACAGTGGAATATAGCAGGATGTTTACCATCAAGCAAAAGGATGGCGAATCTGCTGCTGATTATTTCACTAAGGCCTTACTGGAGGTATCAAAGTACACTGGTGTCTCCGAGCCTAAGGACGACCCCCACCTGAGGGAGATGATTGTCTCTGTGCTGGTGGAAGGGCTTAGGGAAAACCTGAGAGCCAGAGTCCAAACTTCTTTCCCAAATTGGCGTGGAATGACAGTGGATGCCCTACGGGAATCTGCTGTGGACCACGACCGCAACATTAAGAAGCACAGGGAACTGCAAACTGACAAACTGATGGTGGTTAGCATCCAAGCCCTTACTAATGCCCCAAACAAAGCTGCATACCAACGAAACACCAGGGACACAGGTAGAAAGCCAGTTATCTGTTACAACTGCAATAGGGAAGGTCACTACTCAGCTCATTGTAGGTCAGGAAACCCCAGGAGTTATCAGACACATAAGCGAGAATGGGAATCTCACAAAGGTGAGACACGGAGATACCCAGCCCCTAGACAATGGGAGGAGACAGACAGGTCACGCAACATGCCTCCTCCCCATCTGATGGCTGACACTGTGCTAAGGGCAACCCAGGTCAGACAATAGGAAATAGGTCATACCTGTATCCTACAACCAGTTAGACTAACTCAACACCTTAGAGAGGAACCTCAGGTGAAGGTTGATATAGCTGGAGTAAGGCAAACCTTTTTGGTTGATACAGGGGCGGCCAGATCTGTTCTCAACACTCCTCTTCACTTGGGTTTCACTAACCAATCAGTAGCAGCAATTGGGGTAACAGGAAAAATACAACATTACCCACTGACGAAACCAGCGGAGGTTACAATCGGGCCTCTGCATACCAAACACTCTTTCCTGTTGGCTGCAGCGGCCCCGACTAACCTCCTGGGTAGAGATTTACTATGTAAAATGGGATGTGTCATCTCTTGCACTCCCGATGGGGTATTCCTAGACACTCCTAAAAATCTTACACAAGAAGTGCAAGATATGCTGGACAGTCCTCAGAGGCTAATGTTGTATTCCACTGTTGTAGAGTCAAATCCATCTAGGGTAGCTGAAATTACAGCACAAATACCGGGTTCCCTTTGGACTAAAGATGGACAGGATGCTGGGCTGATGGCAAATGTAGCTCCAGTAGAAATCCGCTTAAAAGAAGGCAGGATAGCCCCAAAAATACCGCAATACCCTTCAAAACCCGAAGTTGAGCTAGGAATATTCCCAGTGATCCAACGATTGCTCCAACAGGAAATCCTAGTTAGAACTTCCAGCACGGCCAATAGTCCCATCTTTCCTGTGAAAAAGAGCGGGGGGAGGGGCTACAGACTAGTGCAGGATTTAAGAGGGGTAAACAAAGTAGTTGAGAGCCAATTCCCCGTAGTGCCAAACCCAGCTGTCATCCTAATGCAAATCCCACCTCACTGTACTCATTTCACAGTCATTGATTTGTGTTCAGCGTTCTTCTCCGTCCCTTTGCACCCTGACAGCCAGTATCTGTTCGCCTTTACCTACAGAGGAGTACAGTATACCTGGACACGACTCCCCCAGGGATTCATAGACAGCCCCAGCATCTTCTCCCAGGCCTTGCATGATTGTTTACAATCCTTTCAACCCATGAGTGGTTCGATACTGACACAATATGTCGACGACTTATTGTTGTGTTCTGAGTCACTGGAGTCATCAGTGGATGACACTAGACAGCTACTGATGCATCTCTCAGAGACAGGACATAAAGTATCAAAGGATAAGCTGCAATTATGCCAGACCAGGGTTAAGTATCTGGGCCACTGCCTTACCCAAGGGCTGAGACACCTCACCGACGACAGAATCCAAGCGATTCAGAACATGGTACTGCCACAGACCCAGCATCAGATCCGTACGTTCCTAGGCATGTGTGGATACTGTCGCAATTGGATCCCAGGATTCTCTATTCTGGCATTACCACTACATGAGATGGTTTCCTCAACTAAGCCAGATCGGGTCTCTCATACTGAGGAATCTGAGCTGGCTTTCGAGGAACTAAAGGTGAGCCTAACAAAGGCCCCAGCACTGGGAATGCCAGATTATGGGAAACCCTTTGAACTGTACGGAACTGAATCAGGTGGGTGTGCGGCAGGAGTACTTGTACAAAAACATGGTGATGCCAACCGACCAATAGCGTACTACAGTGGCCAACTGGAACAAGTAGCACGCTCACTCCCAACTTGCTTACGAAGTGTGGCCGCAATAGCACAACTAGTAAGTAAGAGTGAGGACGTAGTGTTGGGACACGATTTAACTGTTCATGCTCCCCATGCTGTCTCTGCCCTCCTAAATTCTGCCCAAACACGTCACGTGTCCTCAGCACGGTTCACTAAGTGGGAACTGGCGCTGATGGCCCCAGTAAATATTACCATCAAAAGATGCAACACACTAAACCCAGCCACATTCCTTCCTCATGTGCCCTCCAAGGCACTAAGGGTGGAGGGTGATGGGAATGTTGCTGAATATGGTAAAGCAGAGTTTAGTGAGGGTGAGGACAAACATGACTGCATGACCTACCTAAATCAGACCTTCACAGCACGTCCTGACATAAGCGACAGCCCATTAAGTGAGGTAGACATAACCTTATTCACAGATGGTAGCTGTCATAGACAGACGGACACGGGAGAGCTGTGCACAGGCTACGCAGTAGTAGATGGAGAAGGTATTGCGGAAGCTGAACCCTTGGGACCACCTCACTCAGCACAAGTAGCGGAACTGGTGGCACTGACCAGAGCATGTGAACTGGCCCAAGGAAAATCAGTCAACATATATACCGACTCCAGATATGCTTTCGGAGTAGTCCATGATTTTGGAGCCCTATGGCGCCTCCGAAATTTCATGACGGCGGCTGGCACACCAGTGGCGCATGCGACATATATTAGGAGACTTCTGGGAGCTATTCAGCTTCCAGACAGAGTGGCTGTTATCAAGTGCAAAGCTCACACATCAGAGAAGGACCCGGTGTCACTTGGTAACAGCCGCGCTGATGAGGCAGCGAAAAGGGCCGCATGCCCTGTAAATATTTTCACCCATCCTACCAACCTTTGTACACTGAACATGGTATCCACATCCAAACTGATAGACATGCAGAATTTGTGTTCCCTACAGGAAAGAGCAGTATGGAAGTCGAAGGGATGTGGCCAAGAGTCCACCGGACTTTGGAGAGATGGACACGGGAAACCAGTGGCCCCCAAGGCATACCTTCCTAGTCTAGCCGAGGCGGCCCATGGGCTGACACATCTTGGGAAGGAAGGTATGTGCAAGCTGGTAAAGGCCTACTGGTGTGCACCAGGGTTCGCTTCTCAAGCAGGTAGAGTGGCAATGTCATGCCTCACCTGTTTGAGGAAGAACGTTGGAAAAGCCATCCCAACAGAGCCATCCCACATCCCTCCTACAGAAGGCCCTTTCCAGGTAATACAAATCGACTTCATACAGTTACCACCCTGTAGAAATTTGAAATATGTATTGGTTTGTGTTGACATGTTTTCCAGCTGGGTGGAGGCTTTCCCCGCTGCCTCCAACACTGCTACCTTTACATCAAAGAAAATATGTCAGGAGTTTGTCTGTAGATATGGTATCCCAAAGGTCATTGAGAGTGACAGAGGCACTCATTTCACAGGAGAGGTCTTCCAAATCATGTGTAAACTCCTAGGGATTAATAGTAAACTTCATACTCCATATCGTCCCCAGGCGAGCGCCAAAGTTGAGAGAATGAATGGTACTATTAAGAACAAATTGGGTAAAGTTATGGCTGAAACAGGGTTGTTATGGCCAGAGGCACTGCCTATTGTGTTGTATAGCATTAGGACCACTCCCAGGACTCCGCTCAACTTGTCCCCCTTCGAGATATTGTTTGGTCGGCAGCCACACATCATGATAGACCCACAGGATGATCTCAAATGTAACAATGAGCTAACTGTACAGTATATCCTAAAGCTAAACAAACAGCTAAGGGAGCAACAAAAGCAGCTGAATTTACTGAACCCTGATATGCCTACCGAGAATTGTCATAATCTTAAACCAGGAGACTTTGTTATGATCCGAAATTTTTTACGCTCAGGTTGTTTGATAGACCGTTGGGAAGGACCGTACCAAGTTTTGTTGACCAGCACTACATCAATTAAAGTCGCAGAGAGAGAGACTTGGATACACTCGTCCCACTGCAAGAAAGCCAGTAACCCAGAGTCCCAGTGTGCAGAGAGCGAAAGAGAAGAAGTGTCGCTAGAAGCATTGTTTCGGGAACACTGAGAAGCAGCCAAGGTCGAGCAACCTGAGCGAACAAAGGTCTAAGAGCAGAGCAAAAATAAAAGTCCCCTGGTAGAGATGATGGAAGGACTCCAAGCAACAGGTTCACAGTTATGCATATATGTCTTTGTTTTCTTTCTGTGTTCTTTTCTTCACCCAAAGATACTCGGTGGCTGCCACATTCTAGAGCGATCGGAGCGGAGTTCTGACAGTGTAATAATGGACCCAGATATGGGTGAGGTAGAATCCCTAAACCAGCTTGACACTTTGCCCATGACAGGAGAAGGTAAAAGGTATGAGGAAAACGTAGTTCAAGGGCTATGTGATGAGTTATTGTCTGGTGAGTACTGTGTCTGTAGATATTGTCAACCTAAAATGGAAGAAGAATGCATCCAGAGATGTCAGTCGACAAGTAAGGCAACTACCGGCCGACATCCCTTGAGTGATTATCACTCACTAGTGGGTAAGGTTTTAAACCAAACAGAATGCTGGGTGTGTTCACAAGTGCTACACAAAAGGAGTAATGTAGGCCTAGTCCCATATCCGCTTAATATTTCAGAGATAAGCGTATTAAATAAGGGGAGGCCATTGGATAAGAGATACCTGTATACCAGGTCCCCTAGTCTTAGATTACACCCATACCAAGTGGATAAATCCCTGGTATGTATGAACTTCTCGAGTTCCAGAGCGATTGGTACTTGGGAAGTGACATGGCATAACCAGACAATAACTTACTCCCAACGTCCAGATGGAGAGCCTATTGATAAGGAATTGTTGTTAAAGATCCGAACCAGTGGGAGACATTATAAATATGTTTACACGGTGAAGAAAAGTAAAATGATGGCCGGCAGAGTATCAGCCGGCTACTGTAATGTAAACCTACAGCCAGAGATCTGTGAGGAACAAGTCAGGGAACAGGGGACGGGGATGTTCTTATGGATAATGTGTGACAAGATCATGAAATACTCTGTCCCTTATTTTCTCCCTGACGATGTTTATTATATTTGTGGTAGGAGGGCGTACAAATGGCTCTCCATGAACTACGTTGGTATTTGTTATTTAGGCAGAGTGTTACCTGAAGTGATGACCCTCACACATGATGAGATGATGAGCATACACAGAGGTATTTCTCCTCCTTACACTCATACCCATTATGACCAAATCCATAAAAGGGATTTAACAATCAAGAAAGAACCCCTAGCTTCTGAAATGATACACGAGTCGTTCGGTATCCAACTCCTCATTGCTTTAGATATCACCCATACCGCCAGAGGAGTCATAAATTTTAAATATATACAAGCATTAGCCAGCTTGGTAGATAACATCACTGAGATTTATGATGACACCTTTAGATACACTGGGAAGGAGTTGCAAGCATATAAAAGAGAGCTAGTCCAACATCGGATGGTGCTGAACTATCTGACAGCTATGACAGGAGGATATTGTGTCACCCTCTCTACACAGTTTGGGGTGAAATGTTGTACATATATCACCAACAATACTGAAGACCCAGAAGAAATCATCGATCATCGGATGGATGAGATTCTTCAGCTTAAATGGGAATTTAGAAGGGAACATAATATCAGTCTGGCAGAAATAGGTAACAAAGTTAGTGAATGGACCTCCTGGTTGAATCCAATGCACTGGTTCTCTGGTTTAGGAGAATGGGCGCAAGGGATCATAGCTAGCATAGGAAAACTCCTTCTCTGTATCGGTGGTGCCATCATAGTCTTTGTGCTATTGTTCAAATGTTTAAAGGTGGTGACCCGGGGAAAGGCAAAACGTACCGAAATCTTGAGTGTAAGATCGAGAGATACAGAGGAAGACCAGGGTTTGGTATATGACCCTAGAATCGAAACCACCTCCCTTTAAAGAAACCATATTTTGTGAACGTGTATATGTTGTAACCACCCCTGTTTTTATTTTTATCCCAAAATTGTACATTATCCTTCGTGACCCTGAGTAGATTGTTCGATAAATGCGGCCCATCGTTTATCCATGATCCTGGATCGGCCGAGAGCAGATGGTTTACTCCACTTATATGTTTTATTCATGTATCCCAATTTCTCTGTTAGGATTATGAATTTCTGTATTGCTGTGTAAAATGTTTTGTATTGTAACAATTTTATATTTACTGTTAAAGGGTGGACTGTGGAAGTCTAGTTACACACACGCCATTTTAGGATAGTATGGCCGCCATTTTGGTTCGCAGAGTTGCGCAAATAAAGTTTCCATACCCGAGTATGTGTGACAAAGTGGACCAGAAGAGTAGCCATACTATCACACATAAATTCATAATAACATACTGACACTAAATAAAATATAGTTAAAGGTTTAGAACGCCACACATAGCTTAGTTAGCCCTGCATACATCTGACTGTATCATGTTTAGTACCGTTCCGTTCCGTTCATTGTGCGAAGTATTCCGGTCATTGCGAATATTTCGCAATATACACGGCTCGATAGTTATGGACATAATCCATATTCCAGGGACAGTTTCTGTTGAAAGTATGTAACAAAGGAATCTGGATGAAACTGGTTCTTATCACTGCTGACGCCGAAACCATCAAACAAAGGACTCTTAAAGTTCACCCCCCTGCACCTAGTCAAACCAGTTGTATCATCTAACCCCCCAATCACAGTGGACCTGACATACGATCTCTGACCAATGGAAATGGCCTTTGACCTCCCCCTTCTGACCCTATAAGATAGGCAACCCAGAGCAGTCACAGTCACTTCGGCACATCTACCTTTCCCTGACTTTCTACCGGACTATAGTTCATCCCTGAACGATAGTGAGCTCTGACCGGACTGCGCTTCGCATATTTGATGAGACGGGTAACGGTTGCATTCACGGTATTTATTCTTATTATATTGTTGGCTGGTTGTGTCTTGTATCTGTATTCTTTCCCCTTAGCAGAGCCTGTTTAGTGTTCATTGTTAGTATATTGTATCACTTGTTATACCTGTTTATTCTTATTTCTGTAACCCCCTTTTGTCCATTAGGGACTTAAATACAACCTTTTTGCGGAGTTCTTATCTCCTTATTTCTATACAGTGGTCGTGTCTGTTTATTCGCATAATAGCGATAAGGTATATTACGGACACTGTCCTTTAAGGTATATTCGCAGATTAGAGACAAAGTACTGCGAAGGAATCTCTTATTAAGGTATTGGTTCTTGGTGTACAAAATACAATAAAGGTACGCTACGCTGCGCTACGTTTTGTTCGCACGTAGTTAGGTATAAAGGGTACGCAGGTTGCGGACTTATTACGTAACCTGCGCTTTTCACTTATTGTCTCTCTGGTCATATTTAATCACCATTAACAGTACACTAGCAACTAATGAAATGTGAAAATAGACATATGTTCATAAAAACTAACCACAAATTCTATGAGGAAGATGATTGCAGCCCAATGCAGCAAAATACAAAGACTTCTATAATTGTGGATTTCAGTGTTGGCAATTTTATATTTTTCAGCAGTAAACTTTCCATTTATTAGAGGTGATATTTTTATTCTTTAGAAATGTATTGTTTTGATTCCAGGTACCCTTCTTAAACCCTCTATGCCTGTGACCATTAGCTATAATTAATGCTGAAGTAATACTTACCAATATCATGACTACTAGTACTTGGTTGCTGCTCCTGCTTTTCTATTGACTGATCACAAGCCATTTTAAGTCACAGCGTTTATATTGTTTAAACATTTTTATTGATTTTCCATAGTAAAATACAATATACCCTCCATTCACTTTGTCAAGATTTTACATCACGTGTTTGAACAAATAAACTGTGTTATAATTAATAAAACACTATTATATAATCAATCTCAGTTTGTGTGTCATTTTACTCTATATAGTATTTACCAGCTAATTCTTTTCCAAAAATTCTCTGTCGTAATGACCTATGAATACTGTTTAGAATAATCGTGGTATATTATTATGTCTTCAATTACAACATTATATCTTAACATAAAATTAACATATACTAAACTTCCCTTTAGCCCCCCCCCCCTCCCTTTAAGCTAAAACTGAACGAATCCCCCCACCTCCCTCTTTTCCCCCCCCCTCCCCCCTCCCTTTTAGAGACTCGGTGCATCTTGATTAATAGATAATGATTTAAGCAGGTACCAGGATGTGCCCTCAAATAGTTTCATAACTTTTTTCTGCGCCTCCACCTCTAGTGAATTAATATACGTTCCCCATTTAGCATAAAATTTTTTGACCCCTTCCTCCACCATTGGGAGAGTGGCTCTCCTATCAAAGTAAAGCATTTGTAACAGGGCTATTTTAACGTCTTGTAAAAAGGGAGGCGTGGCTACAGTCCAATTCCTCAAAATAGCTTTTTTTGCCACTGTCACCGTTACAGTCAGGAATGGGATCAGTTCTTTCTTTCGACCACATATATCCCAGTTGGAGAAGTTCGCACAAAGCATTGCTAGTGGGTCTTTTGTAAGCTTTAAACCACATATTGTATTTATATAAGCCGTAACTTTGTCCCAGAATTTTCTAATTTTTCCACACTCCCACACATGGTGGAAGAATGTGGCGTTGGACCCCTTACATTTGAGACAGCCTCCCATCTCTCCAGGGACAAAGTGTTTTCTCTGGGCTTGGGAGATGTATGCCCTGTGTATAGTTTTTATGTGAACCTCTTGCAGCATGGCCGAATGTAATGCCTTCAATGTTTTTTCCATGTGTTTACATAATATATCTGCCGAGGTTATCCCCGGGATGTCGGCCTGCCACTTGGGTACCATAGCCTTCCAAACCACCTCTGGAGTGGCTGGGAGTAATTCTCCATAGATGTATCTAATTCTAAAAGGTCCAGTGGCACTCAACACAAAAACCTGTTTCATCACATCTTGTTGTTCCACATTCCACATAGGTCCTCCCTTTGCCTGAATAAAATGTCTGACCTGCAGGAACATAAAGAAGTCCCTGCTGGGCAGCGAGTATTTAGTCGACAGCTCACTGAATGAGAGAAGGTGTCCCCCGGGGTCGAATACATCTTTGACTGCCATTATTCCATTTTTCCGCCACCTATCATAGCCTATTTCTGTCAAGCCCGGTGTGAAGCCTGGGTTTCCCCAGAGTGTGTCATATTTAGTATTCTGGTGGTTTCGGCCTAGTTGTTTGTTAATGTATAACCATGCGGAGTATGTGTCTTTGAATAATATGTTATTTCGGGCCATTTGGGGTATTTTGGCCCGTGGGACATGTAGTAATCCTGCCAGGGAGAACGGCGCTACCATATTTTCTTCCAACCCTTTGTGGGTATATGAATTTGTCCCCATCATCCAGTCTAAAATATACCTCATAAATATCGCTTGATTAAAGGCTAAGACATTTGGGATCCCCAATCCTCCATCTGTTTTTTTAAGATAAACTTTGTGCCTGGCAATCCTCGCCTTTTTACCTTGCCATAAGAATTCAAAAAAAGCCTTATTTATTTTTTTTATACTATTTCTAGATAATTTTAGTGGCAGCATCTGCATACAGTAAGATAGCTTTGGGAATGCTATTGCCTGTAATACTGTTGCCCTTCCTAGTAACGAAAGTGGTAAAGGTTTCCATATTTTCAGTAGCCTCTCTATTTCTGCAATGATGGGGGAATAATTTATGTGATATAGATCGCTTGTCTTACTTGGGATGTTGATGCCTAGGTATTTGATGGCTTTAGTGTTCAACTTGAATGGGGATATAGTGTGAGCAGGGGCCTCAGCAACCCGGGGTCCTAGTACTTGTAGGATTTCTGATTTGTGGAAATTAATTCTATATCCCGCAAATGACCCAAATTTAGTAATAATCTCTCTAATAGCTGGCAAAGACTCAGTTAGATTTGTCACAAATAATAACATGTCGTCTGCAAAGAGACTGACCTTTAATTCCACTGATCCCACTCTGATACCCGTATATTTCTGACTTGTTCTCAATGCTACCGCCAGTGGCTCCAAAGCCAATGCGAACAGCAATGGGGACAGCGGGCACCCCTGCCTTGTCCCCCTTTGAATAAGGAAGGGTGAAGATATGTAACCGTTGCACGCCACTTGAGTGTAGGGCAGAGTATAAAGGGACTTTATGATGTTAATAAAGGCCAGCGGGAACCCGAATCTCCCTAATGTTTCATAAAGATGATCCCAGGTGACCAGGTCAAACGCCTTTTCAGCGTCCATAGAAATTATGACCTGATCACCTGAGCCGCCTGCCTCTTCTAATTTCTGCACCACCGCCAACAGTTTGCGTACATTCACTACCGAATGTCGGCCATGTATAAAACCGGTCTGGTCCTCAGAGATGACTGTAGGTAAAATATGTTTAATTCTTTCTGATATTATTTTAGTTAACAGCTTATAGTCTGTGTTGAGGAGCGAGATAGGTCTGTAGGAGCCGGGGTCCTCCAGATCTCTTCCCGGTTTCGGAAGAACCTTAACCACCGCAGAATTAAAATATAGTGGTAATTGTTGCCCCTTGAGTATCATGTTAAAGACTGTGACTAGTGTTTCGCTCAGTTTGGGTTTTAGGATTTTATAAAATTCTCCTGAATAGCCATCTGGTCCTGGAGCTTTGAGGGGTTTTAGCTTGGCTATGGCCTGCTCCACCTCTTCCTTTGAAATAGGAGCCAGAATGCGATCGGCTGCCTCGCTGGATATTTGAGGCAGCTCTATATCCCTCCAGAATTTTTCCTTTTCCTCTTGCTTAATCTCTCCCTGTGAGTACAGTTTAGAGTAAAACTTACTCAGTGTCTCTAGGATGTCTGTCCCCTTATGTATCCTGTCCCCGTCTATCGTTTTTAGGGATTTTATAAGTGTTGGGGGTCTAGCTCCTCTCATTAAGTTAGATAGCAAACGCCCATTTTTATTCCCATGTCTATAGAACTGAAAATTAGTATTGTTCACATGTTTTAGCGTTTGAGCTTCTAGTAATGCATCGAACTGAGTCTTCGCCTGGGAATATTCCTTTTTGTGTTCCAAAGTTGGGGAAGAGCTATATGTAGCATATGTATTCGTTAAATGTTCCTGGGCCTTGACTATATCCGCCGATCTCTCTTTGCGGTGTTTATTTACAAAGGATATGATCTCTCCCCTCAGCACCGCTTTGGCTGCCTGCCACTTAAGTAATGGGTCAGAATCATGTTCCTCATTATTAAATTGATACTCCATCCACTTGGCCTCCAGGGCATCTCTAAATGTTTTTGAGGACGCCAGGTATGAGGGGAACCTCCACTGGCGATGACTCCCAACATCTAAGGCCGTCTCTATAATTATCCATATCATGGAGTGATCCGAAACGCATATCGGCTCCATTCCTGCCTCGAGCAGTCTGCCACAAAGGCCAGTGGACAGGAGTATATAGTCGATACGAGACAGAGTCCCATGTGCCGCCGAGAGACATGAATATTCCCTATCTGTGGGGTGTAGCAGTCTCCAGCTGTCTACCAACTGGAGCTGTGTTGAAAGTTCTCCTATACCCAGTGGTGGCTTTGCTGGCTTGCTTTTGGGCTGGGAGGATTTATCTAGTGTCGGTTGGGCCACCATGTTGAAGTCTCCCCCTAGTATTAACCTTGAGTCAGCATAGGGATACAATTTTGAAAGTAAACTGGTAAAAAATTTCCTAGAATAAGTATTGGGCGCGTAGATATTACATATGATATATTGTTCTCCCTGTATCAGCATTTCTGTTATTACAAAACGTCCCTCTGGGTCTTTAACTATTTTAGAGACTATCGCTCCCAATGTTTTCCTTGATAATATGGCCACCCCCCTAGCTTTTGAATTGTATGAGGCATATGCCTCTACCTTAAAACCCATGGTCCCTAGTTTATCGTGTTCACTATCTGTAAGATGGGTCTCCTGAAGTAGTATTATATCTGCCTTCTGCTTTCTGAGATATAACAGGAGTTTTTTCCGCTTTATCGGGGAGTTTATGCCCCCCACATTCCACGAGCACAGCTTAATATTAGACATTTAACATTACTAGTAAGATAATATCAAACCTTAGGTGCATCAAGTCTCTAGTCCCTCCCTTCCCCTTCCCCGCCCCAATTTCCCCCCTTCCCAACAATGATGTGCTATGCATTCCCTCCCCCTTCCCCCCCCCCTTTACCAGGAAGAATTCCCTCAAGAGTGCATTCACTCCCATATCACGTAATGTATAAAATGCAACTTCTAGCAGCGAAGGATCAGGCCCCAAACAACTAGCCCTCTCCCTGCTAACACAATTCTATTGGCAGTCTGCCAAACTTCCGTCTACCTCTACGCACCTGGTTTGGCGAGATCCAATCAATCTCCCAGACTGCGTAGTTGGGTCGGCACCCCTAATAGTAACAATTAACTTATAACAATTTGAACCACGTTCCCCTTATCCTTCCATGAGTATCTTTTTAGGATATACAAAACATAACTAGTCATACACAAACGTATGTATGAGAGGCTAAGTTATATGGATATTCAATTGCGTTAACCGTTTTCGTGTATATTCTCCAACATAAGTACATGTATACTTATCAATCATTCAGCATAGCGTCCATATGGCAATAATCAGTCGCCTCCCAACGGGCCTGGGGGGCCACGTGTCGGGGCTGTATCTGTGTTTTCCATTCTAAGGTATGCTCTTGCATCTGCCGCTGTGGAAAAGTCTCTAAATGAGTCTCCTTCAAACACCCTAAGGCGAGCAGGGTAGAGCAGAGCAAACTTCCTCTTGTCTGAAATCAATCTGGAACAAATACTAGTGAATTCCTTACGCGCTCTGGTAACTTCAGCTGAATAGTCTTGGAAGAGGTGCAGTTTATGGCCCTCCCACTGTAGTGATTTCTGCTTGCGCGACGCTGTCCACATAGTCTCCTTGTGCAAATAATTCAAACATTTGAATATGGTTACTCTTGGTCTGACATTCACCCCTTCTTTTTCTGGTCCCAGTCTGTGGGCTCTCTCAATTACCATATCTGTGCAATCCTGCTCCACCCCTAGTAAGGCCGGTAAGGTATTGCGGATAAAGTGATGTAGTGCTGGTCCCCTGACCGTCTCTGGGAGACCCACCAATCTCAGATTTGATCTCCTTGACCTGTTTTCAAGGTCATCGACCTTATTGGTTAGTGTGTACACAGACTTCTGTAAAGCATTATTATGAGCTTTCAGCTCCTGGACATCATGGAACGTTGCTCCTATCTGTGCTTCATTATGTGAGACTCTCTGTGTGAGCTGCGACATGTGTCCCTTTAAGTCAGCAAAACTTTGGTTAAATGCCTCTGCCTGTTCCCTGAACATAGGGGTAATGGTGGCTTTAATTGCCCGCACCATGCTTTGGTATGCCTCATTCCCTGTGTCTTCCTCATCCCCTCTGCTGATGTCTCTTATGAAGCATTCTGGGGTGCCTTTGAGGGATGCTGTGGGGGAATTTGGGGATCCCCTTGTTACCTGCTGCTGCTGGCTGGGCTGAGGCTGTACCTGCTGCGGTGGGGAGCGTCTTGGCTGGTTCTGCGGTGGCTCTGTGTCAGCGTGTGTTGGGGCGGTCGCCATCTTGGGCTGCTGCGGCGTCTGTGCTGACACTGTGGCTCGGCGGCTCTGGCGCTTCGGCATGGGAGAGAGACCCCTCTCTCTGCACCGCGCCTGCCGCTCTATTATGTCCTCCACTCGGCTGAGCTGCTGGGGACCGTGGTCCGGCAAGTTAGGGGTGCCGCCCGCCTCGCCGTCCACGGAGCTCCTTCTCACGCGGCCGTCTTGCTCGGGGCCGGAAGCGGAACCCCACAGCGTTTATATTGATGTATTTTATTGAACACACAAGTTGTAAGAAAATACATTTTTAAAACATTTTTCACAAATAAAAACTCAGATCGCAGATGCACAGTTATTTTATTTTATACTTATTTTTATGTGAATGCAGTGGGGTACATTAACACCAGTGTGTGCTAAATATTGATACTGCCCCTGTGTTAGGAGGACCTGGAAGTGGCAAAAAAAACCACAGTGTGCTGTGCAGTAAAGTGCCGCAATTAAGTTACAGCACTAGTGTGACATAAATTAAAGTAAAATTAAAGTTTCCTAAACTGCACTATATAAACCAAAAGAGAATGTTTTGCTAACTGAATTCATCCATCTACTGTGTGTACTGAAGCTTTGCCAGTAGTTAACTATGGACAGAAGCTTTAAAGCTTGCTCATCAGCAGTGAGCACCAGTGTGACGTTGCATATGCAGTGTTCACCAATAATAATGGTGAACATGGCTCCTATGAGTTCTGGGCTGTGTACCAATAGAGAACTGTTAATAAATCACTGTTGTTGTTGTTATTATTATTATTATTATTATTATTATTATTATTATTATTATTATTATTATTATTATTATATTTAGTAACCATTTTTTATTAACCCAAACCATGGCTCGTATTCAAAAGGATCCTTGAAGTTCAGATTTTTCTGCAAACCAAGGCCACACATTTTCAATCTGTGCCTTACATTAGGACAACTCAGGTAAACTTAATTCACACACAATGTGTTACTAACTTATGTAAAACCGTAAAAGTGAAGTTTATAAAATTACTATACAGAGAAAACACAATAATTTGCTTAAAAGCCAATAACACAATTTGTGAAAAATGTATCACTTTTATTCCACAAAAAATAAACAGTAATTTGTAAGTTAAATAATCAATTACTAAATCCTAAAATTGTATATAAACCTACTGTCTGCAACCACAATGCACAGATCTAAATAAAAAAAAAAAACAGAATATACTGTATAAGCCTGAACTCATTCTGTCAGCTGCTGTACTGTACTGTACTGTACTTAACTTTTTCATGAAAAACACTAAAATACACTTGCCATACAACACCTTGTGTTTTTCTGGTCAGTTCTTCCTTTTAACTCTGAGTAGCAGAAACTAAATTGCTATAAAAGCTTTAATGCCAATCATTCAAGCAGAGCAGGATGCACTGTCCCTAGACTATTTCTAACATTACAAAAAAGAAAAGCAAGAAAAGCATTTCACTACTGTACAAAGGAAGACACTGTTAAGCTGAACCCATGTGCAATTCAAGCAGTCATCCAATCCACCACACAATATACAGGTATATGTATATATATATATATATATATATATATATATATATATATATATATATATATATATATAGTGACAGGGTCACTGATATAGTGATGGAATGCAGGTATATTTCCACCAGATTTCTGACATGTGTTTTAAAATCCCCACAAGAGTTGCTGGTTCTGTTGTGAGCCATTGGGCTCCTTGTAAGAACCTGTATAGAGTCCTGGGGTTGGATGGTTGAAGAGAGGGAGGACTCACCATCCATTAAACCCAGTTCGAGTCTTTGGACTGTTAGCCTCACAGAAGCCTAATCAGTGCCTCCAGCTGTGGGAGTCTTGTGAATAGGCTTATAAACTGAGAGTTATGCCGTGTTCTTACTGCGAGTGAGAAAGACACGGCTTTTACCCGGCATTAAAATGCCGGGGACTGATGCGCTGGACCCCCGTTCTCACTGCAAGGCAAATTCCTGGGTGAAGAAGTTCTACCCGGGAATTTGCCTTTAAACAAGGTTTTTTTCGGCAGTGTGAATGGGTCCCGTGTCTGCATATCCGGATTTTAGACGTGGGTAAATACAAAGGTTTTACCCGTGTATGAAATCCGGATATGCTACCCGTTCACACTGCCAAAAATCCTGTGTTAAAAGGAAAATTCCCGGGTCTACATGCTAGACCCGGGAATTTGGCTGCAGTGAGAACGGGGTATAAGGAATCATAATCACATTTAGAGAGATGGGTTGGTAAATGATTTAAAGGGCCAGTTGTGGGTGTAACTTGCATACATGGTGACACCCGCTGCTATAGTTCTGCTGAAATAAATATTGAAACCCCAGTGGGTCAGCTGTGGTTAGTGTGGGATTGGTTTCCTCCATAGTACATAAAGATGTAGTATAGGGTTTCAATTTTTGGGGAATTAAGGAAATCCTGTATGCTCACAGAGGCAAATAGCACACGGGGCAAGTAGACTTTCCTGGTGATTAGCTGGTGTGAACCTGAATTCCTCAGATCCTTTCCCATCTGCTACTGTGGCTGGGGATGAACTAGATAATGAGGAACAAAGTGATGTACATCCTTCCAGGGGAAGAAGAAGCAATAGAAAGTGCTGAAAGCAAGGCTACCCTTGAAGTGAGAAAGGATCTGTTAGCTTCTGAATAGTTAAAGGACTCCAACTTGTTAAGAGCTAGAGAAAATGTGAAAGTCATTAATGGAAAACCATAAGACCCCAATAACAGGCTTACATACTGTAGAATAGCTTGTGGTTCCTCAGGCATATAGGAGGACTGATTTGGACCTAGCTCATGGTCACATAACTGCAAGTCACCTTAAGACTAGAAAAACTACTGAGAGAAAGTCTGAACAGACCTACCACGTTAATCTAATTAAGCCCTGGAAGGATTGGTTATCACTGTCACCTGAAGCTTCCTTGACACTTCAATTCCTATAATTTAAGAATTAAAGGTGTCAGAGACACTATCAACTTCTCAAAAGAATAAGGCTAGGGAATTCCTCACTAGGAATAGGGATGTGTTTTCAGCACTGCGCAGCAGAATAAATGAAATGTTTGTAAGTTTGATGCGTGTCCCATGCACCAGGATGATGGGTTGAAAGAAAGGCTAGGGGCTGCCAGATATCTCACCACCTTAGTATATGGGGGGAATCTTGAAATGCACACCCTAATAAAATACACCCTAGACCTGACCAAAGGGTACTGGCAAATCTCATTAACTGACAAAGCAAATTAAAAGACAGTCTTTTCTGTGCCAGAAGGTCTGTTTCAGTATAAGATGTTGCCATTTGGGTTACATGGAGCTCCAGCAACATTTCAACTGATAATGATTTTGAAACCTCATAGACAGTATGCAGCTGCCTATTTGGATGATGTAGTAATTCACAGTCCAGACTGGGAATCTCACTTAGTGATAGTGCATGCAGTCTTATTCAATGTTGGGTCACGGCTGTCGGGCTGGCCCGACAGCCGTGACCCTGCCCTGTTCTCGGTCTGCTCGACTGAGAATTTGCAGAAAGGATTCAATGTCCGGGAATTTGCTGTGAGCCGAGAAGGGGGAATGGCCGCGAGAAGCTGCCGAGAAGCTGCAAAGAATCGGTGAGCTGCAGGCGTAAGCTCATAATTTCCCAGCTGTTCTCGGCAGAAGGAGCCTGACTGCTTGTGAAGTCAGGTTCATTCTGGCGAGATCCCCTGTTCAATGCTGTTGGGAAAAACCATAATAAAAAAACTCACCTTAATATAGAAATAATTAAATGAATAATGGGGATTTAGCTCATGAATTGAAGCTCCGTTAATAATTTTATTATATCTATATTAAGGTGAGTACATTTATTATGGTGAATGTTGAGCCCGCCCTGTATCTGTATTTATTAGAGCATGTGGATGAGAAACCTGAGGATGATTGCACTATATATGAAAACAACAGAAACCTGAGGATGTTTGCACTATATAGGAAACCAACAGCCCTGCACTCTCACCTTTAACCCAGGAGTCCACTGGGGTGCCATATAAAGAGTACTGTAATGAGTCAGCATTTCCAATTACATCTCAGAAATCTCAAAAGAGGGGAAAATATTGGGCTGTCCCAGTACCCCTACCCTATGGCTGTTTACTGCTGCTTGTATTGCCATCGCCTTGATAAAGGTCTGCACCAGGACCAATATGTCGGCAGGCTATAGTTTTGATTGGATTAAACTCTGGACTTTCATAAGAAGACTGGTGAGTGCTGTTTTTCCCTCTTTTGGGATTTCTGGGTATATTATCTCTCTCTCTCTCTCTCGCTATATATATATATATATATATATATATATATATCTATATAGATATATATATAGATATATATATCTATATATATATCTATATATATCTATATAGACAGATAAATAAATAGATAGATAGATAGATAGATATAGATATATAGATATCCAAAATTCCCAAATAGCAGGGAGACCAGCACGTCCAATTAAATGCTCAACTTCATATCAGATTTATTCTTTAAAAAAATAATGCATCCTTATGCTATGATAGTATAGTGACACCCAACATGCTATACATTACATCACATTTCATAGTCATCATCGTCCTATATGCTATATATATAGCAGGCAATAGCGGCACTCCAATGGACTTTCAATAAAGCCGATCCACACACAGGATTACTGACATTTGGGATTTTACGTTATCAAAGAAGGAACAGTTTACAAAGTGACAATGACTTACCTAAATAGCCCATCACCAAGCGCTCTCTTCCTGTGTCTCCATGCCGCTGGCTATCCACGCCCACCAGTTTCCTGTCGGGTGTGTCACATGATCTGGACGTCACACCATCTCGCATCCGGACTCCCATCCAGGCGTCCAAAACCACAGTTAGATTACATGATTCTAATAAGATCTAATAGAGTGGTTAACGAGATAAATAGTGGGTACATAGTAATCACTGGAGGAATTTCTAGGAAAATATTACTCATTCAGTCCCTTTGGAGATACAGTTTGTAACTTGTGGATCCAAGATGTTTCCAGTTGCATACAGTAACACAGTCCATACGGGCACTTCAGCAGATATACCACGTGTGTACTGGTACATGTGAGGACATGTTGATCTTGAATTTACATCCAGAATTGGGCTGGGAGAAAGACTTGGTCTGAATAAGGGCACTACAAGTAGTGCACCCTGTACACGTATCACATCCTTATGGTTTGACTCTGGTCCCCACTGGGAGCATGGAGGAAATGTCCATCCTCACAACCCAATCTCTGATATTTCTGCCTCTGGTGAAGCTAGACATCAGGTGAGTATTTTTCAGTTTACTGAGCCCTAGAATGTTTGTATACATGTGGTAGGGAATATAGATTGTAAGCTCCATTGGGTCAGGAACTGATGTGAATCTTCTCTGTAAAGTGCTGCAGAATATATGTGCGCTATATAAGAAACTGTTAATAAATATATATCCCTGGGGCATATACAGACCCTGCCAGGGGTCGCGTGCGCATGAGACACTCGTGCGCCTCCTGGAGACAGAGCTTCCCGCTGCCGTCCGCAACCTCCTCCACTGCGACTGACGGTCACCATCACTACCCGACCCCCCCTAGCCCTGCTAGTCTACCTGGAGTGGAGATGGGAAGGATCCTGCTGGCCAGCAGCCGAGAGACTGGAACACGTTTGCACGTGTGAGACATACACACACATCCCAGTCTGATCGAGTTCCTCTCCGCCAACTCTTGCCAGTGGGGACCTTCTGGCGAGAGCTGAGCAAAAAAGAGAGGGATTCCATCTGTAGATGTTGAAGGCCTTGGTAAAACAAAAAATGCAGCGTCCCAATAAAAAATTATCAGTTCTAACCCTTGGCTGGTTAGTTGGACTAACTAACCCCTAGCATGTGGGAGCGTTACTGACCGGTGGAGAGTGCATCGATCGTTCCAGGCTGCATGTGGTGAGTATAATTTCCCTCAGCAGGTACTTATTTGGATTCTACATGGAGAAGAGAACGGGCCTTTGAGGGAATCCATTGGTAATGTATGTGTGAAGGAAGTAGTGTGTAATAAAGTTTAATATTCGTGTGTGTGTCTTATTTCTCTAGTTGCCATGTTGTGGAACTACAAGACCCAGCGGGCTCTTTCATGCCCCACATGCTGGGACTTGTGGTTCTCTAAGTCCCTGGAGGCAGGGCAGGCTTGCTGGGACTTGCAGTTCCACAACTTTACACAATAGTTTAATCTATTATTAACCATTTATCAGTCCGGTGTCTACCGCCACAACAGCACCAGGGACAGCCCTGAGCTTCAGCCTGGGCAGGGGTAACTCAGGCTGACCAGCCATGGGGATGAATGCTTTGGCCGGGGGAATTTGCACAAAAGTTTCCCCGGCTGTGGCATTACCCTGTTGGCTATTTGGGGCATGGTGCTTATTGCCAAAATACGGGGGACCCCTACTCATTTTGTCCCCCTGTATTTTAGAAATCCCTATGTTTTTTTGTCCCCTGAATTTATAAAACCAGGATTGGTTCATTGAGCCCAGGTCTGGTTATGCTCAGGAGGGGGGACCCCACTGCATTTTTTACACAAATCTCACATGTGAATTAATTTGCACATTACATTACTAAAGTTCGCACATTTTCATTACTTAAATTCATACTTTATCTCATCACATTGCATTTTTCATGCCACAATTTGCATCCCATTAATTAGTTGATTTCTACCAAAAATTTGCGATTTGAAATCATGCAATAAGGTGCGATTTCAGAATCTTACTAGAAATCACATCCTATTAAATGTCACCCTGAATTTCTCTTGGTAAAAGGATTCTTAGTATGGGAAGGTTTGAGAAGTAAGCAGCCTAAAAACCTCAGTACCCTCTCTGTTCTACTGGATGAAGTATTCTTCATTTAGCCACAGATGTTTAAATAAATGAAGGACTAATAGATATGCTTTATAATGTACATTTCTTTAAAAATATCCAAAGAGGAGAGTTGTCATCCAACTAACTATAGCTGTAGCTATAGCTCTATAGCTGAAGTGGGAAATCCTGACATGAGTCTGGTAATTATACAGGCCTTCCCCTGCCACTAACCCTCCCAACTAGTGACTAACACTAACCCTCATACCCAGATGCCGAAACCTAACTCCCGCACTGCAGCCTAAACCAATTCCCTGTTCTTATTGCCTAAACCTAAAACTCTGTTCCTGCAAAATAACCCTATACTTCTTCCTGCATCCTATCTTTATGTCCCTCCAGCGCATAGACCAAATCCCCATCCCTATCCTGATGCAAACGCTCCATTAATACTTACATACGAGATGGCAGCAGTCAGGATTCTGATGCTGGCATACTTAGCATTGTCTTTAAAAGAGCTTAAACAGTAAATATTGCAACCCCAGTCTTATTTGAAAACTTTGCCTGGGAGAGACCCTGCTAATACAGTATAGCTACCTAGTGTCTTGTTGCTGTGCTCAGTCTTGCCATGTTGTACTGTACAGTATATCCTCTAAAATGAAACTATCTTCCACAATCTCACATTTGTTGCACAGTTTGACTATTCCTCATCTGTTCCTCACCCAGATTCCTCCTACACATGCTTTACCGTAGTGCACTTTGTTCAAAGCCCTGGAACTCCATACAGTTTAAACTGGTCTGCGAGTTAAAATAGTTAATTTCTATTATTTGTACGGTTTAGTACAAAAGCTGATGCTTAAGGGTACACAGGGTTTAAGTCAGGGCATATAAAATAAAAATTAGAAATTAGTACTAAGGGAAAACATCTCTAACAAGTGTAAAGTTTGGCACAGAAAATACATAAAATTGGCAACATGTGATTCAGCAGATACAGTGGCAAGGAAAGACAAGGGGGCCCGTGTATCATTTAATATTGCGACTAAATTCCCCAAAACACCCATTTTCAGGGGTTAGCCGCAAATATTAATTATCACCTGAATGTGTCAAAAATCTCTATTCCCTGCTGGGATCCCTTCCACACCACCGCCGGCTGCATCCCGCATAGATTACTATAGGGGATGTGAAGTTGCCAAATGTATCAACATTAGGCAGCATCTCTTCAGGTCCCTAACCTACCTCTGTTCTGAGCCAGTGTAGCCTATGGATTACATATTGCAATTTTGCCGTGACAGTGCAGTCAGCGCTTATCACGTATGTGCATACCCCCGGCACCACGTGTCCCATGGAACTGTCCATGCAAGTGCTGGATGATACATCCCTGTGATATGATCACATTTTATATGCGATCCTTAATAAATAGGTCTCATAAAATACTACACAAATTCTTAAGTGGAAACCTTCCAGCGCTTATAACACCAAAAAAACAATACTTCCCTTTTGTTCATGGGATTGGATAGGTGTATGAAACAAAGATCCTTGCAGTAAATTTTCATTGGTATTAGTCCATGTAAAAAAAGAGACAAAATAGCATATAGTGAAGTGTGTCCACACTGTAGAATCGGTTTTACACCCGTGCAGGTAAGTAGGGGCTGTGCAGCTGTTCCTTGTACCTGGTGGTATCTACAAATTACTTGCGTACCCAAACTCACATCAAAGATGTGACAAATAAAGCACATCAAGGTATCTTTGACTTTTGATGCGTACCCCAACTCACAATATGTGGATGTTATATTCTCACATCAAGGTATCTTTCAATACATCCAAAAGGGGAGAAGATATTGCCAAGGGAATGCATACCCCAACTCACTAGTATCAGTGCTGTGATGTTCCCATCAAGGTATCTTTCAGACCACTCTGTAGATGGATCATAAAAACTTTTAATGACTTCCACATCCAGAATTACAAAACATACAGGATAAAAAATAAATAAAACAAAGTGGTAGTATCACTCGGACTGCTGAAAGGGGACAGTGAATAAATATAAGGTCTACAACCTGGAGGGTCTTCCGGATGATCTGACCAGGGAGTATGCCGACCAAGGTCCAAAACTGGATATCAGTAGTCCAAAGCGAATCCTTCCTCTGATAACACACAACGCATTTCAATCCACTCTGGGATCTTTTTTCAAGTGACCCTCCAGGTCACTGTCCCCTTTCAGCAGTCCGAGTGATACTACCACTTTGTTTTATTTATTTTTTTATCCTGTATGTTTTGTAATTCTGGATGTGGAAGTCATTAAAAGTTTTTATGATCCATCTACTGAGTGGTCTGAAAGATACCTTGATGGGAACATCACAGCACTGATACTAGTGAGTTGGGGTACGCATTCCCTGGCAATATCTTCTCCCCTTTTGGATGTATTGAAAGATACCTTGATGTGAGAATATAACATTCACATATTGTGAGTTGGGGTACGCATCAAAAGTCAAAGATACCTTGATGTGCTTTACTAGTCACATCTTTGATGTGAGTTTGGGTACGCAAGTCATTTGTAGATACCATCAGGTGAAAGGAACAGCTGCACAGCCCCTACTTACCTGCACGGGTGTAAAACCGATTCTACAGTGGACATACTTCACTATATGCTATTTTTGTCTCTGTTTTTTACATGGACAAATACTAATACCAATATGAGACAAAAGAACAGTAAGTTCATGACATTTATTTTACAAGATTATTATGTAAGTAATACCCTCATCATCAACATCCTCATTCCTTGAAACATTTTTGCTATTAGGGAATGCTAAAACTATGGCATGGCATTCTTAAATGTGTTTAGTTTCAGCTGGAGAGCCACAGTTTGGACATGGGGATCAGAAACCCTGCCCATCTCCACCTCAGGGAGATGGGCAGGGTTAGGGGGGGTGCAGGGAGGTGGTGGGGGACTGGCAGGGAGGCTGTGGAGAGCTCCGTTGGAATGGGTGTGCGAGCATCTCATGCCCACATGCTGGCGGAGAATAGAATTGCCAGCCGCCAGCTGAACAATAGGTGCTCCATCTGTATATGGTAGGTTGTCAGTGTCTAGGTAGTCCAAGTTAAAAGGTCAACATGAACAAGATCAACATTGACAAAGGTTGACATACACAAGGTCAATATTGACAAAAGGATGGGCAACATCGTTTTTTCTGGATTTTTTTATTTTTTTGTACTTTTTAATGGTTTACCCTTCACATGGTCTCTGATCGTGAATGATAAAATGTGCCAATCACAATGGTAGAATAGCTAGGCACCTGGTCCTAAGCATAGTGAATGAAGCAAGCAAGGCAAAGGTACATGGTACACTATTTGGGAGTCCACATGCTCAGGTGTCAACATTGATAAAAAAAAATTAAAAACTGTGAAAAAACTTTTTATGTGTCAGTCCTTACAATGTTGACCTTAACATTGTGTCAAAATTTTGTCAACATCAACCTTGTGCATGTCAACCTTTTGTCAATGTTGACCTTGTGCATGTCATCGTTTTGTCATTGCTGACCTTGTACATGTTGATCTTTTTGTGTCAACCTATTGACTGTTTATCTAGGCACTGTCTACCCTTTAATTTAGTACCTGCAAGAGGTGTAAGTGGTCATCATCATCACTCATATATTTGTATGAAGCTTTCAGTACCTACAGTATAAAAGATTCATCTTCTAAAAGCATATCTTAGAATACCCGCAAATATAGTTGTAAAAAATGTAATGTACAGGATTTATTGTACTCTGCTTACACTTGGCTTCATCTGTTCTTTTTATTTTTCCTTTTTTCTTTCTTCTTCTTCTTCTAGATGTAATGTACTGATAGCCAAAATCTATAATGGTGTATTTGTATGCATGTATTGTGCACATACAGTAAGCAGGACTTAAATGAGAATCATTAGCAAACAAATGTCAAATATCCAACCCTAAAAAAAAACCTTGACAGGGCCAGGTTGGCAGATTTTAGTCTAAGGGTTAAAAATATAGAAACAGAATTTGACAGCAGATGAGAACCACTTGGCACATCTAGTCTGCCCTACATGTACTGCATGTGCATGCACTTACACACTTGGGTTTATTTTTTTGTCCGGACACAAATAACCTACCAGTTTAGTTTTGGATTGAGGGAGAAAACTGGCGTAACTGGAGCAATCCCACCCAATTATTTGGAGAATATACAAATTCCTCACAGTTAGGGACATGGCGGATATTGAATGTATGACTTCAATACTGTAAGGCTGTAATATAAACCATTACACCTTCTGTACTGCAAAATATGCAAGTGGTCCAGGCTTTCTACCACTACAGCTCAACGAAAAACCCTTTATAGCGTTAAATATGTTTTAGATATTTTTTAATATCTGTACATTTTGTATATCAAATGTTGCAGAACATTCAAGTGCTTATGATACCAGTACAATTTCAGTCACTGATGCTGTAGCACTGAACCTTAAGTAACCCTTTAAAGGGAGAATATAGCATATTAAATGAAATTTAAATGCCAACCAATATACTATAAAAGCAAAAATATTTAAATCTGTGTGTCAAAAAAGATATAAAAACAGGCACCTGAACGCAAAAAAAAAATGCAAGCAAATACATATTTTGGATTTAAAAATGTAACTTTCATGTTTCAATCTACAGCTATAAATAAATATAAATCTATTGGTATACAGCATGTCAATCATATTCACATATGTACTTTGCCATACTCAAATCATCATCTGTCTGATTTAGAATTTAGCAGCTGCAGTTATCTAATCTGTGCTTCTTTTATGCCAGTTGGGGTTGCGCGAGTTGCATCTGTGGCTTTTAACAGATTTTCTCTTCTAAACTTTTGACTGCCCATTCAGGCAAAAACTATTTTTGGAACATTGCAGTGACAACTGTCTCCATGCCCCAACAACATCTTCTAACAAAACAATATTAAGTAGGTCATGTCACACAGCACACAGCGTATTATTTGTCCCACATTTTCTTAAGGTGCAGAATAATTTCATTTGGAGGTTTGCAAATTTTACTATACATAGTTCATGTAAAGGACAATCTATTTTTTTACTATACCATTCTTTTACAAGCTTTTACGTCCGTGCTTTCAGAAGATATTATATCTGTTAGTCAACACCCTGTCCTTGGGTTACACACTATTTGTGTACCAGACTTAAAACTGCCATTTTATATTATACTTTACTACATATATTTAAATGTTGTCAGAATTTAGTGAAGGAGCAGAAATCTTTATTCAGATAGGTGGCACGTTGACCTGATTTTGAACTTCCTTATTCCTGTAGAGATCCACATCTTACTTAATGTTTTCTGAAAACAAAATATAATGAATTTACTGCAGCCAGTACTGTATATTATCTTTATTTCATTATGTTTGTAGTTATTAATGAACATTACTGAAATTGTTTTAGGCTAGGTAGCTTTCATAAAGGAATAATAATATTGGTTATGTTTTATTATTGCCATTTGGATACATTACACTTACTTGATTTACTTAGACGGAGCAGCTGGTATGCCATTTTAGAGATGGCTTTGTGAGATTACAAACAGCCACCTTGACCTAATGTAAATACCAAATGACTGGAAAAACGAGGGTTTTTTTTGTAGGATTTACAGCAATATATTACTATAAAGAAGTAGAGATAATACTGTGCCAGTTTAATGGTTGTTTCAATCTGGATTATCCTGAAATATGCTGAAAGAGGGGAAAAGTTCAGTTTGACTGTAGAAAAAATAAAACCATTGCTTTGAACAATGTTATAAGAGGTACTTGCTTTACAATTTCCATCCAAAATATTTGATTGCACTGTTTTATGCTAATAGCTTTTTTTTTTAAATTAAACTTTGAACAATACAATTCGTATCTATATAACAATAATGCTTATTAAATGCCTAACAATACATAACAAAATTGAAATGCGAAATATGTCATCTGCAAATAGAACATATGATTCACATAAGCCTTGGTTGCATTTATTTATATCTCTTTATGAGGCACCAATTTTAAATATTGATATTCTGTAGATGTTTTTATAGCTGCAATTACACTTTTGTCATGCATTTTGTATATTTTCTTTAAAAACCACATAAATAACAATTTCTGATTTCTATTTTAGTTGGTTATAGCAATTTCAATCAGTAATCTATAGCATTATTGCTGTAATTGTATTGTTTCTTGTTAATACAGAGACATGAATATACTGAACAATGCCAAACCACATCATATTATTAAATGTAAATCTTTTGTTTTGTAATATAAAAATAATTTTCATAAAAGCTATTTTATTAAGTGTATGTTAAAACTATATTAAAAATATCCCATTATTTATACCAAATATAATATTATTTTTACAATTTTATTTTACTTGTTTAGATTTATAACTCCTAATACATTCTGCAGAACAACATATCTACAATAAGATATATTTTGAGTAAATTGAGTCATTATTGTTTTGATGGACAGCAAAATAACTATAATATTGGCAGATTATTTAAATTTTAACATTTTAAAATTCAATTTGATTCAGGGTCCTGAAGTTAGCAGCCATAACACACTAAAATAAATCATACTTTTTTTACTAATGTTACTAAATATTGCATGATAAAATAAAGACATCAAATAGAGTATGTTGTTTACATAGCCAAGATTTAAAAAAAAATGTTCAGTAAACTAAACTATATGAGTAGCAAGAAATATATGTATTTTTTAATGTACAAGTACGGTAGATTAGTGATTCCGAGGACAACAATCAGTTGCACAGATGAACAAGTGTGCTCATTTCTCACTGACAAATTTTTAAAGATCCACAGGTGGAGCAAAATATCTCCCTTTTTACTATGCAGGATCGAAAGTGTCAAAGTTTATGTAAATAAGGATGTTAGTGCATATTTATTTGTTATTAAGCAAATTTGGACAAAGTTTTAAAACATTTTTTAAATAAATGTTTTATACTTTTACTTGAGTAGAATACAATAAAGATTCTATAGTATTACATAGACTTACATTAAAATGCATATTATATTTACACTAAACATATATTTCAACATTTAATCATTTCTATTTATCACATAAATGTTATCTGTACTAACATTTTACCTACTGTATATCATTTAAAAAAAAGAGAAAGATGATTTCATGTAGTGTATATTTAATGTGTATTGTTTAGATACCAGATACAGGCGGCACTCTGGGACTCCAATGTGGTGAAACACGTTAAAGTACTGTATATTGTAATGCTCAATTTGAACAAGCTCCATACAAGGCCTTGTTAATCAAACAATATGGATTGATTATCTTCATTTTTTTATGTTTGCTTGATGATCTTTTAGTGTGGCAAACCGGTGTACTGTAACTTTCAATTAGATTATCAATTCTTTTGTTTAACTGTGTTTATTTACAAAATGGTTATCTCTTTGTATGCCATGATTATTATTCTGCTCCATTGTGATTATTCAAATACTTTTTTATTGCACTTGACATGCTGTACCCAAGCACAATATGGTTACACGTGTGATGAATCGTGGAAACCTACAGTAATAGAATCAAATACCACTTCATGTAAATTTTAGACCTTGTGTCAAAAATAAAAAAAAACACTTGTTTGTATGTTTATTTTGTTTAGAACACAACAATCGATGGAATTTTTAAATTTTATTATTATTATTATTATTATTAATAATAAATTGTAGGACACAGTTTAAGTGATTAGATGGCAAATTACTGGAAAATGTCAACATTTGTATAAATCAATTTTATTGAATTGCAGATGAGTAATTGACTCCCATTTAAAGGCAACTGAGACTAATAATCAGACTCATTATTAATATCTGTAAGGTCCTATACACCTCACAGGTACAGAAACAATAAAGATAACAGAAGAAAAACAATATTTGACTGTAGGAAATTATATGATCAATTTTCCCACTGTTAGTTCACTAACTACTTACCAAGACAAATGGTTATATTTGAACATGACTATGTTTCAGACTATGATTAATCCAGATGAGCTGTGGAGTTGATGCATAATTTAATGCATACACTGTGTATCTACACTGATATCAACTCAAAAGTAACAAAATGTATATATATATCCCATAGGCTATAATTCATAGTATCCTTATTACAGTACATAAACAAGCATTCATGACTGCAGTCTTATATATTCAAAATATCACATACTGTACATAGAAATAATCACCTTTGATACAGTTTAACACTACAATTAAGTTGCCAGTCTGTAACTAAAATAGGTATATAAAAGTTATGTACTGTAATTAAAGAGCACAATAATCCTGCAGAATAAAATGTGTTGCAATTACTGTAGTTGCAATTCATAAATAAAGCTATGGCATAATCTTTCATCAGTAATACCCCTTTCACACTGACAAATATTTCCTGGGTTATTGCCCATGAATGTGCAACAACGATGGAAATTGGTCTGTGTAAAATGGTCCGGAAAGATTGTCCCGGGTCCAGCGTTCCAATATTTCAACCTGGGTCTTGATTAGGGTTGGATCCGGGACACTTTCAGGTCCAGAGGCAGTGTAAATGGGTAACCTGGGTCCCATTCACTAGACTGTAAAGGCACTGCTGGGAGATTCCCTGGGCCCACCTCCCGATGACGTCCCACACTCTGCTTGCTGTGTCAGGCTGCTAGCCGTGCACAAAATCATGGTGCGACCTGGCTTGCTAGAACTAAAGGGGTATAATTGTCTGCAGAGTTAAATGACACAGGGGATCATTAGTGGAGGAATTCCTGGCTTGTTAAAAAACATTTTTAAATAGCCTCCTATTTGGTCCCCTGAGGGTCATCTGTCCTAGTCTGTTGTATAAAAAGTTGTCAAATGGTTACTTATCCCCCAAATAAGTGTATTTACCAGTGTCCTTGAATTAGATTATACTGTATGGTAAACACTAGAGTCAATGTAGGCAATGTAGCCAATGTAGGCATAAAATAGCAGCAATCAATGTATAACCACCAACAACCATCTCAGTGTAGCAGCAACAAATATCCTGTCCTTGGCATCTTACCCAAATATGGTTCTGCAGGATATCCCGTGGCAATGCTTTCACCCTGAGGAAGAACAACATGTTTGAAATGCGTTTGTGTTAATGTTTTTTGGACTTTTATCCTTTGGATCTTACTCCTACCTGGAAACATCTTTGGGATGGACCACTTTGGTTTTTTCATTCCAAGTGAGAATGTGAGGGTGGATCCAGTGTGCATTGTCCCATTTTAAAATAAATAGAATTTTACCTGTTATTTGACTGGAGCTGTCAATTCTACTGGGAATCCATAATAAATAAACCTTTTTGTGAGCATAGGGATCACTCTTTAGGTGATTGTCCATTTGTATGGGTTGGGGAGTTGTTTATAAAGATATTTTTATGGGAACATCTCATAGTAAGACTAGATGAGTCTTACATGATTACACCTTGGATGATATAGAAAGATTTCCTTTGTGCCCAACCTAAGGTTTTTCTATCCCTTTATGGTTGGAGGCCTTCAAAGAAAAGTCTCCCTTTAGAAAGAAACATTCATTATTTTCCTTGTATTCAACTTTGTTTGGGTTTGGTATACCATATGTGCATCTCCTATCTGCAATTTTCTTTATGAGCGCAGGTGTCTCTATATCATATTTTTTGTATAGTTTTAACAATGAAAATTATTCAATACTTTTTTATCATTTTTTAATTCCAATGAGTTGCAGGTGGTTATTACTATGGTGAATATCATAATAAATGTCAGCTGTAACTCAATAAACACATTGGATAGGCCAAAAAGTGCTGTAAGTTTCACTCCTACATGTTATGGTCATACAAATGCTTCCCCATTGCTTGACAACGTTCTAAGGTTTGTTTCAACCTCCAAACAGAGCAATGATATATTTTATTCCATCATTTTTCTTACAAAGATCTGCTCTTTAACATGGCCAAGCTAGCAATGCTTACTAAGCCATCTACTCAGGCAAGAAGATTTGCCAAACATAATAGGCGCAGGGGGGAATTTATTAAGATGAGAGTTTTACAATATTTCAGATGGGATGTTGCTATGGGCATGTCCTATATGTAGCGTGTGTAGAAGAGGATGTGCAAGAGCCCATTGCACAACTGAAAATTGCCAGAATTAAATTAAATGAAAAATAATTTTGGGTAAGAGTCAAGAGTCTAATAGTTTCAAAAAGAACTCAATGTTGGGTCTACAGTACTTGGGGTTGCTTTCAGAAATCAGCCCACTTCAATGATGCCCCTGTCATAGGGGATGTTGGTGTACAGACCAACCATGTCAGCTGTTCACAGCCAGTACTTATCAGGCAAGTTATTCAAATTCTGCAGCGACAAAAAGGAAAGTGCTGGTATCTTTATGGTAGAAGTCTAGATATTTGGAAATGTCCTAATACAATGAGTCTCTTGCCAATATTATCGGTTAACCTGGAGGTTTAATGGTGGTCTTTGTGAAGCTTAGGCAGGGTGTAAATGTGGGTGATTCTAGGTGATTGCTTAAAAAGTACATTCATTGTATCTTTAGTGCTATCACCAACTTCCACTGCCTGTGAAAGAATGGTCTGCAACTCACCTTGGTAGAGCAGTGTTGGAACCTCACTCAGCTTACTGTATACCTGGGTGTCTCATCATTCCTGGTAAACGTCTTCCTTGGAATCAGAAAGGTCAAAATAGTCCCATCTTTGTCCGCTGGGCATATCTTTGTAATCTGATAGATCCCTAAGGGATTTGCGCTCCTGCTTGGTTAGGTTATAGGTGATGTTATTAGGCTCTTTCCACATGTTTCTTTGCAGTTTGACAACATTCTAGTAAATGTCTTGATCGCAGCATTGCTGAAGATGGGGTGAAAGGTAGACCCAGCAGGCCCATTAATGCCCCGCATACTGGGACTTGTGGTTCTCCAAGTCCCTGCATGCAAGGGAGGCTTGCAGTTGTAGACTTCTAGTTCCACAACAAACCCCAATGTTTATGTTTCTATTTTTACACTTTACATGGCATCATCCTGGTGCCCACCCCCTAGGGGCACCAATGACAGCCTTAGGCTCTATCCTGGGCTAGGGTTCCCCTGGAGGGGGGACCTCTTTATTGGGGGGTCCCCACTACCCCAGAGACACAGCCTGGGCTGGCCAGCCATGGCTGTCATGTTTTGGCTGGGGGAGCTTGTGTCAAGAGAGTCCCCCGGCTGTGAGATCACACTGCTAGCTGTTTGAGCCTGGTGCTGGTTTACAAAATACGGGGGATTCCTAGTAATTTTGTCCCCCGTATTTTGGAACCAGGACTGGGCCAAGAGCCTGGTGCTGGTTATAGAAATAGAAGGGGACCCCATCTTTTCTTCCCCTTGTATTTCTGCAACCAGGACCTGCTCATTGAGCTCAGAGCTGATAATTGCCTAGGGACGGGACGGGGGTGATTTTGGCTGAATTCGGCTGACCTTGCCATATATAAATATGGCAAATTAGCCGAATTCAGCTGTTTTTAAATTTGCCGGATACTTGGTCCCGGTTGTGTTTCACATCGAATGGGTACGAATGGATGCTTTTATACAAATTCAATCTTAGTAAATTTACCACTGAGTGTAGACAGTCTGCAACTGGTCTCTTCCACTGTTCCTACTGGCTTCTCTCTCAAAATTCTGACCAATCTGATAATCAAAACTGAGCATACTGTATGTAACTATTTCTAGACTTTTAAAAAACATTTTATCAGCATTTGGCCCAAAAGTTCATACCTTCACACTACACCAAAAAAGCAGGCTGATCACCTGATTTTTGGCCAATGACCCAATAATTGTATATTTTGTATCTTGCTTTAGTAGTAAGTGATAAAGTTGTGTTGTGTTATGTATAATATAATAAAGTAATGAAAATAATTAAATACAAACAGCTGTTGTTTAAATGTTTAAAAATTAGGCTATACATTTTGTTAACATGGACATTTTTAAACAGAAATAAAACCATTTGTAATATTTCTATTTTAATGTTAATTCATTTGTAAGAATAATAACTCATGTATAAATGCTATTTAGTTGCTTTAAAGTGTGAACTATTTTTTTTTTGCTGCAAATGGTTTTTTTAGACAGATTCATTTTAATTCTGTTTTTTTCATATTCTATATTGATATGTTTTGATAATATAGCTAAAGTGAGAACAATACTACAAAAAAATATATTTAGCAATCAGACTGTAATCAATTTTACACACAATTGTCTGCCAGGAAATGCACAGATTTTTATACACTTTTTGTTTTATGCCTATTTGTGAATGAACAGCAGATGTTATTGATTTTATACTGTAAATATACTCCCACTGCATGTGAAACAAAGTCATGAAGGGTATTACAATTATGGTGGGAAATATCACATACTTTACAGACATTGTACTTCTTTGTCTTGCACAGTTGTATGTCTGGTTTGCTTTTCAGAAGCATAAACCAATGCTTTTCATGCATAATGCTTGAATAACCATAAAAGCTGACATGCTGGGGGTCACTTTAGACATGCACATGAAGGGAAAAAGAGGCATTATTGTTTAGTGAAAAAAAGAGTTGGAAGTACAGTGCAGACAAAATAAGGGAATGCTTAAAGCACTGGGTTTTTTTCTAGGAATTATTCACACACTCTGCTTCTCATTCAAACTGCATTTCAGGGAGGATATGTGAATATTTTCCTTCTTTATAAAATACACTTGTATACTGAATATGTCCTGCTTATTGAATAAATATGGCACAAATACATTGGAATAATACCATGTTGACATTATTTACAGATTAATGAGGTCAATTGATGTTGACAATAAGATATGTAAGGTAAAGTATATTTCCTAAACATGGTTTATCTTTAATGGAAGATGGGGAAATGTGTACTGTATATAGCATAAAAGACTGATGAAATACTGACAATATGGTGTGCATTAGAATAGAATAGAATCAACTTTATTGGCCATGTGTGCTTGCGCACACTAGGAATTTTTTGTGGATTACAGTGCAGCATCAAGCAGGGATGAAGGAGGGGGGACATTACATACATTACATTAAGACATTACATGCAGGGGGCACATGCATGCCGAGCTGAGCAGCACCTAGGCAGCCTTTGCAGCAGCCAGGTGGTGACAATATAAGCAGTGACAGTACAGTTGTCACAGAGGGAACACATACCCGCCGATCTGCACAGCGCCTAGGCAGCCATCTGCGGCGCTACTGGTCATTGCATCAGCCAGGTAGGTGACAATATAAGCAGGGACAGTACAATTTATCACACAGGGAACACATACCCGCCGAGCTGCACAGCTCCTAGGCAGCCATCAGCAGTGCCACTGGTCATTTCAGCAGCCAGGTGGGTAACAGTATGAGCACGGTATGAGGCAATAGTATGAGCAAAGACAGCACAGTTACAGCAGAGACAGTTCAGTTATCACATGGGAGACACTGGATGCATATGGCTAAATGCACAGTTCCTAGGCAGCCGTTGCAGCGCCCTCTTGAATCTTCCTGTTGGGTAGTGTGGGTGGTGGGGGAGGGGGAAGAGTCAGTCAGTGAGGCCAGGGGAAACTCAGTGGGCGGTGGGGTGGGTGCGGCACCACCACAGAGTTACCCGAGGCTGATGCGGCCTACAGGGGGGTTGCCCTACCGACCTCTGGGTGTAATGACAAGGGTATCCCTGGCTGATGTGCCTCCAGTCCCCCTCCTGTCCTAGCCGGGGGAGGGGTGGGATGGGTCGCCGAGTGAGCTGGGGGCCCTTCTCACCGAGTGAGCTGGGGGCCCTTCTTACCGAGTCTGCTGGTCTGCTTGTGACTTGTGCCCTTCCCTGGCCAGGTGCCTCTCTGGCATTCTGGTTGTCCCCCCAGCCGATGGTGTTGCCGGGGGCTGCAGCACACTCCTTCCCTGGCCGGGTGACTCTGGTGTCCTGGGGGTACCCCCGGCTGATGGTGACTGTGGCACACTGCTATACATGGCTTGGTGCCTCCCAGCATCCATGGCGCTTGGCGCTCAGCCTCCTCCTTGCTCTGGTGGCGCACACTCCTCCCAAGCCTCCACTGCCTGGCTGCCTCATCTGCCTGTCCTTGTCTCCTTGTTCACACATTTTACAAATAATTATTTAACCAAAGAGGTTTACTTAAAGTACTAAGTGGAAACTTGTAATAACCGTGACTTCTTAGTGTGTTTAAGTCCCACATTTAAAGAAGTAATTATTTTGATAGAAAAACAAGGTGTAATTTGCTATTACAAAATTGTATTTAAAATGTGGAGGTTAAACACAACAGGAAGCAATGGTTTGTAGCTAATAAGCCCCAGAGCATCTGTAAGACATTAGTTGTTAACTGAACAACAGCAAAATAAGTAGAGCTGTGCTGTAGAAGAGGTTAAAAATTACAATACTACCTGGTGAAGCTTAGTTCATATAATGTTTTTATACATGAAGAACATAGAGTAAAACAGAATGGACCAGATGCACCAAGCTTCAAAAAGTGATAAACCACCAGCTAATCAGAACTTACCTGTCATTTTTGAAACCCAGGGGTAGATGTATGAAGCAGTGATAAGGGTGTAATTTGCTATTACAAAATTGTATTTAAAATGTGGAGGTTAAACACAACAGGAAGCAATGGTTTGTAGCTAATAAGCCCCAGAGCATCTGTAAGACATTAGTTGTTAACTGAACAACAGCAAAATAAGTAGAGCTGTGCTGTAGAAGAGGCTAAAAATTACAATACTACCTGGTGAAGCTTAGTTCATATAATGTTTTTATACATGAAGAACATAGAGTAAAACAGAATGGACCAGATGCACCAAGCTTCAAAAAGTGATAAACCACCAGCTAATCAGAACTTACCTGTCATTTTTTAAACCCAGGGGTAGATGTATGAAGCAGTGTTAAGGGAAGAGAGAAGAGAGCCAGAGAAGTGGCCCTTGGCAACCATTCAGCTGCTCTGTATAATTTTATATTATTCAAATTATAGATCTTACTTCAATGCTGATTGGTTTCCATGGGCTACTTCTCCTTTAGCTCACTTCTCCATTTTTACTGCTTCATACATTTAACCCCAGCCTGTAACATGACAGTTATCAGCTGGTTATTTATCACTCTCCACTTTATCTCTTGAATCTTGGTGCATCTTGCCCAATTTGATGATTAAGATGATCAGCAAATACACACACAGTAAGTTAATAAGTTTGTTAGAACAGCAGTATATACTATTTAATATATCAGCAACCACTAAGTTCATTCTCCAGCTCCAATCATTTAATTCTATATATTAAAAACAATAAATCAGTAATTCTTATTGTCCACCGGGAAGTGGATGGACTCCAATTGGTAGAAAAAGTTCTGCAAAATGTTACTATGAAGGCAATATGAGGAAATAGACATGTATAATAATTTAAAATGGTTGATAATCTGTGGGCTAAGGCATTATATTTAGTACAAACATGCAGGGGTGTAACTAGAACTTTGTGGACCCCATAGGAAAATCTTTGTAGGGCCCCCTTCCCCCCATAACTATTGCCACTACAATGCCCATTAGGTGGGGCAGAAAAAAGGGTGAGCGTCAAAGAGGGAGAGAGTGCTTCATGGAGAAAGAGGGAATCAGAGAAAGAGAGAAGAGCGAGAGAGAAAGAGAGAGGGAGGAGCATGGGACAGAGGACAGAGATGGGGTGGGGAGAGAGAGATCGGAAAATGTGCAAGAGAGATAAAGGGAGGGGTATAAGCAGGTGTGGAAAAAGAGAGGGAGGTAGTGTGTGATAGAAATATAGAGGGGATCAAGATAAAGAGAAAGTGTCAGAGAGAGCGATAGAGATAGAAAGAGCAACAGGTGGAGAGGCAGAGAGGGATAGACAGTGCCCCAGGTAGAGAAGGAGGGAGGGAAGAAAAGGGGTCAATATTATATTTGCAGCTCTTTCTCCAAAAACACATGTTTTAGGGATTTAGCAGCAGATATTAAGTACCCCCTGTTTGTATGAAGGAGCTACCGCAGCGGGTATCATATAACACTCATTCTGCACACAGATGCATCCCCCATAGGTTTTTATGGGTGAACAATGTAGCCCGATTCAACAATATCCAAAGTGCAAAGCATTCCCAATATTGACCCCTGCTGATACTGCCATTTGAAAATGGCGGTAGCCCATAGTAGCCTGTGGGCTACTTAATGTACTGCCAACCGGGCAGAGGGTTTCCTTGAACCCTTCCCAGAACTGAACACTGGGAAGTGTGGTCTAGTTGACCATGCATGTGCAGACCCCCCAGCAACTGGCAGAGCAGATTGCAGGGGAGATTTCATTTCAAAGTCATGCATAGCAATGATAAGATCGCATATTGCATTGTGATTCTGTGAAGTATACTCCCGCCAATATTGCATTCCATGTGCAATTTAGAATAAATGGGCCCTTAAGAGAGAGGTGAGAGAGGTGAGAGATGGAGGGGAAGTGATAGAGAGTTGAGAGAAAGAGGGGACAGGAAGAAAGCAAAGGAATGAGAGAAAGACAGGAGAGAGCGTGAAAGAAAAATAAGAGAGGCAGGGGGAGAGAGGGGGAAGGAGGTATAAAAGAGAGGGAGAACAAGTCTGTCACAAGAATTTTCTTGAATCTCCCAATCCCTCCCACTGTGCATCACTCTCTGTCCCCTCCTTTCCCTTCTTCAATAAAGGTGGGTACCGGTAGTGTAGTGGGGTACTCCTCAGTGCTGGGTCTCCTGCTCCCCCGCCGGGTCTCCTCCACTGATTCACCACCTCCAGCTCTCCCACACCCTGGCCATGGAGTCTCCTGCTCTACTGCTGCTGGGTCTAATGCTCCGCAGCCACCAATTTTAACACCCCACTGCTTCCGGGGCTCCTGCTTTCCTTTTGCTGCCAGGTGTAATACAACACAAGTACCAAAAAAAATTCAAGAGGGTGCAGGTTATAGCCTGCTGGGCCTTAGGCCCCGAAGTTGCTGGGCCCCATAGCAGTTTCATCCCCTGCAAACTCTATAGTTACACCACTGCAAACATGCAATAATTACATCCATTGACTTAGTTCATCTGTTAATTTCTGGGTCTTAAATGGCAATGCAAGCATTCTGATGACAAGTGAAGCTGAGACAGACACCCATACAGGATATAAGAGGTGGCTTATTGCAATGAAATGACATACAATAATGCAGGGCCAGCTCTAACATTAGACAGCTTTAGGCAGTTGCCTAGGGCATCATAATCTGAGAGGGGAGCACCTCCGAGTCTGCCTATCACAAAATTAAGGATGCTTATAAGGAAGATATCCTTGATCTTAATGCAGGTGGTGGCTGGGAAACTTCTAAGATGCCACCTCCACACTTTCATTGCAGGGCAAGGAAAGTGGGTATTGGTGGCAGCGTGGGGCTGAAATGGGGGACTAGACTGAAGTTTTGCCTAGTTTGTCAAGAAGCCTTACGTCGGCCCTGCAATCATGGCAATGTGGACGCCTGACTGAGCAGCTTTGCCACACAGTACTCTGCTCAGCCAGCATAGACCCTAGGATCATGCCTACCTTACAAACACTGATGGTGCCATTAGTGCTGTCAATGTTAGAATTACATTGAAAGGCAGCATGGCTACTGCTTACTTAATCTAAACATTATGGGGGAAATTTACTAAGAATACAAATAATTGTATTCGTATTCTTGCTACGAATGAATACGACTGCATACTGCGTTTGCAAAGTCGTGTTCCGGAGGGGGATTTACAAAGCAGTCATATACGACTGCTTTGTAACCCTCCGATGTCGTATTAATTCGTATTAGCTGGCTGTATATTTTGGGAACCAGCCCCGGACCTGGAGCCTGGGGCTGGTTGTATAAAATAGGGGAACCCCTATTTGTCGGGTTCCCTGATTTTTTATTACCGGCCCCGGCTCTTTTAGCCTGGTGCTGGTTTCAGCTGTGGGGGAGACCCCACGCTGATTTTTTTCATTTATTTATTTATTTTTATATTTTTTTACACTAAAGCCTGCACGGATCTGACTGATCCGTGCAGCCTTAAGCCAAATACGACAGGGAAATAAGGTGTATTTTCCTGTCGTATATTCGTGGCTGTTTCACAGCAATTAGCAGCCGTATTTTTAATACGGCTGCTTAGTAAATCAGGAACCACCATTCTTTTGAACGGTGATTCCTGTCATATTCTAACGATGGTGTAGACATTCGTATTTGTAAATACAAATACGAATGTCCCATCAATATGAATACGAATATTTGTATTTTTGCCATAGTAAATGCCAAAAATACGAATACATCCCAAAAAATCGTATTTTCCTAGGAAAATATGATTTTTTCCTACAAATTCATATTAGTAAATTTCCCCCTATGTCTATTATATAGACTTTTTCAAATCTGTATGAAATCTATATTGCTCTCCCACTTTTTATATTTTAAGTAGGGGTACAATTGCCTCATTTTGGTTTAACTTTTTATACACCAAACTAGAATACATATATTTCTTTATAAACAAACACATATAGCACACATATAATATAAAGGGTCGTTGTGTTTATAAACATAATAAACTGTAGCATATTTTACACCATTTGGGAACAAAAGAATATATATTTCTACATTCATTCATTCATCATCATCTTCATCGTCGTCGTAAATAAAGGACTAAAATCCTGCCTACAATTAAGTTGGATTATATCCCTCCTAAATGGGAATGGCAACCAAAATTATTGAACTCCTCCCTAAACCAGACTATATTGACCTCTCAGGTGTTTTTAGGCTATAACTAATTTGTTAAATGTTAACATGCAGACCAACAAGTTAAAGATAAGGATGACAGAAGTCTCTATAGTACTAAAAGGAGTTTAAGCCATGATTCATGGCAAGGTTTGTGTCTCCGTCAGGACTTTTTTGTAGCAGTGAAAAATGCTAGTCCAATCAGGTTTAGCACATGGGCTGAGTCTTCTCTGCTAATTCTAGCTGCTGGTGGGGCTACATTTAGCAGTAAGTAGGGCAACTGCTGCTGCAACCAGCTCCATAGAAGATGTGGGCTTGTACAAGTGAATCTGTTTTTGTCCCTGATAGTCACATCCCCAGGCAGCCATAAGTGGGCCCAGGTATGTTGAATTCACTAGTAGAGCTGCCTTAATTAGCAGGACAATCCCTCCTTTGTGATAGTCAACACATCCTGGTGGTGTTGCCAGTGGCTTTTCTCCCTAGATACTGTGGATGGTAATGTTTTCAATAGTGATTCTGCCTTGGGTAGCAAGACTATTAACCCTGTTTTGGGTATCAGGACAGCCCTTTCACTATAGCTAAATGAGTGAATACCTATTTTTACTGGATTGCTGTTAGTAAACTGGAATATGTCCTACAATCATTATACTACTAGGCATATTCTGGTTCTTTATTGACCAGTCCTTGCAGTATGTTGGTCTGTTGGCAAATAATGCACCTCGGCCTGTTCTCTTTTCATGACAAATAAATCTACTGCCAATGGTTTTATTTGCAGTCTTACATTCACAGTACTTACATAAAGCAGCCATTTTTTTCAGGCCTGTCTTCGCCTGGCCCCTCTGGCAGAAGATCCACTCACCTCTGCCACAATCAAAAGCAGGGTTAAAGCTAATGCATTCCCTGAGGTGGAGCGCCACCACTTCACCAATGGCAAGTACAGGGGAGAGGAGGAGGTAGAGGGTGCTGTAGCATTGGCATCCATGCTTCGCAGACCACATGGCGGCTGAGGAGGGCCAGCGCTGGCGGAGTCTCAGGAGAGCACCAGGTCCCAGATGCTCCTGCCTTCACCGACAGGGAGGCATGGGAGATCGGCATCACAGTAGGGATGGCCATTGACCATAGATGAGTTAAAATCATTGATGGCTTGTGGCCGATGTCGAATACTTTTTCCATCGATGTGGGAGTACCAGATGGTTTCCCTACATCGATTGCAAAGGAGAACCTGACACCCGGAAGTCCCGCCACCAAGTTATGATTGCCCCACAGGCAATTTAGTCAAATATAATGGATGACCATCGATAGCTTAAACTATCAATGGTTATCCATCAAATAGTTTGCCATTATCTATGGCTGGGTGCAGAATTGCTATTGATGGCAACAATCTCTGCACTGATTGCCATTACTACATCAAAGGGGGATAGCAGTCTGTGCGCCTGCTTCTGGAGGTGACGAGGGTGGAGCAGGTTTTATGCTAAAAATGATGGCCAAAGCACCAGAGGGGTTTGCGGATAGTGGCACGTGCTGCACTGCTGCTGAGTTTCACACCACTGCACAGAGGTTAGGAGCAGCTGCAGAGCTGCTGGGATCTGTCAGAGTTCCTCCAGTCACTGGCTGGCACCCAGACAGAGGAGCGCAGCAAATGAGACATGCACAGTGAATGGCTGTCTCTCCTTCCTATTCACTCCAGTCCCTATTAATTCTCCACCCTCAGTGTCCTTCTCTCTTCCCATTCACACAGATCCTTCTATTCACCCCTTCCCCCCCTCATTTGCGTCACCTTATGTTCTCTCTCCCCTCACTATTACAATAATCCCCCTCACACACACACACACACACACAAACACACATTGCCTTCTCGTGTTCTTTCTCCCATAACAGCTCCACCCACAGCTGCGGAACCCATGACCCCCCACATAGGTTCATTAGGTCTCCATTCATTCACAGGTCTATCCTCCAGCTCCTTGTATTATTTACAGTGTTCTGTCAGCAGTCAGAATACCAGCATCCTGATAGCTGGGAAGCGGACCTCATTTCATTTATATACTGGATATTATGGTGTGTGGCATAATGTGTTACAGACATTAAGGTGTGTGACATATACTGTAATGGGCATAAGTGTTTGACAGAAACTTGATTGGCTGGGGGGAAACAAAATTTCTAGTTACGCCACTGTGCTGTCTGTTTGTGGTGCTATCGGAGGGGCGATTCTGAATGCTGTCTGCGGCGATATCCACTTGTCCAGGCAGGGGTGCTATTAGGAGAAATGGTGTTTGGGGGAAAAGGGTGGGGTCACCAGCAATAGGGATGATTTGGTCATGGAGGGCTCCTGCAAAAGGTTTTTTCTTCAGCAGCTGCACCCCTCTAGTGCCTGAGATCTACATTAAGTCAAGATGCTCAGAATTTAAACATCGCTAAAATGTGTCCAAAAATACACATAAAAACACTAAAACAAGGATCGTAGGAAACATTGATATATATTGATCCATCTAGGATCATGGCAGAGCAGGGCACCAGGGTATGGGGCGCAGATTACTTACGGAAGAGCTGGGCCTCCCCAAGCATCCGAGAAAGACAGGCAGTCCATTAAGACTTTGGATGCCCCCTTGACATTATTCATTTTAAACATACACACCAGCTAAAATTCATGGCGGCGGCATGCACTATCTTCCCATGACCAAATGCAGCATGCAAACTCCTGGATCCCACTCACAGTATGAGCACCCTGCCAATCCTAGGCCAGCCCACCAGCATCATCCCACTCACCCCGCCTCCCAACACCTGCACTAACTCTTCCTTCCTCACAGCAGAAAATGCAGGGACTAGGCAGGGTGAAAGGGGCCAACCCGGAAATGTCCCTGCATGATCTATGGAGTGTAATCCCAGGTAAGTCCCTGCATTTTCTGGTGTGAGAGGGGTATTACTCTAGACTGAATGAAGGGCCAGCGGCTGGGTATGAGGGGAGGAGGGGGCGGGGCAGATTGCAGAATGTTTGCCTAGGGTGTTGAAAAAACTTGCATCGGCCCTGGATGAATGATGCTTGCCACCATATTTTTCTTCATTGTTTTCTCACCTATTTTATTGTTGACTTTTCAGTCTTTCTTTCTCTCAGTCCCTTTGCATAGCTTTTTTTAATGCCCCACAGATGTACTTATGAACTTGGTCCATCCTGCCAAAAAGCTTTTTTCCTGTGCTCTCACATTGCTCTTGCTTAACAAGGAGCAGAGTTTGGCCAACAAAGGATTGGGTCTAATAGGATACCCTTAATAGTCAGAATTCCCAGAAGTGCCAGAAATAGATTCTGTTCTTACAGTACTTTGCAATATAATGTACTTTGCAAGCTCAAGAAATGGGGATGTTTTGTTTAAAGCATACTGTGTGTAATTTTGTAATTCAAATCACAACTAACTGTCACATGTAAGTGAAGTATTTTGTTACTATTACAAGATACTATTCTTTATGCTTTATAAAATACAGTATATTCAGTAATGTGTATTTTATCAGCTGAACTTCCTTAGGATGCTTTTAGCAGGGTGTTTCTTTTGAGCGGTACAATTTTTTATAATAGAGATTAAGGAAAGCTACTAAGTAGAATGAAGAAAAAGGTTAGAAAAGAACAGTTTGACATTTACTATACTTCAAGTAAGTGCATCATGACGTACAGTGCATTTTAAAAGTTAATCCAACCATTACATTTAAATATAAATACAACTTTGAACAGTTTCTTAAATATTTATACATGTTTATATAGATATTTTTTTAAACAGGCAGCAATTCCCCAAAATGGCCCTGTGTCAGAATGGACCATGGGGTGATTCTCTGCTTTGCGAGCCTTCTAATGCCACCCACCATGTGTTCAAATGCACCCCCCACCGTGCTCAGAACTTCTTTGCCACTTTGCGAATGGATGTTTTGCATAAAATGTGATACAATTGTATTTGTAATGTTTGAATAGGGGAGGGTCCAAATGCCGGCTTTCTGTCAATCACCTTGCATAGGTTTAAATATTCCATGGAATTCATCTCAGGAAAGTTTCCTGCATGCATACTACGAGCCATGCACATATTCAGTCTATCGAGTATCACTCAGCGTTTGAATTCGCAGCCATGCGATCAGGTCTGAATAACCCCCAATGCACCCTCACACTTTCTCTTTGGTGCTGCACTAAAAGTCTCAGCATAGTAGCCCCTCTCATTACATGTACTTAGGGTGTAGTCTAGGGCCCTCCTCTATGTACCATTGGTAGTCAACAATTAGTAGCCGTTTTTTATAAGAAGGGTATAGGGTCAATATGATTCAACCTTACCTTATTAATATAATAACATTTTTCATTTACAGTATATTAGGAAATAAAAAAAAAATTGAGATTGATCGAAATATTTGTCTAACAACTTTTCATATCAAATTCATGTATAGGATGGGGTAAACATATATGAATAGAAGAGAGAGCAATCCAAACTGAGCAAAAGGAGTTATTTACTAACAGGCTTAAAAAGGCTGCATTCTTCCTTACATTATAAGGCGCACATGGCAAATAAACTACATTTATTGTATGGTTTTCTTAAAAGAAATGCATTGAATTTGTAAATTTAGTGTATTGTGTAGATTAATTATCTACTCTTTACTATTAATAAAATAGTGGAAAACTCATAAGCATATATTATTTAAAAATAATCTGCAGTTGTATTTGTATCCCAATGCAGCATTTAACATTATACAGTATACCAACATTCTTTGTATCTTGCCAACCACATAGAAAATAAAGCTACACAAGAAAATAGTGTTTTACTAAGTGGAGGTAAAACTTCCATACATTTGGAAAACTTCAATGCATAGACCAATTCAAATGTAAATGAATGTATAGAGCCTAAGGATATACGATTATTGAAACAGGAAAATAAAATTGGTTCCTCAGCAATTTCTTGACCTCTTGTGCTAAATTTTGACAAGCCCAGGAAGCATTTGCACTGCTTATTATAAACAGCCTTTAGGTAACACAAGTCAATATTTCAAAAATCCACATTAATAGAACATTTATACTTTACATAGTCACTTCCTATCACATTTTGCATGCTTTCAATTTTGTAAATTCTTCATAACTGCACAGCATTAAAACATTTATCACTATATTAACTAGGGTACATACTCTCTTTAGTTTGAAAAACCTACTGTATAGTACAGTATATGTAGTACTAGTAGAAATAGTATTTCTGTCTATTATGTATTCATATTTTTCAGCTACACCTTCACTATTTCGTACTGTTCATTATTTGCTTACCAAAGCCATAACTCTTTTACTGCTTAAAATGGGCAATCAGCTTTGTGCTCAACAACAGTGTCTTCAACATATAGTGCACATTCCTGTGTATTAGCTGACAGAGGCCACCGGATGAGAGCAGTCTCCTAGTCCAATCAAGTTATCCCACACACATAGTCCAACAGAAACCTGTTTTCTGGATATGCACATCAGAGTGATGGAGGACAAGTTTGTCACCAGTTTATTCACCAAACCCACTGACCATAATCTAATTTTGCGGCATGATAGTTTCCACCTAAGGGCAACGGTGAAAGTCTTGCCTTACTCTCAGTTTTTAAGAGCAGAGTTACAAGTGATCGACAAGAAATAGTTTGCCAACTGAATGTGATGATGAAATTTCATTGAGATGGGTTATCCATCCAATGAGCTAAGAATGGCTAGAAACAAAGCTCTGGCCATTAATCGAAAAGCGATCTTGACACCTAAGCCCCAAGTGGCCAAGGAAGATGTTTTTCCTTGGGTACAGCAATATAATAGTTAAAGCAAATGTATTACCCAAAATGCTAATTCATTATGGCCAATGGTAGTGTCCGACCCTGACCTCAAATCTCTAAAGGATAAAAGAATTGTGCCTTGCTATACTTCACCCAGAGATATCAGAAACTTAGTGAACTCAGACATTTCCTCATTTAAGAAGCCCCCAAAACAACAGTTCCTGAGTAGGGGTGATGGTTCTTTTAAATGTATCACACAGCAACACAGCCATCAGAGCAGCATTGACATCTGGCACTGGTGAGCAACGCTTAACAAAAACACAGCATGGCCACTTTTAAACATAATTTCAATTCAGGAAGGCAATCGATCTAGGCAGTTGTTACAGCATGAATCCGGGTGTATTTACTGGAATACAATGTAACCTAAGGGTTTAAATTATAACCTAGGTTTGATTAATTTCCTCTGAGTACCCAAGAACAGTATTATAATGGTATTGTTTCCTCTGCGCTTTTCATTGGATACTTTTAGTAAGCGGTTCATTTATATAATTCATGTATGCCAAACAGTATGGTCCCCAAGTACCTAATTGCTGCCACAGTTATTTATGTAGTTTTTTATTTATAGTTTTGCTATATGCTTACATATTTTTCCATATGGTATATTTCTATATATATTAATTTTTCACAAATGGTTACATAGCTTTAACCAGTTGGACCATGCCTTTGCCCTATGAGTGTTGCTATGGTTCAGCTGTCTTAACTATCGGTATATTCCCAATACCTATTTGATTAGTTTTTAGCAACATCCACATTTTTATTTATGCTCATGATCCACTTTTTGTATGGCGTTTATGTTGTTTACTGTGTAACCATTGTTGCTCCTTCCCTGCATGGTCTCCACAGTGATGCATCTGGGGTCGCGTAACATTACTTCCGGCGGAAGTTGGGGCGTTTCCTGAGGTCGGAAGCCAATTATTCCCAGCTTTGTGGCCGGAGGGGACCCCGACATAGAGGTGGGCATGTGGCAAGATTATTTATTGATTTTTTTGCACAAACTGTTTGATATCGTGATGATGGTGCAACAGGCTCCAAAACATTGATGCACTTTATTTGAAGACTAAAAGTTATTGGACCTATACAAGTGGTGGAGCATTTCCCTCACCTAGGAGGGAACTGGAGCCAGAATACATTGGGAAAAGGGGAGTGCCATAGTCACGGTTGTTTATATATATATATATATATATATATATATATATATATATATATATATACACACACACACACACAGGTAGTTTATTATATCATACTCGGCTTTGAAACCACAGATCTGCATGATGTAATATTGCTTAGACAAGCTTTTTTACACTGTATATAGTTCCCATTTGTATACTTTTTTGTCCAGTCCATCAAGGCAGGAACTTCTCAGGGATAATTTATTATTGAATTGCAATTTCAACTTTATCATTTAAGGGAAAGGGGCAACCAAATGTCTTCCTCACTTATCTGTGCTTCTATGTGACACGTACCATTTGTAACTATGCCTACTAATTTTGATAATTACAGGACCGATTCATAAAAGGTGCAAGAAAGAAAGAGTCAGCAATAAAGGATGTCAGAAAAATTATATATTCTACTTCTAAGCCGTTCCTGCTTCAGTTTTTCCTTAATTCTAAAGCACCTTCCTCTGAGGATTAACACTCTATACCAGTGGTTCCCAACCTTTTTTCTCCCCTGAACCCCTTGATTAGTAGACAATGTGGTCACTCACACAATGGTGGAGCTGCTTATTTAAAGAATGTGCCCATTGGAATACACACATGCAGTGTAAGGAACTGAAGGTCTGAGCAGAAGACAGAGCTGCATGGATGGTGTGAGTGGGACGGCAGAAATCCGTTGATTGGGAAAAAAGCACAGATGGGGAGAATAAAATTACACAGATGGGTAGAAAACATTTGTATGGATGGGGGGTGCAGAGAAGCATGGATAGGGTGGAAGAAATCAGCACAGATGAGGAAATCAGCAGCATGAATGCATAAAGACATTGTGGCACGGATGGGGTAAGAGTGGTTTGGATGGGAGGGAAAAAAATAACAAAGAGAGAGGAAGACTAAACAGCACAGATAGGGGAGAAAAATAGTTGTACAGATGGGGAAATAGCAAAGTGGAGACAGAACCTCATGGATGGGGTATTAGAAAGCAGCAAAGATGGAAGGAAACAGTGGCATGGATGCAGGAAGACCGGGTGGTATGGATCGAGAAAGACCTGTTATGTGAGGGAATGCAGAGGCTGTCCTGTCATACTCCAGTACACTACAGAGTTTAAACTATAAAATAAGAAAGGGCAAAATGAACGATATTGGTCAAAACATTTGTACAGTGTATATGCACCTTTAAGGTAGATGCACACTAGATTGGACCTTCTGAAAAAATATTTCAGTGTGTTTGCTACGAAAACACTAACGACAAATGATGATGTGCGTACCCGCCAGTCATTCATCAAGGTTGTTCGTCAACTGAGCACGCAGATCAACCTGGATATCTTTCAAAAAAGCCTATTAACTAGATTATTCATCAACATCTTATATCTTTCATCAACATCTTTTGTCCAGGACACTGGGAAAGTTCAAGCGTAATTGGTCATCAATGTCTTTCAGTGTATACATCGTCCAGTGTGTACAGTATACACCTTATTAAAATGATAAAAATCATTAGAATAATACAAAGAAGGTATTAAAAACTCACATGTCCAACTGTACAGTATATACTTCTTCACCTTTGTATAATTAATGTCCACATGAATTCTTCGATTCATATCCTTTTGTGTAACATCTGTGTCATTATTACAATTAGAGTGCCTATTAAAAAAAAAACTATATATATATATATATATATATATATATATATATATATATAGAACTCCCCAATAAAGAACGTCACTCCGGGTCTTTTAGTAATCAAAGGTGCGGTTTACTGATGCCTACGGCATTTCGGGCCAAGCCCGTCTTCAGGACATACAGTATGTCCTGAAGACGGGCTTGGCCCGAAACGCCGTAGGCATCAGTAAACCGCACCTTTGATTACTAAAAGACCTGGAGTGACGTTCTTTATTGGGGAGTTCTGCATGTGGTCAGCCCTTCAAGCTGACTGGTGGGCGAGCACCCGGGCAGGTTTATTTGGATACACACAGAGGCAGTGCCGGACCTCAAGAAGCATTATATATATATATATATATATATATATATATATATATATATATATATATATATATATATATATATATATATATATATATATATATATATAGCAGCAGACAGGTGGGTGGCACTCCCAGAAACAAACGACTCAAAGGTCCAACGATTTTACCAATGTTTCAAATGTATTGTGACATTTTTCATCAGGGTGTCACAATACATTTGAAACGTTGGTAAAATCGTTGGACCTTTGAGTCGTTTGTTTCTGGGAGTGCCACCCACCTGTCTGCTGCTGTATACTGGATTGAATTTATCGCTCCAGGGAAGGCACCCAGCCTGTTTGTTTGTAGCGGAGTGCCGGCCTACCCCCCTCTGGCTTATATATATATATATATATATATATATATAGCCAGCTGAAGCCTCATGGTGATCACATTATACTGTGACTATTTGATTTGGATTAGATTATCATATTACCCCTTAAAGTCTCAGAAGTGGGTGGAGACTATTACCGTCAGTACAAATTACGGACATCTAAGGACATTATATCCATTGAGGTCCTTCAAACAGAGACCCGGGTTTCATATGACCAGTTATTGATTTTTTACAAAACATTTAAGTGTTTTAAAAGACACTTTTTGCTGTACAGACCTTGTCAGGTCTAATTTCGCCACACCCCTGATGAAGTCATTTCTGCCGAAAGGCGTTGGGTTGGTTGTAATAAAGGAATTACTTATCTGAACTGAACATACATCTTATTTAAAAAAAGGTCGAAAACTGTCACTCGAAGCTAGATCACTTTGATGGACTAACTACAGTATATTGATTGGCTTGGTGGTACCATTGATAGCGCACTCCGATAACCCCCACCTTTTCTTCTTGTACATTTAGGCTCTCACTAACAGGAGAGTCTTATCGGAGGGGTAGCTGGTCTCTATTTTTGAAAAAGCGCATAACGGAGGCTACCGTATTTGTTGTATACTGTATATATATATAAAAAAATATATATATATATTTTTAAAGAAAATAAATATAATTTAATCAATCACTATTATAATAAACACTAAAATACTAATTATTTAGTTCTTATAAATTTCAAATAAAGCTAGACTCTATAATCCATGTGAAAATATTTAAAAATGGCATTGCGTTTCACCCTATATTAGGTGAGACACACAGCGTCTAACAAAGTAGGTAAAATCTTTAACACGAAGCTGAGCTCTGTATTGAGACAGGAGGAACCCTTTGAATGAGAGATCTAGCGGAGATTATTAGCGATGCACCTCACAACGCCTATTGGCGTCAGACACATTCCCGATTCTCACTTCCGGGTAATATGGCGGTGCGTTCCACCCCGCTTTAGGTGGAACGCATAACGAAAATATACACTATAAAGACACGTTACACTCTAGAACTTAAAATCACTAGAACGGCTATATACCGTTCTACCACCTAATTAAAACAAAACACCTATAGCCATTGTAAGTAACCTAGAAAGATGTTATTAAAGAAACGAAAGTCGCAATGCATTATGGGGCGACTACTATATATGCATTTTTTTACACATATAAAGACCCTGTATAGGTATTCTTAATATATAAGAGGTTAAAATCTCTTCACTAGGTAATATGTAAATCACATATTTTATATTATAGGAAAAAAAAAAAAGCTTAAATTAAATTAAATCACTATCACTTTAATTAAATTAGAATAAAGGAAGTGATGTCACAGACCCAGTGCTATATATACACAGTCCAAAGCACAGCTCACTCACTTGCTGGCTGGATCCCTAGGAGAGCACATGTCCTTATATTAAAAGGTAAAGTACACATTAAGTAATCTTGAATTTATATGATTGCAAAGTATGGTACCAGTTAACATACAAATATGTGTTATGTATTTATTTTAGGAGTATTCTCAAAATATAAAGTGAATTATCTGAGAGGTATTTTGGCCTGTGACAATTAAGCCTACGGAATTGAGGTCTATTATATCATTGAATATGCCCCAATACAAATCCTAGGAGGTATGTGACAGAAATATTGATATAAGTGTCTGTTATAAATCCCATAGGACATATATGGATATTCTATTCTATTTTTATTTTAATTTTATTGGAAATGGAATCAACCACTCTATTTTCTTCTTTAGAGATTCAACCGCATTCTCGTAGATACATTTTTTCTGAAAGATTACATCTTACATGGTGCTCATATTTTAGATAAGGTATGTACATTAGATGTAAAATAATAAGTGGGAAACTATAGTTGCTAATTATTGTTTTCTAAAGTAGAAGTATTATGTCTATATAAACCCATTAGGTTCTATTGTCCGGTAAATAAACTCTTGGGCCACCAACAGAAATTTCTACCTGTTTTCAACTAAATCTGACCTGATTCTGATGGGTACTAAATACTAGAGAAAAAAGGTATGTACCTTTGTGTTCCGAAAGATCACAGAATTGATAAATGAACTAAATAAATCTATTAATTAAATATCCAAATAATAATAATAACGAAAAAATTTGGTATTATAAGTCTGTTTCTTACATCTGTATATCATTGTCACTATAATTTTATAACATGTAATTTTATGTATAATTTTGTGTATATATGTCTTAATTTAAAAAAAAAAAAAAAATCTATATGTAATGTTTCTATTATGTAATGTCCAAAATGTGATTTTTATGTATACTATATATTTTTATAGATCACAAACCCCTGATGAAGCCTGTCAACGGGGCGAAACGCGTTGGGTATTGATCACGGTTTTTGAAAAATAAAAAGAAAAATTTCTCCAAAAGAACCACCTATGAATTGTATCTAATTATTTTAAATTATTTTATATTATTATTTTATATTACTATTACTGTGTATTATATTGTATGGACATTACAAACCAAGGGCGCTGAAGACACTATTATGTTATATATATATATATATATATACACAACAAACCTTTCCTACTGGTTAATAGGAAAGAAAGCACTCTCCACAAGAAAAAATACTTGTACTTCAAATGAAAAGAAAGAAAAAAAACCTGTTGCAGGTTTAGATACTTCTCCAACGTTTCGGTCACCTCTATGACCTTTGTCAAGGAGTGTGTTAACCACGTTCACAAATTCAGCCACAGAGGTGACCGAAACTTTGGAGGAGTATCTAAACCAGCAACAGTTTTTTTTTTCTTTTTTTTCATTTGAAGTACAAGTATTTTTTCTTGTGGAGAGTGCTTTCTTTCCTATTAACCAGTAGGAAAGGTTTGTTGTATTTACATGGACACAGGTCACACCTGTGCTCCATTAAGGCACCCCACCCTTGCATCCAGTTGAAGGTGTGAGTGCAGGCTTTGTGTATATATATATATATATATATATATATATATATATATATATATATATATATAAACACACGAATATGTAGCAGGAGTCACTCACCAGTCTTAAAATGTTTTAATCAGGCAGCATGGCAGACATTTGTGTGGTCGACGTTTTGGACCTTTGTCAAGAGTAATAAAGCATACCACAGCATGGATATTTATGCTCCTCATTGACCCGGAAGTTAATTCCCATTAATTACCATAACAGTAATTAAAATAATGCATGTGTATCTATACACACTCTGTGCAGTATCAAGTGCATCTAGTATAACAACACCAGGTACATTTATCCAGCAATCATTAGCGTTATTTAAATAGAAATAAATATGAGGAAATTACCTGCATTATATCTATCCATATTCAGGGTCACCAGCGTCCAGCTGGAGCGCTAAATGGAACGCACGCCAGCGGAAATGCTAAGGCGGCGATACTGTGTGCACTGAATGCTGGGCAATGTAGTCTGTGCATGATAGACTTCCAACAGGAAGTGCGTGTTATCTGTCCGGACCAGGAAGTGTCCGGGCAGTATGTGGAACGCAGAGATGGAACGCAACTCGCGTTATTAGCTAACAGTTTATAGTTAGCTATATTATAAAATAACTGACGGGCAATAGGCATTATATAGCGCTATGCTATGTAGTTATCTGATGTAGATATTTAATATATGGCCAAAAAACAGTAGATATTCTATAGCACAGTACCCATTGTATGTGAATAGTATTAACTAGGGATGCTTGCCGGGTCGCTGAGGGGCACATTGACATTTATGTAACCTGATTACATTTAATATGAGAACATGTGAATATTGTGAAAAATTATATATATATATATATATATATATATATATATATATATATAAACAACAGCACCTATAACAGATAGAGGGGGCGCTTCATGGTGTAATACCGTTTATTGTAAAACGTGAAAATCACTGTTAAGAATCTCTCCTACGGAGAGAAAAATGCCCGTACCGAACATTCGATCCCACTGACGAAGTCCATTGACGAAACGCGTAGGGGCGTGGTCTGTGTGACGCATCTTTGAAGCCGCTGGTCTCAAGTCTGCTTGGAAGCCTGTGGAATTGACGCTGAGCCGCCGCTGGTGTGGAACGATCGTGCCTGCTGGGTTCCCCGACCGGTATCGTGAGTTACACACCGCATCTTCTGGGCATGCAGTAATTGAGCCAGTGGATTGTGTTTAAATCTTGTGGTATTAAGCCCACACCGGATGAATTGTTCGGTACGGGCATTTTTCTCTCCGTAGGAGAGATTCTTAACAGTGATTTTCACGTTTTAAAATAAACGGTATTACACCATGAAGCGCCCCCTCTATCTGTTATAGGTGCTGTTGTTTGTTGAAGGTCCCGTGGGAATCGGGTCGTTTGAGGGGAGCTGCACCGATATAACAAACAATTCGGTTTGGTGTGGATTTTTTCAAGGACTTGTCATTCCTTGGAAGGAATGGACTTTTAAATTAGTGTCAGCGCACCTGTATATTTGCATTATATATATATATATATATATATATATACACACCTCAGCACTGACAGGATGATTTCAATAATGTAACCACAGACGCAGTATACTATATCAACATTTCAATTGTATTAGAACAATTTTCATCAGGATTAAACAAGGAAAAAAGGTACACTTACCAGACATTTATGGACAAACAGTGCAGCAATCCACGAGTTTCCCTACCAGACTTCCAGGTGGCAGCGTGGTGACATCACACCGACGCCATGTCTGGCCAGGAGGGAGGGGGCACAATGCGGTAACCATGGTGACATAACAACAAATGAAGTACAATCTGAAAAAAAAACATCAGAACATATATAACACCAGTAATATTATGAAATATAAAGTAAAGGCATAGTCCTACTGTGTCTGCATTCAAATGTACACAGAATGATAGTTAAATAATTTCCACTAATACAAGTCAGTTTTTGAATGGGATATGATTTATACCAGAGTCAATAACCCGAGTGACATAAACTATGATCATCAAATATCAAATAATCTATAGAAAAAAAATAAATGAGAGTTGCTCATTGAGGCCATTAGGTGCAATAGTATTCAAGTCATGGATCCACCTAGTTTCAAGATGCAACAATTATTTATGGCGATCTCCTCCCCTTGGCATGGGCGGCACTTGATCAAAGATTTTGTATCTTAATGTGGCAAGTGAGTGTCTTGCATCTCTAAAATGTCTGGCCATTGGCTGATCAGTGTCTATTTCTTCCATGGCGCCCCTAATTGCCGTGCAATGTTGGGCTGCACGTTCATTAAAAGTACATATGGTCTTACCTATGTAAGCCAAACCGCAAGGGCAGTTGATCATATATATAACAAAGCGGCTGGTACATGTTAAAACATACTTGATTGGTATCTTCTTCCCAGAATGGGGATGATGTATATAATTTCCTGTTTGTAAATGGCTGCAGGTCGCACAGCCCGTGCATTTGTACGATCCTGATGCTTTTGTTAGTAAATGTACTGTATAGATGGAGATGGTGTGAGAGTAACATCATTCTTAACCAACCAGTCCCGTATATTTCTACCACGTCTGTGACAATTAAGCATCCTTTTATTTTTGACAGATGGAAGATGTTTATCCATGGCAATTATGGGCCAATACTTTTTGGAGGTGGAGATGATATGTTTACTGGCTGGAGTGAGCCACAAGAGGAACAATCTCCTGAGTGGTTCTTGGACAAATCTGTAAACAAGCATCTCTGGAAAGCAACAGTGCTTTTGGTTTGGCTATCTCCAGATATTTTCTTAGGTAGCCTCTATTCAAGAATTTAGTGAGCATTTCATCCATCTGTGTCTCTGCCACTGATGTCACCATTCTGTATTGTTAGGGTGACCTCAAGGTAATCAACTGTCTTGTTATCACATACATATGTGAAGTGTATGTCCTTATCCATATCATTAATGGTCTGCATCTGGGTGTCAAATTCAAATTTAGACCCTGCCCATACAATGAGCAGGTCGTCGATGTACCTGGTAAAGAATAGCAACTTTTCCGAAAAAGATTGATTTTCCAGGAAAAGAGTTTTTTTCGATCGCAAACATATAGGCATTGGCGTAACTAAGCACCACATTCGACCCCATAGCACACCCGACAAGTTGAACAAAATATTCTTTGTTGAAAAAAAAGAAGTTGTTAGTTAGTGTTTGTTCAAGTAGTGAGATGAAGAATTTAATGTTGGGACCTTTATAGCTAGGGTTCTCTGTCATAACCTTCTCAACGGCTGCCAGGCCTTTGGAATAAGGAATGTTGGTGTAGAAGCTCACCATGTCGACCGTCGCTAATACACACTGGTTGTGTAAATTCTTGAGATTGTTCAATTTGTTGATCAAATCAGTTGTATTCCTCAGGAAAGAAGCTTCTCCCTGAATAACGGGTTGAAGATAATGATCCAGGAATTTGGCTATGATGCCATATAGCGAATCTGTAGCCACTATGATGGGGCGACCAGGCAGACATGTCAGGTTTTTATGAGCCTTGGGGAGGGTGTATAGGACAGGCATAATGGGGTGTGCGACTGTCAGAGCCTCCTTGGTTTGTTTATCAATGTGCTCTCTGAAGGTGCAGGTAGTTTTGCCTATATAGGCCAGTCCACAAGGACATTTAATAATGTAGATGACATACCTGCTTTGGCAGGATAACATTTGCTTAATTTGTATTTTTTGGCCAGAATGCGGATGCGTGAAGAACGTGCCAGGCCATGTGTCGGCAAGTGGCACAACCCACTCATTTGTACGTAGCAGCCTGGGCGCCTAGAAAGAAAATGGTCAGGTTGTGTGTTTGTACTGCTGGTAACATCATTTCTCACTAACCAATCTTTGAGGTTCTCTCCAAGTCTCTGGCAGTTGAGTATCCGTGTATTTTCAAATATTTTTAAATTAGGGTCGGTAGCTACTATTGGCCATAGTTGCTTGGTGTTTTTTGAGATCTGTTGACTTGCTGTAGTAAAGGTATTAACAAACGGGAAAATAATCTGGTCTTTTTTTGTACTTGTTTTAAGACAATCACTATGGCTTTTACTGAGAGCTTTGTTCTTTGCTGCCACTAATTAATTTCTCCTATATCCTCTTTGAACAAATTTCTCCAATAAGTTGTCCATCTGAGTTTCAGCTCTTGATTCATCGCTTGCAATTCTGCGTATCCACAGGAATTGTGTAAAATGGAATGCCTTTTTTCATTGAGGTTGGGTGGTGACTGTTGGAGTGCAGGAAAGTATTCATATCAGTGGGTTTGATATATACGTCTGTGGATAGCCGATTGGCTTCTTTCGATATAAGGACATCTAAATAATGAACCTCATGCTCACTGCATTTGTAAGTAAATTTGATGTTTTGTTGACCAGCACCATCTGATTTTCAAACTCCTGTTTGGTTCCTGTCCAAAACAGCAGGATGTCATCAATAAATCTGGTAAAAAATAAAATCTTTGACTGCATCATGGGGTTACTCAAAAATAGCTTTTTTTTAACCTGAAACATGCGCACATTTGCGAACGAAGGGGCGGCATTGCTCCCCATTGCGCACCCTATCCTCTGGAGGTAGTACTCTCCATTAAAATAGAAGAAATTACGTGTTAGGGTTTTTTCCAGTAGAGTTAGTATGAAGTTGATTGGGGTCCTTTGTATGAGACATTATCAGTCAGGATGGTTTCAACTGATTTTAATCAGTGGGTATGGGGTATATTGGTGTATAGACTAATGACGTCTATACAACACAATAGACGGTACTCTTTACCTAGAACGGCGCCCGCGATCAGAATCGCGGGCGTCGGGGGTAAAAAATCGCGGGCATCGCGGGTAAATCGCGGGTACATCAAAATCGTGTACCCGCGATGACCGCGATTTTCCCATAGGGAACAATGTTAAAAAGCCTAATTGACCGCGATTTTAATGTAAAATGCCTCAATGCCCGCGATTTTCCCATAGGAATCAATGTTAAATGGGCTACAGAGCCCAAATAGACCCAATTAACCCTTAAATGTCACCCCAAATTTTTTACGCCACCCCACGATCCACGCCAACCCGAAGCGTGGCGAGCGCAGCGAGCCCGCGAGGGGCGGCGGTACGCGTCCTCCGACCTTTTCATGCCCTACTATCCACGTCGGCGTGGAGTTGAGAATAGAATAGTGTGGCGAGCGCAGCGAGCCACCGAGCCCGAAGCGTGGCGAGCGCAGCGAGCCCCGCGAGGGGACGCGGATACCTTCACAGGTAAACGCGTCCCTTCGCGGGCTTCACAGGTGTCGGCGTCGCCACGGACACCTGTGAAGTCCGCGAGGGGACGCGTATAACTGTGAAGGTATCCGCGTCCCCTCGCGGGGCTCGCTGCGCTCGCCACGCTTCGGGCTCGGTGGCTCGCTGCGCTCGCCACACTATTCTATTCTCAACTCCACGCCGACGTGGATAGTAGGGCATGAAAAGGTCGGAGGACGCGTACCGCCGCCCCTCGCGGGCTCGCTGCGCTCGCCACGCTTCGGGTTGGCGTGGATCGTGGGGTGGCGTCAAAAAATTGGGGTGACATTTAAGGGTTAATTGAGCCTATTTGGGCTCTGTAGCCCATTTAACATTGATTCCTATGGTAAAATCGCGGGCATTGAGGCATTGAATGCAAAATCGCGGTCAATCTGGCTTTTTAACATTGTTCCCTATGGGAAAATCGCGGTGATCGCGGGCATCGCGTCGCGGCCGTTTATGTACTGCCCGCGATCCCGCGATCACCCCGATGGGCGCCGTTCTAGGTAAAGAGTACCCAATAGACAGTTCTCTGGTATTTCGCCAAGATCTTGAAGCTTCATTAACAGGTCTGTCCTGTCCTTTAGATAGTTTTTTTCTGCCTGTATTACTGGCTGCAGCCAATTATCTACATATTTCGCTACAACACTGTAAAGCGAATCATGGGCCGAGATAATGGGGCGGCCAGGCGGGCACGATAGATTTATATGTATCTTTGTCAAACTGTATAACAAAGGAACTACCGGATGATCAACCACTAATGCCTCATGTGTTCTTTTGTCAATTACACCTTCAGAGAGTGCTGTTGCCAAAATGACATCAAATTCATGCTTGTAACTTGCCGTGGGATTATAATCCATCTTCTCATATACCTTTGTGTTGCTTAATTACGTGTTAGGGTTTTTTCCAGTAGGGTTAGTATGAAGTTGATCGGGGGTCCTTTGTATGAGACATTATCAGTCAGGATGGTTTCAACTGATTTTAATCAATGGGTATGGGGTATATTGGTGTATAGACTAATGACGTCTATACAACACAATAGACAGTTCTCTGGTATTTCGCCAAGATCTTGAAGCTTCATTAACAGGTCTGTCCTGTCCTTTAGATAGGTTTCTTCTGCCTGTATTACTGGCTGCAGCCAATTATCTACATATTTCGCTACAACACTGTAAAGCGAATCATGGGCCGAGATAATGGGGCGGCCAGGCGGGCACAATAGATTTATATGTATCTTTGTCAAACTGTATAACAAAGGAACTACCGGATGATCAACCACTAATGCCTCATGTGTTATTTTGTCAATTACACCTTCAGAGAGTGCTGTTGCCAAAATGACATCAATTTCATGCTTGTAACTTGCCGTGGGATTATAACCCATCTTCTCATATACCTTTGGGTCGCTTAATTGTTGATCCAGTTCGGCAATGTAGGCCGTTGTATTTTGGAGGACAATTGCCCCTCCCTTGTCCGCGGTCCTTATAGTAACTTCATGATTAAAACTCAGACTCTTCAGTGCATCCATCTCAAGTTTACTTAGATTGTTAAAGTTGTTTGCACCTTTAGTTACTTTGTTAGAATTTTCCAATACAGTGTGATCTAGTGGGCAATTATAGCATTTTAAAAATGGGTTGAAGCTCTGTGGTTCAAATGTAGATTTTTTTTCTTAAAGGGGTGTGCTGATTGCAATTCTTGTGTACCGATGGAGTTCATAAAAAAATCTTTTAATTTTAGATTGCGATGATGTCTATTTAAATCGACTTTCCAGTCAAATACACGGAAATGATTCGTGGGTACATGTGAAAGCCCTTTATTCAAAAGTTGTGTCTCAGTCTCAGAAAGCTGGTAATCAGAGAGATTCACTATCAGACTTATTTCTTTGAGGCGCGTCTTGGCCTTCCACGAGCTCTGCCCCCCCCCCGCGGCGGGTGTTCTTCCTCCTGCGCCCGTGCGGGTGATCACAACTAAATGGGGTCTCCTGATGTTTCCCTCATTCTCACTTTGAGTGGAGCTGTTCCCGCCTGTGGTCTCAGATTCAGGGTCCCTTTGGCGGTAGGGTCGACGTGTTCTCAGCTGTCGCTGGTGTTTAAAAAGATACCTTCCTGTGGCCCACGGGTAGACGGATTGATCCTGATAATCTCTATCGACAGTGTTCAATTTGGTTTTCTTATACTTGATTCTTTTCTATAATTGTCCACACTGGTCTTTAGTTTGTCCAGCCATGCTTCACTCTTGTCGTCGGACAAGGTCGGTACAGCAGTGAGTTCTAGTTCAGAGATTTTGTTTTTGGTCTCCTCCATTATTTTAGTTGCTTCCTCGATTACAAGCAACATGAGCTCTATCGAGCACTTATTGAGGACTGCCAATTGAATCCACCCCCACTTGATTCTCTCTTTTTTGCTCTATATGAAGTATTTGTCTTTTCAGTGTATGTCTGATGATATTTATCTAGTTCTAAATGTTTTAGGAGTGCTAAGTCAGTTCATTAGTTGTATCCGGATCAAGATGTTGGACTATATAAGAACTAGATTAAGCTCTTTGTTCTCATTCCACTGTACCTAATGACTTGTTACTATTTGTATCTTTAGACTTGAACTTTCTGTTAATAGCTATGCACTTTCCATTTTGTCCTTGCAGCCGGCTGCAGAACTGCACATCCGAGCGCACGGCACAGGAGATGGTTGCCGTGGAAACGAGGAAGCTACCGCTGCGTTTCAGGCACTATGGCGACAAGCGGTCTGCGGTCCACAGGCAGGAAACTCTGTGTGCGTGTGACGCAATCACGGTGAGACCTGCTGCACGCGGCTGTCGGGGGCTGAACTCACGGGTGTCTTCTTCTATTTAAAATAACTTTGGTACATTATTCTTGTTATCCCTGATAAAAAATCGAGTAAAGATTTGAAACGTTGGCAAGAGACACAGTGGTGTCTATTCTTCTTTGAAAACCCTTGGAGTGCCGCCCTGACACACACATATCTACCAGCAGAGAGAGTCTGACTGAGGGAGGGCACCTAGGTATTTTTTCTGCCGTTTACGGAGTGCCGGTCCCCTGGATCCTCTCTCTATATATATATTCTAAAATAAAAGAAGATGGGTGCTCTTATGGTGCATTGCCACTTAAAAAAGATGATTTTATTCAGTAAAAGACATATAACAAAGGGAGAAGTCACGTACCGCAGACAGAATTGCCGCAGTTTCACTGTGTGGAATGGTACACAGGGGCGTGGCCTAGCATCAGCATGACTCTGGAGCTGGAGAGAGTGTAACTGCTCAAACGTTTGCTAGGTACTGTGTACTTTTTTAAGTGGCAATGCACCATTGGAGTGCCCATCTTCTTTTATTTTAAAATAATTGACCCGTTGAAATCGGGAGAACTTTGAGTTCACAAGTGGAGCTGCCAGCTTGCTATACAAGCAGAGTGCTTTTTAAAGTCTGCATATGGGTGTAGAAATCAAGCACACCTGATCTTTGTTACAACACAGGACATTTACCAGGACATTTACCACTGGGACTGCTATTTTTTACCTCTTCTAAATAACAACATTACCTTTTGCGCACTGTCATTTTACCCGAAAGTAAGCCGGAAGTATGCGTCACTATGGTCATCAGTCCTGTAAGCACGGGCTGTAAGTGGCGTCATCAGTAGCAGACCGCACCACGGCGCACTGATACACCACCTGTAACCAGGAAGTAAAGGACGCATCTCTATGGCAACCCCTCAGATATGAATGGGTTAAAGTATAAATTAAAAATACACAACGAATAATTAGCATATGGGGCATGAGGTTGAGTGCAATGTAATATGTTTGTCCAAGTATATATATATAACAACGCCAGGTAAACTCAAGAAACATGTAACATGGCCACCTGTCCAAACATAAGGACATAGTTCATATTCAAGGAGAAACCATTTACAAAACAATCACCAGAATATAAGCAAAAAATACACAAAAACACATGCAAAAAAACGTAAATGCAAAAATACATAAAAAAACAAAAATATATATGTATATATATATATATACATATTTTTACAGAAATCATAATTGTCTCTAATTGTTTTATAACATTGCTCACAGTTCTGCAATAAGCAAATATTGAAACACATTTTTGGTTTTGTTTCTGCTTGCTACTTGATTTTTTATTAAAAATTTAATGCACAAAATAATAACAAACAATATTAATAATAATAGTTGAAAATTGACAAGATAAGATGAACCATAAAACCTGAATTCCGATGTGGTAAGATTTCTAGCAAAATCTTTTTCTATAGAGTTATCAACTACCACTTATTTAAAAAATGCTTTACTGAAAATGTATTTTGAGATACAATTGATGAACAGATGTTTAAGATCCGGGATGGAGCACACTTTGATGATTCTTGCAAAACACATCTACTGACTGGCAACATTCATGGAAGGTAGGTAACAGATGTGCTTACTCTTAACAGTATTTAAAGCCCTTAGGACACCCTTGGAACTTTTTAAATGATGTATCTCTTAATTGCATTTGTTTCACTGATGCTAAGGTAATAGGAATTCTAAAAACTGCTTTCTTCATTTATTTTATACATACATATAAACTAAGATGTCATATTGCCGGTGGTACCAAGTATTGTTGTTAGGAGCATACTGTATAATTGACTGAAACACCATACCTAATGTAGAATACATACACAATTAATGTCTTATTACCATCATCATCCCAGAGACCTTGACCTAAGGAAAAATGTCTATGGAACTTTCAGTTGTATCCTGAGACACCAGTAAATTATGTCACACTTGTGAGTTTCACTATTAAAAATATAGGTGAGTAGCCGTGGGTGATGAGTAAAACATGACCCTAAATTGCAAAAAAAAATGCATTGTTAGGGATGCAAATAGGGTATACATATCTGGTAACTATGCCTAGGTTCTAAGTATAAGAAGAAAAATATTTCAAGTGTCTGTACCATCACTGAATAGAGAAATGAATTCTTAATAGTTTATTTTCTTAAGATTAGATACAGAATGAGCAGATTATCACACAAATGCCGTTATTTTGGTTCACTTTCAGAGGCAAACTCCTTCTCCTTGGTTTTGTCTCAAGTGGACAAAACCAACTGGCCAGATGTAACATGTGCAGAGAGTTAGATTTGGGTGAGTTTTTTTTTGTTTCTGTGCAGGGAAAATACTGACTGCAATATAGATCTCACTTTGCAGTAAACCCCCACCCAAACCTATTTATCTCTGCACATGTTACATCTGCCCCCCTGCAGTGCACATGTTTTTTTCCGTTTGAGAAGGAATTTGCCTCTGCAAGTGATCCAAATAAGGGCCAAAGCGAGAAAAACATATAGGGAAAGGGAATCCAGGAACATCACCAAGTGACTTATACAAGAAAAAGAGCAATAACATGCAGTAGCAGTAGTAACAGTCATCTACATGGAATGGAATGTGTAAAATGATCATTTCCAAGTATAAGTAAATAAAAATGTTAAACGAGGGGGCTTTTAGGAGAAACAATGAAGAAATCAATTGAATAGAGACCTTTTAAACAAGTTTCAAATATAAACAAAATAGAACAAGCAAGACTTACTCTATAACACTTCTTGTAGAGATTTTGTTGGCAGTGTTTGTTCTGAATACAACAATGAATTTTACCAAAAGACTCTAAAAGTTCAACCCTGACACTAATTAAGAAGATTTTTTTTCAGGTACCCAAAAGATGTGTAGTTTTTAGTGGAACACTTTTAAAAGTCACCTTAAAAAATTAAATGGCAGAGAACAGCAGACTTGGTGACATTTCTTTAAATGCCAGAGTTATTATACTTGCTACAAACTTGCAGTACTCACACTCTGTAACTGCACTGCTCATCTGGTACAACATGAATCAAAGAATATAACATAAAAAACATATTTTTTTTCTCTCAAAATGCCACAGTGGTTGTATTGAGCATCCTCTTTACGTCATTATAAATTACCATAATCAGATACAGAACAAAATGCATGCACTTTGAATATAAATTGCATGTACTACTATTTTAGCCCTCTGCAATGAGCGTATGAAGATTTTAATGTTTTGAAAGTTCTCTCATTTGCATACAATTTTGAGACATATAAAACTATACAGTAGGTTTGTTTTTTTCTTCCTCCTTTAAGAAAAACATTTGGATATGAACATAACTCTCTTTCATTTTATTTCTTTAGCATGAATATATTATATGCTTAAACAGCAATCAAAATAGTTTCTGAGTGTTTTAGAATGTTGCTCACAGTGCTACAATATGCAAATATTAAAACATTTTAGGATGTTGCTTATGCATGCTGCAGTACTAGGTGTGGGAAATAAAAATCCTTCATGTCATGTGTACAATAATAAGATTATTAATAATATTTCTATATTTTTCATATCCTAAAATAGAAGTACAAATTATGGTACTTGTTTCCTAGCACGGTGCCCATCGCATCGTATACCATTACACTAAATAAGGTATACGATGCGACGCGATATTGTACAATAAAATATTGCATCGCATCATATGTCATACAATGGCATACCATGCGATCGTATACGATTTTTGATTGTACAAGCACCGTGATGGGTCCTTACAATGTTAAATGGCTCCCCATAGTCAACGCCACCCCCAGGATCAACGCCAACCCAAAGCGTGGCGAGCGCAGCGAGCGGTGGCGGTACGCGTCCTCTGACCTTTTCATACCCCCACTATCCACGTTGATTTTAGATAGTGTGGCAAGCCCCGCGTGGGGATGCGGAATATGAGCCCGAAGCGTGGCGAGCGAATGCGCAATACATGTAAAGTAATCCGTGTCCCCTCACGGGGCTCACCACGCTTCGGGCTGGGTGGCTCGCTGCGCTCTACACTCTAAAATCGACTCCGCGCCCACATGGATAGTGGGGGTATGAAAAGGTTGGAGGATGTGTACCGCGCACTGCGATTGTATAAGATGTAATACAATCAAAATCAGGGGCGCCGTGCTAGGAAACAAGTACCCAAACTATTTATTATGCTCTAGGAAACAGGCCTGGTGACAGTGGGAACAAAAGGGTGAAGATATAGGTGAAGCCCTGGAGAGGTGGCAGCTTCCGCAAAAGAGCTTAATGGCCACTGCCCTCCAGGCAAAGATGTCGGGAAAGCCTTTATGGGCAGCAGGAGCTGCCTGCCAGGTGAAGATGCTGGGGAAGCTGGCTTTTTAATAAAATATTAATTCCCTTTCCAGAGGCTAAAGGTACCTGTGACAGGCTTGCTGGGACCTGTTGTCAGCTTATAAAGGACAATTATTATTTTAAGGTATCAGCCCCACATCCATCACCCAGGGGTGCAGAGGATAGCCCTGGGCTTCAGCCCAGGTCCGAGGTTCAAAAAATCCTGAGCATGGGCTGACTAGCATGCGGTTAATAATGCTACAGCCATGAGATGTGCCCCCTGGCTGTTGCATTAACTCCCTGGCTAGTGAAGCCCAGTGCTGGTTCCACAAATCCGGGGGACCACTGCTCATTTTGTCCACCATATTTTTGGAACCAATGCCAGCTCAGAGAGCCTGGTTCTGGTACCATAAATATGGGGGGGGCACTTATTTTGTCCCCTTGTGTCCTCCATATTTCAGGAACCAGCACTTGCCACCTGGAGCTCACCCTGGTTCCAAAAACACAGGGGAAAGAGTGAGTGGGGTTGCCTCTTAATATAGGAACCAGCAGCGGGCTCCACTAGCCAGTGAGGTAATGCCACAGCCAGGGGACACACCTCATAGGTTCCCTGGCCCAAGCATTGAGCCACCCTAGCTAGTCATCCCATGCTAGAAATTCCTGCAGAGGTGGGGACCCCCAATAGAGGGAACCCCTCTCCAGTGCACCCCGGGCTGCGGCTTACTGCATCCTAACATAAGCCCACACAAGAGAGTGAGACAATGGCACAGTGAGCCATGATTGGCTCATCATGGCTATCTTGGATATTTAAAAAATGCTTTTTAAAATATCCAATATGAGCGCGGTGAGCCAAACATGGCTCACCATGGCATCGTCCATCCCTCTCATATTAGCTAATGTTAGAATGAGGCAGGCAGAAAGTCCGGTGGTAGGGAAGGCATGGCGAAGATCTCCAGAAGAAAGAAGACACCAGGCTGTCCCAGAGGAGTGGCAGACACTAGGGAAGTTGACCATAATGGACAGTTTATAATAGTTGGGGTTCATAGTAAGGATACACCCTTTAGAATATATAGTACTTTTGCTCTTAAAAAATATACCAAAACTTTTTCAAATCACTTCTTTCTAAAGTTAATTCATAATCTCATAAAAATGTGATAATCTGCAGAGATTTTAATTTACCTATTTTCATGCTGAATAAATCACCTAATTGAACCATGTCCTGAACTCCATTTCGGGCCATGCCCTAGTTTAGCTGTAACCAATGACTCACCGCCTACATGTTTATGGTGGTTCCCAGGTAATTTGCCATAGTTTACTGAATTTTGAGACAAATTATTTGAGGCATGGGATGATTTTATTATTATTATTACCTATTACTTGCAGACTAATCCAGCTTTTTGTTTTGGCAAACAGCAAAATCTAATTTACAAGGAACAATTACATCCTATTTATAGGAGGTCTCTTTACAACAAGAACTGTCTAATGATTACCAAGCTCATAAATCAAACTCTCCTCAGAAAAAATGTTTATTTTTAAATGCAAAAATAAATTTGGAGGAAATATTACAAAACATGTGGGGGCAATATTTATTCAGGATCAATTACCGATTTCACAAATTTGATAAAAAAAACTAGGAAATTACTAACTAACTTCCTGAATGGATCTCGCCCATCTATGATTGTACAACCTTTCCATTCATCTGACTGATCTCTTGTACAGTATGTGATAAAACACAATTGACAGAATTTTTTTTATAATTTTGTCAACCCTTACATTCAGCACACCACCTGATTTCATTTTAGGATCATCTTACCTTTCAACACTCTCATTGAATCAAAGCAAATAATTTTATTTTTTATTGTCACTACAACATAAAAAAAAATGCTATAGTGCTGTTACCCATTGCAATAAGATCTTCCAATATGATAAAAGGTATATCAGTTGTTAATGTTGATCTCTAAAACCTCCTTATTCGCAGAAATTATACTGAGGTTTCTTTCAGATCAATCTAATACAGTTTTATTTGTGATTAATATGATATACGCCTTTAGCTCTATTTTGGGTGTTAAGATTAATATAGAGAAATCTGAAATTCTTCCCTTATCTGGCTCTTCAACTCATAATAAATATTGCTTATTATAAGCCTTTAAAATTTTAATGGACAAACTAAAATATTGGAAAATGTGTGTCACCTACTAGAAGAAACAAGTTTTTAGAAAGAGTAGCACTTGTGCAGGGTATTAATTTCCCAGAGATATTTGATCTTATGCACTTTTTTTTTTACATTCATCTTTATTAGTCATTTTATAAACATTATACAATACTTATACATACCACAACATCATATAACATACCTGACAAACATACATAAATACATTTAAGCAGCAGCCAATATACTATTATGGATTTAGAACAATTATCCATCATGTTACCCCACTATTTATCCATTCCCTCCATTATATATATATATATATATATATATATATATATATATATATACTTACAATGGGGGGATGGTCTACTCATCCTATTAGTTAAGTGCAAGTTATATATTACATTGTTATTATTGTGTTTACGTGACTCCAAATATACGTATAAAATGTGTGAATATCTCTTCTTACTCATTATCATTCAGTGATTACGCTTAATTTTAGAAAGTGTAAACAATTAGAGTATTCCTACTCTGTGAGGTTCATATTAAATAACACATACCTACAACTATAAAAAAAAGGACACAAGTACATTTAAGAGTTAGAGTGGACATCTCCTCATTCTATAGTGCCTATTTATACCCTACAAGACATATACAAGCCATATACCATTTTGATCTATTATAGTGCATTATTATATTTTGAGTAGTACCATTTCCCTCATATCCCATAGAATTTGGAAATTGCTTTCCTTGATAGGAACATATTCTTCTCGTGGTCCATGGTGCTGTTTACTAGGCTGGACCAGACTTGGGTTCTCGGGCCGGTTTGGGCCATCCATGAGCGTGCAATCACCACTTTAGTGATTGCACATAAGTTGATTGCAAGCTTTCTAAGCTCTGAAGTCACCCCCATAATAAGCGCTAGGAGTTGTATACAGTGGCTTGGGATCCCCAGATTAATTAATATTTTCCCTATTCTTGCCAGAATACTTGCAGCTTTGGGCACTCCCATACGAGGTGCCAGAAGTTACACCCCCTATTTTTGCATTTTGGGCATCTATTACATGTATTTTGAGTGAATTTACACATCCTTTCGGGAGTTAAGTATGTTCTGTATATAATATTTAATTGTATCTGTTGAATTCTAGCGGAGCTAGTAGCCTGCCCAGGAGCCGACAATGCGAGCCTCCAATTTATTTCATTAAGTTCAGATATATCATTGGTCCATTTCATCCTTAAGCCACCCAGATCTTCACTTTGAGTATTTTCTAATAAGAACTTATAACAATTTGATATCCGTTTGTTACAACTCAAATTTTTAATACATTTTTTAATCGGAGTCTCCCCTATACTGATAGGTTTATCCCTGTTATTTTGAGCTATTGCACTCCTCAATTGCAGATATCTATAGAAAATCTTTTTAGGGAGGTCGAATTCGCTCTGCAGTTGGGAGAAAGATTTAAGAGTATCGTTTACAAATATCTGTTCTATAGTCTGAATCCTATATTGTCCCCATATCTTTCCCCCCTGTTGTAGGTTCAATTTCTTGAGCTGGGGAAGATAAAAAATATACATGTCCGGATCGATTTCATCATAATTCATTCTCCTGCAAACCCATTTCCATATATTCCTGGCTTGTTTAAGTAAAGGAGGGAATCTACGATTTCCCTCCTTCAAAATTGCCTGCAATGGAGACTGGACCATGGCCACCTTATATATGAATTTAGATAGATCATCTGTGCACTCGTCCTCCTTAACCCAACTCACCAAATGTGTAATTTGGGCCGCATAATAGTATAGCTTAAAATTCGGCATTGCGACACCACCTCTATCCCGCGCCCTGCTTAGTGAGGACATTTTTATTCTAGGAATTTTATTCCTCCAAATGAAGGACGAGATCACACAGTTGATCCTCCCAAAGACATTGTCCCGAATGGGAACAGGTGATTGCAAGAATATATAAAGGAGCTTTGGCAGGATCGACATTTTTATCAGGTTTACCCGTCCGATTACTGTCAGTAGAAGTCTCTGCCAACTTTTACACTTCCTTTTTATTTAATCTATAATAGGATCAAGATTATCCTTAATAAAATCGGTAGACTTTTTAGATATAACAATCCCAAGATACTTAAACCTATCAACCCTATGAAGGCCCGATATGCTTACTCCTGGCCTAATCCCCAGTTCATTGGTTAAGAGAAGGTGTGATTTATAAGGCCACCTTAACGCCAGTACTTTATCACCATATAGATGCGTCTCTTGGAGACAGATTATATCGGCCGCAAAGGCCTTACATTGTTTAAGTACCAAGGAACACTTCACCTTCTCATTTAGCCCATGCACATTTCAGGTCAAGAATCCCACCATTTCCTCTCAGGTATAATTCCTAACAAGCATTTTTGAATCCAGCTGAGGTAATATGATTGTTCTATATTTAGCTTCACAATTTCACAAGGCTGCATGCACATTACACAAACACATGGACACACAACATATAACATATACCTGCTACCCACCCCCCTCCCTGTATAGCCTACCCAGCTAGGCATACCTACTTCAACCCTTCCCTATCAGATATCCCTTTCAAACCTCCAACTTTCACTAAGGGCTATTTACTGTTGGTCACGTTACCTTAGGCAGGCCCAGCCCCCCGGGGGCTCCATGCCTATCTGTATTATTTATTTGGATTGTACCCCCCCCATGCCCGTGTACACGATGAACAGCATTTAACTCTTTTACATTTCCTAAGGATCATTACATAATCAAAATATCCATAAGCAGAAGGACCGAGACAAGAAAACGTCCAGGTATATATCAGTTCTCTACTTGTCACCAATTTCTGGCTCTAATCGTATCTCACACCTATACATTAGCTAATTGTCTATTGGTTGGATGGTTTTTAACCAACCAAGCAGCAGCTTCCCCAGGTGCGAGGAAAAACTTGGTCTCATCCTGAGTCACGATCCTTAGTTTTGTAGGATAGAGCATAGAATATTTTATATTCAGTTCTCTGAATCTCGCCTTTATATCTCTATATCTAGCTCTCTCCTTTTGCACCTCATACGGGAGGTCAGGAAATAAAGAGATTTTTTTTTCCATTATGGGAAAGATCGCCCAGTGTTCTTGCTAATCTCAAAATATTGTCCCGGTCTCTGAAGTGCAATATCTTTGCGATTAAAGTACGTGGGGGACCACCAGGTAACGGAGCCCTGATTGGGACCCTGTGTGCCCTTTCAATTGTAAAGAAGGGGGAAAGAGCCTCTGACCCCAGGTTTTGTTTTAGCCAATCTTCGATAAATTTTTCGGGCGAGCTGGCCTCCACTCTTTCCTCGAATCCTACAAAACGAATGTTGTTACGGTGCAGCCGCCCCTCCATATCCGACATCTCATTTTGGATCTCTGATAGTTTACCCGCCATGGTTTTAACCTGGCTCTTAATCGGGCCAAAAGTGTCCTCAATCTCGGATACACGGGTCTCCACCTTGGATACTCTTTTTGCGCGTCATCTCGCAGGAGCATAATATCCGACTGCACTTTATTGAGTTGTTCTGATAGGCGAGTCTCACAAGTATTAATCGCTTCCAAAACTTGTTGTAAAGTAACCTCTTTTGGCTGTTCGGTAGTACTCCCCCCTTTGTAGGAGTACATTGAGGGGTATTTTCTCGAGAGTCATTTGGATTTTTTGCTTGTGTGCGTGCATACTTCTCCAGCCTTGCGGCTGCTGTGCTCTGACCTGTTTTCCCCATACTAGTGAGATGAGTGTTCTTAAATAACTGTACTTGGCTTTCTGTGAGGCGACTGCTTTAAAGGATTTTAAACTTTATGTATCCCTCTACCAGCCCCAAGGAAGAGCCATACACTGTCCCACAAATAGAGATACTTTTAAGAGAGCTTGCACAGACACTGTGTTTCTGAAGATTATTTCAGGTAGTGCTCTTACTTTCTGTCCAACACTGTCAATTATACTGTGCTTCACCACACACACTTATTGATTGTTTATGAATAGCTTAATGCCGCTTATCAAAGTATTGTTACCACAGGCGATGTTACTGATATTGATCAACAGCGAATTCAGGTGATAGAATATTCCCCGGCTGCATATCACTTATTCCAATTCAGCTACTACTTATAGCTCTCCCACAGTCTTGGCAGTGAGAGCAGTTCCACACGGATTTTTATTTTCCACTCAATAAGCAGTCCATTTATTATTCAATGTGTGTGGACTTGCCAGCAGTATATACATTACATCAAGCACATACCTGCCTTTATCTTCCCCCAGACGGCATTTCCATATCTTTCTTATGTTTCTCCAGGCACTCAGCAACCAGTGTCCAAAATAGTTGGAATTATAATAGGGACCAGGTCCTGTTCAAGCGTTGGCAGCCTCTTTTTTCTTTTCCCCACAGAAAGGATCTCAGCCAGGTGGAGAGCACAAACTTGGTCAGCAGGAAGCCACTCTACCAGGTCTGTAGTGCAGGGAGTCTGTCAGTGTGCCCGTGATGGATCTTTCAGCGTTCTCCAAAGAGTACTCAGGACGCCGCTCAGACCGCGCCGACCGCGCGTCCCGGCACCCAAGATGCTCCGGCACCCAGCACGCAGGCGCGGCCGCCCGTCTCACAGAGCACCCGGTCCGAGCCACACCACCACAGCTCCAGGGAAATGCCAGCCGATTGGGGGGACCGACAGCCGCAGGATCGCAGGTCAGAGCACTGCTCGCATGGACACGGTGCACCGGCGGGGAGGCTGCGTGGGGTAGCTAGCGGTCAAGCATGGAGCCGCCGAAGAGCTTAGACCTCCTCCTCTACGCACACGCCGTCGCGACCCTGTCTTCGGTCATCTTATGCACTTTTTACCAAATCATTTGATCAATTCAGACATTCACCACTTTAATCAGCTCCCCTTAAGCTTCATTCTAAGGTAACCCTTCATTGCTAATAACAGATTTTCCTGTTTTCTGGGTAATAATGGCATTTTGGTCACTTCAAAAGTATTTGACTCAGGAGGACATATTCAATCTTTTTTTGATCTACAACAGATTTCCTTAATTCCCAAACATTAAATTTTCATGTACCTTCAAGTAAGACATTGGGGGTTATTCTGGTTCACTCCTGGCAAATTCCTTCTCAGATGGACAAAACCATGTGCACTGCAGGGGAGCAGATGTAAAATGTGCAGATAGAGTTAGATTTGAGTGGGGTTTAACTTAAAAGTGAGATCTATATTGCATTGTAAAGATACACAGTCAGTATTTTCCCTGCACAGAAACAAAATAACTCACCCAAATATAATTATCTCTGCACATTTTACATCCCCCCCCCCCTGCAGTACACATGGTTTTGTTCATCTAAGAAGGAATTTGCCAGTAGGAGTTAACCAGAAAACCCCCATTATGTTGCATCCTTTCCCTCTAAATCATGTTTACCATTTAACCAGGACTTCATTTGTTCATTACTTAGGTCATTTCAAACTAGAACTTATCGACTCATATTCTTTTACGCACACACAATTGTTAAAACCAGTTCTATTTCCTGGAAATCTATCTTTCATTCATGGCAAGTAGATATCTTATTTCCCCATTATAACACAACTCTGAAAAAATATCAATCTGCTTATGTTTAAGTGGTACTGGGATAAGCCATGGGCTTAACCCCCCAATGGAGGATACCTTTATTGGGAGGTCTACACTCCCTCATGGAACTCTCCAGGGCTGACCAGCCAAGGTTGTCATGCTTTGGCCAGGGGAACTTCTGTAAAAAGTTTCCCCAGGCTTTGGCATGACAACAGTGGCTGTTGGAGCCCGGTGCTGGTTATCACAATAGGGGAACCCCCTATTCTTTTTGTCCCCATATTTTGTAACCAGGACTAGTCTAAAAAACTTAACTGAAATACTTATCTTTCACAATTTATACCACAATGGGGAAACCCATCCTTTCCCCCTTCTTTATCAAACAAGCTGTTTGATGCCTTGAGAGACAGAGGCTTGGACTTTTCTAATAAATTTTTCGACCTCAGAGGACAGATTTTAACTTTCTCTGACCTTTCACAACGATATGACCTACCACATACACAATTATTTATGTATTTCCAGGTGAGACATTTCCTGACCACCATTAAGGCCCTTACACATATTGTTGTAGCGCAAATCACGAATATAGACATGCTTTTAAATTATATAGCACTTAAAACATATAAGCTACAATTTCTATACCGTGAACTTGTTAAGGCAAGCTATAAACATAAACAATGGCAGCTACTGTTAGAGAAATGGAGTGAGGATATCTCTGCAGTCACCACAGTTGAATATATAACATCCTCATTCCACCTCTCTTCGAAATCCTTCAATTCTGTATACTTGCAAGAGGCCCATGTAAGGACCGTCCATAGGACGTATATTACTCCCCATAAACATAAATTTATGGTGCCCAACGAAGACCGCTCATGTATGAAATGTGGGGTAAGGGTAGCAAACTTCTCACATTGTATGTGGGACTGCTACAAACTGAGAAAGTTTTGGTTCAAGGTCATTGCATTTATTAACAGGATGTTTCATACTTCATATTCTATGGACATAACAACATGTATGGGACTGAATTTTCGTTACTGGTCTCTACTACAAAATAAAAAAAGGTGACACTACCCTTCTCCTCACAATATTGACACTTGCGAGGAAATGTGTCCTAATACATTGGACCAAGAAAACTGCTCCACAATAAGCCATGCTCAATCAAAAATTACTGCAAAAACTTTACTTCAAATGAAAAAAAGCCAGACTGGATTTACAAAATGGAGCAAAGAAATGTCATTACAAATGGACACCATGGGGGAAATTTACTAAAGGAAATTTGTAAAAAATAGGTGTATTTGTATCCATAAATACACTTATTTTTGACATTTACTATCCCGAAAATATGGCAATTCGTATTCGTATTGATAGTACATCAATACGAATACGAAGTGCCGTATTTTCGGGATAGTAAATGTCAAAAATGAGTGTATTTCTGGATACAAATAGACCTATTTTTTTTACAAATTTCCTTTAGTAAATTTCCCCCCATATATCAACATGCTGGACAATGATAAAAAAACGCATATAACATCTACCCTTGAACATACAATGTTATAACGGTATTATATCAGTATTAAAACGCAGCGATTAACAGTTCTAGATAATAATGGATTAAATCCCTTTGTAGTGTTTCCACTTTACCATCCCCCTCCCCCCCTCCTATCGTTCCTTTTGTCATGTCTTGTTTCTTTTGACTTTGTCTGGATAGTATATAGTCTTAGCTCCGAATCCCCTCTTATTTTTCTTTTTTACAAGCAATTATGCTTTTACAATGACTTATGAATGTTGTTTGTATAATATTTGAAACACTGCTTGTTCACTTATGTATCCCAGACAAATTTGTCTATACTTGCGTCTATACTTGTACGTACTTTGCAAAAATCTTTAATAAAAAGATTAGAAAAAAACATCAAAACAGGACTAGTCCAAGAGCCCGGTGCTGGTTGCTGAAAAACAGAGGACCCCATTTTTTTGTTTCCCTGTATTTCCGACACCAGCCTGGGGCTGGATATACTTGTGGGGGGGCAATGCAGGTTTTTAAATTAATTATTTTATTTGATCTTAATTTTACACAGAGAAGAATTGCATGGATCTGTCTGATCCTTGTGATGCTTCCGCTTCATTCTTGGCAGCCAAATCTGAATAACCGCTATCCATAATTATGAATCATGAGACTTCAGTTTTGTAAATTTGTCATGTTCTCAGGCTATATTTTTAGCCCGATCATGGCCGATGGTGGCCGATCCCATTCATATAGGGGATCAGCTGAGATTGGACACCTCAGTAAATTTTCCCCCAAGTCTTTAAATATGGTTATTGGTGTCATTCAGTCTGCTGGGGAAAACAATGGCCCTTATTCTGGTTGGTGCGGTAATATCCGCGTGCGTTCGTGCCGCCGATGTTTTGTGTCTGCGCATGTGCAGAGGCGTCTCTGCGCATGTGCGAGCGGGGCGTACGGCCAAATCCCGCATGAAATGTGAACACTCCGAACAGGGGGTGGAGAGGGGCGTGAAGGGCTATTTGGGCTCATTACCATATGCATACGCCCCGCGTTTCATGGGCGTTCCCATGCAAACGCTGGGCGTACGTATGGTAATGCGGCCGTGACGCACGTGTAGGGGGCGGACATATGACATCGCCGGATGTCAGCTGCCCGCCCAGATCCCTGCTTTTGCACGGAAAAATGTCCGTGTGGTCTGAGGTTGCGGGAGCTGGTGGACCACTCGGTCCTGCATTCGATGGTCTGCGATCATCGAATGATGGGGGAGGTTCCCTGAGATGGAGGAGGCGTATTCCATGAAAAATACACGTACGGTCCGTTCGGACAGCTTCTTACCGCGTACGGACGGAGTTGGCGATCCATATGGAAGGTGGGGTTTCGCACGCACGGTCCAGGCCGCATATTCGGATCCGGCCGCACCGATCAGAATAAGGGCCAGAGTGTGTTTTTTTCTTACTCATGATTAATCATTAAACTGATTGAGCATCTGCCAATATACAGTATATGTCAGTAATGGGATGTGGTCAATAAGTCAACAGTCAAAAGTTTGACACATGAAAAGGTCTATATGCATTATGTCGACGTGGTCAAATGGTCGACACAAGCAATAGATCAACATGAAAAAGTTCAACCTGAATTTTTCATGTTTTTTTTTTTACAAAGAAAGGTGTTTTTTTCACTGCCTATCAGATGCTCTACAATCTTGGCACATAATTAGCTGATAGTGCTTGATAATATAGTCTGTTCCTAGGTAGCTATAACTGGATGAGATAAGAAGCTATAGAAAAGTAACTCTCATCTCAAATATATTTTCCACCAGTTTGCAGTTAGTCTCTATAAAACTATACAGTTTGGCAGCAGTGTGTGATGAATGGGTACAGAGCTACAATACCTCTCCAAACACTGATAACGTCCTCAGAGCCTGTAAGGAAGGCTTTCCCTTCTTACAATAAGAGCTTTCCTCTGTGAGTATGTCCTCCATATTGCCACAAGCCATTTTACATAAGGTGCAGTTACACCTCACAACCTCAGCAGCAGGAAAACACTGGGCAATACCTCATACAGCACAGCCCATTACTTCAAAAAGTAGCCTCCCATCTGTCCGCTATGACAGGAGACCCAGTCAGCACAGCCCACACTCCTGCAGTGCCCTCAGGACTCCACTAAAACAGTGTGTATGTGTGGCTCTAATCACCTCTGCTCTAGTACTGCTCTCAAAATGGCTGCTCAACTATTACTCTCTTAATCCTCTAAATCAGGCATTCCCAACCATGGTCCTCAAGGCACACCAACAGTGCAGGTTTTGTAGATATCCAGGCTTGAGCACAGGTGACTTAATTAGTATCTGAGGAATTCTGATTAAACTATCTGTGCTGAAGCCTGGATATCACTAAAACCTGCACTGTTGGTGTGCCTTGAGGACCGTGGTTGGGAATGCCTGCTTTAAATGCTGCAGCTCACACTGATGCTTAACTGACAGTAAAGCATCAGTGTGAGCTGCAGCATTTAGAGGATTAAGAGAGTGTATTTTTGTGGAAAACTGGTAAAATATAGATAAAGAAATTAAGATAAATATTCACAGCCAGGCTTTGGGGCAGATTCTGGTTGACTAGGTAAGCTGCGAACATCACAGCTTAGAGAGTGCCAGAGAGCCTGACCCACAGAAAATCACCCCCGCGACTGTTTCCCCGCACAACCATGCGAAGGAATGTGTGCTGAAGGTGGCGGTACGCGTCCTCTGACCTTTTCATACCCCCACTATCCACGTTGATTTTAGATAGTGTGGCAAGCCCCGCGTGGGGATGCGGAATATGAGCCCGAAGCGTGGCGAGCGAATGCGCAATACATGTAAAGTAATCCGTGTCCCCTCACGGGGCTCACCACGCTTCGGGCTGGGTGGCTCGCTGCGCTCTACACTCTAAAATCGACTCCGCGCCCACATGGATAGTGGGGGTATGAAAAGGTTGGAGGATGTGTACCGCGCACTGCGATTGTATAAGATGTAATACAATCAAAATCAGGGGCGCCGTGCTAGGAAACAAGTACCCAAACTATTTATTATGCTCTAGGAAACAGGCCTGGTGACAGTGGGAACAAAAGGGTGAAGATATAGGTGAAGCCCTGGAGAGGTGGCAGCTTCCGCAAAAGAGCTTAATGGCCACTGCCCTCCAGGCAAAGATGTCGGGAAAGCCTTTATGGGCAGCAGGAGCTGCCTGCCAGGTGAAGATGCTGGGGAAGCTGGCTTTTTAATAAAATATTAATTCCCTTTCCAGAGGCTAAAGGTACCTGTGACAGGCTTGCTGGGACCTGTTGTCAGCTTATAAAGGACAATTATTATTTTAAGGTATCAGCCCCACATCCATCACCCAGGGGTGCAGAGGATAGCCCTGGGCTTCAGCCCAGGTCCGAGGTTCAAAAAATCCTGAGCATGGGCTGACTAGCATGCGGTTAATAATGCTACAGCCATGAGATGTGCCCCCTGGCTGTTGCATTAACTCCCTGGCTAGTGAAGCCCAGTGCTGGTTCCACAAATCCGGGGGACCACTGCTCATTTTGTCCACCATATTTTTGGAACCAATGCCAGCTCAGAGAGCCTGGTTCTGGTACCATAAATATGGGGGGGGCACTTATTTTGTCCCCTTGTGTCCTCCATATTTCAGGAACCAGCACTTGCCACCTGGAGCTCACCCTGGTTCCAAAAACACAGGGGAAAGAGTGAGTGGGGTTGCCTCTTAATATAGGAACCAGCAGCGGGCTCCACTAGCCAGTGAGGTAATGCCACAGCCAGGGGACACACCTCATAGGTTCCCTGGCCCAAGCATTGAGCCACCCTAGCTAGTCATCCCATGCTAGAAATTCCTGCAGAGGTGGGGACCCCCAATAGAGGGAACCCCTCTCCAGTGCACCCCGGGCTGCGGCTTACTGCATCCTAACATAAGCCCACACAAGAGAGTGAGACAATGGCACAGTGAGCCATGATTGGCTCATCATGGCTATCTTGGATATTTAAAAAATGCTTTTTAAAATATCCAATATGAGCGCGGTGAGCCAAACATGGCTCACCATGGCATCGTCCATCCCTCTCATATTAGCTAATGTTAGAATGAGGCAGGCAGAAAGTCCGGTGGTAGGGAAGGCATGGCGAAGATCTCCAGAAGAAAGAAGACACCAGGCTGTCCCAGAGGAGTGGCAGACACTAGGGAAGTTGACCATAATGGACAGTTTATAATAGTTGGGGTTCATAGTAAGGATACACCCTTTAGAATATATAGTACTTTTGCTCTTAAAAAATATACCAAAACTTTTTCAAATCACTTCTTTCTAAAGTTAATTCATAATCTCATAAAAATGTGATAATCTGCAGAGATTTTAATTTACCTATTTTCATGCTGAATAAATCACCTAATTGAACCATGTCCTGAACTCCATTTCGGGCCATGCCCTAGTTTAGCTGTAACCAATGACTCACCGCCTACATGTTTATGGTGGTTCCCAGGTAATTTGCCATAGTTTACTGAATTTTGAGACAAATTATTTGAGGCATGGGATGATTTTATTATTATTATTACCTATTACTTGCAGACTAATCCAGCTTTTTGTTTTGGCAAACAGCAAAATCTAATTTACAAGGAACAATTACATCCTATTTATAGGAGGTCTCTTTACAACAAGAACTGTCTAATGATTACCAAGCTCATAAATCAAACTCTCCTCAGAAAAAATGTTTATTTTTAAATGCAAAAATAAATTTGGAGGAAATATTACAAAACATGTGGGGGCAATATTTATTCAGGATCAATTACCGATTTCACAAATTTGATAAAAAAAACTAGGAAATTACTAACTAACTTCCTGAATGGATCTCGCCCATCTATGATTGTACAACCTTTCCATTCATCTGACTGATCTCTTGTACAGTATGTGATAAAACACAATTGACAGAATTTTTTTTATAATTTTGTCAACCCTTACATTCAGCACACCACCTGATTTCATTTTAGGATCATCTTACCTTTCAACACTCTCATTGAATCAAAGCAAATAATTTTATTTTTTATTGTCACTACAACATAAAAAAAAATGCTATAGTGCTGTTACCCATTGCAATAAGATCTTCCAATATGATAAAAGGTATATCAGTTGTTAATGTTGATCTCTAAAACCTCCTTATTCGCAGAAATTATACTGAGGTTTCTTTCAGATCAATCTAATACAGTTTTATTTGTGATTAATATGATATACGCCTTTAGCTCTATTTTGGGTGTTAAGATTAATATAGAGAAATCTGAAATTCTTCCCTTATCTGGCTCTTCAACTCATAATAAATATTGCTTATTATAAGCCTTTAAAATTTTAATGGACAAACTAAAATATTGGAAAATGTGTGTCACCTACTAGAAGAAACAAGTTTTTAGAAAGAGTAGCACTTGTGCAGGGTATTAATTTCCCAGAGATATTTGATCTTATGCACTTTTTTTTTTACATTCATCTTTATTAGTCATTTTATAAACATTATACAATACTTATACATACCACAACATCATATAACATACCTGACAAACATACATAAATACATTTAAGCAGCAGCCAATATACTATTATGGATTTAGAACAATTATCCATCATGTTACCCCACTATTTATCCATTCCCTCCATTATATATATATATATATATATATATATATATATATATATATATATATACTTACAATGGGGGGATGGTCTACTCATCCTATTAGTTAAGTGCAAGTTATATATTACATTGTTATTATTGTGTTTACGTGACTCCAAATATACGTATAAAATGTGTGAATATCTCTTCTTACTCATTATCATTCAGTGATTACGCTTAATTTTAGAAAGTGTAAACAATTAGAGTATTCCTACTCTGTGAGGTTCATATTAAATAACACATACCTACAACTATAAAAAAAAGGACACAAGTACATTTAAGAGTTAGAGTGGACATCTCCTCATTCTATAGTGCCTATTTATACCCTACAAGACATATACAAGCCATATACCATTTTGATCTATTATAGTGCATTATTATATTTTGAGTAGTACCATTTCCCTCATATCCCATAGAATTTGGAAATTGCTTTCCTTGATAGGAACATATTCTTCTCGTGGTCCATGGTGCTGTTTACTAGGCTGGACCAGACTTGGGTTCTCGGGCCGGTTTGGGCCATCCATGAGCGTGCAATCACCACTTTAGTGATTGCACATAAGTTGATTGCAAGCTTTCTAAGCTCTGAAGTCACCCCCATAATAAGCGCTAGGAGTTGTATACAGTGGCTTGGGATCCCCAGATTAATTAATATTTTCCCTATTCTTGCCAGAATACTTGCAGCTTTGGGCACTCCCATACGAGGTGCCAGAAGTTACACCCCCTATTTTTGCATTTTGGGCATCTATTACATGTATTTTGAGTGAATTTACACATCCTTTCGGGAGTTAAGTATGTTCTGTATATAATATTTAATTGTATCTGTTGAATTCTAGCGGAGCTAGTAGCCTGCCCAGGAGCCGACAATGCGAGCCTCCAATTTATTTCATTAAGTTCAGATATATCATTGGTCCATTTCATCCTTAAGCCACCCAGATCTTCACTTTGAGTATTTTCTAATAAGAACTTATAACAATTTGATATCCGTTTGTTACAACTCAAATTTTTAATACATTTTTTAATCGGAGTCTCCCCTATACTGATAGGTTTATCCCTGTTATTTTGAGCTATTGCACTCCTCAATTGCAGATATCTATAGAAAATCTTTTTAGGGAGGTCGAATTCGCTCTGCAGTTGGGAGAAAGATTTAAGAGTATCGTTTACAAATATCTGTTCTATAGTCTGAATCCTATATTGTCCCCATATCTTTCCCCCCTGTTGTAGGTTCAATTTCTTGAGCTGGGGAAGATAAAAAATATACATGTCCGGATCGATTTCATCATAATTCATTCTCCTGCAAACCCATTTCCATATATTCCTGGCTTGTTTAAGTAAAGGAGGGAATCTACGATTTCCCTCCTTCAAAATTGCCTGCAATGGAGACTGGACCATGGCCACCTTATATATGAATTTAGATAGATCATCTGTGCACTCGTCCTCCTTAACCCAACTCACCAAATGTGTAATTTGGGCCGCATAATAGTATAGCTTAAAATTCGGCATTGCGACACCACCTCTATCCCGCGCCCTGCTTAGTGAGGACATTTTTATTCTAGGAATTTTATTCCTCCAAATGAAGGACGAGATCACACAGTTGATCCTCCCAAAGACATTGTCCCGAATGGGAACAGGTGATTGCAAGAATATATAAAGGAGCTTTGGCAGGATCGACATTTTTATCAGGTTTACCCGTCCGATTACTGTCAGTAGAAGTCTCTGCCAACTTTTACACTTCCTTTTTATTTAATCTATAATAGGATCAAGATTATCCTTAATAAAATCGGTAGACTTTTTAGATATAACAATCCCAAGATACTTAAACCTATCAACCCTATGAAGGCCCGATATGCTTACTCCTGGCCTAATCCCCAGTTCATTGGTTAAGAGAAGGTGTGATTTATAAGGCCACCTTAACGCCAGTACTTTATCACCATATAGATGCGTCTCTTGGAGACAGATTATATCGGCCGCAAAGGCCTTACATTGTTTAAGTACCAAGGAACACTTCACCTTCTCATTTAGCCCATGCACATTTCAGGTCAAGAATCCCACCATTTCCTCTCAGGTATAATTCCTAACAAGCATTTTTGAATCCAGCTGAGGTAATATGATTGTTCTATATTTAGCTTCACAATTTCACAAGGCTGCATGCACATTACACAAACACATGGACACACAACATATAACATATACCTGCTACCCACCCCCCTCCCTGTATAGCCTACCCAGCTAGGCATACCTACTTCAACCCTTCCCTATCAGATATCCCTTTCAAACCTCCAACTTTCACTAAGGGCTATTTACTGTTGGTCACGTTACCTTAGGCAGGCCCAGCCCCCCGGGGGCTCCATGCCTATCTGTATTATTTATTTGGATTGTACCCCCCCCATGCCCGTGTACACGATGAACAGCATTTAACTCTTTTACATTTCCTAAGGATCATTACATAATCAAAATATCCATAAGCAGAAGGACCGAGACAAGAAAACGTCCAGGTATATATCAGTTCTCTACTTGTCACCAATTTCTGGCTCTAATCGTATCTCACACCTATACATTAGCTAATTGTCTATTGGTTGGATGGTTTTTAACCAACCAAGCAGCAGCTTCCCCAGGTGCGAGGAAAAACTTGGTCTCATCCTGAGTCACGATCCTTAGTTTTGTAGGATAGAGCATAGAATATTTTATATTCAGTTCTCTGAATCTCGCCTTTATATCTCTATATCTAGCTCTCTCCTTTTGCACCTCATACGGGAGGTCAGGAAATAAAGAGATTTTTTTTTCCATTATGGGAAAGATCGCCCAGTGTTCTTGCTAATCTCAAAATATTGTCCCGGTCTCTGAAGTGCAATATCTTTGCGATTAAAGTACGTGGGGGACCACCAGGTAACGGAGCCCTGATTGGGACCCTGTGTGCCCTTTCAATTGTAAAGAAGGGGGAAAGAGCCTCTGACCCCAGGTTTTGTTTTAGCCAATCTTCGATAAATTTTTCGGGCGAGCTGGCCTCCACTCTTTCCTCGAATCCTACAAAACGAATGTTGTTACGGTGCAGCCGCCCCTCCATATCCGACATCTCATTTTGGATCTCTGATAGTTTACCCGCCATGGTTTTAACCTGGCTCTTAATCGGGCCAAAAGTGTCCTCAATCTCGGATACACGGGTCTCCACCTTGGATACTCTTTTTGCGCGTCATCTCGCAGGAGCATAATATCCGACTGCACTTTATTGAGTTGTTCTGATAGGCGAGTCTCACAAGTATTAATCGCTTCCAAAACTTGTTGTAAAGTAACCTCTTTTGGCTGTTCGGTAGTACTCCCCCCTTTGTAGGAGTACATTGAGGGGTATTTTCTCGAGAGTCATTTGGATTTTTTGCTTGTGTGCGTGCATACTTCTCCAGCCTTGCGGCTGCTGTGCTCTGACCTGTTTTCCCCATACTAGTGAGATGAGTGTTCTTAAATAACTGTACTTGGCTTTCTGTGAGGCGACTGCTTTAAAGGATTTTAAACTTTATGTATCCCTCTACCAGCCCCAAGGAAGAGCCATACACTGTCCCACAAATAGAGATACTTTTAAGAGAGCTTGCACAGACACTGTGTTTCTGAAGATTATTTCAGGTAGTGCTCTTACTTTCTGTCCAACACTGTCAATTATACTGTGCTTCACCACACACACTTATTGATTGTTTATGAATAGCTTAATGCCGCTTATCAAAGTATTGTTACCACAGGCGATGTTACTGATATTGATCAACAGCGAATTCAGGTGATAGAATATTCCCCGGCTGCATATCACTTATTCCAATTCAGCTACTACTTATAGCTCTCCCACAGTCTTGGCAGTGAGAGCAGTTCCACACGGATTTTTATTTTCCACTCAATAAGCAGTCCATTTATTATTCAATGTGTGTGGACTTGCCAGCAGTATATACATTACATCAAGCACATACCTGCCTTTATCTTCCCCCAGACGGCATTTCCATATCTTTCTTATGTTTCTCCAGGCACTCAGCAACCAGTGTCCAAAATAGTTGGAATTATAATAGGGACCAGGTCCTGTTCAAGCGTTGGCAGCCTCTTTTTTCTTTTCCCCACAGAAAGGATCTCAGCCAGGTGGAGAGCACAAACTTGGTCAGCAGGAAGCCACTCTACCAGGTCTGTAGTGCAGGGAGTCTGTCAGTGTGCCCGTGATGGATCTTTCAGCGTTCTCCAAAGAGTACTCAGGACGCCGCTCAGACCGCGCCGACCGCGCGTCCCGGCACCCAAGATGCTCCGGCACCCAGCACGCAGGCGCGGCCGCCCGTCTCACAGAGCACCCGGTCCGAGCCACACCACCACAGCTCCAGGGAAATGCCAGCCGATTGGGGGGACCGACAGCCGCAGGATCGCAGGTCAGAGCACTGCTCGCATGGACACGGTGCACCGGCGGGGAGGCTGCGTGGGGTAGCTAGCGGTCAAGCATGGAGCCGCCGAAGAGCTTAGACCTCCTCCTCTACGCACACGCCGTCGCGACCCTGTCTTCGGTCATCTTATGCACTTTTTACCAAATCATTTGATCAATTCAGACATTCACCACTTTAATCAGCTCCCCTTAAGCTTCATTCTAAGGTAACCCTTCATTGCTAATAACAGATTTTCCTGTTTTCTGGGTAATAATGGCATTTTGGTCACTTCAAAAGTATTTGACTCAGGAGGACATATTCAATCTTTTTTTGATCTACAACAGATTTCCTTAATTCCCAAACATTAAATTTTCATGTACCTTCAAGTAAGACATTGGGGGTTATTCTGGTTCACTCCTGGCAAATTCCTTCTCAGATGGACAAAACCATGTGCACTGCAGGGGAGCAGATGTAAAATGTGCAGATAGAGTTAGATTTGAGTGGGGTTTAACTTAAAAGTGAGATCTATATTGCATTGTAAAGATACACAGTCAGTATTTTCCCTGCACAGAAACAAAATAACTCACCCAAATATAATTATCTCTGCACATTTTACATCCCCCCCCCCCTGCAGTACACATGGTTTTGTTCATCTAAGAAGGAATTTGCCAGTAGGAGTTAACCAGAAAACCCCCATTATGTTGCATCCTTTCCCTCTAAATCATGTTTACCATTTAACCAGGACTTCATTTGTTCATTACTTAGGTCATTTCAAACTAGAACTTATCGACTCATATTCTTTTACGCACACACAATTGTTAAAACCAGTTCTATTTCCTGGAAATCTATCTTTCATTCATGGCAAGTAGATATCTTATTTCCCCATTATAACACAACTCTGAAAAAATATCAATCTGCTTATGTTTAAGTGGTACTGGGATAAGCCATGGGCTTAACCCCCCAATGGAGGATACCTTTATTGGGAGGTCTACACTCCCTCATGGAACTCTCCAGGGCTGACCAGCCAAGGTTGTCATGCTTTGGCCAGGGGAACTTCTGTAAAAAGTTTCCCCAGGCTTTGGCATGACAACAGTGGCTGTTGGAGCCCGGTGCTGGTTATCACAATAGGGGAACCCCCTATTCTTTTTGTCCCCATATTTTGTAACCAGGACTAGTCTAAAAAACTTAACTGAAATACTTATCTTTCACAATTTATACCACAATGGGGAAACCCATCCTTTCCCCCTTCTTTATCAAACAAGCTGTTTGATGCCTTGAGAGACAGAGGCTTGGACTTTTCTAATAAATTTTTCGACCTCAGAGGACAGATTTTAACTTTCTCTGACCTTTCACAACGATATGACCTACCACATACACAATTATTTATGTATTTCCAGGTGAGACATTTCCTGACCACCATTAAGGCCCTTACACATATTGTTGTAGCGCAAATCACGAATATAGACATGCTTTTAAATTATATAGCACTTAAAACATATAAGCTACAATTTCTATACCGTGAACTTGTTAAGGCAAGCTATAAACATAAACAATGGCAGCTACTGTTAGAGAAATGGAGTGAGGATATCTCTGCAGTCACCACAGTTGAATATATAACATCCTCATTCCACCTCTCTTCGAAATCCTTCAATTCTGTATACTTGCAAGAGGCCCATGTAAGGACCGTCCATAGGACGTATATTACTCCCCATAAACATAAATTTATGGTGCCCAACGAAGACCGCTCATGTATGAAATGTGGGGTAAGGGTAGCAAACTTCTCACATTGTATGTGGGACTGCTACAAACTGAGAAAGTTTTGGTTCAAGGTCATTGCATTTATTAACAGGATGTTTCATACTTCATATTCTATGGACATAACAACATGTATGGGACTGAATTTTCGTTACTGGTCTCTACTACAAAATAAAAAAAGGTGACACTACCCTTCTCCTCACAATATTGACACTTGCGAGGAAATGTGTCCTAATACATTGGACCAAGAAAACTGCTCCACAATAAGCCATGCTCAATCAAAAATTACTGCAAAAACTTTACTTCAAATGAAAAAAAGCCAGACTGGATTTACAAAATGGAGCAAAGAAATGTCATTACAAATGGACACCATGGGGGAAATTTACTAAAGGAAATTTGTAAAAAATAGGTGTATTTGTATCCATAAATACACTTATTTTTGACATTTACTATCCCGAAAATATGGCAATTCGTATTCGTATTGATAGTACATCAATACGAATACGAAGTGCCGTATTTTCGGGATAGTAAATGTCAAAAATGAGTGTATTTCTGGATACAAATAGACCTATTTTTTTTACAAATTTCCTTTAGTAAATTTCCCCCCATATATCAACATGCTGGACAATGATAAAAAAACGCATATAACATCTACCCTTGAACATACAATGTTATAACGGTATTATATCAGTATTAAAACGCAGCGATTAACAGTTCTAGATAATAATGGATTAAATCCCTTTGTAGTGTTTCCACTTTACCATCCCCCTCCCCCCCTCCTATCGTTCCTTTTGTCATGTCTTGTTTCTTTTGACTTTGTCTGGATAGTATATAGTCTTAGCTCCGAATCCCCTCTTATTTTTCTTTTTTACAAGCAATTATGCTTTTACAATGACTTATGAATGTTGTTTGTATAATATTTGAAACACTGCTTGTTCACTTATGTATCCCAGACAAATTTGTCTATACTTGCGTCTATACTTGTACGTACTTTGCAAAAATCTTTAATAAAAAGATTAGAAAAAAACATCAAAACAGGACTAGTCCAAGAGCCCGGTGCTGGTTGCTGAAAAACAGAGGACCCCATTTTTTTGTTTCCCTGTATTTCCGACACCAGCCTGGGGCTGGATATACTTGTGGGGGGGCAATGCAGGTTTTTAAATTAATTATTTTATTTGATCTTAATTTTACACAGAGAAGAATTGCATGGATCTGTCTGATCCTTGTGATGCTTCCGCTTCATTCTTGGCAGCCAAATCTGAATAACCGCTATCCATAATTATGAATCATGAGACTTCAGTTTTGTAAATTTGTCATGTTCTCAGGCTATATTTTTAGCCCGATCATGGCCGATGGTGGCCGATCCCATTCATATAGGGGATCAGCTGAGATTGGACACCTCAGTAAATTTTCCCCCAAGTCTTTAAATATGGTTATTGGTGTCATTCAGTCTGCTGGGGAAAACAATGGCCCTTATTCTGGTTGGTGCGGTAATATCCGCGTGCGTTCGTGCCGCCGATGTTTTGTGTCTGCGCATGTGCAGAGGCGTCTCTGCGCATGTGCGAGCGGGGCGTACGGCCAAATCCCGCATGAAATGTGAACACTCCGAACAGGGGGTGGAGAGGGGCGTGAAGGGCTATTTGGGCTCATTACCATATGCATACGCCCCGCGTTTCATGGGCGTTCCCATGCAAACGCTGGGCGTACGTATGGTAATGCGGCCGTGACGCACGTGTAGGGGGCGGACATATGACATCGCCGGATGTCAGCTGCCCGCCCAGATCCCTGCTTTTGCACGGAAAAATGTCCGTGTGGTCTGAGGTTGCGGGAGCTGGTGGACCACTCGGTCCTGCATTCGATGGTCTGCGATCATCGAATGATGGGGGAGGTTCCCTGAGATGGAGGAGGCGTATTCCATGAAAAATACACGTACGGTCCGTTCGGACAGCTTCTTACCGCGTACGGACGGAGTTGGCGATCCATATGGAAGGTGGGGTTTCGCACGCACGGTCCAGGCCGCATATTCGGATCCGGCCGCACCGATCAGAATAAGGGCCAGAGTGTGTTTTTTTCTTACTCATGATTAATCATTAAACTGATTGAGCATCTGCCAATATACAGTATATGTCAGTAATGGGATGTGGTCAATAAGTCAACAGTCAAAAGTTTGACACATGAAAAGGTCTATATGCATTATGTCGACGTGGTCAAATGGTCGACACAAGCAATAGATCAACATGAAAAAGTTCAACCTGAATTTTTCATGTTTTTTTTTTTACAAAGAAAGGTGTTTTTTTCACTGCCTATCAGATGCTCTACAATCTTGGCACATAATTAGCTGATAGTGCTTGATAATATAGTCTGTTCCTAGGTAGCTATAACTGGATGAGATAAGAAGCTATAGAAAAGTAACTCTCATCTCAAATATATTTTCCACCAGTTTGCAGTTAGTCTCTATAAAACTATACAGTTTGGCAGCAGTGTGTGATGAATGGGTACAGAGCTACAATACCTCTCCAAACACTGATAACGTCCTCAGAGCCTGTAAGGAAGGCTTTCCCTTCTTACAATAAGAGCTTTCCTCTGTGAGTATGTCCTCCATATTGCCACAAGCCATTTTACATAAGGTGCAGTTACACCTCACAACCTCAGCAGCAGGAAAACACTGGGCAATACCTCATACAGCACAGCCCATTACTTCAAAAAGTAGCCTCCCATCTGTCCGCTATGACAGGAGACCCAGTCAGCACAGCCCACACTCCTGCAGTGCCCTCAGGACTCCACTAAAACAGTGTGTATGTGTGGCTCTAATCACCTCTGCTCTAGTACTGCTCTCAAAATGGCTGCTCAACTATTACTCTCTTAATCCTCTAAATCAGGCATTCCCAACCATGGTCCTCAAGGCACACCAACAGTGCAGGTTTTGTAGATATCCAGGCTTGAGCACAGGTGACTTAATTAGTATCTGAGGAATTCTGATTAAACTATCTGTGCTGAAGCCTGGATATCACTAAAACCTGCACTGTTGGTGTGCCTTGAGGACCGTGGTTGGGAATGCCTGCTTTAAATGCTGCAGCTCACACTGATGCTTAACTGACAGTAAAGCATCAGTGTGAGCTGCAGCATTTAGAGGATTAAGAGAGTGTATTTTTGTGGAAAACTGGTAAAATATAGATAAAGAAATTAAGATAAATATTCACAGCCAGGCTTTGGGGCAGATTCTGGTTGACTAGGTAAGCTGCGAACATCACAGCTTAGAGAGTGCCAGAGAGCCTGACCCACAGAAAATCACCCCCGCGACTGTTTCCCCGCACAACCATGCGAAGGAATGTGTGCTGAAGACACATCCCCTTGCATTTGTCTGCTGCAGTAGAAACACATCCCCTCGCATGTGTCCACAAATAAAAGTCAATGGAAACTGACTTTGGTACTTGTATATTAGCCGGGCACCTAATTAGCATACGTACGCAAGCGTAGAGTAAGCTATGCTGTCTGCGTAGTCCAATGGCTGCCTAGCGTAGTTAGCATAGTGACTCCGTGGCAGCCCGGATCTGTCCCCGGCATCCATGGCTCTGTCCCCGGAGTCCATGCAAAGCCTAGTGGGCACCTCTCACACAGCACCGGTAACCGTGAGATCCTCTGCGCTGGTGGATGCCGGCGGAGAGGGGATCATGCGGGCACTGGCGGAGAGGCGTTCCAGCTGTCTGAGATGCAGGTGTGTCTTAGGTGCTCCTGTGTCTCAGTAATTATTAGCACAATAAAGGAGGCATTTTTCAAACCTCCACTATCCACGCCAGCCTGAAGCGTGGCGAGCGGACACGTTACACGTCCTCCTGACCTGTTCATACCCCCACTATCCACGTCGGCGTGGAGTTGACTGTATATAGTGTGGCGAGCAGATGCGGAACAAATGTGAAGTAATCCACGTCTGCTCGCCACTCTTTTGGCTCGGTGGGTAAAGCAGCCAGTATTTACCCTGCACAGAAACAAAATAACTCACCCAAATATAATTCTCTTTGCACATTTTCCATCTGCCCCCCCTGCAGTGCACATGGTTTTGTCTAAGAAGGAATCTGTCAGAAAGAGTGAACTAGAATAAGGCCCTAAGTCTTGGAGAGAGATAATGCGGATGCAGATAAAGTACCAGCCAAACAACTCCTACAATAATTGCCATGTTACAACCTTGTTTGAAAAATTACAGTTAGAAGCTAATTGTTTGGTCCTTTATCTGTGTCCAAACTTAAGTACATTGGCCCCTCTGTTCTTATGGCACACCAACAGGGCAGATTTTAATGATGTCCATGCTTGTGCATGGGGGATATAATTAAACTGACTGAGGTACTAATTAAGTCATGTGGGCTTAATCATACTGTAGATATCCTTAAAACCTTGACTATTAGGGTGCCATCATGACCTACAGTAGTTTACAAACCACTGATCTAGTGCATGATCCTTCAGCTTGCATAATATCTACTTCTAGGTGCAGTACAATTTATTAACAATATTTACCCTTTTGTTGCCCATAATTTATTGTTTGCACTTTTATATTTAAATGTACAGTATATGTTTGTTTTTCAGGCTATGGTCTACTTTATATTTTAGTCTTTAGTAGGCTAATACCTTAATTGTATGACACAATTTTAGGTCATAAACAAAAATGTTATCTGCTAATGAAATTGGATGAATGAAACATCATAAAGCATTAAAATGAAAATGATTATTATACAAAGTGAAACAAATTTCTTGATATTACAGAAATAAAATCTGAAACATGAATTGCTTGGGGAATTGCTGAGGTTCAGTAAGAATATAAAGTGTGTAAGTGCGAAAAAATGTGAATATTGAAAGATGGATGACAGTAATTATCATAAACAATGGATGACTGTACTGTTCTAAAATGGTTCTCTTAAAAATCCATTTTGAAAGCTCATTTAAATATTCTTGTATGCACTATGAGTGGCACATCCTATTTATTTAGATTCAAAAGGTGAATTAAGAGCTTATGAAAAACACCAGATTGGCAGCACTGGGCATTCAAGTCATTTATTCATAGGAAAAGCAGCGCTGAGGTCACACGCAGGTTAACAGTTTCCATACACTGCTCTGACAAGTTTCATTGCACATTTATGGGATCATCACAATAGGTAAAAGTGCAGTATTTATTTCAGTTCTCTGTTAATTGCACAGGATAACTATTATGGACTTTAACTCAAAGATACAATTGAGTTATTAATAATTAAAATGTGTATAAATTCATGGCTTGCAGGAATAACTACAGAATGAATATAATTTTATCAAGGTTGAGTTTTCAATATCTGAAAATCAAATGCCCAAAATGTTCTGAACTACAAACAGTAGAGCAACTGAAATAGTCACACCTCAGCTTTTTGATGGTTACACAACATTTGTTTCATGCACGGAAATGTAGAAATGGTTGCAAAAATAATCTAAAATGTCCAGGCTAAGGTGTATATGCTATATACAGTAAAAGCATTTTGTGATTTGGGTACCACCTTAAAGACATATCCATTTGGTGTGCAAATTTTACAAATAAAGAAAAAAAATCCAATAATCAAAATACTTCTTAAGCCCCGTACACACGGGGGAGATATATTGCTCAGCAATATATTGCTAGCAATATATTGCTGAGCAATATATTGCTGAGTGTCTCTCCTGTTCATCAGCGACCAGAGATGGTCGCTGATAATCAGGAGACTCTGCCGGGGGAAGAGGCAGGGAAATAGCTGATCGCAGGGGCAAGCTCCTGCGACCAGCGACCATCAGGGGCTGCACACGGGAGCGCGCACCCGGCGATTCATCGCCGACAGCACACACAAATCACTGGCAATATGGTCGCTCAGCTACCATATTCCCAGCGATATGTGCTGAAATTGCACCATTTAGAATATGGGAGACTCAGCCTGTATGTGCTAATTTATTTTAAGTTGTAATACACTTTATGTTTTAATTAAGGGAATGTAGGCACCAATCACAAACTCCCCACAAAAAAAAAAATTGTTTTAGAATAATGCATTAATAATGTTATCTTTGAGGATGTGCATCATAAAAGTCATGTGGAAACTTGCAGCTACACTACGAAAATAAAAGTTTTCAAGTTCTGTACTGTCAGCCTGATTCAGACATGATCGCAAAAGTAAAATCTAGGCAAAATCATGCTGAACTTGGTGGGGTGTGTTCAATCTGAAATATAAATTTCAATGTAAAAATAAAGTAGCCAGAAATTACCCTGCACAGAAACAAAATAACTCACCCAAATCTAACTCTCTCATGACATGGTTTTGCCGTTTTGAGACAGATTTTGCAATAGCAATCAAATTTGAATCAGGCCCTATATTTGGTTTAAGAAGACAGGAAAACAAATAATAAATGGATATATCTTAAGGACCTATATACAGCACTAGTACTGCCTGTCTTTCCTACGGGTAATAGCAGGATCAATGTAAAATCATACTTATAAAGAGGAATACACACATTTGTTGGGCGATTACCTTCATCGAGTAATAGGGCCTTTACACGTGGCGACTTCAGGGCACTTTCTAAGCAATCTAACTAGATCACTTAGAAAATTCCCCTACATAGCTCCATGTACAGGGGCCATAGCGATAGTGATGTAAGGCCACGAGTGTTGCTATCGCCCGGTGATTAATATCCTGCATGCAGGATAAATCTAGTGAGATCATAGGTCAGGGCCAATGTTCTTACCGGTGAACACTGGCCTTGGTCTGAATCGCTGTGCAGAGCTGTGTGCTTAGCAATCTTGTTGAGCGATCTACATTGCTCAGATCACTCGGCAGTGTCACCCCGTATGTAGGCCCCATTTGATTTTACTCAACAGCATGAGCAGGCTCTTGAGAAAAGCCTTCTTGAATAGTGTTTAGAATTCTATCCATAGTTGCTACCAGGGCAGTAGTGATCCTGGCCTGGCCCAGATACTCTTCAGGGCGCATGGACTAATTGTGTGATTTGTGGCCATGCACCCTTAGAATAAAATTTAGCACCTCACTGGCCACACTGCAGCCCAGCACACAGAAGCAGGTAGGTTGAGAAGAGTTAATGCAGCTGCTGTAGTCAGAAAACAGGGACAACACTGGGCACCTACATCAGACCAGCTCCTGGGTAATTAGTAACCCCCTCTGTTGGCCACACTGGTTGCTACATTAGAAGAACTTTGATGTTAATGTTTCAAGCAGTGAAAAGTGCGAAGAAGTTGACCAGTGGAGAATTTGCACAGAGCAATTAGCTGCAATTAGCATTCAAGTACATTATATAAAACAAATAGGTAGAAGCTTATTCGTTCTTAAAGGCAACATCACTTGTCCACTTCTCCACTTATTTTAGTACTTGATATAGGACATCCACCCCATGGCTATTCTCTGTCTTTTGAACATGAATAAAAACCGTTTGAAATCTTGAAAGGTATTTAGAACAGAGAAGAAAGTAACACCAACAACATAATAACAACAACATACAATCCTGGTATATTACCCAAATTGTTTATGTATTCTGACACATTATGATATTAGAAAAGTACAAAAAAACTCAACAGAAAGTGGTAATCAATGTTTTCCATGGGTCTTCAAAACATGGCTCAGAGAGGACTGTATATATCAAAATAAGAAGAATTTGTGGAGGGTGGAGATGAATAATGAAGACACTTCATAAATAATAATAAAGTTTGAGAGATTGCTTTTATCAGTTTAAGCATACCAGCTTTTTGCTAAACCATTTTTAGCATGTCTCACAGTACAAAATACTGCGTGACTTATCCTTAATTATTTTCTCCTTTATTGTTGTGCAGCAATCACTTATACTAATAGAATAATTTGTATTCTCATCCAAGTCAGTGATTTCTGAGAAAATAACAGTTTTAAATAAACAAGTGTATCCTGAATAAACAGTATAGTCACAGAGCCAATTACCACATTTTTTTTTAAAATCCTATCTCTTTATTGAAGAGTTTCACTTTATAGATGTGAAGAGAATTAGAACCTGAATGAAGAGCTGGGGCTCCAATGTCACCAAAAATGTAGAAACAAAAATAAAACTATGAAAAATAATGACTAAATACATTATACATTAATACCTGTAAAACATATAATAAAGCATGCTTTTCCTGTAAGGATCCACTACTATTCCAACCTTAGTTAAATCTGTCCAATATACTACGGGACTTTCTTACTACTGATTACAATATATACTTTATTAATAAAGACAGGGATTTTAAGACATTAGCACAGTGGTTCCCAAACTGTGTGCCATGGCACACTGGGGTGCCTAGGTACACTTACAGGGGTGCCTTGGATTGGTGGACCTGGACCAGTTCAAATAATTCATGGTTAATGTAATCATTAAAGCCAAACTGACAATTATATTATGTGATCACCACATAAATGATTCTTAAGATAACATATACACACAGGGTCGGCATTACCGTTAGGCAGCTTCAGGCAGCTGCCAAGGGCGCCGGCCACTGGAGGGCGCACTTTGTTTAACCCAAGTAGATCCGATTTTTGCAGTTTCCACTGGGCCTTCACCAGAAGCAGCTGCCTGACCTCCTGACCCTCAACAGCAGCAGCTACCCACCTGCCTGACCTCACGCCCATTACTAGCACAAAGCAGGATTACCTGTCTGTCCACTGTCTATTAAAACTAATTTATATGCTGCGGCCGCACAGTGCAGCTACTGGTGACTGATGAGCTGCACAGTCCCTCCCACCTTCCCCGAATACCAATGCAGGTGTGTAATACCAATGCGTCGTCATGCACAACGTTCAGGGAGAGCACCTGCGTGGGAGAAAAGCTGGAAGAGCAGAGCAGAAGCAGCACGGCGCTGAGTGACTACTGTGTCACCCACCCACCAGATGAATGTGTGCATACTGGCTGCATCCTCATGAGTTCTGCACTTAGGTACATACTCAGTTTCACACTACTGGAGACTCACACAGCCTGTACCAGCAGTGAGAGTGTCAAAGCTGAGCTTGTTGATATCCCGTTATTGTCAGCTCCCGACCCCCCCTCCTCCATCTCTCCCTTTAGCTTCACATACAGAACTGTCCCGGTCAGCCCAAGCACCTTCACCTTGACCCTTTTGTCCTTTTAACCTAGCAGGGTGTCATTTAGATTTAGTGCAGCTGCTCTTCTAGCTTGCCCCACTGAGGAATGTAGTTTACAGCCAGAGACATTTGCTGACTTCCTAACATGTTTATATTTATTAAAGGTTAAAAATCTGTAATACCTTTCAAACACTTGAATGTAAGCTCCTCTATAGCACATGCACCACAGAGAGGTCTGTTAACAGAGACACAATTCAATTGCCACAAGGTCCAATATAGGGGTCCAAACTACAACCCAAAAATGTAAGCTACACACCTGTGACTGCCTCTATTACTTCCACTGCAACATGATGCAGTACCAGCACCATCTATTTTCTTCTGTTACAGTGCTGAGTACAGCCCAATAAAAAGTCCAGTGGGTACAGTTGTCTACCCTTCTAAATCCTCCAGGGCGAGAGGTGCCCTGGCTGGAGAGAAGGGGATTGATATGGATGCAGTGTATAATTGTATGGATGTCTGTAGGAGAGAGGCAGTGTTTGGATGTATTATATGGATGTATGCACATGAGGGCGGTTGACCGACATATTTGCCTAGGGTGTCAAGAAGCCTTGCACCGGCCCTGTATACACACAATTTACTTACTGTAAGTTTAACTCTGTTCGAAACTTTTTGGACTAGGGGCAGGGCCGGCTCTACCACTAGGCAACTTTAATCAGCTGCCTAGGGCGCCGGGATCTTGGGGGCGCCACCAAGTCTGCAAATCAAAAAATCAAGGATGTCTATGAGGATCCTTGTTGTACTTAATGCAGGTGGCGGCTGTGGAACTCCCAAGACCTCACCTCCATACTTTCCCTTGAGTCATACTTCCTACATTGCTGCCCTCTCTTCCTTGTACTCTGTTGTGGGTGACAAAGGGGAGGGTGCAGAGGACCTCCAGGAAAAGCAGGGGACTTGGCCACCTTCCGGGGGGGGGGGAGGGGGTCACGGGGATTGGATGACCACATGATCCCCAAAAAAATTGGAGGGGGGATTTGGGAGGGGTAGTAGGTTGAAGTTTTGCCTAGGGTGCAGAGAAGCCTTGCACCGGCCCTGACTAGGGGTGCCTTGAAACATTTCTAATACTCTAGGGCACCAGGATTTAAAAAAGTTTGGAAACTACTGAATTAGCAGAATATGTGCATGTTAGTCTAAGTGGCTTCTGCTTTTATAGAAGGTAACTTTGGCTGATATTGTACTATCAGATGCGATCATTTTCCATTCTTTACATTTACATTGGACTATTGTACATTATTTAAAAGTTATTTATATAGCACAATCATATTCCACAGCACTTAGAATTATTGATATAATCTGAAACTTTTGAATATTGTTTGAACAAAATTAGTTAGACATACTGTCAATAAATGTATATAATTTTTTTAGATAACTTGACTCTCATGGATTCTTTTTTAATCCATTTTTGACAGAATTGTATATACAGTATATTATATGTAACTTCAATAGGGAACAAAAAATTATTTTTATCCCATGTCCAAAGGTTGAAAATTCAATGCTGTCATTTCCAAGGTCCATTTTGTAGAAAACAGCCGTGGATTGTTGAAATCACGGTCGGTGTTGAAAATCCATGGCTGTTTTCACCGACACGCCCCGTTTTGCTGCTCGACAAGTGGAACATTGAATTCTGCCTGCCAATAAACTGGTGCAGGGTTCCGACTGTCGGAATGTTCTGACAGTCAGAACCCGGGACTATATACCCCCTTAGTCTTTGGTGTATGTGCTGTACCAAGTAGGTACATGTACAATTTACCAATGAGCAGTTGTAAACACGTTAGGCATAGTGTCTACCATTTCTACTTTTATATGTATAATGATGAAGGTTTAGGTGACAGAATTTTGTATAGAAGCTAAAATTACGTGCTGTTAGTCTATTGTTTCGGTATTTGTAGTTCGATTTTGTTACGATTTGTGTTTGAATTTAAATTTGAATATAAGTTAATCTGGGGTTTTATATTTATATGTGTAAAATTGTCACAGTCCTGATTAATTTATCTCATGATCTACTAGTTTGTGTGTAGCTTACCTCAGCTGTCTTTTCTGAAGTTTAGTTTTTCCTTCTCACTGGGTTTATCTCACCAGTTCCAAGAATATCCTGATTCCATTGCCTGAGATGTCTGCTCAGCATACTAGCTGTGGTCTATTTATAACTGCTGAATATCATTGTAGGTTGTTAATCAACCTTAGAGTTCTTCTGTTAGCAGTTATACCTCCCTAGCAGTGGTGTAACAATAGCCCCACAGATGCCACGGTCGTGGGGAGGCACTGAGTAAGTATGGCCCCAGGGGGTCTGTGGGGATATCAATGCACTGCTTTACCCCGCTGCTTGCCATTGCTGCCACCATCAGGTGTGTGGTCGGTTCCTGCAGATCTACTTATCTGCAGTCCCGGCTCTCCTCCTTGCTGGCTCCTGCTAATGAAAACAATAGCTCACACAAAATGTCCAACCCTTACAGCAGACACTTTTTGAGGTTGCTAGAGGAAGCAGCAGCCTCCTTTAGCATCCTCAAAAAGTGTCTGCTGTAAGGGTCGGACATTTTGTTTTCACCACTGCTCACCAGCTGGTGTTCCTGAACAGTGTTCTCAGAGTTCTGAGAATAATCCAAAGTGTGTCTTTTTGCACTGCTCCACCTCAACTCAATATTCTGTTTCACAGATTGTATACCAGAGCTACCTCCAAAACCCAGACATAAGTGCTGCCATATTGCTTCACTTGTGTGACAAGTTTTCATCCAATCCAAGCCACCCAGCCAGATCACAGCAGCCAATCCTTGCTTCCAAGTAGGCCCATGAAGTCTCAGCCTGCCAGTCTAATGTTGTTCACAGCCTTGCTTTATATCTTGTAAGATCTCAAAATCAATATGTACTAAATGTTATCATTAGGGACACAGTTGTTAACTTGCCTACCTGTGACCCATATCATAACATCTGCATGCAGAACATTACCAACAAACACACAACCCGTGCATTGACAGCTATTTGACATATTATATAATGGTTTAAAGATAACAGATGACACAGTTCACATTTTTCACACATTAAAGATATTTGTGTTGGGCACATTGTGCCTACTGACAAAAGTGACGTAAATCTGATTGTGAAAGGTTTTATGAAAAAAAATACTCCCAAAAAGTAATTGAAAAAGTTTATGAAAAAGGCACTCCAAATGCATTTGCTTTTTTTGATTACCTTATATTATTGTTATAAAATGTGACATAACTTAATGTGTTAAAAGTGATTTAATCAACAAATACGCATAAATATAGGGTCAGCAGGATTAAGACAAGCTACTGATTTTCCTCTGCTTTTGCCTTCTGTCCCTTTCTTAGCAACTGATACAGTGATGCATATCACATCTGATAGGAAACATTTTGTCTACAGCCAACTATATTATCATGCCTATTTTCTATTGTTTGAGGGATCTTTTGAAAACTGGGACAACTACTTTAAAACTTTGGCCCTGGCCCTGATCATACCCTCCTACAATGGGAATTTCTAATTCGAACTCCTGGATGGTTACAAATCATCGGGACTCCCTGCTGCTTTGACCTCCAGTGCTGTAAAGTGAGAAACATTTTATTACACCGAGTTGACATGAGCAGCAGGGAATCCCCAATGACTGTCTGCAGTCACTGGAGCATTGATCAACAGTCCCTGGGTTTTTTACAGTGATTAACTTTTGTTTCTATTGGATACACCTAGCTGATTATATTTGCCAGATATCTGCAGAACAGCGCAAGCTGGTATATCAATGTACTGTAAGCCTGGTGATTACACCAGCTGAAGCTGATTGCTCACTGCATTTATTGGGGTGGGGGGGAGGGGGTTGCTAGCAAATTCAGACATATTGTATTTCCCATTACAAGTATGGTAAATAGGATATGTTCACTTAAAAATACACATTTAGTGGGTATGTAATGTGCCGCCGCTATTTCCGATATGGGAAATAGCGGCAGCTCCCTATTCAATGCGGTTTCTAGCGACAGCATTGAAGTGGGATCACGGCAGAACGGGCCCGACTTTAGAAGCTGTTGGGCCCTTTCTGCCAAAAATGTCCATGGATTGTCGAGCTCCTGGATGCAGATCGCCATTCCACAACCCCTTTGTGCTGAGTGGCAGGCAGGACATTGAATCCCACCTGTCGTTCTGAGGTCAATCAGGTGATCCCAGATTGCATACCCCCCTTAAGGGTTTGCAGCAGTTTTTTATAACATGTTTTTTTTTTTACAAAACTATTCCAAAAGCCCTTTGATGCATTTAGGAGATACTAAAATGCTAAAAGGACAGGAAAAAAAAACTTTTCAATGTTATTTTAAATACTGTTAATAAAACTGCCCCTTCTAGTACATTACATTTTTAGTGAGATATACAAACTGGAAGGAACTGTAATTTGGTAAAATTTGAACTGGAAAGTGTCATAATCTTATCTGCTCATTGTAATATGGAGGACACTATAATGTTAATTATTTCAGCAGCAGAACTGCAACATTTCTGTACAGATGGAGCAGCTCTCATTAGAGCGGCTCTTGGCAATTCTATCGCCATGCACAGTCCCTCACCAGCCACCTGAGTCTGACAGAATGGGGTTTGCGCATGAGACACCTTGCACGCCCTATTCTGTCAGAAGCCGTGCCTTTCTCCCTGAAGCAGAGAAGGCGAGGGAAGCACCCTCTATCCACTGCTCGCCGTCTTGCTGACGGGGACGCACGAGCGAGTGAGCTGCTCACATGTCCCTGTCTGCCGGCTTGCAAGTCCCCCCACCAGTGCTCACCAGCTAGGGGGATTTGGTGACCACTCAACAATGCTGAGGACAACTCCATCTGTACTTGGTAATTTGTATTATAGAAGTCTAAAACATTTTTGTAAATCATATTGCCCATACTGCTCATTGTAAATGCGCTGTTTCACTAAACTCACAGTCGAAATAAAGAGACAAACATATTTTGTTCACAGCTCATTCAAATAATTGATTTTTTATCTGTACTATTTTTTTTCCATGCAAAAGAAAAGCAAACTATTAATATTATACTGTTAATGTATGTATAAAGTTGTTATTTGTCATTCAAGCATACAATCAATAACATAACAACTATTGTACAACAGCAACATAAATCAACATGGTGGAGTAAATTGGAAATACTGACAGCCCTGTTTTTTCTTATGAAAACAAAAGAGAGACATTCCAAAGCATATTCATTGTCTTAATTGCTATCTGTTCTTAGTCTGAAATGGAAGCATGCCAGTAGATTCGGAACATAACATTGATTATTATCATAACTCCAGATGTCATCTGGGATAAGTAATATTAAGTAATTTACAGCATTAGTGTGTCTGAACTGTTTTGTAAAGAAAACACTATGTCTTCATGGACAAGAAAAAATAATAATTTTAGAAAAAAACTAGTTAAGATTTTAAAATGATAAATGTGTTCAGTTCTGAGCAGATCAATATTTTGAATTTCTATCAGCAGATTTACTAAGGTAGTAGAAGTCTATAAATACTGTACATTTACTTGTCTCGGTAGATCTTTATTTGATTGCATATAGACTTTTTGTTATCTTTAGAAAAGTTATTATTCCAACTGTAATTTTAAAATGCTACAATGATTTCATTGTCACAATACTATGTTATCAGTACTGAACATAATTACTGTTTATTCTTTATTTTATGTACAGGTACACCACCGATTTTCCGGCAACCGTTGATCCGGAACCTCTTTTAATCCGGACAATTTTGCTCTGTCCAGATTAAAAGAGTTTAACTGACCTCTTTTAATCCGGACAAGTTTGCTTTGTCCGGATTAAAAGAGGTCCGTTAAACTCTTTTAATCCGGACAGAGCAAAATTGTCCGGATTAAAAGAGGTCCATTAAACTCTTTTAATCCGGAACACTTTCTGCGCATGGGCGTAACACGCAATAGGCGCAAGTTAGCTTCTGCGGACACTGCAGGTGACACAGAAAGCATCATGGCGTCTGAGGTGAAATCAAGTGACACAGCGGGCAGCAGTGGGGGTGATATGTCGCCCAAGGTTCCGGCAAGTACCGCACATTGGCGGAACACACATCATGAGCAAGTTCCACTGGATACAGCTTCCAATAACTCTGCAGGTGACACAGCGGGCAGCAGTGGGGGCGATATGTCGTCCAAGGTCCCGGCAAGTACCGCACATGGGCGGAAGAGAAAGCATGTTCAAGTTCCACTGGATACAGCTTCCAATAACTCTGCAGGTGACACAGCGGGCAGCAGTGGGGGCGATATGTCGTCCAAGGTCCCGGCAAGTACCGCACATGGGCGGAAGAGAAAGCATGTTCAAGTGTCACTGGTTACAGCTTCCAAGCACACTGCAGGTGACACAGCAGGCAGCAGTGGGGGTGATATGGCGGCCAAGGTCCCAGCAAGTACCGCACATGGGCGGAAGAGAAAGCATGTTCAAGTGCCACTGGGTACAGCTTCCAAGCACACTGTAGGTGACACAGCAGGCAGCAGTGGGGGTGATATGTCGTCCAAGGCCCAGGCAAGTACCGCACATGGGCGGAAGAGAAAGCATGTTCAAGTGCCACTGGGTACAGCTTCCAAGCACACTGTAGGTGACACAGCAGGCAGCAGTGGGGGTGATATTGTCCAAGGCCCAGGCAAGTACCGCACATGGGCGGAAGAGAAAAGATGTTCAAGTGCCACTGGGTACAGCTTCCAAGCACACTGCAGGTGACACAGCAGGCAGCAGTGGGGGTCATATGGCGGCCAAGGTCCCAGCAAGTACCGCACATGGGCGGAACACACAGCATGAGCAAGTGCCACTGGGTACAGCTTCCAAGCACACTGCAGGTGACACAGCAGGCAGCAGTGGGGGTCATATGGCGGCCAAGGTCCCAGCAAGTACCGCACATGGGCAGAAGAGAAAGCATGTTCAAGTGCCACTGGTTACAGCTTCCAAGCACACTGCAGGTGACACAGCAGGCAGCAGTGGGGGTCATATGGCGGCCAAGGTCCCAGCAAGTACCGCACATGGGCAGAACACACAGCATGAGCAAGTGCCACTGGGTACAGCTTCCAAGCACACTGCAGGTGACACAGCAGGCAGCAGTGGGGCTGTTATGGCATCCCCAGACAGTTCAAGTGACAGTAATGCTGCTAGGCCTTCCAAGAACAGTCGTGGTACAGGTATAAAGCGTAAACACAAGTCTATATCGGTGCAGGCAAAAGTTGAGATATTACAAAAACTTGACCGTGGTGTGTCAGTGAAGAAGCTGTGTGATACATACAGTCTTGGTTCCTCAACAGTGTATGACATCAAAAAGCAAAGGGAGAAAATATTGCAGTTCTTTGCAGAAAGTGAATCGAAGAAGCAAATGAGCATTCGCAAAACTATGAAAACTGGTAAAAGCACTGAGCATGATCGAGTGTTGCTGGAATGGTTTCGACAACGTCGGAGTGATGGTGTAGACTTGTCGGGCATCATGGTACAGGAACAAGCTAAGTTGTTCCATAAAGCACTAAACCTTGACTATGAGTGTGATTACAGTGAAGGATGGCTGCATAGGTTTAAGACACGTCACGGAATTTCGATGCGTAAAGTGTGTGGAGAAAAACGGTCTGCAGACCATGAAGCAGCTGAAGAGTATGTGGTTGAGTTTGCAAAGCTTGTGTCTGACAAAAACCTCACCCCCCAGCAAGTTTATAATGCGGATGAAACTGCACTTTATTGGAGATGCACTCCTAGGAAAACCTTATCAATGGAGGATGAAGAAGCCCCCACAGGGTTTAAACAATCTAAGGACAGAGTTACTGTCTTAGGCTGCTCCAATGCTGCTGGAACTCACCGATGTAAGCCACTAGTGATCGGAAAAAGTAAATGCCCTAGGGCTTTAAAAGGTGTTAAAGTGTATGCTGTAATTTATCGCGCAAATAAAAATGGATGGATTACTACTGAGTTAATGCTAGAGTGGTTTACAAAGTATTTTGTGGCAGAAGCCAGAGCACACTGCACATCTGTAGGCCTAGCAGAGGACTGCAAAATTCTTCTTCTCCTGGACAACTGTTCAGCTCACCCTAGTGCTGATCTGCTGCGCAAAAATAATGTTTTTACAGCATACTTACCACCGAACTGTACATCGCTTATCCAACCACAAGATCAAGGAATATTGCGCTCAATGAAGGCCAAGTATCGCACACTTTTCATGAAACACATGCTAGATGTGGTGAATTCAGGAAAGCCTATTCAGTCATTTATCAAAGACTTTAACATGAAAGATGTTCTTTGGTTTGTTGCTAGTGCTTGGGAGAATGTAAATTCATTAACACTCAAGTTTCCAACTGCCTCGCTGCCATCTCTACCTGGATGTCTGAGCGATTTCTGAAGCTGAATATGGACAAAACCGAACTTATTATCTTTCCCCCACCCAGAGCTATGCCCCCTACTAATATCTCTATCACTGTTAACAACACCATCATCTCCCCTGTTCCCCAACTCCGCTGCCTGGGTGTCACACTTGACTCCTCCCTCTCCTTTGCACCCCACATCCAAGCCCTGGCCCATTCTTGCCGGTTCCAGTTACGCAACATTGCTCGCATCAGGCCCTTTCTCTCACAGAGTGCAACTAAGCTGATCATCCACTCATTAGTCATCTCACGGCTTGACTACTGTAATGCTCTTCTCACTGGCCTCGCTCAATCCCAACTAGCTCCTCTCCAATCTGTCCTCAATGCTGCAGCCAGGCTTATCTTCCTCTCCCGCCGCTCTAACTCTGCTACTCCCCTTCAACAAAATCTGCACTGGCTTCCATTCCCCTACAGAATCCTCTTCAAACACCTCACACTCACATACAGGGCCATCTCTAATTCCATTGCTCCATATATCTCTAACCTCATCTCCATTCATACACCCTCCCGCCCTCTACGGTCAGCTGACGACTGTCGTCTCTCCTCCACCCTGATCACTGCTTCCCATGCTAGAGTACAGGACTTTGCCCGTGCTGCACCCCTTCAGTGGAACGCACTCCCTCGCTCCATTAGACTCTCCCCGACCTTGCAAAGCTTCAAACGGGCACTGAAAACTCACCTATTCATCAAAGCGTACCCTTCCACTGCATAAACCAGCTGGTTCTCCGACCCCTTGCCTGTTTCCTGTTTACATCCTGCTATCTAACCACCACCCCCTCGCTTGCACCTCTTGTAATCTGTCTGTCTCCCCTTCCTACTAGATTGTAAGCTCCTCCGAGTAGGGCCCTCTTCCCTCCTGTTGTCAAAGCCCACTTCTCTTTACATTTCACTCACAGCTCTCCTTTACTCCAACACTCAGTGACCATCTTCATACTCATCTCCATCATTGGCCTCAAGCCTCTAGTTGTATGTTGATTGGGTCCTCACTACTTACATTTAAGCTGTAATGTGTATTGAACTGTGGTGCTCTTTATTTGTACTGTATTTTTGTTATTTATTCAATGTTATGCCAAGTTTTTGTCACCCTGTATTGTTCCTTTGTACGGCGCTGCGAAACACTTGTGGCGCCTTATAAATAAAATAATAATAAAATAATAATAATAACACTAAAGAATGGATGGCATAAGTTGTGGCCTGCCATGGTGTTTGAAAATGCACCTGATGAAGATCAAAGTATTGCCTTCACGGGATTTCGTGGAGCACATGATAAAGAATGTGTTCTTGATTTACTTGAATATGCAAAAAGATGTACAGGTACTGGAACTGCTGCCAACGATCTATCAAGTAGGCTGAACGAAGAAAACCTAGCAGAGTGGATGGAGGTTGACGTTGAAATACCTGTACTGACTCTGAAATAATAGATATGGTTTTGAATCCTGAAAAAATCATTGAAAGTGATGATGGTGGGAGTGAAGAGGATGTAATTGAAATCCCCACTAGTATTGACAAACTGATTGAGATGACAAGTGAGCTAATCAAAGGACTAGAACAACGTAACTTTGTGACAGCACAAGAACTAATGCATTTTCAATTGATGAAAGAAAAACTGTACAGGGAAAGGTCAAAACTTATGAAACAACCTCAACTTGATGTCGTGTTTAAGAAGCTATGTAAGAATGTGCCTCTGAGCAGACACAGTACTGTAGCATCTCCGATTCCTTCAACTTCTACAACAGGTCCCTGTTCCCCAGGCATCCCAGATGCGACTGTCCCACCTGAAATACTTCAAGTCCAAGATGATGAATAGGTTGGAGGGGGATTTGGACTGTGGGAGGTTTACAGTTAGTTATACGAGTTGGGCTGTGGAAGATTTAGAGTTGGGATGTGGAAGGTTTAGAGGTGGGCTGTGGAAGGTTTAGAGGTGGGCTGTGGGGAAGGTTTACAGAAAGTGTGGAAGGTTTGCAGTAAGTGATAAGAGGTGGGCTGTGGAAGGTTTAGAGGTGGGCTGTGGGGAAGGTTTACAGAAAGTGTGGAAGGTTTGCAGTAAGTGATAAGAGGTGGGCTGTGGAAGGTTTAGAGGTGGGCTGTGGGGAAGGTTTACAGAAAGTGTGGAAGGTTTGCAGTAAGTGATAAGAGGTGGGCTGTGGAAGGTTTAGAGGTGGGCTGTGGGGAAGGTTTACAGAAAGTGTGGAAGGTTTGCAGTAAGTGATAAGAGGTGGGCTGTGGAAGGTTTAGAGGTGGGCTGTGGGGAAGGTTTACAGAAAGTGTGGAAGGTTTGCAGTAAGTGATAAGAGGTGGGCTGTGGAAGGTTTAGAGGTGGGCTGTGGGGAAGGTTTACAGAAAGTGTGGAAGGTTTGCAGTAAGTGATAAGAGGTGGGCTGTGGAAGGTTTAGAGGTGGGCTGTGGGGAAGGTTTACAGAAAGTGTGGAAGGTTTGCAGTAAGTGATAAGAGGTGGGCTGTGGAAGGTTTAGAGGTGGGCTGTGGGGAAGGTTTACAGAAAGTGTGGAAGGTTTGCAGTAAGTGATAAGAGGTGGGCTGTGGAAGGTTTAGAGGTGGGCTGTGGGGAAGGTTTACAGAAAGTGTGGAAGGTTTGCAGTAAGTGATAAGAGGTGGGCTGTGGAAGGTTTAGAGGTGGGCTGTGGGGAAGGTTTACAGAAAGTGTGGAAGGTTTGCAGTAAGTGATAAGAGGTGGGCTGTGGAAGGTTTAGAGGTGGGCTGTGGAAGGTTTAGAGTTCAGCTGTGGAGGTACGTTCATATGGCGTAGTGGATGTTTGGCTGCAGGGGGGTTACAGTTACTGTCATGCTGTAGGAGGTTTAGAGTACAGGTACTGTACCTGTAGTGACTTTAATTCATACTGCACTTTGGGCCTTATTCAAGTTCACTCTTTCTGACAAAATCCTTCTTAGATGGACAGAACCATGTGCACTGCAGGTGGGGCAGATGTACATGTGCATAGAGAATTATGTGAGTTATTTTGTTTCTGTGCAGGGAAGATACTGACTGCTTTATTTTTACAATACAATATAGATCTCATATTGAAGTAAAACCTCACCCAAACATAATTCTCTATGCACATGTTACATCTGCCCCACCTGCAGTGCACATGGTTCTGTCCATCTAAGAAGCATTTTGTCAGAAAGAGTGAACTTGAATAAGGCCCTTACTGTGTTTGTTCAAAATGTACCTGATACCTGATTTGGTTGTACAGTACTACACTGTAATAAACAGTTTTGCATACTCTACTGTGTTTATTCATTCATTAATATTATGCTGTTGCATATACTTTACTAATTATTGCTTTAGAAATGTGATGAAGGTGTTAAATCACTAAAAAACTAGTCATCCATGAAACCTTCGATAATCCGGAAAAATCGATAATCCGGAACGGCACTGGAACCGATGATGCCGGAAAATCGGTGGTGTACCTGTATATATATATATATATATATATATATATATATATATATATATATATATATATATATATATATATATATATAGACATTGGAGGGGCTCTGCACACACTAAATTAACTGATAATAAATAGTGGAGATTTGGTTCATGAATTGATCAATGCATTTAAGCCTGCAGCCCCCGTCAAGGGACCCCACTGTTCTGCAGGTCCTACCACTATCGCACTGTTTAAACAATGTGGTCACAAGCCATAGGGCACCCCAAAACTAGGAAAGGTGAGTGCCGATGTTAAGTGTATATATTATTTATTTATATATATATATATATATATATATATATATATATATATATATATTGCGCAGAAATTAACGTCACTCCAGGTACTTTTTCAATACAGATTTACTGTTTGGTCTACAATGTTTCGGGCCGGAGCCCGTCTTCAGGACATAAACGGTTTATGTCCGTTTATGTCCTGAAGACTGGCTCCGGCCCGAAACATTGTAGACCAAACAGTAAATCTGTATTGAAAAAGTACCTGGAGTGACGTTAATTTCTGCGCACTATCTACAAGCGCTGGCACCGCCAGCGAACAACGGGCACCCGGGCCAAGGTATCCAGTGGAGCAGGGGCTAGTGAGGAGTGCCGGACCTCGAACATTGTATATATATATATACCATATATACTCGAGTATAAGCCTACTTTTTCAGAACATTTTTTATGCTGAAAAAGCCCCCCTCGGCTTATACTCGAGCGAGGGTCCCACTTGAGTCAATAAGTTTTCCCAGTTTTTTGTTGTAAAATTAGGTGCCACGGCTTATATTCGGGTCGACTTATACTCGAGTATATACGGTATATATATATATATATATATATATATATATATATATATACACCCCAATGATATTATATTTTGATAAATAAAATCTGGTTTCTACCCCTCACACAATCCAATTTCATCAATATATTTTGATGTACTAAACAAGTACTAAAGGAAATGGAAGACCTTCAGTCATAAATAACCAAAAGAGAAGTAATCACAATCTTTCAAAGAACCACAACAAAGATTAAAGTATAGTAATAAAATCATACATAAAGGTAAGGAGGAGAAAACATAGTGAATAAGGGATATACTGTAAGATAAAATATAATGAAAATTAAGTGATCAAGCCACCTATCTGAAAGGGAAGCCTACAATTTTCAAAAGTTTTGCAAGAAACATCTAGACATAGGAGAAAAACAAATAAATAATTTAACATTTTCAACATTGGGGAGCCACTAATATCGAACTTCTCTGTCCTACATTTATGTCCTACAGTATATTCTAAATAATGCAGCAACCAGCAGTCTAACATACAATCTTTCAGCATTTGTATACCACAGTCTTCAACCAACTGTCAATAATCAGTTCACATTATCGTAAGGATACTAGTGACAAGTTGAACAAACTGTATAATGTTATATTGGACCGAAATGTAAGATGCACAGCCAATGTAACCTTAATTTATACATGCATTTAACATGACCATGATGGAATGGTTAATAGAATAACTGTACTGATAACTCGGAACAGAGAAAAAAAACCTTTGTCATAGAAGCCATTTGAATAATTTTGTAAATAAATTATTTTATTTCAAAGAATAATATTATCTGCTGAAAATTGGTATTTAGATGGGTACAAGATATGCCCCAAGTTATGCTAATCCATTATAGGCACTCTGGGAAGCCCACATCTTTAAAAGCATAACTTTTGGGAACCTTCTCATCATGTGGCACTGCTTCATACTATAGACAATACGATCTTAATCTAGGAGGGTAAGGAGATTACATTCCAGAAATGTTATTCCAATCTATACAACAGTGACCTTAACATTGACTTAACTTTTAGTCAAAACTTAAATTTCTCTACAAACAATAACTTACAAGCAACAGATGTGAACTCATTTGTCTCTATAGATAGTGTAAATCATAAACACTGGCTAAGAGACATTTCCAAAGTACTATGGCTCAGATAATGACACAGAAATTGAAGATGCTTCTGTGAAAGTACAACAGTATGATGGGGAAAATTGTATCTGATGCTAATGAGGATGTTGACGATGAGTATGTATAAAAGTATTCTGATTCCAGTGGCAGTACTGTATTTTTTGTCTGGGCATAAGGCCAGAAAGGTCATCCCTTATGTGTCAAATTATTTTCAATCATATCCTGGCATTGTGAAGGCATCTGTACCATTTACAAGAAAAACATAAGTAAAGTTCAGAATGTTAACAATCTAGGTCACAACAAACAGTCCTGTATCAGTTACCACCCATTTGGACCAACATGTAAAATCTCCACATCTGACTTCCACATGAACATCTACATGAATGATTGGAGGTTGTCCTTCCATAAAAAAAAATGGTTTGTGGGGCCCAAACAAGCCAAGCACTTTAGTTACAAAAGGGAAAGTTCTTGTTGCAGAAGTGCTTTGTTTGTTAAACTGTACATGTCCTCTTTAATATATAGTATAACATAAGGGTGGGTAAGGACAATTCCATCTTGCACCACTTTTGATTAGGTGCTGTATTTTGGAGATATTGGTGATGGTCATATTTGTATAGACAAACGATTTCATTGGTTATTGTCGAAACACATTACTAATTTGTAACACATTTTTAAAAATAAATACCTGCCATGTATTTGTGCCTCTGCTGTTACTTGGCTTAGCCAGCCCGCCAGCCTTCATTTAATATTGGCAAAACATATTGGGGTAGATGTATAAAGCAGTGATAAGGGAGGTGAAGTGACAAATTGCCTGGTACTTTATCAATGGTCAGCTACTAACTGTCCCTTTTTAAACCCAGCCTGTAACTCAACAGTCAGGGGCTGGTTGGTTGGTGATAAAGTACCAGGTACTTTATCACTTCTCCTCCGTTATCACTGCTTCAGACATCTACCCCATTGTGGGCTTTGAGCTTGTCAAAATTAACTAGAAAATACATGACCTTTATGTTATTCAGTGTAATAATAATGTAGGCCCAAGTTACATGATTTTATTTGTTTAAACAATTTTAGCAGGTTTTAGCTATTTTTAGCTGTTTTTAGCCATTTAAAAAATCCAGATCCAATTCATACCAAAACACAAGGGTGATTTTGCCAAAACCAGAAAAACGAAACACCAAAGTTAGTTTTAGAAAAACCGAAGCACTTGGACCAAGACTAAACTGAGGTCCATATTAACTATGGCACATATGGTAGGACAGCTTAGGCCTTCCTGTAAAGAAATGAGCTATAATCATGACAGCATTGTAATGACAAGCCACCCACCTGGCCATAGAGTATAGTATAATTTTGTACTATAAAGTATTAGTAATAATATTTTCAACCACAGGTCCTTAATCTTGCACTGTCTGAACCTAAATTTTACCGTATAATAATTTACAGTTTTACAGTATAATAAATCCAAATAATTCACAATGCTGATGTATCTCATGAAAACAAAACTGTATCTTTTTATTATTTGTGTGCTAGGTTTAGGAGGAAGCAAACAGTGATGCTTACTTTTTAAGTGTTTTTAATCCAATACAGAATGAGCAGTTTTTGAAAGAAAGTTACAGTTTATATTATCCAATAGTAAGCTTCATACTGTGTTTAATTGATTACAATATATAGGAATTCTGATCTAATTGTCTAATTGTCAATCTACAGATTTTTATTTTATTCTAGTCACAGTTTGCAAACTGAACTTTTTGTGTGTGTCTTTGTACAGAGATGAGGAAACAGCAAGCATCTTGGTGATGCTATCTGTATTAACTGTGCTGAAGAAAAGGTCAGCAGCTCTATCACACGTTTCAGCTTTTAAACTGTTTCACAATTTTCACTAGTTTTGGATCAATTTTTAGACAGAAAATACAGTTTTATGACAGATGACCTTATCCCCATCAACAAAAGATCTGCTCTTGAGCTGTACATCAAAACGTAATGTGCTCTTTATAATTCTCCCGTATTCTTGTGAATAGAGAATAGTATTCATTAAATGTCAGGTGTTGAATTTACTTGAGGAATGCTAAAAACTGTAAAAGAGCTGTCAAAAGGAGATAAAAAAGACCCTCAATTCTGCTTACAAATTAAGATATTATTATTATTATTATTATTATTATTATTATTATTATTATTATTAATAATAATAATAATAATAATAATAATAATAATAATAATAGTATTATTATTTATGTTATTGTTAATATTATTTTATTATTAGGTTTTATTTGCATTGTTTAATTCGTTCATTTTTACAAATCTGTATAAACCCTTTTTTTTTATTTACAGTATTCAATGCACTCTCAATTGAGATGAGGACCCACCTTTAATCTTAATGTTGAGTCTCAGTCCTAGCATGTGTGGCTGGCTAAATGTTTTAACCAGGTGAATATCCCTATAAAATGGAGAAGTGATGCTGTAAACACATAGGTACCTGCAAGTCACTAACTTTTACATTTTGCCCACACCACCATTACCAAAGAAAAACAATTGTAGACCACAGTAGGGCATGCATCGACTCAACAGGCTACTTCACATTCTAAAGGTGCCCATACACGTTACAATTATTGTATACAATATTGTATACAATATCACATCTCACAGCATATCGGTTGTCATGTTTCAGAGACTTAAAAGTAAATTTTTACCATGTAAGTGCCTCTCTATCCTGTCTCTGCACTACACATCCATCTAGCAGCGCTCATCCAGATGTCACAGCGCTGCTCATTCCAAGAACCTTTTCTACAAAGGAAATCAGTCCCGGAACCCAAAATTCCATGTGGCAGCCCTGTGAGTACCTGTACTATTGGCTCCTGTTATAAGTTGCATTATACTTACTTGCGCCATATCTTTAGCTTCTGTGTGATTGACTGTAGGTTGCCATTTTGGTGTGAGCCTCATATCAGTTATACTTTCTCCACCAGAGGCATTTTAAGAGAGGAGTAGGTTCAGGTATAGCCTACTTCAAGCAGGGCCCACTCCACTCTAGGGTTGGCCATTGACCATTGATGATTCATAATCATCAATAATTTAGATATGAGAGAGAACCAGATGGGTTCCATACATTGATGGCACAGCATAACCAAATAGTTTTTTTTCTTCCATGTTGTCAAGACACACAGCATAGCTCTGCCACTCACATCCATGAAGCCCCAACCACATGTTCTGATTGGACCGTGGACCAGTTAGTCAAAGAAAAGAAAAGAGATGACCATCAATGAGTAAAAGCATCAGTGGACATACATTGCATACTGTATTATGCTACCATTGATGGCCACTTGCATTAATGCTATCGATGGCAACCATCGATAGCAATCGAACTGATGCCCATCCCTACTTCACTCTGCTGGCAGTAATGCAGTGCAGTATAGAGTCTGAGCTCTAGAGGGCTCAGACTCTAATGCTCATGCACAGTTCTCTGGGAAAATTTCACTGCAAACATTTCTGCAGTGTTGCTGCCATTGCTGTGGGACTCAGGAGGGGTAAGTCATGAAAAACTGGATGCAGCATGTGTGCTTTGGACCCCCTCCCCCCCTTGACTCACCCATTATAATACACCACTGGTCTCAGCATCTGCTGTAAGATGGCAGGGCTGGTGAAACATGGTCAAAACAGTGATGTATATAGTGTCACCAGAGCACCATCAGCAGAAATGAATTGCCAGTTTAATAAAGTATTCCATCATGTCATGTCACAGAAAGGTTTGGATTTGGTGCACTGCCTTTTCCTAACAGCAATAAATACATTCACAATAACCAGATATATGGCTAGATAAGCACCTCCACCCCAGGCAGTGCACCAAACCCATGCTTGTTTCTGTGGCATGATGTTATCACCATACACCTCAACAAGTTATGTAGCTGGTTCTTTGTGGTCATAACAAGCCTAATGTTCAAAGAGTGTATGACACTACACTGCTCAGCCATACCATTGGTTTTGGCTGGCAGAGACATAGACAAACAATGTAGCATGGCACTTTAGATAGAACAATCATCCAATTTTCATAAACATAAACTCATCGACCACATATCCCTGATGCCTTGTGGTGGAGACAGGAATACAGCCTTAGGTAGACTGGCATCGCATTGGAGTTTCACAGGGATATCTACTAAGATAGGAGTTCTGTTTCACATGAGATGTTGCTATGGACAACCAATCAGAATCCACTTCTTATTTAGTTACTACCTTCTACAAGATAATAGAGTAGATAATCTGATTGGTTGCCCATAGCAAATCCCATGTTAAATAGAACTCACAACTTAGTCAATTTCCCCATCAGACTCCAACGCTAAATAGTTTGCAAACTAAGGAGGTCATTCTGGTTGACTGAAATAGCTGTGGAATTCGCAGCTTTGCGAGTCAACTAAACACCGCCCGCCGCACGCACATGAGTTTCACCGCACATATGTGAATGGATGTTTTGCATAGACATCCATTCACCACTTGCATGCAAGAAAGAAATAATTTGATGATCGCCGACCATCAATTGATTTCTACAGCGCTCTCACTCACTTTCTGGTGACTCAGATTTGCAGCACACTTGTATAGGAAGAGGGTGGGCAGCTGAGATATAGTGACGTCAGCTGCCCGCCCCAAGCACCCGCATCATGGACAAATTACCATGGGAATCGCTAGCTTTTTCATGGGGACATGCTGCTCCATTTGAACAGGCCGGCATCGTACAAGTCGACGTGTCCGTTCGCAAACGGAGACTGCGCATGTGCAGAAATACTTATGTGTCATGCAGTGGCAGGTGGAAACGAAATAACTAAATATGCTTTAGGGGCAGTGAGACACAGGTCAGTGGATTGGGAGCTTCCCATAGGATGCAGGAGTATTGGGAAGTATGATATTCAGTAGACATACTGCCAGGGTTTAATGCGGGCGGGTGCTAACGAGAGTTGGATGGCCATTATTTTATAAAATTACTAATTTGAAAAACTCGACTAGTAAAAGATAGACAGAATAATGTAAATAAAATGGTTAAAATAAGTTAAAGCGCTTATTCACTTAAAAAGTACCAACAAAGGAAGTGAGGGAAAATGTTGCTGTTTGTTCTCCAAAAATATTAAAATCATTTATTAAGAGTGAGCCGGATTGCATCATTTAAATGCTATTCACAGGCTCCCTAGATTACATATGCAGTACAATATTTTATCTAGACAATATTTATAAAAAATCTCTAACCTTTGAGATATTATTTGGTTTACATACACAGTTATTTTTAAAGCATCATTGAGTCTTTGATGAGTGCAGATTTGCTTTTGATATATTTAATTAAGTAGCACTATACTTCAAAGGCACTAATATAAAGTATTTAATAAAGTGATGCTTTTATATTGATGGTTTGAGCATTTCTGTGAGGTACTGTAATCTTGCATAATGTAGATTCAAATATTTGAGTGAAGCAACATCAGAACGTAGAATAAGGCAGTGTACCAGCATTTGTGCTGGGTATTCAAACAGGTACATTTGCCTAATCAGCTACTTACTGTACTCCGCTATTTTCCAGGTTTGTAGATAACTCCCACCAACGTTCTAAAATCCATTCAATATATTGAGCAAAAAATTGCACAAATATTTAACACAAAATTAAACATTTAAACAAACACAATACAAAAAAATCTAATGTTTATATTAATAAGCAGTAGAACTGATATTTGCTGTACATAGGCTCTTATTCAGATCTGATCGCAGTACAAATTTGTTCTCAAAATGGGCAAAACCACGTGCACTGCAGGAGGGGCAGATGTCACATGTGCAGAGAGAGTTCAATTTAGGTGGGGTGTGTTGAAACTGAAATCTAAATTACAGTGTAAAAATAATGAAGCCAGTATTTACCCTGCACAGAAACAAAATAACTCACACAAATCTAACTCTCTCTATACATGTTACATCTGCCCCACCTGCAGTGTGCATGGTTCTGCCCATTTTGAGAACAAATTTGTACTGCGATCAGATCTGAATAAGGACCATAGAGTGCAGTATACTGATTTACATTAACAGTCTAATGTAAACAGATGTTCACAACATTAACTTTTTATTATCTGTTATATGTTAAAAGATGATTTTGAAAGCATACATATCGCGTGGAATTTTCACATTGTCAGCTTCACAGTGTTTATTCAGTTCTACCATCAGGTTTTATCTTCAACTGAATTAAATTGCATACAGTTACAAGATCACACTGAATTTAATTTGCACAGATGAATAAGCAATGTGTTAAAGGACATAACACCAGAGTGTAAGATACATCCTGACAATATGATAAGAACTATAACTTGAGACTTATTGCCTCACACTTTCATTGTATCAATTATAAATTTGGCAAATATATGACATTTTGAGAGAAACACTGGTACACTTGATTTATATCCAGGGAAATGTTTGGTCAGATGTGATTCACAGCTTGTTTCACTTTGAGAGGCTATATTTACATATTGTGGACAGAAGAAAGTTATATCAAGCTACTGTGATTAACCTGTCATTGAGTATTCCTGCCAAAGCCTTTTTTGATCATTTGTTAAATAAGTGGTCCAAACAATTATCAACAATTATTGCAATAGATTGCTGCATTAATTACCACCAGTTCATTACTGTATTAAACTAGAGAACAGCACAAACAGTTTCTAACCAGATAATGCATGAATGGAGGTGTATCACCTCCATTCATGCATTATCTGGTTAGAACCTGTTTGTGCTGTTCTCTGAAGGGAGTAGTACACACTATTGTAGAAAATGTTAATTTTCTTGTCAATTTCTTGCATGGGATATCCTTCATTTCGAAGGACAAGGATAGACTATCAAGTTTCACATGAAAGTTCTCTTTTTCTGGCCATTTTAAGAGTATAATTTAACCCACAAATGTGATGCACCATATACTCAACTAGCTCAAGGAAGACCAGTTTATAGCTTTTCTGACAAGCAAACTTATTTTAAGCTATGCTAACATAATTGCACAAGGGTTGTCAAGGGTTTCTAATCATCCATTAGTCTTCTTCTGCAATTAGCGAACACAATGTACCATTAGAAAACTGGTGTGATGGTTGCTGGAAATGGGCCTCAACTATACACCCATGTGGACTATTTTAAAAAACAGATGTTTGCAGATAGTATAGTCATTTACCACATTAACAATGTATAGAGATACTTAAATTTTCTCGAGATTGTCAGAGGAGTGTCCCCCACAACTTCCCCCCGGCCTCGCCCTTCCACTATCAATAAATTAGATTTATTCCAATTTACTGTGAGGCCAGAGAAGAGCACAAACTCTCTGAGTAGGGCTATCACTTTTGGCAGGTCCCTATGATAATTTGATACCCCGACCAGCAGATTGTCTGCATATAAGGAAACGATGTTATAGTTCTTTATACTTCTATTCCTCTCTATCCCTAATGCCGCCCTTATCTTACATGCTATTGGCTCGATTGCCACAGCAAACAACAGTGGCGACAGGGGACAGCCCTGCCGTGTACCCCTTGACAGGCTAAACGGCGTTGACACAAATCCATTTATCACTACTCTGGCTGTCGGTTTTCCATACATCAGAAAGATCCAGCCAATAAAGCGTGGTCCGAAACCAAAAGCTCTCAGTACTGCGCGCAAATATATCCACTCCACTGAATCGAATGCCTTATTGGCATCGAACGACGCCACCCCGGCCTCCGCCCCTGTGTATTCCAATGTCTGAAGATATGTAAAGACCCTTCGAATATTTTCCGAGGTAGCTTTCCCACTCATAAACCCTGTTTGGTCTGGGCACACTATATCCTTGACTACATGATTAAGCCTATTGGCCAATACTTTAGCAAAGATCTTAACATCGGCTGTAATCAAGGATATAGGCCGATATGAGTCCACACTCTGTAGGTCTTTACCGCTCTTAGGGATGACCGTTATTACTGCCTCCGTCATTGAGTCTGCTATTTCTCCCTGTTCTTCCATTTTTTGAAACAAATATAGTAGTCTAGGTATCAATGTAGAGCTGAATTTCTTATACATCTCCCCGGCAACCCATCTATACCCGGCGCTTTTCCGTTCGCCAATGCTGCTACTGCCACCTCTATTTCCTCTAAGGAAAAAGGGGTTTCTAATGTATTGGCCATTTCAGGAGTCAGCTTTGGTAACCCAATCCTTCCCACATAGCTTTGTATATCCTCTTCCCCTCTCTCTTCTAGTCTGGATTGGTATACCTCTTTAAAATGCTTTACAAATACTTCCGTGATTTTGGCAGTATTAGTATGGATTTCACCGGTATCTGAGATTATTTTATTTACTATATTCGTGGGTCTGTCTACTTTAGACAGTAGGGCCATATACTTCCCTGCTTTGTCTATATTTACATACAATTGATGGGAGTTTTTAAGTAGCCTAAGTTTGGTCATGTTCTGCAGGTGTTCTACCCATTTTTCCTGTGCACTCACCCAGACCATTCTGTCATTTTCCGTTTTACTTATAATATATCCCTGTTCATATTCTTTCATTTTGGCCTCCAATTCTAAGGCTTTTTCCTGTGCCGCTTTCTTAATCGTAATTGATTTCTTGATCATATAGCCTCTGAAAAAAGCTTTGAATGAATCCCATACATTGGTAAATTTAGTTGTACCTGTATTATTTTCAAAAAATCTTTCTATTTCTTCTGCTACCTCCTCTGTTTTATTTATCCAACCATACTGATTGGAGTCTCCAATACTTGTACCCCGCTTCCTTTTCTAGCTCTACTTGCATAACCACTGGGGAATGATCAGAAATTCCGCGGGCTTTATACTCTATTGAGGAGATGCTATTTATAATGTTCAGGGATGTAAGTATCAGATCTATCCTAGAAAATGATTTTTTGGCTGGGGAGTAGCAAGAATATTGTCGTGACATAGGGTATCTATCTCTCCATACATCGAACCATCCTACTTCCCTAACAAAATCAGCAATACCTCTCCTTACATTAGCCAACACCCCTTTATTACTCCAACTATCTACTACAGGGTTCATAACAGCGTTGAGATCCCCAAGACAAATTATGTTATTTTCTGGATACGACGCCGCAAAGTCCACCGCCATCCTCAATATTTCGTATGTAAAAGGAGGAGGCACATACACTGACATAATACAAAACCTGACAGCATTTATACAACAATCCAGAAATATAAATCTGCCACTTTGATCAATTTTGGAGGTGATACACTCAAATGAAATACTTTTCTTAACTAGAATTGAAACCCCCCGTGAGGAAGAGGTGAACGGGGCATGGAAGGATGACCCAATCCAGGGGCGCCTTAATGATACTAGCTTATCACCACACAGATGCGTCTCTTGAAGACATATGATATCTACATTCAGCGATTTACACTGCTTAAGTACAAGTGAGCGCTTGACTTTCTCATTCAAGCCTCTCACATTCCAGGTCATAAGCCTAACCATTATTATTTGCTTTTGCTAGCTGTATATTTTCAGGTAACACCATTTTCAAGCTCTCTTCCTCCATGCGAACTTATTTTACATTTTCTTGGTTGCATACTACAAACATGACTCACATTTACATACATCACACTTAACACATTCCCATAACTCACATTGACATAAAAAGATACCACACTTAACACGTACCCTCCCCCCTCCCCCCACCCTGTATCACCTACCCCGTTAGGCATACCTACTCCCAACTTACCCCCTTACCCTAAGAACTAATCAGCTCTTTCTTCTTTACCGAGGGATTAGTTAATTAATAGCCACCAAACGCCCGGCCGGCTCTCCAGCTCTTATTCATATATAAATTCAGTATATTCCTGCCCCCCACCCCCTCCCCCCAGACAACCACAAAGCCTATTCACGTTCTAACTTCTCTGGATAATTCTCCTCCCCCTTTTCCCCCTATCCCTCCTATTATATTTATTCAGTAATTATTCACCATAAGCCACAGATTTTTTCAGTCCGCTCCAAGTTGCTTCCTGCCCGGATAATTATTATCTAGCCACTTGGCTGCTTCGCCCGGGTTTAGGAAGAATTTTGTTTCTCCTCCTGAGATCACTCGCAGTTTTGAGGGATACATCATCGAGTATTTCACATCGAGTTCTCTCATCCTGCTTTTAATATCTCGGAACTTGGCTCTCTCCCGTTGAACTTCCAGCGGGAGATCGGGGAAAACTGAGACCTTTGAGCCCTTATATCCAAAGTCCCCTTTATTACGGGCCAACCTTAGTATTGTGTCCCGATCTTTGAAATGAAGGATCTTAGCTATAAATGTCCGAGGCGGGCCTCCTGGAGGTGGTGGACGGCCTGGCACTCTATGTGCCCTTTCCACAGCAAATTGGGCTGAAAATTCTCCACCCCCGAACTCCTCCTTCAACCACTCTTCCAGGAATTTTTCAGGGGCTCTGCCTTCCACCCGCTCCTCCAGACCCACAAACCGAACATTATTACGCCTCATCCTCCCTTCAATGTCCGATATTTTAAAGCGCATCTCACTCAGCTGGCCAGTCAACATTTTGACTTGTTTTTGCAGTGGCCCCGATGCATCCTCAATTATGGACATACGGCTTTCTAGTTCAGTCACTCGCTCTCTGTTTTTTTGTGCATCGCTCCTTATCAGCATTATGTCCGACTGAACCTGGTTTATTTGGTCAGAGAGGCGAACCTCACATTTATTTACTGCGTCAAGGACCTGCTGTAATGTCACTTCGGGAGTTTGGGGTATACCAGTGGTTTTTGTAGGGGTTGACTGAGGTGTAGCAACCTGTGAGCTATTGGCTGCATTAGTTTGCAAACGCGCGTATTTCTCTAACCGCGCTGCGGCTGTGTTTTGGCCTGTTTTACCCATTTTAGGACACGTGGGCAGTAAGCCGGAGATGCAGTTTTCCTCAATAGAGGCCGGATTTCTCCTGCTGCTCCGTACAAATATTAACCCGCAATCTTAGGTCCTTGATATTTACACTCCTTTATATGGTTTTCACCGCTTAACTTTTTAATTGCTGCTGCTAGTAGTTGTTGGATTTACCAGGCGATACTCTTGCCTGCCTGTTTCAATCAATGTATATTCCTGCAGCTGCAGTATACCAGGAGCAACCTTTATGATTCCTCACACACACAGTCTCAATACCAAGAGCAAAAAAAAAGGAGTTTGTATGGCTTACCAGCCTGCTTAACTTCCTGGACCTATTCAGCGCTTGAGTCTTAAGCCTTTGGTGCACACTTTAGACAACAGTCCCAAGTCCTCTTGCTGCTGATATCCCCTGTTCACTCTTGGTACCGCTGGGCTACTGGGCAATTAACCTCTGCCTCCCCGGTCCACGTGTCACAGGTTTAGCCCGCCGTCTGGCACCAGCTGAAGAGTCGCTACCTCCCAGCCGTCTGTTTACTCTGCTGCTGGCTCTGCCTGGAGTGCCTCTCCAACGGCAGTATCTGATGCGGCGATGCGGCGAGAGGCTCCGGCGTCCCTTCCTCCTTACTGCGTCTGTGTCTCTTCGCCCGCTCGCTCACGTGACCTTCCTGCCGTCACCTCCAGACGCTGGGCTGTGCTGTCAGCGCGTCTTTGTTCTGCTGCCGCCGGGAGAGTTCCCGGATATAATTCTCTGCACAGACCCACACCGCTACCTCTGGGGGATTAAGGAACGTGGAGGACAGGGGCTCACCGACTCGTAAGCACCCAGGGTATATGCTCTGGGTGGCGGGGAGGGGAGGGCAGCATGGACCGCTGGATTAACTGGAGAGCCGGACCTCACTCCCTACACCTCACTCGCAGGCTGCCGTGGCCACACCCCCCGTATTGGGATTGTTATTTCCAAGGACCCTAAGAACTTCTATACAGATAATGTAACTCCCTTAATTGAAGAAATTAAAATTAAGTGTAAATGCTGGATGAAGTTACCATTAAATCTGATGGGGCGTATAAATCTTATAAAAATGGTGATTCTACCCAAGTTTCTATACATTTTTCAGCAATCCCCGATATACATCGGTGAAGATACATTTAGGAAAATTAACAGTATAATTACATCTTTTATATGGAGAAACAAACGCCCTAGAATTAAAAATGATACCCTGATAAGAGAGCGAGATCGTGGTGGGCTGGCAATGCCAAGCTTTAGGCTTTACTACCTGGCAACCCAGTTAGCCCATATTAGTAATTGGATCAGGGAAGGGGAAGAGCCACCCGGTCTGTGGGATCTGGTTGGAACAGTCGCCCCTGGGCAAACCCCGCTCCAAGTAATACTGGCGGCGGAGGGAGGTCGGGGGATACCGCCGATCATGGCGCAGGCCATAAAAGTATGGAAAAGAGTGGGTAGAGTCACCAACTATGAGGGACTTGATCCGGGCACGCACTTGTTTTCCTCCAAACATATGGAAAAATTGAAAATAGAACAAGGGGGTAGAATTTGGAATAATTATGGTATTAACTCGGTGGGACAGATGTATGATAATAATGTACTAAAATCTTTTATACAACTTCAGGGGGAATATGGGATACCCAAGACGATGTTCTATCGATATCTACAAATGAGGAGTGCTCTCTCCCAATATATTGGGGTGGAAAAACCCAAAATTATTATAGAAACACCAGTCAAAAAATGTATTAATAAGATCAGTGGTGGACAAAGAGTCTCTAAAATGTATAAATATCTTTTGAACTATAATCAAGAGAATGATCTTCCAGAGTTGAGAACTAAGTGGAGGATAGACATTCCTGAAATTAGTGACGAGGATTGGAAGCTGGCCATGGCGTCAACAATAGGTGCGACCAACTCCCTTAGAGTCCAGCAGGTCCAAATAAACATTCTACATAGGACCTATATAACTCCTGTGAAATTGAGTAAATTCTCAGGGAACATAGTGGACAATTGTCCAAAGTGCAGGGAACTGGGCTGCTCTTTTTTCCATTTGCTTTGGCAGTGTAAAGAGGTGCAAAGTTTCTGGCAAAAAGTCAGAGATATACTGATAGACCTGGGTATCCCATCCCAGAGTGTGCAGCCAAGTAGCTGTATATTGGGCATATGGCCTAAAGAGAATACTACAGCAGAAATACGACAAAATGCTCTAAACCTCTGTGCAATGGCGAAGGTTATCATAGCGAGATCCTGGATGGCCAAGGACGGCCCAGATATTAGTAAGTGGGTAGAACTAGTAAATATCACGATAGAGCACGAAAAACATATTCATATGTCAAGAAAAACAGTAACAAAGTTTTATAAGGTATGGGGGGGTTGGTACAATAAGGGATATGTATAGGGGGAGGGGGGAAAATGTATACTGGGGCACAGAAAATTGAAAACAGCGTTTTCCTTTATTTTTGTATTTTATGTGTTTCGGTCTTTATTTATTTACTTAGGTATAAATTTTTTTTATGTCTTATTTAATTTTTTAGATGTGTTTCCCTTTAATTGCGCTTAGCAAGGTCATATTGATAGAAATAGCACTAACAAACATAATCGAGAGGGGGGAGGGGGGGGAAACAAAAAAAAAGGGAAAGAAACGGAAGGGAAAAGAGGAGAGCACTGAAGAACACTGTAGAGAGTTAAAGTTATTGGTTCCACGTTAATATATAATAGTAAGATAAAGAAAATATGTATATCAAACGCTTGTTACAAATCACTATAAAGTAAAGTTGGATATATTTTGGGAAAATAGGCCGAAAAGGTATTTGAATAGTTAAACCAGGACCAAGTGGATAATTAGAGGGGGAGTTGGTAAAGTAGATGGTCAAAGCACAGAAAGGTAACAAATTAAAAAAAGAAAAAGAGCATTCTAATGTAGGTGAGACCATGTGGTTAGGTAAATGCGTTATTATGATATATTGTATTGGTTGCAAGTAGTGTAAGTGTTTGTGTATGGTATTGTCTATATATTATGTGATGTTAAACGTATATGTCTTGTCTATTTTTGTTTTTAAAATTATCAAATAAAAAGGGAATAAAAAAAAAACAATGTATAGAGAATATTTCTGATTAATTTAATGTTATCTTCATTGAAAAAAAACAGTGCTTTTCTTTAAAAATACATTTCTACGTGACCCCAAACTTTTGAACGATAGTATATATTATAGTTGTCCTAAAATACTCAATATTCATAACTTGCTAGATAACAAGGTGTAAGGATCCAGGGACCACCTTGCCTGCCCTACCTCCGTTGCCTCGAGCTGGGGTTGGCGGACGTGTGCGGAACTAGGCCGGTTAGTCCAGCTCCAACCCCGATGCCACCTTATCTTAAGAGAGACAACAAGCCCACCAATGCCAGAGGAGAGCAATGGGACAGCTACCTAAAGCCCACACGAGGCAAGGGGCCCCGGACTCCCAAGGAGTAACTACACCTGGAGATTACTGATGGCTGAACGCAACAATGCATGATGGTGGTATATATAGATATATAACAATGGCAACAATGCTCAGAAGATGATGTAATCTAAAGACAATGGCAACAATGCTCAGAAGATGATATTTATAAAGACAAAGCAGGAGGTATTTGCATCTGGGAGATGACAGGACCACAGACAAGGACCTCCAAGCTTCCTAGGATAGCAGACTCCAATAGCAGAGGATGCCCATGGGCGCCAGGAACAACTGCAGAAAGGAACCAGCAGGACAAAAAACCTCCAGCAGACTCCTGAACCAGGAACACGACTTGTGCTAGACAAGCAAGACGCTATAACCGGCGCCTGAGGGTCAGGCAGGCCGGCTTTTATTTGAACCTGATGCCCCCTGTAGTGCCGGACGTCAGGTACGTCCGGCAAATTCCTCCCCCTGCTGGGACTCTGGTGGCGGAAGTTCGGGGCGTTGCCTAGCAACATCCCCGATGCTTCTGTACGGGGAGAGCCAGAAGGAGATGGCTACCTTGCTGGCAGCGCAGACGCTGCAGACGGACCCGGCCGGTGACGGCGCCTGGAGCCGCGACTAACACAAGGTTAACAACAGAGCAGTATATGATTAATACAATTGTTCGAAACTCGTGGTCAAAATCACGTGGTTGTGTGCACAGCTCATCTGAAACTGTTTTGTCAACACAAACAGAGCTGAGAAACTTTTTTGCCACTCTTTTGTTATTTTAATATATATATCTGTGAGGATGACCAATGTATTATGAAAAATGGCACCAAAAAACAATTTGCCATCTTCGCTTTGAGAAAGGCAGGCTTTAGTTTACAATAAATCACCCGGCAAGAGAAGATTTCCCTTGGTGGGGTGAAGTGGACCCTGAAGAGACATGCCGAAACCAACAGTGTGCATGATTGGCAATGACCTGGCCACAAAACAAGAGGGCAAATATATTGGAGTTAGTAGTTCCAAACAGCCCCACAGATCCATGCTGCGGTCATGACAAAATGAGATAAGAGCATGTCAGTCACTACTATCAAGCACTGCCTCAATGCCACAGGGTTAAATGGAAATGTGGCAGCCTGTAAACCATTGCTGGTGCCCAATAAAAGATTACTCTGGGCTAAAGCACACAAGGACTGGTCATCTAAGCAATGAAAAAAGGCTCTTTTGACAGACAAAACAAAGTTTGAGCTGCTTGGGTCAAAGAGTTGCAAGTTCATCCATCATGTACCAGGTGAGCGCATGCTCCCAGCATGCATTGAGCCTACAGTGAAGCATGGAGAAGGTTCTATCATGGTCCGGGGATATTTTGGAAATTAATCAGTAGGTTATTTTGTGAAATTAGAACGAATCATGGACTCAAAGCACTTTCACAGCATCATACAGTATCACTCCATTCCCTCTAGATATTGACCCCAAACATACCTCATGTCTTTGGAAAAGTTCAAAAAACACCAACATTTTATTAAAAAAAACCTTGATTTGGCCACCCCAGATTCCAGATTGTAACCCAATTAAACCTTGAGATGCATTCAAGAAGAGTGAATTATGAGTAAAAATCTATGAGAGGTACTGCAAGAGACGTGGAGGGCAATTTGAGCTGAAACTTTGGAAAAATTGGTAGCTAGAATACCCTGTGTGTGCGCTGCTGTGTGCACTGCTGTGTGCACTGCTGTCCTGCTAAGGGCAGGTACTTTAATGAAAGCAAAATTTAAGTAAATCATCTTTCCAATTGTTTGAAAACCATGTCAATGCACTCAAATGTGATAAATTCATATTTATTGAAGAGAAGTAATCACAAAATAGCTTTTTACTTGTGTACTTCATTGAAGAAAAATCCCAAATATTTAGAATTTAAATTGGGATGGAAGGATTGCCCCTCTTTATCTAGAAAGATAGTAGAACAAGTAGAAAGCTCATAGAATTGGAGATAGAATACTCTAGAAAAACATAAAAATAAATAAAAACTAAGCTTTTTTCTAAGCAATATTAATTCTGGTAGAATAGGTGGCATGGCTTAACAATTTATGGTGGAGCTCAGAGTTTATTGACCTATGTACTAAAGTTATTATTATTATTATTATTATTATTATTATTATTATTAGTAGTAGTAGTAGTAGTAGTAGTAGTAGTAGTAGTAGTAGTAGTAGTAGTAGTAGTAGTATTTCACCTATCAATTTTTTATCATTTTATTAAAGAACTGTACAATTGCATACATGAAAAGAAAGAATGGAACAAAGTATGAGCGCTAGGGACAAGTGCTGTGTGGTGTATACAGATGGCTGCCTTCTGGGAGAGGGATGCCACCCTCAACAATAGGAGAATACAGAAAAAAGAACCAGTAGGCGCCTTGAGAAAAATGTAATAAATAAAATGACATAAAAACAATAAATTGCATGCATGGAACAAATAAAAAGGGATATTTTTGCAATTAAGATAACCACATCAATGCAAGTGTATAAATGCGTTTTAAAAGTAACCTATAGTTACCAAGTCCTGATTGGACGATCGGATTGCGCAAAGTGGACAGATGACTGTCAGTTCCACAGTTAAGGGTAGAATTCCCAGCGCTTATTAGGAATAAATAGTATGTCCTCACAAATGGCAAAAGTGGGTGAGTGGATACATTTCTACTCACTCCCAGATCTCAGATGTTGTTATCTTGTAGATGTTAATGGCACTTAGTGATCCACTTTAGATGGGAATGCCTCAGGTGATTCAGGAGTGGCTGGCACCGTCTGCCAGATCCTCTGGCCGGACTGTGACGAATGTCAAGTTTGTGGATGGATACATACTCCGCCGTTTACACTCCGCCACAAGAAGGACTTAATCATAATACAAGACTAGATATTTTAGACAAGCAGAATACTCAACAACATCTGGAGAACAAAATAATAATTAGAATGTCAGTGCAACCAAATTGAGAGTCTCAAGGGTGTACCATGAAGTTAACTGCATTGCTTTGCAAAGGGAGAATATAAGAGATGAGGATAGAGATTTAACATAGGCAATCAAACAGAAAAACTTTTGCACCCTTATCTTTATTGCGAGACATCTCTAGCCAGTCCATTTGAAAGAGAAATGAGACTCTAGGTAAGAATGTCTGAAGTTAAAATGTCAATAGTTATGTCATTAATACAAAACTTTGGTGAAATTTCTGTACTTAAAATATATTTGGATAAATCGGTGGCCTTGTATCTACGACCAGGAATTTATCATCCCTACTGGCATATAAGTGTTCCATTTACAAGGGCTAGGGGAAGTTTATTGTATTTAGGAGTATTGTTTACCAAAAATCCCCTATTGCTCTTTTGAAAAAATATAAACATTGTTACAAAATTTGAGAGGATGGGATTGTCTTCAGCTTTCCTATATGGGTAGGGCCAGTCTTATTAAAATTATATATTTTCCAATATTATGATATTTAGTTCAATCCCTTCCTTTGTTGTTAACTAAGGAATATACGAAACAAATTAATTCTTATTTTGTTAAATTTATTTGGAATAGCAAGATACATAGAATAGAATTGTATAGGTTACAACAATTAATTATAAATGGAGGTATCAATTTTCCTAACCTAACATATTATAACCATGCAGCATTATTACGACATCTTAAAGACTGGCTAAATAATACTAGTATTTATACTGAAACTGAATTGTAAGAAAATTTTCTGCAAGGGATTCATTTAATCTCCTTCCTTCATAGGAATGATCAAGAGATACCAAGGGAAATGCGTGATAACCCTCTTTTATGGTCAACCTGCAAATTATGGTATATTCTTAGACACAAGAAAGGGTTAAATGCCCATTGTGGCCGGAGAGCCCGGCACACAGGGTTAATGGCGGCTACAGCACTGAAGGGGTTAACTCTCCGTGCTTTGCCGTTATTCAGAACAAGGGCACTTGACATGTTTTAAACTGTATGAGTAGCACTGAGCTGGGACAGGACCCCTTCTGCAGTGCTGATGTAAGTTGTAGCCTGCTGCTGGGCACCAGGCACAGATTATATGTACTTATGAAATATATGTTTGGCACTGAGCTAGGACTGCATCAAATATTGTGTATATTGTATTGAATATTGAGGAATGCATTCTGGACTTACAATGCACTTTGTACATTTCTGGGGGAAGGAATTTAGCCAATCTTGGTGATGAGGAAATGAAAGGTCTGTGAGTGTCCAAAACACAGCAGGGAGTAGGCTCTGTGTCTGAAGCCCTGTGTAAAAGGTGTTAATAAGGAAACAAACTTATGTACTGTATGTGATGGGTCACTGAACCCAGGCCATCCTGTGTGAGGTGTTGTTCATGCAGACATTTGTGTTTATTTATGTAAATATGTCCAGGAGATAAATATCTCCCCTGTTCCTGGAAGTTATATATTCTAAGGAAATTGGACTCATCCTTTGTAGTATGTAATCTTGGTTCGTTATGCACTGGAAGTAACATGTCAGATTGAGATGCAAATTGTAAATGTATGGGGGAGGATCTGACAATGTCAGTGTATTTTCTGTCTTTATAAGCAGGGCCTGTGAGCCCAATTTGTGGTACTTCTGCCTGTATCTGAATGCTGTAACATCTGTATGCTGTATACCTCTGAAAGGAGAAGAGATCTTTTCAGATCTATTGGCAATAAACCATCTTTTGCCCAAGAAGTCTGCTTCATCTGCGACCAACAAAATTAATTGCAATAATTCCGTTCTCCGGCTGTTCTGGGCATAGCATCCAGCGTCTCCGAGTTTCTGCTCTGCCAGCTACCAAAGCAGAAGTCTGGTCCGTGACCAGTGGGGGACTTGTCGACACCAGCAGTGTGTCGACGCAGGTAGTACTCAGGTGCCCACGGTTGGGCCTGAGGAGGTATCCGTGGTTCCAGACGCCATGTAGGAGGAGTCTGGTGGTGGCAGCGATAACCCCGCCCACTGCGTAGTGGGTGGAGTCAGTAACAGGCGGTTACTGACGGTAACAGGGAATCCCCTATTGGCCAGGTCCCGTGAGACCAGGAACCGCTATCTGTGGACCCGAAGGGCGTAGCCAGAGCTAAGGGCAGGCGTCCGGTCACACCCATACATCTTTATTCCTTACATGGATACATAACCCAGATTTCCAACATGGCAAATTGAGGAATCCTTTTAAACAATGGTCAACTAGGGGGCTTAATTCTATAGGTTGTTTGGTAGATGTAGCCACTAAAAAACCAATTACATTCCAACAGGGAATTGAGAAATTTGAGTTTCTGGCACCATATCATTTTGCTTTTTATCAAGCACAACACTATGTATATCAGGTTACCAGAAACTTGAACTGATCAGGATTGGCATAAGTCTCTGGATAGAATTTTTTCTATCCCTACTTTGGATAATAAGGTAATATCTATACATTATAAAGTGATACAAGATTTAATTGATTATGAAAGTATAAGGACAGGTTTACCTCAAGGGTTGAAACATTTTCCAGATTTAACAGTGAAATCCTTATTGAAACATCTTTATGAATCTTATTCTATTATAACGGCTAGCTCATATAATGGGTTATTTTGGTTCACTCTTTCTGACAAATTCCTTCTTAGGTGAACAAAACCATATGCACTGCAGGTAGGGCAGATGTTACTTGTGCAGAGAGAATTAGATTTGGGTGGGGTTTTACTTCAAAGTGAGATCTACAGTATATTGCAGTGTAAAAATAAAGCAGCCAGTATTTACCCTGCACAGAAACAAAATAACTCACCAAATCTAATTCTCTCTGCACATTTTACATCTGCCCCCATGCAGTGCACATGGTTTTGTCCTTCTAAGAAGGATTTTGTCAGAAAGAGTGAACCAAAATAAGGCCCATAGAGCCCATAGAGTCACATAGGGCCTATTTAAATGGGTTCATCATTGTCACATAGGGCCTTATTTTGGTTCATTCTTTCTGACAAAATCCTTCTTAGATGGACAAAACCATGTGCACTGCAGGGGGGGCAGATGTAACATGTGCAGAGAGAATTAGATTTGGGTGAGTAATTTTGTTTCTGTGCAGGAAAAATACTGACTGCTTTATTTTTACACTGCAATATATCTCACTTTGAAGTAAAACCCCACCCAAATCTAATTCTCTCTGCACAAGTAACACCTGCCCCACCTGCAGTGCACATGATTTTGCCCATCTAAGAAGGATTTTGTCAGAAAGAATGAACCAAAATAAGGCCCATAATTGTCCTAGGTACCAAGAGGAGAATGCTGATATATACCATTGTTTGTGTATAGTTAGAGCATTCTGGCTCAAAGTCCGCAAGTTTGCTTTAGACAATTTAGTAAATTATGTTCCTTTTAACCCAGAATGGACGATATTAGGTATTTTACCACATAGACAATGGATATCAAGAGGTTGCAAAAAATCATTGTTGATTTTAAGCTCATCAGCTAAAAAGACCATACTGCAAGTGTGGAATCATTCAGAAATCCCACTCTTTTCTTTATTTAAGGAAAAGTTATTTTTCTGTGTTTAGAATGAAATGGATGGAAGCCTCTTTGAAGAAAGCATCAAAAGTGGCAGGATTTTTTGAATTGTGGGAAAGTTATATATCAATTTTACCTAACTCCACAAAAAAAATATTAATCAAATGTTTTTCAAACACCTCTTGGTATCTAACAAGATTAGGGTCTCATGATCCACCAATATAGGGGACCCCTTAAATTTGTGTTATGGATGTCAACTGGCATGTCTCACAAGATTGGACCAAATTCATAAGAACATTTATTGATTAGATTAGCAAGCATGTTAATAGATTCATACATGATTTTATTATATTATTTTTATACTGTATACTTGAATTTGAAAATGGATAAATTCCAAAATCATAAAGCTTTGTATGTTTTAAGCTACTAATCTGCTAATAAAGAAAAAAAGATTAAAAAAATAGATGATGATAGAGATTTAACATAAGGCAATCAAACAGCAAAACGTTTTGAGAAATTAGACTCTAGGTAAGAATAGAGATATTGACAGGGTATTAGAAGAAATCCATTGGGAAAGGATCGTTTTAACTATTGCAGCAGTTCATTTTAATAAAAAAAAAAAATCTTTGTTCTGAGGACAGGTGTGTAGTAATAGGCGGCGAGGGAATGTCCCAAAGGGCACAATCAAGTGTATGGGAGAGGGGAATTTTGTATAAGGTCCATTTACAGTATATTGACTAACAGTCAAACCGAAAGTATTGACTTTTTGGAAACCCCACATGCAGTGTAGCAGGTCTGCTTCCTGCATAGCACATATGAAACAGTTTGAGTCAGTTGCCATACCCATTAACAGCCTATTCTTTGGGGTATTATAGGTGCAGAGTAACAATTTATACTGCATCTCCATATAGGAGGTTGACACTAAGGATTTATTCAGCCAGGAAAAGGCAGAGTGAAGTGTGTGTAAGGGTACAGTGGGCAAATCTATGGACCATTTTGCCAGTCCGTATGTTAGTTTCCAATTTTAGCTGTTGTTTAAGATGAATATATAGTAAAGAAGATATCTGATACTGCCAAATTAAAAAAATACTTAAGCTAAAATTCCGTAATTGAAAAAAATAGGAATATAGGTATACAGATGGAGCTGCTCTCAATAAAGCTGCTCCTGGTGATAGAATCGCCAATCGCCACCACGCACCAGCCGACAGAAGGGGATACGCTTGCATTAGATGCTTACAACTCCCTGCCCATCCCCCTGAAGCAGAGATGGGCAGTGAACCTGCTCTCCGCCACCTTCAGATTGAGCTCCTGTCTGCCAGCTTGCTCCAGCTCAGGACATCTGGTGATCCTGCAGGCTGGCTGATAGGTGCTCCATCTGTAGATATGTCAGTATATTGTCACAGAATTTCTGGTAAGATAATACAGTAGTACAATCCTCATCCATGAAGTGAAACAAAAGTCGCAAACCTACTCCATCACAAAGCCTAGCTACAGATGGAGCCAGCCTCTGCCTTCCTGCCAGTGTGACATATCCATAGTGCTTGCAGAGGCTGGCAGGGGGCATGGCTAGTGGAAAGGAGTAACATTTGGATAGCATATAATATATATATGGGGGAAATAAATCATTTTAACTAAATGGTATCTGCCAATGTATGACAAAGGTAGGCAATGCTGCGAGCGGATGTATAGGTCCGTAGGATTCACTACAATAGTGTTATGCTCACCGTAAGGGAGACAGGAGCCGGGTGTCACCAAAGGGGACTGGAGGACTGAGGTGAGCCAACGGATGTGAGGAGAGCCCTTCCCACCTGTGGGAACTCGTGGATGAACTCATGGACCCCCTCCAGCTCAGCCCACAGAACACACCAGTGAGCCTTCTTGCCTATAACAGCCCTGTTCCCTTAAGACCATGTCTACCGATACTAGTATGCCACCAGGACTTACATCAACAAATGGCAGTGTAGGCTGAACCAGGGGGGGACCAGAGTGAGCTACCGGTAGGTATTGAGGTGACTACCCTAACTACAGGACTAAAGAAATGACAAGGGACAGAGGAATGGGCAAAAGGAATAGTGCAGGCTGAAATCTCACTAAAGAGAATAACTCAGTGTAAAAGACAATAAAAAGTACTAGATTGGTGAACCACACAAATGACAGGCTAAGAGCCTGCTAAATGGGTGATGGCCCTTTAACTAAGGCCTCTCAAACAACTCCCTAACTGGAGAAAGCTGTAGCAGCAAAAGACATAAGCTATACTACAGAGAAACGCTGGACACTCTATTTAGCAAGATATAAATGGACTGCATAAATAGGTACTGTTACTTGTGTTTAACACAGATGTTAATCAGGCAGGGAATAACTCTGGAACTCTGGACAGGGCAAACCAATAGTAAACTGCAACAGGGACCGGATAAACATGCAAGGCAGACAGAGAGTTCTCCATACCAAACTCTATAACCGGCATTGGACTGCCCCCATATAGTGTCTTAAAAAGGCTTCCCTGACCAAAAACAGCAAGTGCCCTGCTGGAGGTAATTAATGAGTGTAGCTGTGTGCTGCATCAGAAGCCAGTCTAATCTGTAGAGGCAGCGGCTGCCTGGTGTGCCCGTCGTCTAGGCAACTGAATCTGCGGAATTTGGTCTGCAGGCAGAGGGAGGTATCCAGGTTGCCCGGCACCAGCCACCATCCCCTGCCGGAAGTGCGGACCCGGAAGTGTTATGACACCTAGCAACAACCGGGGCCAGCGCTCCAGGACCAGCAGCAGGGGAAGGAGAGCCGCGACCACGGCTCCTAACAAATGGTGAGGCCCAAGTAAACTATAGAATTCTCTGCCCACAAAAATGGAAATCCAGATGGCCACCCTGATCTAATGCTTAAGTTTTAAATTTATTTATTACAAACCCTGAAAAAAAACAGTAATTAAAAAAAACTTGGGAATGATTCCTGAGGGTTAGTAAAGTACAGAAGGAGATCGTCAGCATATGCAGACACCTTGGGGGAAATTTACTAAAGAAAATTTGTAAAAAATAGGTGTATTTGTATCCAGAAATACACTTATTTTTGACATTTACGATCCCGAAAATACGGCAATTCGTATTCGTATTGATAGCACATCAATACGACTACGAATTGCCGTATTTTCGGGATCGTAAATGTCAAAAATAACTGTATTTCTGGATACAAATACACCTGTTTTTTTACAAATTCCCCCCCTTTAGTTCAATAGATCCAATTTTTATTCCATGACAATTTTAATGAGAACAATCTCATTAGTGGATCTATGGGCAATTCAAACACATATAATTTTTTAATTTTAATATCACATACACTTATATTTGTAACATTTATGTATGCAAAACTAGCAAAGTCTTTCATCATGAATATACAAACACATTTCTTGATATTAATCTTCTGAAATCTTTATTGTTGTTATAATACAAACTAATCTTTGACATTCAGAAAATGCTGAGAAGTTGCCACTCAGAGCAAAAAGTGGTATAAATTAATTTGATTGTTTTTATTTATTTATTTTAGTAATAGTTTCTTAAATAGCGTAGCATATTCTGTTGCGCTTACAATAGGAGACAATGATAAAACAAACTGGGTGTTTACATACAGTCAAAGGCATGTAGGCCCTGCTCGCAAGCTTACAATCTATAGGGTTGTTTTGTATCTACTGTAATTCCTTTTAAACATACATCTGTGTCAATAAAGCTTCATGTTTTTTCAGCATGACATTTTATTTATTGAATGGGTGTATTTTACTATTAGTTTTTTTGGGGGGCCTTTATTATAAGTTTATTTAAATAAAATGTAATGAATACAAATTAAAAATACTTTTTTTTATGTTTAATCAAAAAAAATTTAATCATGTGCCAAGTGAATTTTTACAATATAAATGTGAAAATTGGCAAGCAAACATTTTTATTCATCAGAATGACCTGTAATATTTACCCTATATACTGTAGGAAATACAATCTTTTTTTTCACACGTTTTTTATTTGAATTTGTATAACAAATGTGAGGGATGCTGTCATTTTTAGCAATATTTAGCTTATCTATAGCAGTGATGTTGGCACTCAAAGAGTTAATAACAGCTTAGAATTACTATGGAACATATTATATTGCTGTATCAAACAAAAAGTGAGCCAATAAAACCCTAAAGACTTATCATTCTGAGTCTTCGATGTCCATCCTTAGTTATTAATAATGCCTGGCATACACATACAGATAAAATGCGTGTCAGAACATCATGCATTTTATCTGGCAGGCTGGGACAGTGCAGATATCACAGGCATACAATGTACAACTCAGTGGATTAACTATAGTCCCACAGACTTCGCGGTCGCGTGGGGGGGGGGGGGGCGGCACTGAGTAGGTGTGGGCGCTGGGGGTCTGTGGGGCTATCAATGTGCTGCACTGCCTGCTGGTGCTGCTTACCATTGCCACTGCCGGGTGTATGGCAGGGAGTCGGGACCCGCAGATCTACTAGTCTGCGGTCCCGGCTCTCCTGGCTGGCTCCTGCAGTGCTAAGGAGAAAACTGCTCACACAAAATGTCTGCCCCCTTAACAGCAGACACTTTTTGAGGACACTGGGGGACATTTTGTGTGAGCTATTTTCTTATTAGTACTGCAAGATCCAGCCAGGAGGAGAGCCAGGACCAGAGACAAGTAGATCTGAGGTCCCGGCCATACATCGGCGGCGGCAGCAACGGCAAGCAGCACCAGTGTGGTAAGTCAGGGTTGGGGGGCTTCATTTTACCGAGGGGGGGGGGGCACTTTTTTATAGTTACTTTACTGGTACAACTCAAGCAAAGTCAAACTCCATTTGTTTCACATACTGTACAAGCCATATAAAAGGTCTGGTGAAAAACTGAATGCAAGTTGGTTGTAAATTCACTTAAAATAGTGCCAGATGTACTAGTCCTTGAAAATAAAGTGAATAGGTGTAGAGTGATAAAATACCAGCCAATCAACTCCTTACTGTTATGTTACAGGCTGTATTTGAAAAATTACAGTTATGAGCTGGTTGATTGGTAATTTACTGATCTCCACTTTATCACTTGTCAATGCATAATACATCTGGCCCATTATGCCTATGGAACATTGAGCAGATGTAACAAAGGATATCTCCTGCTTATTTTTACCTCCCAATCGGGCCCAACTAAATGTGTCAAGCTTCAAAAATACTGGACTCCACATGGCATTTGTCTCCACACCCTGCTCATTACACATGTGCAGGAGTCCCAGTTGCAAAGAGGCATCCAATCAGATACCTCAACTATTGCTGACTCCTTTCATCATTGTAAACAAAGAGTAAACCCATGATCATGCATTGCTGAGGTCAAATTGGGCAGTGATACTGTAGGTTTCAATGCTGCTACAGTAGTGGTAAAGAGATTTACAATAAAGATTTCTTCCTCCCAATCGGGCCCACCTAAATATGTCAAGCTTCAAAAATACTTGACTTCACGTGGCATTTGTCTCCACACCCTGCTCATTACACATGTGCAGGAATCCCAGTTGGAAAGAGGCATCCAATCAGATACCTCAACCATTGCTGACTCCTTTCATCATTGTAAACAAAGAGTAAACCCATGATCCTGCATTGCTGAGGTCAAATTGGGCAGTGATAGGTTTCAATGATGCTAAAGTAGTGGTAAAGAGATTTACATTTAAGATTCAGCTTTTTCCATGCTGCAGTAATGATGAATTGCTCTGACACCCCATGGCAAATTAAAGACTTAATTTTTGGGAGTCTTAGCATAATGAATAGGTGCCTATATATCATTCAATTAGTAAAATGTAATTAATATTGTTAATAATATAAAGCTGTAAAAGCCATTCAAATTTTGTTTTCAATTATCAGGCTTTTTTATACTTTTCATCCTCTTCATTATTTTCTTCAGGTGTAAGTATTGTACATAAATTATTATTGTATTTGGCTTTGCATATATTTATTAGTGTGTGCCATGTCAGGTTTCGTGACAACATTTCCATTCATAAAATCCACATTTTGTAGTGAATTGTATGCACAGATTTTTTTTCTTCAAATTCTGTATTACAGTGAATTATTGAAAATGAAGTGGAACAACACCTTCTAATATCTATAATACAAATTTTGAATTCATAGTGTCAATGTTTTTTTTAAACCTACAGTTAGAGGTTTAATAGAAAGCTGTGTGGAACAGTTTACCCTGTCTGCCAAAATGTGGGATTGTTACATGATGGGATGTTTGACACTGTAATTTAAAATGACAATGGGAAGTGAGCTGTATGATTTCCTTGCCCATGATATTCCCTTTGGACCTAGTCACTGCAAGATCATCTCCTCAGGCTGTCATGTTTTGCAAGGTGTGAAAGAGAGATTATGAAGAGGTCAGGATATTTTCACAGCGGTTCAAGCACTTCAAACAGTAAGGAGAAAATCCCAGATCAATTTCAAAACGCAACTCATCAAGTAAAAACATGGTACAATGTAGTTTACAATATTATGAAAACTTATATTTTGCATAGAAATAATGCTTAAACCTGCTTGATTTTAACGTTAAGGTTTTTTTTATTAATAATAATTATTATCATTATTATTATTATTAATATTATTATTATTATTATTAGTTATACAAAATTTCAGGATGCTTTTTCCCAGGATTACAGACCATCCCGAATTATAGATAAGTGCTGTTACAGTATGTTGCTTTTTAGTAAGTATTCACCTATGGGTGCCATGTAGAGTAAAAATGCGTATCAGTTGAAATATACAATAGACTTATTGTATATCAGAATTTGTCCTGTACTAGGGTTTAGTATGATTTCCCGACATTCAAAATACCGACGTCAAAATACCAATGAGCATTGACAGACAGTCAAAATACCAACATGTTCAAAATGCCAACATTTATTATGCCGACATGGCTGCGCTATCCCTGCTTTGAGCATGATGCCTTGCTGTCCTTGGCACACATGTATAATCTAACTCTATGCCCACTTGGATCATGAAGTAAGAACAAGTCGGTGTCAAAGTAAAAAAAACAAAAAACCTCATTTTTACATTTTGACCATGTCGGCATATTACATTTTGGCATTTTGAATGTGTTGGTATTTTGACTGTCTGCCACTGTTTGTCGGTATTTGGACTGTTGGTAGATTGACTGTATCCCCTTTAATAGAGGGGTGTGTTTGTTCCTGCATAGCTCCAGGCCACAAGGACAAGAGTGTGCCAGAAGGCAGATGTATTAAGCCTGGCAAGGAGATAAACTGGAGATAAAGTTGAGATAAAGTAGAAGGAGCTAACGCACCAGCCAATCAGCTGTGTTTGAAATATGACAGATGGGAATTGGTTGGCTGGTGATTGGCTTGATCTCCTTCCACTTTAGGTCAACTTTATATCCAATTGATCTCTTTGCCAGGCTTAATACATCTGCCCCATTGTATCTAAAGAATAGAGTTGTCTGTTACAATAAATGTTTACACTTGAAATAACATATAAATACTAGCAAATATAATCATTGTAGAGACTATAAGAACCTGATTAAGAGAAATCAGGTGGGAAATATTTTAAGAGCAGATTAATACATATTAATAATATTCCCATATATAATATCACAGGGAGAAATGTATACATGAAAAATATGAAACGTGTTTAACTGAGCATCCACATCTTGTTTTTAATCACATTTTCTTATCTTTTTTTTGCACATCTATACTATTGTCTTACTAAGAGGATGTGAATAGTACTCTTTCTTAATGAATCTTTGAATAAAAGTTAAATTTGAAAAACATGTAACTATCAGTTGGACGTCTAGCATAAATATCTTTGGAGTGCACCCTTAACGTCTCTACAATTTTTGCTTTTCTTATACAACCCTACGTTAATTAGAGACTTGTAGCACCATCTCTTTGTGAATATACAAATTGAGTATAATTACACATATTAATGATTGATTGATAAAGAAATAGAAGGTAAAAAATGTTATGCAAAGACGAACAAAAGGAATTTTCAGTGCGAAATAAAAAACTTCTCTCTAACAATAGTTTACGGCCAGTCTGGGATTAGATGACACTAGTAGCCCCTAGCATCTGGCTGGAGGGGTCTGGCCATGGCCTGTGCAGGATTTAAGAGATGTGAGCACAGGATTGCTCTCCACTGGTGCATGGTATATACTGTATAAAGCAGTTGAGTCAGTTATCTGCCTCTTCCTCTCCCACATCATCTGCAGCCCCAGCACCGGCCCCGGAGAGTTCACTGCTCACCCAACACAGTGTCTCACCCCTTCCACCAGACTTATTCACCTTCTCCTCCTTCTGGTAAGTGACCAAACCTGTCCTCGGTGCCTCCACTCTGAATGCAGCCAGACCTTCTATTGGGTACCTCATCTGTTTCCTGGTTATTGTTGCTATTTGATGTCAAGTCCAAGGCTGGCAAGTAATCTGGAGTTGAAGTATATAATATGGAGGAGTGCATAAAATAAGCAGTATATATATATATGGGGGTGCCCTGTATATAAGGGGCACTATATGAAAGGGCATGGGCTGCAGTGTACATATAGAGGTATATAGAGGCTGTTTATGGTGAAGGCACAGTGGCTATAGAGAGAGAATAATTGGAGGGGGGCTGTTTATGTGTGTATATTTGTGTGTGTGTTTCCCTGCCCAAACAAAGCACTGTTAGGTGCCCTCCAGTGGCCACCATTAGCTTCTTATTATATAGAGTGCAGATGAAATAAAAAGTTATTTAAAGTTGATTTAACACTAATTACCACTTATCATAAAATTATGCAATTACTGTATATAGAAGTTGGGTTATATTTTTCTATGCTTAAGCATTTTATCTGTGTAGTACAACTAAAAAATATATGATTACCCTCTATCCATATTCGCAGCGAGTGTGAAACAGTCAGATCAGTATTTTTAATTTACATCTTCCTGCATTATTACTTTCACTTTGTCATTTTGCAGCAAAGGAGTAATTTGGTCCATTGGGTGTCCTCTAGTGGCCATCAGCACACATTACAGAGGTCAGGAGCAACTATCATTAAAGTTTATTCGAATTTCAATTTTTGCCCATAAAATGCATCTCAGTAATTAAAGTAACACAAAACAAAACATGGCAGAGTTTGTTTGAATTGACCTGAAAAAATGTTAAAACACACATGTACAGTATGAATTAATGCACCATCAATTCAGGAAATAGAATCCATGTGTATATACATGGATTTGTTTATGTGCTTTTGTATTGTGATGTAGGTTTATTTTTTTAAACTCATATCCCATGAGTGGACTGAAGAGGACAGATGTACACTCAATTAGGTGAGTATGTTTATCTATGGATTTCTACTAAAGAAGAGAATGTGAATGGCTGCTCGGGATGTAAGGAAGTATGTCAAAGAGTAAGAAGGTATGTGAGTGTGAGTGTAGTGTGCAAGGGTGGTTTTTTTTAGGGGACCTCTACTCCATCATAGAACCCTTGACAGGGATAGTTGTGGGGGTGGGTTAATACTACAGTCCCCAGAACAATAAAAATGTGTCCCAAGGCTGTGGTATTACCCCCCTGGCTAGAGAAGCCTTGGGCTGGTTTTAAAAATCCTGGGGACCGCCACGTCCTTCCCCACCTTCTTTTTGAAACCAAGACTAGTCTAAGAGCCTGGTGCTTATTCTTTAAATAAAGGGGGACCAAACACACTGGGGGGAATTTACTAAGATGTGTATTCTACTTCACATGTGCTATGGGCAACCAATCAGATCCTGTCTACTATTTTCTAGAGGGTGCTAAATAAATAAGAAGTCGGTTCTGATTTTTTGCCCATAGCAACATCACATGTGAAGTAGAATACACATCTTAGTAAATTTCCCCCACTGTGTTTAAACTCCTGTTTAAAAACAGGATTGGCTCAAAGAGCCTGGTGCTAGTTATGCTTAGGATGGGGACCCCATGCAGTTTCTTTTATGTAACTCTTTAGTTCACTTTTACACAAAGAAGCCTTGCATGGATCACTGATCTGTGCAGACTTCATCTTTGGCAGTGTTTGACTTATGGCAAACACTAATGCATAAATCATCAGGAAACATGAATCCGGCAAATAAGGGAGCTTAGTAATGTACCAGAATTTTTTTTAAATACACCTGTGTACATTTATAACCAACTGAGTTTTAAAATCGCCTGAAACACGAACCTTTGGTAAATTTCCCCCTAGGTCTTTTATTATATAGGATACTACTTGAGTTTCTTATAAACATTTCATAACATTATCATGAACAAAATATCTACAGATATTAGACACATGTAATGTTGATATTGAGCAGTAGGTTTCATAATAATGACCATTGTTCTGACATGTATGAAAATAGTCTACATTATATAATAGCAAAATCATGATCAAAGGTATAGAATCCCAGAAAATACATAAGAAAATATAATGCAGTATAATACATTGCATTTATATAAATAGCAACACCCTGTAAATGTTTGCAGTGATTAATTTGATGATGTCTATTTTTTTTTTTTATTATTATTATTATTATTATTATTATTATCTTAGAAGTGGTTAGAAACAATAAAGGTTTCTTAACAATATTAGAAATAACACTTACGAGCCTTACAAAGAAGTTAAGTGGTTTTTATAACAACAAGAAATTACTTAGCATATGTAAAATTAAAATAAATACTGTAGCAGAAACAGTAAAGGAAAAAAAAAAAAACTTGATTGAAAAAAAAAAAAAAAACACCATGATGGGCCTTGACACAGTGTGAAAAAGATGAGAATAACAGTATCATGTTTTTCCATTATATATCATTTGTGACATGGAGATGATTATGTAATAAACCAAGCAACATATTTGGCATGCAATAGAATGACAGATTCTTAGTAGTGACCGAATGCTCATTTAAAAAAGACAAAAAACAAAAAAAGAACATGTTTGGCAGACAGATGCATAACAGTGGCAGACTGCTCATTTAAGAAAAGCAACACGTCTACAATAACCTCAAAAAAGAGTGTTAAGTGAATGAAGAATAGCTTAAAAATCATCTGAATTGCAGCAGTTCAAAAAGAGACATTGTTCAGTTCTCAAAGTGAAATACATCATTTTCAGGACTAGCTTTATGAATATTTATTTATTATCAGTTTCTTATGCAGCAGGTTCCATTGCACTTTACTATATACTTACTTTATAAATAGGGATAAAAACAAACCGGGTTGTTGCAAACAGACAAATGGTAGGAAGGCCCTGCTCACAAGTATAAATATTCTATATTGCATAATGGTCCTCCAGATTGCAAAGTTTCTTGACGGGCTTGAAAAATACTATATAGGTGACACAGAGCCGGATTAAGCCTTCTGGGGCCCGGGGTACTTTAGAAAAGACAGCATGTTTGTAGGGTAATATTGATTGTGGTGTTCTCAAGAGTGATAGAGATATCAGGTTGGTAACTACTATTGGCTGGTGGAAATATAATTAATTCTGTTTTTGAGATATTCAGTTTGAGGTGATGAGATGACATACAAGATGAAACGTCATAAAAGCATCCAGAGACATGGCCCGATACAGATGGTGATAGGTCTGGGATGGACAGGTAGAAGAAAGAGCAGTGTCCTGAAGACCAAGGCATTGTAGTGTTTGTATGAGAAGGAAATGATCAACAGTGTCAAAAGCAGAAGAAAGATCAAGAAGAATTAGAAGTGAATACTGACATTTAGACTTAGCAGTGATCAGATCATTCACTACTTTAGTCAGTGCTGTCTCTGTGGAGCATTGGGAATGAAAGTCTGACTGAAGTGGGTCCAATAAATTGTGCAAATTAAGAAAGTGTATGAGACGACTGTAGGCAAGTCTCTCAAGTAGCTTGGAGGGGCATGGAAGGTTAGAGATGGGACAGTAGTTAAAGAGAGAGTTTGGGTCAGAATTGTGTTTTAACATTGGAGTAATCACTGCATGTTTTAAACAGGAAAGGAATATACCAGTAGAGATAGAGAGAGTGAGAGAGATAGAGAGAGATTACAGCTTTTAGTTAAGGTTGGGATGAGCACAGGAAACAAATATTTACTTATTTGTGAGGGTATAGGCTCAAGAGGAGAGGCAGTAGAATAGGAGGAAGAGAAAAGTTTGTATACTTCATCTTCATTTGTAGGATCAAAAGAAGATAATGTGCCAGAGGGTTCAGGCAGGGAATTGAGCAGATCACTGCCTGAGCAGGAGCATAACAATTCATCTTGTATCTTGTCAACCTTGTCTTTGAAGTAGCAAGCAAAATCTTGTTCACTAACAGTGGCTGGTGTTTCGGGTGAAGGAGGTTTGAAAAGTGATTTAAATGTATTAATAGTCATTGGGGTTAGAAGCTTAAACAGATATGAGAGTTTGAAAGTGTTTGTTTGGCATTGTCTAGGGCATAACTATAGGAGTGGTAGGTAGCCTTACAGTATATGAGAAGTCCATTGGAATACGAGATTTGCACCATTTATGTTCAACTTTTTGTGGGAGTTTTTGTAGGTGTCTTGTTAAACACAGAGGGGGTAATTTTGGTTCACTTCCTGTCACTTTCTGACAAATCCCTTCTTAGATGGACAAAACCATGTGAACTGAAGGTGGGGCAGATGTTACTTGTGCAGAGAGAATTAGATTTGGGTGGGGTTTTACTTCAAAGTGAGATCTATATTGCAGTGTAAAAATAAAGCAGCCAGTATTTACCCTACACAGAAACAAAATAACTCACCCAAATCTAATTCTGTCTGCACATTTTACATCTGCCCCCCTGCAGTGCACATGGTTTTGTCCATCTAAGAAGGATTTTGTCAGAAAGAGTGAACTAGAACTAGTGATATTTTAAGAGTCTGCTTTAGGTGAGATTCAGCCATCTCAGGAGTAGTGAAAGCAGAAATAGGTAAAAGCTGTTGTTGCAGAGAAGTGGCTTTTACAGATGCTCAACTTTGCTAACTGGAGAGGAGTGTTAGATGGGGGTGGAAGGAATGTTTCTTCCAGGATTCCAAATGACACACAAATGCAATCCTACACTAGTGTGTTTTTGAGTGTCCACTGTGTTTTCACCTCCTGGCCTTCTTCAAGGCACCCGTAGAACTCAGATGTACAGGGATGCGGTCATCTATTAGAATGAACTTAGGTCTACAGTCATTAGGTCGACCCCACTAGGTCGACTGGCAGGAAGGTCGACCTGACTTAAGGTCGACATGGGCCAAGGTCGACATGACTTAAGGTCGAATTTGCATAAAGGTCGACATGAGGAAGGTCGACTGGTCATAAGGTCGACATGGGTTTTTCACTGTTTTTTGAGCCGACATGTGCCGACAGGCGGTATTTCATGCCCTACCATCCACTAGGGCGTGATGGGAGAATAAAATAATGTGCCGAGCGCAGCGAGGCACCGTGCCCGAAGCATTGCGAGCGAAGCGAGCGATGCGAGGGTCCGATTCTCATTGCCAACTGTGTCCATGTCGACTGTGTCGACATTCGGATAAAAAAACAGTGAAAAACCCATGTCGACCTTATGACCAGTCGACCTTCCTCATGTCGACCTTTATGCAAATTCGACCTTAAGTCATGTCGACCTTGGCCCATGTCGACCTTAAGTCAGGTCGACCTTCCTGCCAGTCGACCTAGTGGGGTCGACCTAATGACTGTAGACCTAAATGCAGTCTGACGAATGATCCCATTCCGATGTACAGTAGAGCTGTATCAGAAGTGAATCAGAATAACCCCCATTGTTATAATACTTGTATATGGAGCAGAGCTTGAGAGGTGTTGAGTTTCATACAATTTACCAGTTGGTATGTGTATAAAAGTACCAGGTTGCGGTGAAGGATTACTGTCTTCCTTTATGGTACTCTTACACAGTCCAAGATGGCTCCACGCCTACAAGACCTACAAGATTAGCCTTAGTGACCATATTGTCACAAGTAATGAAGCTTTCCTGGAATAAAAACAAAATGAGTCTACATGGTAGCACATGCCTCTTTGAACAACTATTGTATCAATATATTAGAAAAATATACTGATACTTTTTTATTACTTAAAAAATAATAACAATCCATACCTTTGATTATCGACAGAGGTAAAACATACTTGTTCAGCTGTGCGCAGATTTTTATTATAAAAAAATATTTGTAAATGTTTCTGCTTTTAGAATAGATTTTATTGGCAATATCTTTAAAATTACAATAGGAAGTTAACATAAAACAGTCATCAAAATGATGATTTATCTGTCTACATTATTCCTGATCGGATGAAAGGCTAGTTAATATGTTACAATTGTTTAATTTAACCATTGTAGCCTGTAATACATGGACCAATGCATATATAAGATATGATATAGAGCAACATTACATTTATCTACTGTACTCATCTATGGGAGCATTATCATACAGCTCAGTGGCTGTTTCCTTAAAAGCATTAATAATCTACCGATGCGCTTCAGAGGGAATAATCCTAGTAGGAAACGGTTATTGCAGAATTTGACATTTGCTCATTTTCTCAGAAAGCATCTTTTTCTCAATTTAGTATATTATCTACATCATAGAAACAAGGGTACAATATGCAATAAGATTTTTCAAAGCACATCAAGGCTGCACTTCAAGCCTGAAATGGAGTTGCAAGACAAAAATATAGCTATACAGTCATTATTTGACTTGAAAACAAGCCACGTTGTTAGGAGACCTGCAAGATTCCTCTTTAAAGAAAATAAATGAATCTTGGGCCTGATTAAGAGTTAATGGCTGATCAGAGAAGTTTCAGTGACTGCACATGTGCAAGGATCATAGGCCCTTATTCAGACCTGATTGCAGTACAAATTTGCTCTCAAAGTGGATAAAACTATGGGCCTTATTCTGGTTGGTTCGGACGGATGCATATTTGCGGACTGGAAATGAGTGTTCTTAGCCCCGCCTTCCGTATGGATCACTCACACCGTCCAAATGCGGTAAGACGCCGACCGAACAAAACGCAAGTGGATTTTCTATGTGAACATCTACTCCATCTGTGAGAACCTCCCCCATCATTCGATGGACGCCGACCATCGAATGCTGGACCGAGTGGATAGGCAGCACCAAGTGCTCCAGACCACTCGGGCATTTCTCAGTGCAAAAGCAGGGATATGGGCGGGCAGCTGGCATCTGGATATGCCATATGTCCGCCCCCCACATGTGCATCATGGCCGCACTACCATACGTTCGCCCATCATTTTCATGGGAACACCCATTTGGTAATGAGCCCAAACATCCCTTCATGCCCCTCTTCACCCCCTGTTCGGATTGTACAGAATTCACGCCGTATTCAGATGTGCGCGCCGATCACACATGCGCAGATACGTCTCTGCACATGCGCAAAACCAACCATTGGCCGTCCGTACGCATTTAGAGCCATCTGAACCAACCAGAATAAGGCCCTATGTGCACTGCAGGTGGGGCAGATGTAACATGTGCAGAGAGAGTTAAATTTGGGTGGGGTGTGTTGAAACTGAAATCTAAATTGCAGTGTAAAAATAATGCTGCCAGTATTAACCACAAAATAACTCACAGATATCTAACTCTCTCTATACATGTTACATTTGCCCAACCTGCAGTGCACATGGTTTTGCCCATTTTGAGAACAAATCTGTACTGCAATCAGATCTGAATAAGGGCCATAGTGTGTATGCGCAAGGATGAATAGACACAGAAATATTGTATAGATTGTAAACGCAGTGTTACTGGAGTAGAGCATGCCCCAGCATTTTAAGGGAGGGTCTGTTACAGCAGTGCTGGCCTGAATCAGCATGTCTCAGTTGCAAAGTTGTGGAAGAGTCAGACTTACTTACATTTGCACAGACTGAAAAAATTATTTAGTGTTTTGTGATTTGCGTACGGATTTGCAATTGGATAGCAAATAGCAAATTTACACAGAGCAGGTTTTGTTATGTCTGGGCGCAGGGGCGGATCCAGGAGAAAATGACAGGGGGGGTACCATGATAGGGGAGGGAATTGGAGGGGGGTGTTAGTGGTGCCAGTGTGCCCGCTCAGAGAGCAGAGAGGGAGAGGAGGAGAGCAGAGAGAGCACGGGAATGGGATTATAAATAGGCCCTGACATTTGAAATACACAGGTCCACCTTGGCGTCAAAAGTGTAGGATGTAGTTGTGCGTGCGCGCTCTGGAAAAGAGGGCATGGCCATTGAAAAGGGGGCATGTCCTTGAGTGAAATGTACCACACCATATACCACATTACACTTTCTCTTTACACATGACGTCAAACGGAATGAGCTAAAATTCAGATATTGCCACACGGATTGAGCTAAAATTCATATAATGCTACACGGATTGAGCTAAAATTCACATAATGTCACACGGATTGAGCCAAAATTCCCGTAATGCCACACGGATTAAGCTAAAATTCACAACAAACACCAGAAACAGCAGGGGAAGGTACACCATAATGCACATTACACATTAAGCCACACACCATAATGTCCATTACGTATTATGCCAAACACCATAATGCATATTACAAATTATGCTACATAAGTGCTGCTTACCTACATGCTGTTGCCAGGGGTTCCATGCTCATTGCCATGGAGGTTTACTTGCTCGTTGCCATGTGGGAGCCGCTGGGACAGAAATTCGCCAGCAGAGAGTACCACTGCGGGCAGTACTTGGGAGTGGAAGGGAGGCCTCCGACTGCAGTGGGCGGGAGCTCAATGGGGATGACCTGTAGGGACACGCAGCTCCCGGCCGTCACTTACACACACTGACATGAGCCTGCTGCAGAAGGATCCCGGTTGTTGCGTACACACACTGACATGAGCTGGTGCTGCTGCGGTAAGCTGGAGGAGGCCTTCCACAGCAGCACCAGCTCATGTCAGTGTGTCTGAGCAGAGTCCCGGAGCCTTCCGCAGCAGGCTCATGTGTGTAGGCAAAGGTCGGGAGCAGCATGTCCCTACGGCAGGGGTAGCCGGACTTTTGTAATCCGGGATCTACTTTTTGTACATTTACTTACCGGTGATGTGCCGGCATTTCCCCATGTGCAAACAATACGCCCCTTACACATTTTGCCACACATAATAATCAAAAATTCACACCAAGACACAGGTTTTGCGCCAAAAGTCACACCAGGACACAGGTTTTGAGCCAAAAGACAGACCAGGACACAGGTTTTGAGCAAAAAGACAGACCAGGACACAGGTTTTGAGCCAAAAGACACACCAGGACACAGGTTTTGAGCCAAAAGACACACCAGGACACAGGTTTTGAGCCAAAAGACACACCAGGACACAGGTTTTGAGCCAAAAGACACACCAGGACACAGGTTTTGAGCCGAAATTCACATTAAAGACACATGGTTTAAGCCAAAATTCCCATTAAAAATACAGGGTTTGAGCCAAAATTTACATTAAGACACATGGACATATTTAAAAAAAACTAATATGCTTAACTTAATATGCTATTATACAGCGGGATGGGGTCTTTTTACAAGTTTAACCCATTTGCCTGTAATGGAGATTTGTGTCCCCCATTAAAATAAAACAAAAAACAAAGGAGAGGGTTGCACCAGGGGAAGGTAACATAAAGTTAGGGAGAGGGTGATAGGCTGGGACTGACATAAAGAGAATGAGGCAGTGTATGATAGCAGCGAGTGGCAGTGACCAGAGAAAGGGGACATGGAGAGGCAGTGAGTTATATCAGGCAGAAGGTGACAGGGAGAGGAAATTTGTCCTAACCAGGACTTTAGACAGGTTTATATACAGAGTGACATTTAACTGGATAAAGGAGGGGGCATTTAAACTGAATAGAAAAGGAGGCATTAAATATGGCAAATGGAGGTGGGAGACTACAAATACAGCATGAGGGTACACTGTGATTGGACTGGCTGGGGGGTTCTAGCAGGGAAACCATTAGATGGGGCAGTGGACCAGTTAAGGAGGGAAGGGGGGGGGACTGAGCTGCCTGGGTGAGAGACACTTTGATAGGTGGTCAATTAAATATTGTGGGACACTGGGGTGGATGGGAAGATGGGGCAGCAATATAGGGGCAGGTAGGTTGAACACTAAGGTGGAGAAGGGCTGATTTGAAAGAGGGGTAGCATTGACTGGACTGGCTGGGGGGTTCTAAGTGTGGGGCTTAAAGATGGGTGCAGTGGGCTGGTTGGATGGGAGAAACTGGATGGAGGGGACAGTGGGCTCGAGAAAAGGCAGACAGTGGGATAGAAGCAATGACCTGGGGATGGTGCTGGTCTTCCAGTCCAGGCATACCTGGTCAGTAGCTGCAGCACTGTGCTCTTATTCACCAGTGTTTGAGCAGCCCCTTGCAGGTAGTCTCCGTCAGTCTGAGAGGTGAGCAGAGGAGACGGGCTTCTCTGCAGCCGGGGCTTCTGACAACATACTGTTACAGCACTGTACTGTAACGCTGTCTGCAGCTGCAAACCGGCCACCGCTCCTCATGATCCTTACTGCCGTGCCATTGCTCTTAACCATGCGCCTTCCGGTAGCTGCTGCCAGTGCACTCCAACCACCAGCCTCCCGTAACTCCTCACTAGCGGTGCCTGGGTGCGCGGTGACGTCACCAGCGCACCAGCCGCGATGCATTCCTAGGAATGCTGCAGCCACTGCTAGCTACTGAAAGTAATTAACATCTATAGGTTTAAAAAAAAAAAAATTAAAGTCGGAAATGACAGGGGGGGCACGTGCCCGGGTGCCCCCCCCCCCCTAAATCCGCCAGTGTCTGGGCGGTAGCTATCTACTCACAGTCATCTACATCTTTGCAGATAAGGGATCAAATATGAATCAGACCCATTATATTTGAGTACAAAAATTAGCTGCAATTCAGTTAGATGTTAGAGCTGACCACTCAATATAGCACCCCATTGTCATAATTAGAAGTTGGTCTCAGATAGCTTGCATGAATCTCCAAGTAAGAGAGGCATTTATTTGATTCCCCGAAAATGTCCAGGTAAAATTTTTAGGTTAAATAAAGATAACTTATTTGCAACCACTTGCAAAATATTTCAAGTGGTTGTAAACAAGTTATCTTTAGTTAATCTGGTCATTTGATGTGATTTTTAAAGATTGTCCACATCATTAATGTAAAAAAATTACTACATTAAACATAATTATCCTATATATAACACCACAGTTTTCCTTATACCAGGCATGGCCAAACTGTGGCCCACCAGCTGCTTTGAAACTACACATCCCAGGAAGCCTTGCCATAGTTTTAGCATTCCCTAATAGCAAAACTGTGGCAAGGCATGATGGGATGATAAGGATTTAATTGGGATCCAATTGCACGGCAAGCAAAATGCATTTGATTAAGACGATATAGTACAGATCTGAGATCTCTCATAGGAAAAGTCTTTTGTAAAAGAAGCGGTCTGGTGTGGCAGAGTCCAAATTCTGGGCCTTATTCTAGTTCACTCTTTCTGACAAAATCCTTCTTAGATGGACAAAACCATGTGCACTGCAGGTGGGGCAGATGTTACTTGTGCAGAGAGAATTAGATTCGGGTGGGGTTTTACTTCAAAGTGAGATCTATATTGCAGTGTAAAAATAAAGCAGTCAGTATTTACCCTGCACAGAAACAAAATAACTCTCTTTGCACATTTTACATCTCTCCCCCTGCAGTGTACATGGTTTTGTCCATCTAAGAAGGATTTTGTCAGAAAGAGTAAACTAGAATAAGGCCCTCTGTGAGGCAGGGAGCTCAGGAGCCACCGGTGTCCCAGAAGCAGAGGGAGCCACGACACCCATGGTGATCCAATAAGCAGCTAATGTCATACCATGCTCACCACCGTTCATTCAGATAGTGACAGCGAGGAGACCAGCATTACCATCATCTCCTGGAGAGTGAGCTGCTTGCCTGACGTGTCTGCAGTGCTGCCAGTGCTGTTCCACACTCATACTCCTGCCCGGGATGCTTATTTCCCCTCTGTGACGAGATTTTATGTGTTTGTACATGGATGTCATATTAAACCTTTTTACTACATATTGGATTAGCCTCCTTAAAAGAAACTGCTACGTAAATTTGGGTGAGAATTTTAAAGTGTCACCCATGTATAATGCTGATGTCTGATACTACAATAAAGAAACCTTTTACATGTATGCCGGTCAGAATTTTTAAGTATGTTTAACTCGTACCTTGTACTCAGCCAGAGCCACAGTAACGGAAATGTAAAGAAACGGTTACATGACCACGTGGGTGAACTAATAAGTACTGTAAGTGTGGTACCGAAAGGGTTAGCTGCTTATCGGATCACCCACAAGCAAAAATACCATTACCTTGTGCGCTGGTTTTTTAAGATTTTTTAAGATTACTTATCAGAGGTTGATGGTCTCTGTAGGAATCCCCCAGCTGCATGTTATTAAATTAACCCTACCTTGATGCTAATCTTGAAGTACTTTGTTTTGCTGTATTTGAACCTTAGTTATCTGATGTCATGTGGGGCACATTGTTTCACAATATTGGTGGGAAGTTGCTACTTGTTGGTGGGAAGTTGCTACTTGCAGTAGTGAGCCCAACAGTGCTAAATAGCTCCCACATAGCCTGTGGCTTGCATGTGCTTCCAAAAAAAGGGTGTGGTCTTTGTAAAGGGGACGTGACAACAGAGATGCTGCAAATGCAAGCCACACCCCCATTTCTCATCACTATGGTGGCATGCCAAGCAATCAGTGAGCTACTGGCATGCCCTCAGTTCCTCTGTCTGCTATGAATAGCTGCTGCGCACAAGTGAGTGACAGGAGGTCTCTCAATTGTCCCCCACCACATAAAACTGCTAACAGGTGGGAAAGCATGACAGTTCTCCAGAAAAAGACTGTCCTCGAAAAATTTGGACAGTTAGGAGGTATGGTGCTACCATTATTATAATTTTTCTGTTTTGTTTCATTAATTTTTCTATATATTGAAGGTTCCCCATGGTTAGAAATTAGAGAAATAAAAGACACAGAGGAACAATAACGGAAACTACCTATCAGATGGCAACAAATGAGTAAATGATTAAATCATTAAATTAATTTCAAGAAAAGCAGGTCATTTTCATCAAATTAATTTTATGGCACTACAATAGTATACTCTCTGAAGCGAAAGAGAAATTGGTAGGATCTGACATCACACACCCTCCTCTAAAATGCTTGGACACAACTGAATTTTTCTTGATACTCCCAGAAAATAGCCGGATGACACCCACAAACGCCCGCTTCCTGTCAATCAATTTCCGAATGGCCAGTTATTGAAAAAGACACTAGATTGTATTGCAAAATGGCCTTGCGCATGCGTACAATCCATACTAAATATATGGCAAATGTAATTTCGTCATACACTTACAAAGTTTTCACTTGAGCCAACCCTGTAACAACTTAGCCCTGTATTTTTGTTCCTAAAAACATGTTTTTACTGTTAATAATAATTATTGGATGTAACTTACAGCCAGTGGTGCAAGTCGATTTTTATTCCTAGTGGTACTGAAAAAAAATGTCTCATGAGGGGTGTGGTCATACACAAGTAGGGGAGTGGTTACTTGACAATAGAGGCTTGGCAACATTATGCCACATACCTTAATGCCCATGACACATTATGCCACACACCATTATGCCCATGACACAATATGGGATTCCTCCGTAATGCCCATGACACATCATGCCACTCATCATAATGTCCATTACATATTATACCATATAAGATAATGCGTATTACATATTATAAAACACAACATAATGCCCATTACATATTATACCACACACCGTGATGCTCATGACATATTATGCCACACACCATAATGCCTATTACACATTATGTCACACAGGGTAATGCCCATTACATATGATAGCACACACAGTTATGCCACTGACATAATTTTATGTCCCACACAAAAATGCCCCTTACAAATTATGCCCCACAGTAAGGATTCTAATTACTCTCTGCCAGGGGTTTCTTGGCAAAAGATGCAGCATTCTGCACCTTCTCCAAGTGGCGCCACTAACGTTCGCGGAACTTCCAGGTAATGCTATACGCTGTGGTGCAATAATCCATTTTGGCCTCTTCTTCTTATTTATTGTTGTTTAAATGCATAATGCCCCTTACAGTGTGGCATAGATGCATAATGGCCCCTGCAGTGCGGCGTAGACTCATAATGCCACCTGCAGTATCATTACATTACATGTATCATGCCCCCTGCAGTGATGCTCACACACATAATGCCCCCCACTAAAAAGAATGCCTTTAGTAGGACTTATCACCCTACATGGTTGTTGCCCAGGGGTTACATGCTCATTTCCATGGGAGCTATATGCTCATTGCCATGGGGGTTACAGGCTCATTTCCATGGAAGTTACATGCTCTTAAGCCATGATCTCCCCCCCGACGGTTGCCTCCAGTGTCCAGTTCCCGGATATTTTATAGTCCGGGAATGCCACCCGTCCGGACTCCGAACACCCGGTCTAATTACCGGACTGCCCAGAGTAATCCCGGATGGGTGGTAACCCTAAGAAAATCCTGGATATGAATAGAGAAGGAAGTAGGAATAATACATTTAATGCCATTCAGCACAGTAAATACCCTAATTCTGCGCTTTTGCCTATCAATCAAAAATACCTAAATGTCCCTTTTGTTGGGTTAACACTACTGCAGAAGGTAATATCCTCCATGTTTTAATTAAAGGTAAAAATGTATATATATATCCATCAGGAGTTTAGGCAGCCTGGGGAGGGACTAACTGTTAAGTGAAGAGCTATGATGGCTATGTCTATTTTGCATCAGTTGAATAAAGGGAAAAGGGGAATTATAGAATTTGCAGAAGCTAGTGCTTTTATAGCATCTATATAGGCCTCAACTGAGACAGAATGGTAATGTGGATTTATAGTTCTTACTGGGGTGCCACCAAAGACAATATACAATGCAAACAGAAGGGACAGAGAAGAATGTCTTCTTGTTGGTGCACACAAGTAATTAAATATTTTAAAAATTCCGTATTTTATTATATCTTACTGTCAAACAAGTGAAATAATTTGTATACCATTGGATAAATAAACAATTATGTTTATCTGACTAAAGGCAACAGTCCTGAAATGCATCCTTACTATTATGATGGGGCAAAAAATACTATCCTGTAACATCCAGCTCTGAACATGTTTTTCTGTTAAATGCTCTCCTTTATACTTTTCTTACTGAATCCACGAGACAAGTTGGCTTCCTTACTAGCTGCCATTGAATCATGACAGCATTCCCTTGGCTAATGCTACACTGCATATTCCAGGGTCCTAATCAGTGGCAGCTCCAAAAGGATGGGTGCAGCACAGTTCCAAATTGGCACCTTGCATAGCAGGGTATCACATTATTCTACAATTAACATATTTTCCTTATTCAGTTATATACATGTTCAACTAATTAAATGAGATCAAATAATTTCCTGGAACCCAACTTCTTTGAAACATTGCAGATAATCATTTTATTCATTATAGATCAAATATTATGCAGTCCATTGTTAGTGGTTCTTCTTAGTGCCCCTATAAAAAAAGAGATAGTGTCCATTGTACATTTTCTTATTTACTTATTTCCACTGAGATCTTTTGTTAGAACCAGGTCTTCATCTCTTACCCATAAAAAAAATCACCATTTTGTCAAATATGCAGATTCACATTTAAATAATTTTAGTCCGTCATCATCCATTCCTGGAACTGTTGTTGAAACAAGCATCCATAGATGGTGCACCCAATATAATTGTGTCAGCTAATTTAACTAAACTTCAATATTATTGTCCATTTGAGCCATTTCCTTATTTCTGGTGATACCCCATGGCTGTCTTTTATATCCTCCAGTTTATCATATTAAACAGTGTAGTTGGGTTATCTTAAAGTATTTGCCATTATACTTCTAGATCAGTACTCTGACCTTATTTATGCTAACAGGTTCTGCTGCACATGCAAATTTAGTTACTAGATAGATTCATTCAATCTTGGGGGGATTCTTACCAATTTTTATTTACATTTTTTGCGGAAACATTGAGTTTGCCATAAACATTCTTGAAATCTTTATAGAGATCAGTCAAAATATTTCGTAAATTGTGATGTTCTGTTAAAATTATTTATTTGAGGCCATGAAATATTTTTTGAATGTAAAAGTATTTTTAACAAAAAAGTTTGAGTAAAGAGATGAACCAATAAGATTTCATTGATTTATTGACATAATTTTTGGTTAAATCCCTTAAACTTAATTTGCCTCTACAGCATAGCAGTGACAAATTCGTTTTTCTATTATTATTATTGTTATTATTATTATTATTATTATTATTATTATTATTATTATTATTATTATTATTATTATTATTGTACCAGCTCTCCCTAACAAAGCAAGTTATATTTCTATTTTGGGTGATGTTGCTGCTGCCAATTTTAAAAATAAAAATGGTTTACAATAGCTCAGCTTCATGACAATTATGCATGAAGACAATGACAATGATATACAGTACAATGAGCATAAAACATCGTGTCACTGAGAGGGTGTCTGAAAAAATATTAAACATGAATCATCTATGGGTACCTACTCAAATGTAATTACAGAAATGTAATTAGCATCTAATTATACTTTATGATAAATGAATATGCTTTGAATAATTTATATTATCCTAAAACAACTAGAGACCTGTGTTAATTGTTGGGTAAAGCTAAAACAATACAGCATCTTTTGTTAATTTGTAACTAGATTCAATTTATGCATGCTGAATTTCCATTGAAAAAAGGAACATTTGTTTGTTATGGCACTGTAATAAGTTCTTACAAAAGAAAATCAGACCGGTTCTACCTAACTTCAAGTATATACTTGCTTGATTTTTTTGAGCAAAAGGTTGGTTTGACCTTCTTAAAGCACCAATCATCCATGCCAATCTGTTTCAAAACCCCCACCCTGTTGCATATTCTCTGAAAACCTGACTCTTATGCTGTGTACACACGGGGTCGATAGGGGCTATAATCGCTGGAAACATGGTCGCAGGCGACCATATTGCCAGTGATGGAAGTGTGCCCCGGCGATAAATCGCCAGGTGCGCGCTCCCGTTTTCAGCCCCATTGTAATTGCTGGTCGCAGGAGCTTGCTCCTGCGACCAGCTGATTACCTCTGCGGCACCGCCGGCAGAGGTTCCCTTTCATCAGCAACCATCTCTGGTCGCTGATAAAAAGGAGACACTGGGCAATATATTGCTCAGCAATGTATTGCTAGCAATATATTGCTGAGCAATATATCTCCCCGTGTGAACGGGGCTTATAGCCCGTACACACGGGGGAGATATATCGCTCAGCAATATATTGCTAGCAATATATTGCTCTGTGTCTCCTGTTCATCAGCGACCAGAGATAGTCGCTGATGAAAAAGAAACTGCTGGGGGGAGCCCGGCAGTGGAAATCAGCTGGTCGCAGGAGCATGTTCCTGCGACCAGCGATCACTACAGGGGTAAAAACATGAATGCGCATCTGGCGATATATCGCAGGTGCACAATCCCATCCCATATTACACAAAATCACCCCCGTGTGTACGCATCTTAATAGGCTATGGTTAATAGCAATAAATAGATTCCTAAGTTCTGGGAAGATTTGTATAATTTTAATTGCAAAACTTTGAAAAAATGCCTTTTTTCATTTATTTTTAAATTGGCTTCAACCAATTGATTACAAGCCCTAGGGCTATTAGACTTGGCTGGTAGTGAAAAAGGTAGGGGGACAAGTACAAGTTGTTCCATCAGCTTTCAGTAAATACAATCACCATGGACAAACAGGATTAGTAAACCTGCAGCATAGGATTGTCCCACTGTCATTCCACCAGCCCTTAACCAGTTGATATAAGGATTTGCTTCACCTACATGGTCAAGCCCCTTTACTAGGTATTATAAGTCAAAATAGCAGTTGCTCTAGGGCTAATCTCCAAATCCAAGAATGGTGGGTGTGGGATTAATAAGTGGGTAATATTAATAATAATATTGTAATTTGCTTGTGCACTATAATTTTATATAATTATAATTTTAAAGGCTGCCAGGGAATGCTTGAGTTAATGTCTTCTGACGATTGTAGCTATCTGCTGGTTTATTGGTGCTTTATGCATACAATGGTACTTAGGATGCTTCCAGGTCTTAAACCGCAAGCAGTAGGTTTAAGACCTATGCATACATAGGATACATACACTTTTGATGCTTTCAGGTGTAAACCTCAAGCAATAGGGGCTAATTTGATTGGATTTTCCATAGTGATATTGCAATGCTGATGCAAGAAGGACACTTAATAAGAACCATGATGATTCCTAGATAATTAGTGACAGGTGTGTTGGTAACTGCTCACCTTTAAAAGCATAGTCTGCTGTGAGCTTTAGACCAGATAGCATGCCTGGAATCAAACATTAATGTGACAGCTATGTGTATTGTAACCATTTTGAGAAATAGTGTTAGGACCTGCAGAAAAGTGGGGTCCCGTGAAGGGGGCTGCAGGCTTAAATGCATCGATCAATTCAAGAACTAAGGGCCAAATGTAATAGGGTGAGAGTTTCAGAAAGTGAGAGATTTTGGGAGAGTTTTCCCATGTTTTTTAAAGCAGCAACTTATAGGTATAAGCATCCACTAGTTGTGGGCTGTGTTTTTTGAGACATATTTTTTAGAACAATATTATTTTATGGAATACAAATTTATCATGGATGTGACATTAGATTTTATTGTTCTACAAGGCATAAGATGCCTATAAGAAGTGGTACAAACCATGTTGCTCATTCAGCCCCTTGGGTGCGAGTGTGTCAAGCTGGTGTATCCACCTCGCCTCAAGCTGTAGGAGTTGTTTCTTTCTATTGCCACCTCTTGCCGGGACAGGTACGTGGTCTATGATTTTAGATCTTATGCTGGATAAGTTATGCTTTCTTTCAGCGCAATGCCGCGCCACTGGTTGTTCGCTCTGGCCGGAGGCTAGTGCTTGCCTTATGGCGAGGCAATGATTTGCCATTCTTTCTTTAAATTGACACTCTGTCTTGCCCATGTAGTAAAGTCCACATGGACAAGACAGAATGTATACAACGTACCGGCTGGAGCAAGTGACGGAATGCTGGATTTTAAATTTTCTACCTGTGTGTGGGTGGCTTACCGTATCCCCTGGGATCATGGAGCTACAGGTCGTGCACCCCACACATTTGTAGCATCCCTTTGGGCGGGACAAAAAGTGGCTGGGTTTGCTGATTTTGGTTAACTTAGCTATGTCGTTTTTTACTAACAAATCTGCTAGATTTTTGCCTCTTTTATAGGCCGGCATTATTTGTGTGTTATGCAAGCTTTTGAGGTCTTTGTCTGAAGTCACTAAGGGCCATAGTTTTTTTTCTTTTTTTGTGGTCTCACAGCTGCCCATAGCATGCTGTGTGACCCAGGGAATTCTGGAACCCAGTTCCTTCTTAGTGCTATGGGTGTTTAATGCAGTTTCTCGCGGGATGTTAAGATCCGTGAGTGCCGCCTGATCATTGACCCTATATATATATATATATATATATATATACAGTCCAGGTGATCCAGCACAGCCACTTTGATGAATGCTTGGGCGGGTGCCAGTACAGCCAATTCAGCAAGATACTCCAACAGAGGTACAGCACTCCAGTCACTTAAACACAAACTTTCTTTATTGTGAAAAAACAGCAACGTTTCAATACACTCAAGTATTATCGTCAGGCTAATATATAAATATACACATTACACAAGCCTTATATATACAGTACACAATTTCAGTTTAAACTACTGGGGGCTATGTTTACACCACTGCGAAATGTCGTAATAAGTCCAAGAGACATATGAAATGCAATCACATCCGACGCATATTTACCCACCTGCTCTTGGAATAACTGGAAGGCTACAAAAATAAGGTGTCTCTTCTGCCCCCCCCCCCCCCCAAAAAAAAAAGACTGGTCAAGTCTCCTCACTTTATTCACACCTCTGCCTGGCCTATCACTGAAGCAAGTAAATTGAGCAGTCTGGGTGGCCAATGTTGTGATTCTCTTAGAATGGCATCGTCATAGCTATGCTCCCTGCTGTTCAATACCTGTAAGATCATCATTATATAGCAGGGGCATGGTTGTGATGATGTTACCACAACCACCATGCCCCCCATATCATGTATTTTGTATGGTCATGCCTCCACGCTGCCTTCGGTGGTACATCACACCCTTGCACTACCCCCAGCAGAGCAGACTTGACTGTTCTCTCTAGCAAATAGAAGCCAGGAAGTCAACAACTATGGTCCTTTCTACATATCTGAACTTGTTGCTTGTTCACTAACAATAAAGATCATTCCTTTTAAGAGTGCAAATAAAATGACTATTGCTTAAAATGGGATATATATAAGCATATATTTAACAACTCTATTTTCCTTGACTTCAGCATGGAAATATTCTTTAGTCTGATTCTTCTGGGTCTTGTCATTCACTTGACTTATTATGCTGTTGGAGGAATAAACAAAGAATCTCATTCACATAGGGCTCTGTATGAGTAGCCACGTACTCAATCAGCATCCTATGCATAATTTACAAAGAAAGCATTTAACAGCATACAAATGTGTACCTGCAGTTTAGGTCTACAGTAGGCACAAATATAATATGTTAAAATGCACTGTTCCACCCATGATAATGAACAAAAAATGGTTCATCTATACCACTTATAGTTCTTCAATGATAGGCCTTTGCATTTGGCCGTGTATATACCCAGTTATAAGACAATGCCAGTAGGCACTTGTTTAAGATTAGCAAAAAGCAGAGAGTTAAACATTTTCCAATGCCCTTGCATTTCAAAATAGCACTGTAGGCTCTCTACAAGCTATTGTGCAATAGGATAGAGTAGTACAATATAATGATATGAATCTATAGCTTTCCTGGTGTGCAGCACAAAGGACAGTATGCAACAATACAGCTTTCAAAATCTTTAGAAAATGTATCAAACCCCTAACTATTCCCAACACTTAGTAACTCTGCACACTATACAGCCTCAAATACCTTGAAATAATCCCTCCAAAATGTTGAGAACAAGAACAGCAAATCAAATGTCTATTGCAGATTAATAACTACAACAATAGAAAGAAAATTATAGTGAAAAGAATGCCAGAATTATAGGACTGGTGAGTAAAAGCTTGTTTAACTTTCCTAGAGCGACATTATAGCTAACCTCTTGATTCCAAAATATTTTTGCAAAGATGTACTGTATACAAGGCATAAAGTGGTCATGCTGAGGTGGGGGAACTCATTTCTCTATGCCACCTATTTAACCCCCCTCCCCTACCCCCATTAAGCAGAGCTAGGGCCAGTGGTAGGGTTTTGGGCATCCCCCTGCAAACTAGAATGCTTTTCTGCGAGAATTACTGTGCAGGGCCAATGTGGAGGATACAATGTTCCACCTCACCATTAGAGGTGGTGGTGTTCCCCCTCACTTTAACCCCTGACTGTATAGTACAATGTAAACTCCCTTCCTCGGTCTTCTTCTATATGTTCTGATTTACTCTAAATCCTGGTGTACCTTGCATGTCAATACATTTTTTCCTGCGTTGTAAAATAATTTGGGCTCTAACCCCACCCTTTGGTGTAGGGGAAACACAATCAATTATTTTATACATACTGTATGGCTAGATAGAGTATTATTAGCCTTTTAGTGGTGAACCACTGACTGGTCAATGTTTTTACCTTATAGTGCTGCGCAAATCGCTGATGTGTTTTTGAAATGTTCTTGTTGTTTGACCAATGTAGCATAATCCAAATAGCCCTAAGTTACACAAGATACATATCAGTAGAAACCTGTTTTTTAGGCATAGTTGATAGAGGTTTTAGTTTTGACTCTTATATCTTAAAGATTTTTTGCATTTTTGAAACTTGTTATTAGTGGAATTTATGTGTGGACATCCCTATATTGCAGCTAAAGGGATACTATGGCTAATTAATACAGGCTGCCGGTGATACTCCGTTGGAAACAACAGTGATTAAACAAACTGGGTAGTAACAAACTGACATAGAGGCAGGATGGCCCTACTCCCAAGCTTACAATCTATAGAGATAATAGGAGGGATACATGCGGATAGAATTACATAGCATGGCAGTGCCACCAGATTACAAGACAGTCCTGATGGGATGCGATTAGATATGAATGTTACTAGAAGTTATGCGGGGGTTCTGGAATATTATAAGCTTGCCTGAAGAGGTGAGTGTTTAGGGAACGCATGAAAGATTGGAGGCTAGAGGAGAGTCTAAATGTACATGAAAGGGCATTCCATAGGGTGGGTGCTGCCTGACAAAAAATCTTTAAGTTTAAGTGGGAGCAAGTAATAAGTGTGGATAATAGACACAGATCTGGTGCAGAGCAGAGAGGTCAGGTGGGGATGTATTTTGTCACTGTAGTCAGAGTAATGGCTTTGTATGCAAGTAGAAGTATTTTATATTGAATGCAGTAAAATACAGGCAACCATTGGAGGGACTGACAGAGAGAGCGGATCAGCAAACATGAATGCCTAGCCAGGAAGATCAGCCTCACAGCTGCATGCAAAGATTTTAGTGGTGAGTGTCTTTTCTTAGGAAACCATTAAGACGGCTATTGCAATAATCAATGCGTGATATAATGAATGCATGGAGTAAAGTTTTTGCAATGTCTTGTGTAAGGTACAGACAAATTTTGGATATGTATTTTAGGTGCATTTAACATGATTTAGAGACAGATTGAATGTGAGGAATAAAGGACAATTAAGAACTTGTGGAGTAGGATTGACTGTTGTGTTCTCAACAGTGAAATAGATATCAGGTTGGTAACTACTCTTGGCTGGTAGGAATAAAATATTGAGTTTGAGGTGGCGAGATGACATCCAAGATGAAATGGCAGACAGACATTCAGAGAAACGGAGCAATACTGATGGTGACAATTCCGGGGAGGATAAATAGATTTAAGTATAATCAGTGTACAGATGATACTGAAATCCAAGAGTTGATTAGTTTGCCAAGAGAGGAGGTATAGATTGAGAAAAGCAGAGGACCTAAGACTGAGCTTTGTGGTAAGCCAACTGACAGAGGTAGTGAAAAGGAGGTAGAATCAGAGAAGCAAACACTGATAGAGTGTTTACATAGGTAAGATGAGAACCAAGAACAAGCTGTGTTTTGAAGATGTCACACGTAGCCGCGACGGAGCGCGGCGGGTACTGTACTCACCCGTCCGCGCCCGCTGCCGGCTAGCGTGTGCAGGCTCCGGTCTGCGGGTTGCGGGTAGCGGCAGCTCTGGGAAGGGATGGCAGCAGGGGAGCGTCGGGTAGCGGCGTCCTTGCTTCCAGCGGCGCCGGGAGGCCGGCGTCGCCATCTTGGATTGGGGCAGTGAGCGGATTGGCTCAGAGTAGAGGTTTCCTCCTTCGTCCTGCGCTGACAGCCAATGGCAGCCGCCACCTGGGGATATAGGGGATCTGCCTAGGCTGCTCAGCGTCAGTGCAATGAGTCTTTGGAGTCATTCACAACTCCTAGCTGATTCCCGGATCCTGGCTCTTTCTCTCCTGACTCTGGTGCCTTGCTCCCTGCCTCTTTCTACAAGGAAGTTTTCTCCTGACACCAATGCTGCAAGTCCTACCTAGTGCTTGTCACTGCTTGTGTCCCAGAATTGCCCTGCACAGCATCCCGCTGCCCTCCTTCATACAACTCATTCATTCCATCATCTTTCAGTCATCCGGATCCATTTCTTCTGTCATCAAATCAACCTCTTTCCGGATCTTCCTCTATGTACTCTGGCTCACCAAGTATACATTTTCAGTATTACCTGCCCTTTACTAGTATTGTGCTGGACTCTATTGAATTTATCTCAACTGTCACTTAAAGAAGTATTTGAGTGAAGTTTATCATTTATGAAATCTGTTATTAAACCTGCACGTTTCAATCCTTCTCCTCCTGGTCCGTCTCCGGCTCCTGTGCACCACACGACTTCATCCAACCCTTTAGCAGTGACAGAAGACCTATGGATTGTAGTGTTTGTATGAGCAACAGTGGTCAACAGTGTCAAAGACAGCCAAGAGATCTAGAAGAATAAGAAGTAAGAAATAGCCTTTAGATTTAGCAGTGGCCAGATCATTTACTACTTCAGTCAGTGCTGGGAGAGGCATGGGAGCTGAGAGATAGGACGGTAGTTAGAGAGACAGTTTGGATCAGAGCTTTTTGAAATGGGAGTAATAAGTGCATGCTTGAACAGAGAAGGATATATACCAGTAGAGGTTACAGATTTGAGTTAAGTTTGGGATAAGCACAGGAGACAGAGCTTTACTGATTGTAAGGGTATAGGATGATGTAGTGATTTAGATTTAGGAGGTGTGTGTTTAAACTGGAATCTAAATTGCAGTTTAAAAATAATAATGCTGCCTGATATCTAGAGGCTACATGAAAAAGCAGCCAGTATTTATCCTTTACTGAAACTATATAATTGCATGTGCTCAGCTTGTAATGCAGTAAGGCGTGTTTCAGACACAAAATTACTTGCTTTTTTGCTGTCTCTTGAATCTAGCCCAAATTTCCTTAATCAATGTAGACATTAAAGTCATCTGTAACAGCAGCTTAGTTATTATAATTGAATATATGTTTCTTTGTGGTACTGCCTCTGGGTAGATTAAAAAGGTTCATGTCAATAAACTGAAGACATTGTGCAGAGTAGGTTATGGATATCAAGAGATCGCTGTAATTGTGTTGCAGATTTTGTAATAGATCAGACCAAACCAGCAATACTGTATCTTGTAATTGCCACATGGAATTCAGGACAAGTGAGTATACACAAGAACTAGTTATCTGTTTTCTCCACTTAAGGATACCCCAATGTATTGGATAATGGGAAATCTTTAGTTCTATTAGAAAATGTACTTGTGGCATCACTTTTTTGTTCAATTAACTATTTTTGGAAGGTACAAACTAAGTTCAACAAGTAATTTTAAAATATACATTTAGCAGGTTGTGAAGGCTTAACTCTAATTAACTCAACGGTTTTATAATTAAAGAGAATTTGAAAATTAGGAAGTTGTGCAATCACTGACTCTGTATTGGAGAACTGTGTGATTTAATTTCCTGGTTGTATTTGCACTCATAGCACTGTACTTTGGGTAGATTGGACTACAGGTTGCAGTAGATAGGAAGATTTAGGGGTGAAGCCTCGTAAACTATCATGCAGTGTAGGGATCTCTAGTATCTGAGACACACTAAAGTGGCTGGAGACTTGAAATATCTTTTCAATTATACATAACTAAGATATCTGAAATACGGGATGCGGTAATTTGGTCTACAGCATGATGGTCGACAGTCATTAGGTCAACACCATCAGGTCGACATGGGAAAAGGTCGACATGGGTCTAGGTCAACATAGGCACAGGTCGACATGGTTCTAGGTCAAAAGGTCATTAGTTCAACAGGTCGTTAGTTCGACAGGTCATTAGTTCGACATTGTCTAGGTAGTAGTACGTTTATTTATAAGGCGCCACAAAGTGTCCGCAGCGCCATACATAGCAAACAAAAACTAATTACAAGGTAACGTACAGGGTGTGTTTGATAAAATACAGCATAAATAGGGGTATAGCTGGTAGAACTAAAATCAGCATCAGTTCTGAAGTAGGTGTCGAAATTGCCGAGGAGACTGAAGATGAAGTAGAGGAAGGGAAGTACAGGACATGAGAACAGGTGAGGTAAAGAGGTAGGGTGAGTACATGAGGAAGGAGGGCCCTACTCATAAGAGTTAACATACTAAAAGGAGGTGGGTGGACAAACGAAAAACAGGCAGGATAGGAGGATCAAAAGAGGTTAGGAGGAGGGATAGGCTAGTCGAAAAAAGTGGGTTTTGAGGGAGCGCTTGAAGGAGGTAAGGGAATCAGAATGCCTGATGGGTGTCGGGAGGTTGTTCCAGTGCAGGGGGCAGCGCGAGAGAAGTCTTGGACGCGGGAGTGGGAGGAGGTGATTAGGTGTGAGGTCAGCAGCTGAGCGAAGAGGACGGGAGGGAGTGTGGATAGAGATCAGTGAAGAGAGGTAAGGAGCGGTGGAGGAGGAGAGAGCCTTGTAGGTGGTGGTGAGGAGTTTAAAGAGAACTCAGAAAGGAATGGGGTGCCAGTGAATAGATAGACAGAGGGGGAGGTGGAGGTAGAGCGGTGGGAGAGGAAAATGAGCCTAGCAGCAGCGTTAAGAATGGATTGGAGAGGTGCGAGGTGGGTGAGAGGTAGCCCAGAGAGAAGGATGTTGCAGTAGTCAAGGCGGGAGAAGACAAGAGAGTGAATGAGAATTTTGGTCGCGTCAGTGGAGAGGAATGGTCTGATGAGCGAGATGTTGCGTACGTCAACAGTCAAAAGGTCAACATGGGGTTTTTCACTGTTTTTTTGACCCAACATGTGCCGACAGGTGGTATTTCATGCCCTACCATCCACTAGGACATGGTGGGAGAATAAAATAGTGAGCATAGCGAGCGATGCGAGGGGATACGGTGCACTTTAAACTATGTCCATGTCAACTGTGTTGACATTCAGGTAAAAAACTGTGAAAAACACGATGTCGACCTTTTGACTGTCGACCTAAACATTGTCGAACTAACGACCTGTCGAACTAATGACCTTTCAACCTAGAAACATGTTAAGCTTTTCCCATGTCGACCTAGACCCATGTTGAACTTTTTCCATGTTTACCTAATGGTGTCAACCTAATGACTGTCGACCATCATGCTGTAGACCAAATGATCCCAACTCCTGAAATACATACTACCATGTGGTTTTTCAAATCTTATTTCTAAAGCCACTTGGTGAGCTCGGGGTATACATGTTTTTTTGTGTCTTTCTAATTTAGAACAACCCCCTCCCTTCCAGCACTTGTGGGACATTATTTTGATGGAGCAGTTTTCAGTTTGTTTTATTGCCGGATATTGGCTTCAGTTTCATTTGATATTGTGCACACAAATAGTCCACACTTCTACACTCAAAACATTGTGGCATATTTACTTCTCTTGCTGGCGTCCTTTCCACCATGGCTTTCCCACATACAGATGTGTCCTCATACACCTTTCCATTTTGCTTCATTGGGTACAAAATATTTAGCATGGCTAAGACACTCCACATTGATTGAATGGATTCCTTTTTTATTTATTTTTTTACCACAAGTGAAATTGTAACAAATAGATAAAAATAGCAAATCTTAGGAAAATTCACAGGATGTGGTTATGTTGCAGATTCCATTACAAATCTAATTTTACCATATGGCTTAATTGGAGTGTGTGGACACATCTGTACAAGAGTATTCTGGTCATTCACCCATTGTTTATAATAATGAATGGGCTTAGATAGAAATGCAGTGTCTTAGGTATCGGCTGCCCAGCCATAAACGTGATCGCAGTGGCTAGTTCTCAAATATTTGTTGGTTCCTATTAGCTCTCAGTTCAGACTTTGAGTGAAATGATCTACCACTAGAATTTCTAAGTATTGTGCTGCTGAATTGCAATTTGAACATATATTTATACTAAAGGTGCGTACACACCTACAGATTTATCTGTCCAATCTATCTGGTAGGAACAAAAACCTGGAAATCAGTGGGAGCACATGACAATCAAAAATTAGCTCCCAAATGCTGGAAAACAGACAATGGTCAGTCAGACACATGTTTAAATGAAGATGATAATAAAAAAAATTCCCAAGGTTTTTGTTTTTTTCCTGCATTTGGGAGCAAAACACCACTCCACTCCTCCTCAGATTTGTAGAGGATTCAAATATGATGGAAGGAATCTTCTATTTAATTACAATATCAAGAATCAGAAATGTCAGACTCAGACATAGCATTCTAGAATCGTCTCTGACCAAAGTATCCTGGGTGATCTCCTCCGTGCTGCTGGACTATCTCCGCCAGGGAAAACCGCATCCAACTGCGGCCAAGCTGAGTGTAACCGCTCCAACGGTCCTTGTGCATGCAGCACTAATTTATGTGAAGTATCAGCTGTGTTTAATACCGCAGCTCGGGGTACGTCATTTCTGCCTATGTTTTATCTTGTGTGTTTGTCAATAAAAATCTTTTAAATTGATTCATGCACTATGGAGCGCCCTCTCTCATTGTTGATGTTCTATATATATATATATATATATATATATATATATATATATATATATATATATTGTCTGTATGGAGCAGCACATCCATCGGATAAGTAAGGCTGCGGTGCACGTCCAGGAAACCCAATGTAGGGACCAAATTCAATACATCAATGATGGCGGCACACGCTAAAAATAGAGTCGGAGTCACGTCATGGATGTCAACGTTTCGAAGCTCTTTTATTACGCTTCTTCTTCAGGACAGGAATTCCTGTCCTGAAAAAGAAGCGTAATAAAAGAGCTTCGAAACGTTGACATCCATGACGTGACTCCGACTCTATTTTTAGCGTGTGCCGCCATGATTGATGTATTTTTTTTATATATATATATATATATATATATATATATATATATATATATATATATATATATATATATATATATAATCCAGGGTGCTCCAACAGGAGCTGCGGCTGGTACTCAGAGAGACTTGCAAAAGTAATAAGAGTCAACACCAGAAGTGTGGTCAACGTTTCTGAGGCCCCTTATTGCCTCTTTCGTCAGGACATGAAGATACAAACAGAATAAAGACATTTATATAGCTTACCCAAACGACCCAAGAAGCTCTCCTGCACGCTGTGTCCACTCGGAGGTCGCGATGACGTCACTGTAGTGCGCATAGCGCCGGCGCCTCGTCAGACACCCCTGGGGGCGTGTCAGGAGAGAGATGTATACATTCACCATAGTAACTGAAAAAACGGAAAGAAAGATCAATATGCAGAAGAGCAATGCACAGGATATCAATATATTAATCAAAACATAATTGCAGTAGCAGGCGGGGGAAACACAGAGAAGGATCAAAATACGAAATTACGCTATAATGCATTAATAATATGAGCAATGTGGGTTACGCTGGAAAAAAGGTTATGGGTTATGACAGGACTTCACTACAGAAAACAATGCAAACTTTGCTTCTCATTCATGCCCAATGGGGATACAGTCTGTAGCCTGTCTATCCAGCGTGCCTCACACTGCAAAAGTTTTTTACCACGGTCCCCACCGCGAATAGATGGTGGGACCCAATCGATCATTTTATAGCGTAAGGATGCAATGGAGTGGTTTGCTTGGATGCAATGCCTTGCAACTGGTTGTTCGCTCATTTTACCCTCCAGTGCCTTACGAATATTGGAGCGGTGCAGAGCTATGCGCTCCTTGAACATTCTTATGGTTTTACCCACATAGAGTAAACCACACGGGCATTTAATATAATACACCACGTGTGTACTGGTGCAACTGAGGGAAACTTTTATATGATATTTTTTACCCGATCTGGGGTGTGTGAATACATCTCCAGTTTCTAAGGCGTTGCAAGTGGTGCATCCCAAGCATTTAAAGTTGCCAGGTTTCCTACTGAGGAAATGTGGGGCAGGAGTGTCCTTAAAGGATGTGATGTCATTATGAACCACCCATTGTTTGATATTTTTTCCTCTTCTGTATCCGGGCATAATAGTCTTATTTTTAAACATGGTGAGGGTTGAGTCAGTTGCTACCACTGGCCAGACGGATTTAGCCTTTCGGATCATCCCATCTGAGCCTGTGGAAAAGTCAATCGGGAATATTACCCTCTCCCCCAATTTATCCCTTGGTCGAGAATGAAGAGTCTCTTCCCTTGGGATGGATAGTACTTTGTTTTTAGCTTTCACTAGGGATGCCCAACCATACCCTCTCTGGAGGAATTTGTTCATGAGCAGATCCATTTCCTTAAGTGCATCCACTTCGTTGGTACATATACGCCAGATTCTTAAAAGTTGGGAAAAGGGTAACCCTCTTTTAAGTGCCGGGGGGTGATGGCTTTGGGCCTGTAAGAGGGTGTTCCTTTCCACCTCCTTGTGGAATAAAGACGTAGTAATTTTGTTTTGGGCCAACCCAATAGATACATCAAGGAAGTGTATTTTTTCACTGCTGCATTCATATGTGAATTTGGTATCCACATCCAACATATTTATACTTGCCAAAAAGAGTTGCAAAGCCTCCATGGTTCCAGACCAGAATACACAGATGTCATCGATGTATCGACCGTAGTATGTAATATTCTCTGCAATCTGGGGATCTGAAAAAAAGATATGCTGTTCCACACCATGCATGTACGCATTGGCGTAGCTTGGTGCCACACAAGATCCCATCGCACACCCACGTTTCTGATTATATATAGCACCGTCAAATAGAAAGTAGTTGCGGGTGAGGGTTAATTGAAGTAATTGAAGAAATAGATCGACATCTGGACCTTTATAAGCTGGACTTGTGGAGAGCAAGGCACGAGTGGCCAATAGGCCTCTATCATGGGGGATCGTGGTATATAAACTGACCACATCAATTGTGGCCAGCGCTTGAATATTCACATGGGGTGGTAAGGACTGTATTTTCAGTAGCAGGGTGGTAGTGTCCTTGAGATGGGTTGGCAGATTTTGAATAACTGGCTGTAGGTAGTAATCTAGGAATTGTGAAATGACATAATACAGGGAATCAATAGCAGCTATGATGGGTCTTCCGGGTGGCTTGATAGGGTTTTTGTGGAGCTTCGGAATGGTGTAAAACACCGGTATCAGTGGCTGAACTACCATGGGTGCAGGGGGTGCAGCTGCTATGGGGCCCGGTGGCTGGGGGGGCCCGATGGACAGCAGGCACTACCCTGCACCATGCTTACAATCTTTATTATTTTATTAAGAGTGCCGCGGCAGCCTGTAGGAAGGCTGAGCTGCACGCAGGAGAGTAGGAAGAGCCGGAGGGGAAGTTGGAAGCGGACGCACCCATGCTGTCACTGACACTGGCTGCTATGAGGGAGGAGCCTTCGCTTGTCTGACCTTTGGCATGGCAGTGGGCAGCGCCAGTGAGGGAAGACTCCTGCAGGTGACGACATGCGCAGACGCGGTGGTGGCTGGCTGTGTCCAGAGCGGTACAGCCCCCCCCCCCCGCCAGCAGCCGCTGATATACCTCTGCCCCCCCCGCTGGCTGCCGCCGCCGCCAATACCCTGCCCCCCCCGCTGGCTGCCGCCGATACCTCCGGCCGCCGCTGATACCCTGCCCCGCCCCCCCCCCGCTGACTGCCGCCGCCGCTAATACCAAGCCCCCCCCCCCCCCGCTGGCTGCCGCCGCCTGCCGCCGCCGATACCCAGCTCCCCCCCGCTGGCTGCCGCCGATACCTCCGGCTCCTCCTCCGGCAGCCGCTGATACCCATGCCCCCGCCAACAATATCTCTAGCCCCACCAGGGACAGGGGCAGGAATCCTTTAGTAAAGCAGATCCTTTAGTAAAGCAGATTGTCTGAAACACAAACTTTTAGAGACAGCGCAACTGCATGTTGAATTTGCCGCTGTCTGAACTAATCACAGCTCACAGTCACTCCTGATTGGCTGTGAGCTGTGATTTGCTTCAGGAGAGCGGCAAATTCAAAATGCCGCAGTTCTGTCTCTACAAGTTTGTCTTCCAGCCAAGTCCCCAATCTGCTGGACTCCAGAGTCCTAGGAGCAGCAGTAGCAGCAGTCTCCTGCATCTCAGGAGCTTTGTATATGGATCCATGGTCTCCTGCCAAGCCTGTCACTGAGACACCAGTCCAATTTTGTCCACCTCCTGATGGTGGCCCTGCAGCAGCACGCCCGGTCCCCCTCCCACTCCCTCTATTGTCCCATGATTAAATGGACCCCCCCCCCTTCCAACATGTACTGCCCAGAAGTAAGGTGATAGTCCAGAGGCCTCACGTAATCCTGCACCTGTGAAGCAGAGAGGAGCCGTGACGCCTGAGGAGCAGCATGGGACAGAAGAAGAAAGAAGGAGGGTAAGTTTGTAATTGCTTTGAGTCAGAAGGAGGTTATAGGGTGTGTCACATAACGTGTAATGGCATTGCGGTGTGCCTCATAATGTGTAATGGTATTGTGGTGTGTCACATAATGTATAATGGGCTTTGCGGTGTGTCGCATAATGTGTAATGGGCATTGCGGTGTGTCGCGTAATTGGCATTGCGGTGTGTCGCGTAATGTGTAATGGGCATTGCGGTGTGTCGCATAATGTGTAATGGGCATTGCGGTGTGTCGTGTAATGGGCATTGCGGTGTGTCACATAATGTGTAATGGGCATTGCGGTGTGTCACACAATGTGTAATGGGCATTGCGGTGTGTCACACAATGTGTAATGGGCACTGCGGTGTGTCACACAATGTGTAATGGGCACTGCGGTGTGTCACACAATGTGTAATGGGCACTGCGGTGTGTCACACAATGTGTAATGGGCACTGCGGTGTGTCACACTGTGTAATGGGCACTGCGGTGTGTCACACAATGTGTAATGGGCATTGCGGTGTGTCACACAATGTGTAATGGGCATTTCCCTTTTTTAGAATGTGCGTTCTTTATTTTTAAAATTTTGGAGGGGCACATTTTTACTGTTCCCAATACTGGTGTGCACTGTTAGAGACCAGAGTTGGGGGGGGGGGGGGGCCCATTATACATTTTTGCTATGGGGCCCACAAAGTTCTAGTTACGCCTCTGACCGGTATTTTGGGAAATTGCAGGATGAGGGAGTCGCAGCATTTTTTAGACAATAGGCCTTTTTGCACTGCTGATAGTAGGATAGTGTCCAATTCAAGTTTATACTCACAAGTTGGATCTTTGCTCAGTTTTTCATATACTGCAGTATCTTTAAGCTGATTGTAGATTTCTTCCCTGTAATCCTGTGTATTCTGAAGCACTATTCCCCCACCTTTGTCGGCGGGGCGAATAATAATATCTTTGTAGCCACTCAAATTGGTCAGAGCTTTTTTCTGGTCTGATGACAAATTAGAGGGTTTTGGAGACTCCTCTACTGCTGTATTAATGTAGTTTTCCATTTCCCGAGAGAAGTACCTAATAGCCATATTTGTGGATGCTGGATCAAACTGGGACCGATGACGTATAGGATTTTCCTCCAATGGGGTTTTGGACTCACCAAAATGTTCCTTAATACGAAGTTGTCGACAGAATTTGTATGTGTCGACTTTATGGTCAAACGGGTTACAGGTGTGGGTAGGAATATAAGACAGTCCTTTATTTAAGACCTCAGTCTCTGATGCGGTTAATTGTCTATCTGACAAATTAAATACCAAGTTAGGCTTAGAAGTTATTTTTTTCCTTTGCCTTTGCCCTTGACCTCCACGTCTGGTGTACTTTCTTTGGTGCCGACTTTTCGGGCTCTGGTGGCCACCCCGGGAGGGGGCTTTTTAGAGGTACTTGGGCGTTGATCCATCCTAGTGTCCCCATCACTGGCAGAGGAGGCCGCTCCACTCGAGGATTCCGTATCAAATCTGACCCTTCTGTATTTGCGGGCCCGTTGTTGTCTCGCCAGCTGTACATTTCTATTATTCACCCAGCTGTATACTTTCTGCTCCGCGTAGTCCCTGGTCACCGTCTCCATCTTTGTCTTTTTGAACTTTACTAGTTCATTTTTGTATTGTTCAATTTGTTGGGATAATTTATCAAGCCAGTTGACACTGGTATCTGTCGACAAAGTAGAAAGGTGGACGGCCTCAAATTGGTTGATTTTTTCAGCAACCAGGGTTTTCTCCCGTTTGGATTCCTCCACAACCAATAGTAATAAATCAAAGGAGCATTTATTCAGGACTCCTGCCCACTTTCGGCAGAAATCCGGGTTGTAGCGTCCTATGGTCGGGATGTTTTTCACCCTGAATCCACGGGGGATCATTTTACTGCGGAAATAGTCAGACAGGGTTACTGCATGAAGATGGAAATCTATTTCCCGTTTTCTCATTTTTAATAATTGGCTGTACAGATGTTCAGGCAATTCAACACCTGCAGTTGCTGTAAGATTTTCTTTACATAGAATAGTCTCAGCGTCAGTGTCTGAGATCGTGTAGGTTTCACCTCGTCGCAAGGAGATGTTGCTAAACCCAGATGGCTCCTGTGTCGGCTCAGGTGCAGAGGGATCCATAGCGTGAAAAGCCTTTTCACCTAAGAGGTTAAATCACCCAGTCCCTGTGGGGGATACGTGCAGAGTGAATGTGTGGGCAGTCCTGTCATCCAGGCAGGACTAGCTGACGGCCAGTTCAATGCAAGCTGGTATAAGTTAGAGGAAGGTGCGGTGCCTTGACTGAAGTTAAATGTAGATTTGTAGCAGGTGTCCGGCACTCACACTGACAGTACACAATTGCTCCCGGTAGCCTTGCCAGATAATAAGTACAATCCAGGGTGCTCCAACAGGAGCTGCGGCTGGTACTCAGAGAGACTTGCAAAAGTAATAAGAGTCAACACCAGAAGTGTGGTCAACGTTTCTGAGGCCCTGTATTGCCTCTTTCGTCAGGACATGAAGATACAAACAAATTAAAGATATATATATTTGTCTGCAAACATCCACTCACATTAGACCTAAAAGGCAAAAAAGAAGGAAAAAAACACTATCTGCTTTTGTTGCAGAGGGGGTCCATTGTAATTTACTAAGAGGAATGATCTAACAGTTGTCAGAATGCCTGGAAACAGACCAACAGACTGTTGACTTAATTATGCCAGACATCAGAGCCAACATTTTAAAGCTGTGAAAAATGGCAATTTTCACACTATTTCTTTTTCCTTCCACACTGTTTAAATCTGCTTATATAAGTCATTAAAGCGATTAAAAATCTGTAGCTGTGTTTACAAAAAGAAACCCAAAAAACACATTTGTATATCATTGGTAGTTACCTTCTACAGCTTTATTTTTGGTAAATTGCAACTATTGTTTAATTATATTTCAGTTCAAAATAAAGTGATTTTGTTTTTTATGCTTTATATTATACTATGACCAGATAATTTGTGCTATTACTTATAACCTCCTCTCCTTGTTTGTTGCCCTTATTTTTATGTGAGTATAGCTAGAAAAATCTATGGGGTTTATTCTAATTTCTTTGGTCTCCCATGCGTTCGCAAATTTCACAGCGTTGCGTGTGGACCAGAATAAGGTGCCATATCCAATAAGGTCATCATAATGATTACATACTAGACTATTTAAGGAAATACTGTATAAATATTGACCTCCGGAATGATAGTGAAATACTGTATGCAATTGTTGCTTTGGTCATGAGATGACAGGGCTGTTTGTTATAGCAATATTATATGGAGAGAAACCCACTGTTTAGTAAATATAGCTTATTATGGGGGTGATTCAGGTTGGTTTGCAAAGCACATATGGGTCATGATTTGATTGACTCGCAGTCAGTGGCGATTTTTACCTATGGCCTGCAGGGCTGCAGCCCCTAAAGTAAAATCCACCACTGTGTGAAGCCAGATGCAGTCAGTGAGACTTCACTAGCTTTACTGTGACTGGCAGTGACTTCCAATTGGAAGTACGACCTTCCAGTCACCCAAGGCAGTCCAATTGGGAGGTGCTCACCTTAGGGGCATCCCCTAAGAAATGGGTTCTGTGTATGCGCAATATCAGAGATGATACTGTGCATGTGCCAGTCCCTGAACCATCAATATACGATTCTAGGGGTCAGCTCCCAAAGCAGCCTCATAGTGCTGGGGCAAGCGCATGCATAGTACCGAAGAGGCTACGCATGCGGCGGTGATCAGGACAATCATGTGGCTGCGGGGACCTGCAGGGACCAGCAGTGGTGATACTGGGGGGGGGGGGGTGGCATTGCGGCAGCCCCCCTCCTCCACCAAGGTAGGAGCCACCATTGCTCACAGTACTGTGAGTTCAGGCCGGCCCAATGTTTTATTGACTGTGCATGTGTATGGTCTATTATGTGCATGTGAAGGCCTCCTATGTAAGTCAATGAGCCATTTTTATACGTCGGGAGGGGGATGGACAGTGGGTGTGCAGGTGGGACGATGTCTGCCAGCGGAGGGTGGCTGGCTTCACTGATGTCACCCGCCCTTCCCATCTTTGTCCCAGCACTAGCAAATAAAAGTCAGCTCCCACTGACCATCAAATGACGTCTCCTGCACCCTAGACTATTTAAAAATTCTCTGCAGCGCAAACATCCATCTGAAACATATCCTAACTATGGGGACAATTAAGACCCATTTGCAACCTTCTGTTTTCTGGGATTGTCGTTCAAAAAGCAGATGGACCACAGTATTGCAAAGGGTGGACCTCTGAAGTCAGCTCCAGCCAAGGATCGAAACATCTTCATCCCAGCACTGAGTAACTATTTGGTTACATGGCCTCTCCACACATGTGGGGAATCCATTCGATAGCAAGTGATTGTGAATGTATTTCCCCCTATTCAAACTGCTGTAATCGCATTTGCAGCCATACACAAGGGCATGATCGCTGGGCTCCAAAGATTTGCAGCGCAGGTTTCAGGTCTGAATTGAGGCCTATATTTGAATGCTACTAGCAATGACTTACAGGCCTGCACCACTCCCATGACAGTCCCGCAAGATTAAACAGTTCTATTAGTTGTTGCCCAGTATTTGCTCTGAAATTCCTATTTCAGAGTGTTCGCCCCCAATCTGTCCATATTTGTTATATGCATCCATGTACATACAGTATGCTCTTTCTACAGCATATGCACAGTATGTTGAAGTAAGCAAGATGCTTCTCCAAACCCACTTTGAACTCAGACTCAGAACCAACTCAGAACCAGGCCAAAAGTAAATCCCAGAATGATATTTGTTATGGAACATATTTGTGAAGAAAAATAGAAATAGCATTGAGGCACATAAAATCTCATCCTCTTCAATTGCAGTTGTAATTTGCATGGTCGTCATATGTTTTATGAAGATCAGATTTACAACTTTTAATATTTCTATAGAGTAATGGAATCTGGTCTTTTATCAGAGGGAGGGTTTGAATTCATTGTTTAGAAATAAATACAAATAAATTATGTTTAATGTTTAATATATTAAATGTAATAGATCAACACAGTGCACCCTTTTTGGTTGTTTTGGTTGTATTTCTTACTTCTGGGAGCAGCACAATTGTTTAATTGGAGCTGTGATTATCCATTTATGTATTGATTAACATATCATTTTAATTTAATAATTTGCCACTTTTGCGCCCGATATACCTTGTGTGTAAATTGATCCTGTTTGCATACTGCAATATTCTATATATAGGTAACTCATATCATCTGCTATTACACCAGTATTGAAGTAGCTGTTGCATACTGCAATATTCTATATATAGGTAATTGTGCAAATATTTTTCTAAGATATGAAAGTGAGTTAGAATGTATTAGTGGTTGGGATGGTACTGTATGTAACCTCTTACCATTTGTTTATCTTAGTTTTTTGCTAGTGGGAGAGGAGCACTGGCTGGGTGGGGTCTCAATCAATGAACTTACAAACAGCTTTTAGTACTTATTGAGGATAGCAGGCTGACTATTGAAAGCTGAATATAGATATTTTGTCAGATTTTAAAGTAGGAAGATTTTCAAGTAGGGAGAAAACAGTTACCTAACTTCAGCCTGGACTTAAACTGAACAGAAACTGACAACCAACTTGGTATCAAAGTGAAAACAACAGCAACTCAGAAAACCAAATGACTGCTTTGGGTGAGCTCACGTCTCTCACAACATACTACCCCTGGCTGCTTAATCTGGCTATTCAGCTGTGATATCACAATTTTTACATCTGCTAAAACTTTGACTATCACTCTTTATGCTTGTATTTGCACTGTCAGTTTTGAAAATGCACAGCTGACTTCACCTCTCCTGCTCTTCCATTGATAGTAGATGCCCCCCAACACTTTCTTCTTGGTCCTCTTCTTCTCTGTCTCTGTACGTCCTCTCTGGGTGAGCTCATTTGCTCATTCGACTTCCACTATCACATCTGTGCTGTTAATACTAAAATCTACCGCTCCTTTCCTGATCTCTCTCCCTCTATCCTCACTCATATCTCCAACTGTCTCTCTGCTGTCTACTCTTGGATGACCCAGCACTTTTTTAGACTTAAAATATCAAAGACTAAGCTTATCTCTTCCGACCCTCCTGCATAAAACCTGACCATCTCTCATCCTATTCTTCTGTTTATACTCACTTCATCCCCTTCTTTGTCACCTCTGTCTGTCTAACCCTCCCCTTTAGAATGTAAGCTCTCACGTGCAGGGCCCTCTCTCCTTATGTGCCTTTCTTAGAATATATAAACCACTGCCACCCTGATGATTGCTTCATTGTCCTGTCCCCTGATGCAACTATCCATATTTACCATGTACTTGTCCTAAATTGTCTTGTTCTGTGATTTGTTATGTGTTTTTGCTCATTTGTGTATTGTTAGGTGCTGCGGAACCTTTGGGGTGCCATATAAATAAACAATAATAATAATAATAATAATAATAATAATAATAATAATGCAGTTTGACGTTACATTTGCATTTTAATGGAACAAAACCCTTGAGCAGTGGCGTAACTAGAAATTTTGCTCCCCCAAGCCGAAAACCTTTCTGGCGCCCCTCCAAGGACAAAATGAAACAATAAAGAATTTGTGCACATTTATGGAGTACCTATTCCAGAAAGGGTGCATGTCCTCGCTGCAAGGGGTGTGACATTGCAGTAAAAGACCACCTTATACCCCAGTTTTGCTACCTGCACATCCAGACATTGGCAATCACAGGGGAAAACAAATGCCTGATTTATAACCCTTTTTTTGTTATTTTTCCATCTTCTAGTAGTGCCCCTTAGACAATATGCCAGACATTGTAATGACCCTTACGCATTATGCCACACACAGTCGTGCCCATTAGACAGTGCCACACAAAATGTCCTGTACACATCATGTCACACACCATAATGTCCATTAGACAATATACCAAACATCTTAATGCCCCTTACACATTCCGCGCAGGGTAGGGAAATGCTGCGCAGTAGGAGGATTAGGTTTAGGCGGCGGGGTACAAGGTTAGGCTTTGTGGAGGGAGGGGATTAAGGTGTTATAATCTATCTGTACAAACACACACATTTTATAAATAGATATATTATAGTTTGGAATGAAAGACAGCACTCAATGGGTCTTATCAAAATGTGCTATAATGCAAAGTGTTTTTTACTTCGCATTATAGCACTTTTGATAAGACCCTTTGAGTGCCGTTTTTCATTCCAAACTACATTCATCTGCCAGGGGGTACCGGGGCAAGTAACCAGGAGAGGAGAGTGCCGGGCCGCACTCTCTCTCTCTCTCTCTCTTTCTCTCTCTCTCTCTCTCTATATATATATATATATACACACACACATACAAAATCATGTCAAAGTTTGGAATGTCACTCTAATTAAAAGTAGTGTAAATGGTGGGGTGCCAGAAAATAAGTGTTTAATTATAAGTAAATTGTCATACCCAGTCAAGGCACTCCCGTTCTGTCAATCCTCAAGAAATCTAACGGTACGCTGTGTTCCAGTGGGAATGTTTCTTGAGTGAATGACAGAATGGGAATAACGTGACTGGGTATGACAAGTCATATACACACAATTACATACACACACAAAAATTTATATATGTATATATATATTTCACAATGCAGCTTGAACACTTTTTAGCTTTTTTTTTTACTTTGAGTGAATCCAAGCAGTCAGAGCAGGATTAAGATCCCACCTGCATCTCTCTGCCCCCTGATCCCATCTGTACCTCTCCGTTCCCTGTGCACCTCTCCATCCCGTGCACTTCTTTGTCCTCCCCTGCACATTTCCATCTACCTTGCACTTCTCTATCCTTCTGCCCCCCTGCACCTCTCTGTCCCTCCTTTACCTCTCCATCCCCCTGACTTACTTCACCTCTCCGGCTCCCTGTCCTTCCTGCATCTGTCAAATAAAATATATGTAGAAAACATAACAAATATGCAACAACATTTCTGGCATTTGCCTAACTTCAGGCAGGCAGCAGGTGGAGGGTGGGGCATGTGTCAGGTAGCAAGCAAGCACTGGGGCGGGCAGAGGAGGTAAGGTGCAGCATTAGCCAGTCCCCGTCTATTGTAGCCTGCACGGCAGCCACTCCTGGCGCAGGCTGCAACTTCACATATGGAAATCAGCTGTCACAGCTCAGCACAACCCTGCACCGCATATGGCTGTGACAGCTGCCACTGGGGAAGCAGTGCCATGGCTGCTATATACACGCACATATACAGTACCATACAGACACACATCACATACACGCACATACCATACATATATACAAAGTTACAAACAGGACATACATGCACACATACAGTAATCACACGCATGCCATACATACACACAGGACATGCTATACAGACACAAACACATACCATACAGACACACAGGACATACACGCGCACATACCATACACACACAGGACATACACAAACACATACCTTAGACACAAAGGACATACACGCACACACACATGGCATTTTTTACAAATGAGTTTTCTTGAAGGTATGTAGCTAATTGTCAGACAGTCAAATGTAGATACCACAAGGTAGACAGTCATTACAGAAAGTCAACTTGGTCAAAAATCACATAAGCAAAAGTCAGACATGATTAAAATGTCTACAGTGAAAACAATGTTGACTGTCAAAACTGAAACAGTCAAAATGTCAACAGGTAAAACAGACAAAGCATATGTTTTCAGACACTCGACAATCATTATATCAATAGCCATAATACTTATTGTAATCACCTGATATGTGCTTATAGCAATTAAACAAATTAGCTTTCATTTGTTAATAGCAGATTACAATTATAATATGAATGGCATGCCACCAAAAATGTCAGTAAGATTAGCATCAGAACAATGATACCCCATTGGTATTAGCATTAGGGCATATTGAAAATGTGGCAGTGATGGCTAAAATAAACAACAAGAAAATATGAGATAAAAAAAACCTTTACCAATGGGGCACCAACATACATTATATATAAAGCCAAAATCTTCTTCAAATTAAGTTGTTTATTGAAGATTTGTAGTATGGCATCAATACAAATGTGTTTTGATAATCATGTACAGCATTTAGAAAACTACTGTACATAAACTTTATTACGCATTTCAGGGGACTACTGTCTGCTCTTTCAAACAGTTTAGGCCTTTTTCTGACGATCTTATTGTTGCGGACTGACAGCATCTAGCTTGTTTTGTGCTGAGAATTTTTAACTCTCATTTCAGCAATACAATTTTAAAATGAAAATAGGTATAAACAGTCTGACATAAAGGGCATTTATTTTGAAGAAGTGATACTGGCTATTCAATTTGGGAAAAATGCAAGGGTCATACTCAAGGAATATTGTATGAATCACTAGTTATTTCCAGCAAATAATTTGAAGTCAAGTAAATGAAGTGTAGTTAGATATTTTGCCCCCCCCCCCCCCCCCCCCCTTCTCTCACAGCAAAGGATTAAGTTACTATCAATTAGTTATCTGCACATAGGGAATATTCAGTTTTATTATTATTTTTAATTATGCAATACAGCAATATCTTTTTATATGTTTTGAATGGATATACAGTATGTGTTCATTTTTAAATAAATTAAATGTTAAAACTGAAAACCGTTTCATATTACTGTATATGATCCATAAGTTCTGTTAAACATATGGAAAATGGATAATATTTGTTCTAGATCCCATTTGAACTAAATTTCTTCATTTAAATGTAGAATTGGTGCTATTGTGTAACAGATCGCTCATTAGCATCTAAGTGAATAGCTTGGCTATGTAATTTAATTGAAAAAAAAAAAAAAAACACACATTCTGTGCTATGGCACACAGTTCACTGCAATAAACTCTACCATCTGTAAGTTAATAATGCATTTAAATGATTTCCAGTATCTCTAAAGCATATGGAAAAGAACATGGCAAGTGCTATACATTATATTCTTCTTATATTCTTCTTTCTCTAAAAATAAAATCCTTATGTGTAATGCCTCCATGTTTAATACAAGATTTGTTGGGAATTAATTCTGAAAAGAAGATATTAAATATTTATTCTTTATCCTTGCTGCCACGGATATACAGTATTCAAGCACAGGTAGATTCTAACTGATACAGTACATGCTCCCTTTGATAAAGATGCTGCTTAACTCTGCATACCATATAATAAGAAAGCGCTGCTGCTGAAAGATTAGAAATACTTTGAATTTTTATTAGAGGAAATGAAACGTTAACAAAATAAGAAATAAAGATATTTTGCAAAATATATTTCTGGTCTCAGTTCTGTTCTTGAATTTGAAAGCTTAAAGATTGTGCTTAGGATCCCCTTTTGCTCTATTACATTTGTGATAAGAGATTTTCAACAAATAGTGGATGGAACCTGCAGTACCAAATTGCAGGGCCGCCATAAGCACCGCAGGGCCCCGGTAAAAAGAGGTATGGTCAACGGGAGGTGGCATGGCCATGCCCCTGTTAAAAAATAAATACATTAAGCAGAGTGTGCAGGTTGTGTACGCAGCAGTGTAGCTAGGTGTCATGGTGCCCGGAGCAAGGGCATATTTCGCGCCCCCCCCCTGGTAATGAATTGAGGGCGTTGCTAACATGTGTTGGCATGTTACATTTGAAAAGAAAAAAACTTAAAAACCACTGTAACGGAATCTGCTGCGCTATATAATACACTGTAACGGAATCTGCTTCGCTATATAAGACACTGTAACGGAATCTGCTGCGCTATATAAGACACTGTAACGGAATCTGCTGCGCTATATAAGACACTGTAACGGAATCTGCTGCGCTATATAAGACACTGTAACGGAATCTGCTGCGCTATATAAGACAGTGTAACGGAATCTGCTGCGCTATATAAGACGCTGTAACGGAATCTGCTGCACTATATAAGACACTGTAACGGAATCTGCTGCGCTGTATAAGACACTGTAACGGAATCTGCTGCGCTATATAAGACGCTTTAACGGAATCTGCTGCGCTATATAAGATGCTGTAATGGAATCTGCTGCGCTATTTAAGACACTGTAACGGAATCTGCTGCGCTATATAATACACTGTAACGGAATCTGCTGCGCTATATAAGACACTGTAACGCAATCTGCTGCACTATATAAGACACTGTAACGGAATCTGCTGCGCTATATAAGACGCTGTAATGGAATCTGCTGCGCTATATAAGACGCTTTAACGGAATCTGCTGCACTATATAAGACACTGTAACGGAATCTGCTGCGCTATATAAGACACTGTAACAGAATCTGCTGCGCTATATAAGGCGCTGTAACGGAATCTGCTGCGCTATATAAGGCACTGTAACGGAATCTGCTGCGCTATATAAGACACTGTAACGGAATCTGCTGCGCTATATAAGACGCTGTAACGGAATCTGCTGCGCTATATAAGACGCTGTAACGGAATCTGCTGCGCTATATAAGATGCTGTAATGGAATCTGCTGCGCTATTTAAGACACAGTAACGGAATCTGCTGCGCTATATAATACACTGTAACGTAATCTGCTGCGCTATATAAGACACTGTAACGGAATCTGCTGCGCTATATAAGACACTGTAACGGAATCTGCTGCACTATATAAGACACCGTAACGGAATCTGCTGCGCTATATAAGACGCTGTAATGGAATCTGCTGCGCTATATAAGACGCTGTAACGGAATCTGCTGCGCTATATTAGACACTGTAACGGAATCTGCTGCGCTATATGAGATACTGTAAATAAATAAATATATATATACACATAAAGATATATACAGCACAGCACTCTCCCCACCCCCCCATCCCTCCCCCGGGCCCCACCAACCCCCCAAACCCCAAGTTTATAACATCATCAATTAGCTGTATTAAAAAAAAAAAGAAATCCACCTTCACCTTGAATAAGGATAAATGATTGCAGCAGGTCCAGGGCGGCACGGGCGGCAGCAGAACACCTTCTCCTCCTCCAGGCTACAGCCAGCGCTTGGGATGGCTGATGACGCGCTGCTGTAGCCAGGGAGGAGGGTAGCATGGGCAGGTGACCAGGACCCTGGGAGGAGTCTGGAGTTCTGGAATCTGTTGCGCTGCGCTGCCCGGAAGCCGTCACGAGCAGCAGCAACTTAGAGAGCAGTGAGTTACCTGCTGCCCGTTAGTACTATTGATCTAGTGCACGGATCGATTGCGGAGGGGGGCGGCCCGGCGGCTCCATTCTACCAATCGGCGCCCGGAGCATGAGCTCTAGTGGCTCCGCCCTCCCTACGCCTCTGTGTGTACGGGTGGCCGACCAGGGAGAGAGAGGATAGGCTGCTGCTGCCTCTCTCCCCTGCTTAGCACATGGCACTGAGCAGCGTTTGCTGAGTGGGAGAGAGATGCTTTGCTGCAGCAGCAGCCTGTCCTCTCTGCTTCACACTGCCCGGCTCCTTGCAACATGGACTGCCAAGTTGTATTACAGTATTTGTTAAACTTTCCAGAAAAAGAGTATACAGTATTAACATAAACCCTTTTTAGTATCCTACATCTTTGATTCACAAATGGCATGGATTACAATGATGACAATTGATTATAATGATTATAATGGATGAGATCACCGCTGAATTTTAACACTAGCTTTGCAGGATTTATCTTCATACCTTCCTTTACTGAGGGATATGATCATTTGGTCAACAATGTCAACAGCCTGGTCAACCACTATTGGTCAGCAGGCAAAAGGTTGACAAATGAAAATGTATTAGTTTGACACGAGAAACTGTTCAACATGAGCTATTAACAATTTTTATTAAGCATTACATTTTTATTAAAGTTGTATAAGGTCAATAATATCTAACAAAAGAACTGTAAAGGGGGAGGGGATGTACAGAAAAAAAGGATGGGAATACATTGGGGAAAAGCACATGATGTATACAATATAACATCAGCATGTTATAGAGGCAGTACATACAGTAACAGTCTTATGAGCTACTGCAAAGCAGAGGCATTCAAACTCGAGCTAGGAGATCTTAAGGGAGGATATGTCCACAAGGGTACTACACATAATGGGTTTGCCGGATTTTTCTCTATATAAGGACCACTTAAACCACTTCATGGGCATGGAAGAATCCAATGTGGAGCCGTTACATTCTGCTGTTTTGAAAACAAAGTGTTTATGCACCTTATTTTCATTGATTAATATATTGGGAACTATGGCTGACTTCCACATTTGGGCAATGGCAGCTTTTGTAGCTATTAAGATATGTCCCAGGAGGTACCCATTACCTACAGGAACCTCACCAGGGAGGTAGTGAAATAGGGTCAATAGAGGGTCCATTGGAACAGTTATGTCCACCACTTTAGAAATGAGTAGGAATACCTTCGGCCAGAGAGATTGAATGGCAGGACACAACCAAAAGATATGTAGGATATCTCCTATCATTCCGCAGTTTCTCTAGCAGCTAGAAGAAATGTTGGGACATAATTTATGTAGACGCTGCAGGGTATAATATAATCTATAAACCAGTTTGTAATACATTTCTGAGTGATTTATACACTTGGAGATCCTGAAGCGCGACTGAAAGATGTCTTACCAGACTGCGTCATTAAAAGTATTATGCAGGTCTTTTTCCCCAACTGGCCTATGTGGGAAACCTCCCTTTCTGAGATATTCTAAGCAGGTGCTGACACCACCTAGAGATACCCCCTCTGGTGTATTGGGACAAGAGGAGAAACCTCAGTATTGTAGGGAGACCAATCTGGGAAGGTATCTATGAAGCCAATGCCGCAGTTGAAGGTATTTATAAAAGTCATGTCTAGGGATTTGAGATTTTGAGTGAAGAGAGGAGAAGGGGGCTATATTCCCATCTAAGAGGACATCTTGGATGCACTGGAGGCCTAGGTCATGTCATAGAGTTAGCTGTACTGTAAGTCTGGTGTCATAAGGGCTATAGCACAAAGGGATAATTGCAGGGAGGGCAAAAACACCTTGGTGTACAGGAAAGCAGACCATGCCAAGAGGCCAAAGTCATTTGAATCACCTTAAATCCCTTGACTGTAATGGCAGACAAGATATGAGGCATCCAGAGCAAATCAGGGAGGGAGAGAGAAAGCACAGCATTTTGCTCTATGGATATCCAAGGTTTAGGTGTGTCATGGGTAAACCAGTCCCTTTCCTGACTCAATATACAGGCCAAGTGGTATTTTTCCAAGTCGGGGTATGTTACACCACCCATAGTCTTGGATGCAGTAATACCACATATCCCCTCTTGGCACTCTATGTCCCATGACACTCTGCTAGCATTAGTATTATTTTTGCATTCTTTTGCCAATAGTATGTATTAGTAGCAAAGCAATGTTACTAGTACACACCAGGAGATTGTGCTGATTCATTTGATGTGCAAATAATGCTTCTATACTGTATTTTTCTGCAACTGTTTATTTAATTCTATATGAAGTGTTCTGATAAGGGATTATCAGATATTTTAGGGCCCAGGACCAACAAAAGATGCAGGGCTCCTCTACTAAACACACTTCACCATAGCCACTATACACTGCCACATAGTCACACACACATACACACAATGCACTATAGCCCATAGAGGCACACTCATACTGCAACATAGATACACACAAGCACCACCCCCTCATAGTACCTACATCTCATTCTGCCTACCCCACTTGCTGTAGCACCCCCAGATTGCCAATGAGAGATAACTGGAACAGCTAGCAGTGCCAGCTGTGTATTTACAGGAAGACATGGATGGACAGAGCCACTAAAATATGAACATAGTGCCAACTGTGAGTCAATTGAAGCTTATGAACCAGCAGTCAATCAGGAGTTGCCAAGTAGCAGCTCCTGATTGGTTGCTGTTCCATGAGTCATAAGGGTCAGGCTGATTTAACTTCAAATGCATGTTTCACTTGACTCTATAAAAGGGTCTGCATATGCCCAAGCCTATAACTGTGTTATTGGAGCATCACAGTGCTGTATGGCTGTAAAGATATTTTCACAGGAGAGAGTGATACCTTAATATATTGACTTCTATCTTCTAACTTCTGTCCCCTGTATACTTTTATCTTTAATAAAACATACCCTGATTCAACAGAAACAGTATAGTCACAGATATTGAAGAAGTTTTATTTGTACCGTGAATTAGAACTAACTTAATCACCATCAGTAACCTTGAGAAGAATAACTACAAAAATAACTTCACAGATGGAAATGTACTGTGCACAATAAGCAATCCTCATCATCTGTGGTGTGACAATTGCATCTAGGGTAAGCAAACCTGACCAAAAGCAGCGAATAGAGCAGATGAACCATTATGGAACATGAATCATTCAGTGAATTCAGGTATTTCCTAAGTACAAAAAGTACATTTTGTAGAAATTCCAATGGCTTATAACAATGCAGGAGAATACCAAAACAAATGTTTTTCTGGCTTTCATGAGAAAATATAGTATCAAGCAATGGCTAACCATGGTGTAAACATAAGAACAACATGATGTAAGTGAGCATGCAAATTGTACTTTACTGGAATGAACCCACCCAAATTGGAAAGATTCTGGCCTTGAAAATAAATGTTTCACTGAGGAAGTTTAAACAACAGTTTATTTAAAGAACAAAGGGAAAACAGAAGACAAAAGGATTTTCTGTACAAAGATAAGCACATAATGTACAGATCAATTGTCTGTTACAAGGCTTGTCTTGTTGCCAAAGGGATTTATTAAAATGTTCAGAATTGACTACAGTGAAATATTATTTCCTTCTACAAGTTACAGTATCCTATGTTTAATAATTGCTATATCTGCACTATGGGCCTTATTCTAGTTCACTCTTTCTGACAAAATCCTTCATAAGCTGTGTACACACGCTTAGATTTTTCCCTGTTTTCGATTCAATTTTGCTTATAGAAGCAAAATCGAATTCACATCGAATGGTTTTTAGGACACTTTCGATCTGCATTCTATCCGATGCGTGCTCCAGTTTTCTCAAAATCGAAATGAAAAATCTACTATGCAGCCAAGGAAATCTCGAATTCGATTCAGTAAATCGAATGAGTACATTGTGCCTACACTGTGAAATCGAAATCGAATCGAATGCAAAAGTACAAATCTAATGCCAAATTGAATGGGATGATCTAATGCCAGAATCTAAAGCAAAACAAAGTGTGTGTACAGGGCTTTAGATGGACAAAACCATGTGCACTGCAGGGGGGCAGATGTTACTTGTGCAGAGAGAATTAGATTTGGGTGAGTTATTTTGTTTCTGTGCAGGGTAAATACTGGCTGATTTATTTCTACACTGCAATATAGATCTCACTTTGAAGTAAAACCCCACCCAAATGTAATTCTATCTGCACATGTTACATCTGCCCCACCTGCAGTGCACGTGGTTTTGTCCATCTAAGAAGGATTTTGTCAGAAAGAGTGAACTAGAATAAGGCCCTATATGACTTACTATTATAGCAACTACAGTACATTTTGATTTGGCATATCTTTCTGGTGAACTAGGAAAGTTACATTGAAAATGTAAAGTGTCTTTTATTGATAACAAATTAAATTGAAAGACCTCGATCCAGCAACTCACCTGCTGGGTATAATGATTTTGCCAAAATCTAAAATCTGGGGGTACACATCAGAAAAAACGATATTCAAATTGAACTACTGAAATATGGTACATTTCAAAAGTCACCCTGTGATTAAACGTGTTAAGGACTCCCTCACACTCAATACTGGGGATGGATCTTCTCCAGACTGGCCACACTTCTGACCATTGCTGTTATTTCCAGTAACAGCAGATACATACAGCTGACACCCTTAACAATGACACATACAGCTGACCCCTGCAGCAATCTTTTCTCTGCTGCCACCGGGGCCATTCTGCAAGCCCAAACAGGGAGAATGGCAGAAAGAGATCCACAGCCCTCCGGAAGTCCAGCTGAGCAGTACTGCAGCCACACCGACAGTAGTGGCCTCCAGCAATAGACAACCACACATTACATCACTGTGCGACTTTGCATCAGTTCAATCACCACACTTCCAACAGAGACCCCACTACCCGGCACCCAGAAATCCCACTAAGTGGCCCAACAGCCAACATCCATCAGCCGCACAACTAGCAGTGGCCTCCAGAAGCCACCATATGCCCACACCTTGCCTTATAATCCAGCAGACTCTGAGCCCATCTCCAAGAGCTGCACTCAACTGCAAGTTGTTGTCTTCCAGCAGTTCTTCTGATGGCAACCAAATGTGGCTTTCTACTGCAATCCCACAACCATTTTGGCCCATAGCTGCAGCTAGCTTCGAGTTTTTCCACATACTTGGAGCACCAATCATTGAGAGAGCCGAAGGACACTTGGCCGTCTCCCCCATATGGTGCAAATCAACCCCGGACCTCCCATAACAGGACATGATTTCCTGATCACTCAAGGTCCTTTTGGATTCTCTAACATGCTTACCTCCCCTTGAGTATATTTATGGATCTCCAACCAACCACTATTTTCAGCTCACAATTGCTTACTATAACGCTATAGATCATCACAGCTCAATTCACTATTTATTTATTATTCACCCCTTTAAACAAGGGATACAATCTAGTTCTACAAGTGTATTCTGTTCTAAGTCAATTTAATTCTATTGATCTACAGTATCAGATGTGATACTGTATACAGTTTTTTTTATTGAACTATACTGTAGATACAGACTTAATACAAATCATGGTTCGCTACAATTGTGTATTTTAAACAATATTGTTTTGTACAGTGACAGCCCCATCCACTAATCACGTGTCCACTCAGCGATTCTTTTTCTTATACACATCTGGAATGCATGTACCAACTTGTACGCATCTGCCAATAAATTATAAATCACTTGCACTCCAAAATTACAGTGTGGGTAGCACATAATAAAAACAGATACCTATAATGACTAAATAGACAAAAATATACAAGACAACCTACAGTTTACATAACACAGGGGGGAAAACTAGGCTCATCCATGGGAATCCACCGCATAGCGTTTTATGTGCTTTCCCTTGAAAATTCTGGGTGTCATTTGAGACTGACTTTTATTTGCAGAGGCAGGAGAAATCATTCAATGGTCAACAACCATCGGATGATTTCTCTTGCTAGCGGAGGCATGCAAGGGGATGTGTTCTCATACTCATCCCCTCACATGGTACCAAGGGGATTTGGCGGAGGAGGGGTGGGTAGTTGGCGGGGCAATGGGCGGCATCTCAGGCGCTTGGTAGCAGCGATTGTTTTCATTTAGCTGGAAATTAAAAATGATATTTATCAGAGTCACATTGTGCTTCCTGAGAACCTTATCTACACAGGACACATGAGTACCGATCACAAGGTGCACCAATCAATTTCTTTCCTAACTGTCATTATTTTGCCTTTTTAATATCCTGTACAAAACCCAACCCCAGCAAATGAATGCTTTGTACAACCAACAAATACAGCCAAAGAAAGTGATTAACAGGATAGTTCCTATCCATTATTAAAAATCATATAAACCACTGTCTGAAAAACACCCTGTATCCTGTATAACACATTGTGTACAGTATATCGTATTCTGTTTTGTATTTTTAATATTTTATACATTGCATTCACAATTCTTGTAGTAATTCAGATTCCAATTTTGACTGTTACATTTTGACTATTATTCTTTGCATTTACCCTGTAATTGGTGTATAATAACTTTCTTGACTAGTGGAAGCTGTATGTATTTTTAATGTATACCAATAAACACATTGACTTTGTATAAATGAGTACCCCAGCAAAAAGAGTCTTCTTTCTCTCCTTCCATATATACGTTATAATAAATGACCCTTGAGTGCACCACCAACTAAATAATGTAGATAATTTTATGCTGGATATATGATCCAAATGTAGGTCTAAGCTATCCATAAGATACAGTATAGATCCTATTGGATCAGGTCTGTGCTGAATCTCTCTTTTTTATGTTCACAATGAGTTAGTTGCCTTATAAGCTCTAAAGGAAGCAGTCAATGCTGTAGTCACCTTCATGAGTTGACAAACAATACTCAGGGAATTGCCATGGCCTCTGGAGGATCTGAGAAAAAAGGCAACCCCAAATTCACGTCACATCCATGTTAAGACCATGTTACCACAGGAAAGATACTAGACCGCAGAGTTTGAAAAGTTATACAGAAGGGTTAGATTAAACCTTGAGTAAGAGTGGTAGCTACTGTATGGGGAAGAATACAAATTCATAGCATTTATTGGGCTAATAATAAAAATGCATTTTCTGTATTTTCCAATTATTGGTGGTATAAAGTCACCTTAAATCATAGTTAGTCACTGATGGGTTTCTAAGGTAACAAATTATTGCCAATTACTGTACATTCATTGAGTTGTAGCTAAAAGTAGCTGGTGAATCTTCATAGTTTGAACATGCTAAACATTCACAATGTAGTATTGTTTTGTGAAGTAATATCATATATTTAAATAAGTTTTTCTGGAATTACAGCGCAAAGAAAGTTGTGCAGCTCAGGTGTTTCCAAAATCAGTGTTTGTCAATCACCAACAATAAAAAACAAATGTGCAGAAGAATATTGTCAACACCATTGAGCGCTACCTCCAAAGTAAGGTGAAACCATATATTTAGAATGGAATATAATACATAACTTTAGTAGTACTGATTGCCACTTCTTGTATCCTAATGACAAATAGTCTTTTTCTTAATTCTGAAAGAGATAATCTCCAAAACCCCCCACAATTGGGTTTGTTTATGGAGATAAAACAAACAACAACAATTGGTTCAGTATGTTTACAATAAATGGAAGAAAAAAAGCAGCTGGGCTATTTCACAAAATGCAACCTTTCCATCCAATATTGATGTCTCTGTAATTATAGCGATCTCCACGACATCCAAATCCTTGGTTTTTAATAGGATGTGATGGAGATAAAAAAAAACCAAGAGAATTTGGTGCAATACTTTCCAGAAAATGACAGGTATTTATTATTAAAATACACTCACAAGCAAAGACTTTATATAAAAGCAGAAAACATATTCAACCAGGCAAATACTGCTAGGCTAGTCCAATGAAGGATCTCTCACCCACGATGGTTCCAGGGGAGGCAGATGGAATCCAAGCCCCGGCTCAAGGATCCAATATCCAGCAATGGGGAGGGCTAGGCAGCAAGTCCATGGTGAACAGTCCACACACTTAACGCGTTTCGGACGCTAGGTCCTTCGTCAGAAGTGTGTGTGTTGTACAATAAAGCACATAGGGGCAGATTTATTAAGCTTGGAGAAGAGATAAACTGGAGATAAAGCGGAGAAAAGGTAAAAGGAGATAAAGCACAGCCAAACAGCTGTGTTTGAAAAAGACAGTTGGGAGTTGATTGGCTGGTGCTTTATCTCCTTTTACCTTTTCTCTGCTTTATCTCCAGTTTATCTCTTCTCCAAGCTTAAAAAATCTGCCCCATATTTACCTATGACAGCAAAAAGTGCTTAAAGAAATATGATATTTCATATTAGATCAAAATTGTTACATATTTTAAGATTTATTTATAAAGGTTATTCTGTATTATGACACAGTTAACGAATGCTAGTATTTTATAAACACAGACATGAACTTTATCCATTACTGATTTTGCAATTAATGCCTCTGGAATATGTTTGTAAGAAGTTCTCATTATGCTGTAATTACTGAGGAGCTCACAGAAAATGACTGGAAACTAGTACATCAATATGTATTGTAGTGTGGTGGGTTGGTTTGGAAATATACTGTACATGTTTGTTTTTCCAAATTCATTATTCATGCATTGTTTTACACATATCACTCTGGAGGCAGTTCTACAACCAGTATACAATCCCTAGATTGCGGGTTATGCATGCACCCTTTATTGCACTGATGTTCTTCTACTGTAGCTCACAATCAGGGCCATTTCATTGTAACTGCATAATGAGCAGTTGCCCAAGGGCACCATGATTTAATGGGCCAGGATATTTCCCACCCCCCATCATAGCCTGCAGCCATGCTGGTAACACAATTCCTCTCCCTCTCCCCATATCCTGCAACAGCAATATAACACATCCCCTTCCCATAACAGGCATCTGATTCCTCCTCATGTGACTAAGGGCCTTATTCTGCTCGGTACGGTGGGACCGTATATGGGCGGATCTGGGTTTTCTTTCATCTGGGCATGCGTTGCTATCGCAATGCGTAGGTGCGGCGACCTCACACCGCTCACCGACGGGTCTCTCCGTGCGAAAAAACTGTCCACAAGAGTACGGTCATTGTGGGCGGCATGGGGGCGTTTTTAGGGGAGCGGCCGGAATAAGGAGGAAAACTGGGCATAAACATGGGCGTACACGGGGGTGTGCACCAAAAATGTATGGTGCTACAACCGCTCGATCGGCGAACACCCCATGCATTTTGGGCCAAAAACAGGCGGACGCCAAAGATAGCTCCAGACCACCCCTAGAGATACCGTATGAGAGCGGACGCCTGGGTCTGCTAATTAACGCTGTATACTACACCTGAATGTAATAAGCAATGCTGCAGCCTATTAAGTGAAAACCATGATTTCACTACCTGCAAGCCACACACAGCCCTCAAACACATTGGAAGCATATCTTTCTACACTTCTCTACATGTAAAGGTTGTTTTAATTTTAGGTAAGATTCATTCTAAGACCTGCTTATATATGGCAAGGTAGTTATTTTATAACCATCTACACCCATTCAGTAAGTGTTTTTGTATACTTTAAAAAGCAGAACACTCAATTCACAGAAGTCGACATGTGTCAACTTTTTCACTGTAACACCAACATAACTTTATTTAAAAGTAAAACCAATGTGGAGACACATAGATAGTGATTAAAATGCAACATTAGAACATAATAAATATACATGTAATGAGGGTTAAAATGTTGTTTTATTAGGGTGTTTATTAAGGTACACAATTTAGTTAATAGAAAACAATTATTAAATAACAGTTAGAATAATTAATTAATTGTCTTAATTATAGTTGAAAGGCAAGATTTTCAGTGCCATATATGTGAAGGGTATGCCACCGTGCACGGATGTACGCTCACTCTCACGATCGGTGACACACGCTGAGTTTTCCATTGGAAAAAGGCGAGACCCATCCATGCACTGTGGCGTATGCTCAGATATACGGAAGATGTCGGTGTGAAAACGGACGAGACCCGTCCGTATACGGTGGCGTACGCTCTGTTGTACGCCAGTTATCGGTGGCTAAGAGGAGATCCGTCCGTGTACGGTGGCGTACGCTCAAGTGTACGCCACTCCCCTTTGTCGGTGTTTGTGACCGTCCGTGTGCGGATGTTTTGTGGGCGGACTTACGCTAACCGTCCGCGTAGGGAAACGTACGGTGAAACGGACCGTACGTACGTTGCACCGAGCTAACCAGAATAAGGCCCTAAGACACAGCAGCCATGGACACTGTTGAGGGGAATGGTACAGAACAACAGTCATGCACACTGTGGGGGGGTGGAAGAGAAGCAGTCCTGCACACAGTCTGGAGGGGGAGGAGCAGCAGCTACTATGCACACAGTCAGGGTCAGGAAGGGGGTAGGTGAACCAGCAGATATGTAACCCAGAGTATAGCTTTCCTCAAGACCTACAGTAATATTTAGCCCCGCTCATAGCTATAAGACCACAGCCAGCTAATCTTTCCCTGACATGATCAAATCGCATACCACCGTACATTCCACCACAGGGTTTGAAAAGTTTTTTTCTCATATGACCCACCAGCATTAATTTACTAGTCTTAGTCACAGACATTACTGCAAATGTGCACCATGAAATGACCTGCAAAAGGCATTCTGTAGCAAAAACTGCAGTACTGAAGTTTAATGAAGAGATTTTTATGTCTCCCTGATCAATATTTAGTTGATACTGTACCTGCAATTCAAATGCAGAGATCACTTGGGGAATCAGTCCCCTCTGTTACCTGCTCCACTGCATTCTGGATAATTCAAAAGGATTTGAGAATTAAGTGCCACTTGGGTAATATATTAAGTCACAGGGGGGTCAGGTGTTAACATCACAAAGGTGGGGGATCTGTAGACAAGGGAAGCTTATTGTCACCGGGGGATATTAGTTAAATGGACCTGTTGACATGGAGATGGGAGGGTGGTCATTTCACTGTAAGAGGGTTGGATCTATTACCACTGGGAGGGTGGACGGTATTGTTACAATATGGACACTATAGTTGTGCTAGGAATATTGTTTTCTAAAAAATGTGTAATATATATATATATATATATAGAAACATATGCAACTCGCACACTTAACTGAGGTTATATGGTATGGGTGCCGGACCAAAATAGTAACAAGAAAACTGTGTAACCTCCAGGGTACAAATAGGGCAGCACTCCTTTTTAAATGAAGAAAAAGTCCCTTATTTATTTGATTAATAGCCACCAGCGTGATAACAGTCAGATAACAGTGTTTTTGGAATAGTGGAACACTTGATATATTCACCCATCCATATGCAGGCTGTAGACAGCTGTCTGGCAGTGTTAGCAGTCGATGAACTTGTTTCGGCACAACTTGCCTTCCTCCAGACTGACTGACTGCGAGTTTTTTAACTTTTTTACTAAGAGCGCAATTAGGAGTCACTCAATTCTTTGTGTGTATACCTTGTATTGCAATCTGTTACTGTATTTCATTTTTTTGTTTTTGGTCATTTATGTTTTGGGTACTCTTTACTTAGAAGGGCGCCCATCTCGGCCATCTCGGGCATTGAATGCACTAAAAAATCAGGTGCGATGCGACAGACGAGATGCCCGAGATTTCCCATAGGGAACAATGTTAAATGTCTCAATTGACCCGATTTTCCTGTTCAATGCCTCAATTGACCCAATTTTTCCATAGGAAACAATGTTAAATGGGCCACAGAGGCCAAATAGGCACCCTGAAGTAAATAATGGCCACCCGAATTGTTAACGCCACCCCACGATCAACGTCAACCCGAAGCGTGGCGAGCGCAGCGAGCCTGCGAGGGGCGGCGGTACGCGTCCTACGACCTTTTCATACCCCCACTATCCACGTCGGCGTGGAGTTGAGAATAGAAAGTGTGGCGAGCGCAGCGAGCCACCGAGCCCGAAGCGTGGCGAGCGCAGCGAGCCCCGCGAGGGGACGCGGATACCTTCACAGGTATCCGCGTCCCCTCGCGGGCTTCACAGCTGTCCGCGTGCGCTCGCCACGCTTCGGGCTCGGTGGCTCGCTGCGCTCGCCACACTTTCTATTCTCAACTCCACGCCGACGTGGATAGTGGGGGTATGAAAAGGTCGTAGGACGCGTACCGCCGCCCCTCGCGGGCTCGCTGCGCTCGCCACGCATCGGGTTGACGTTGATCGTGGGGTGGCGTTAACAATTCGGGTGGCCATTATACACTTCAGGGTGCCTATTTGGCCTCTGTGGCCCATTTAACATTGTTTCCTATGGAAAAATCGGGTCAATTGAGGCATTGAACAGGAAAATTGGGTCAATTGAGACATTTAACATTGTTCCCTATGGGAAATCTCGGGCATCTCGTCGGTTGATCGCACCCGATTTTTTAGTGCATTCAATGCCCGAGATTTTTTACTAACGATGCCCACGATCAAAATCGTGGGCGCCCTTCTAAGTAAAGAGTACCATGTTTTGTTAGGCACTACAGAACCTTTCTGGTGCCATTTAAATAAGTGATAATGGCACCTTACTTCAACAATAAGACCATACAGATCAAGTTGTTTTATACCTGGCCGGCAACCACTTGATAACACACAACTGACAATTGATTTGATTCATGCCATTCATCAAAATAAATCACCGGCCTTGGTTCTGGGGTTGGATGCTGAAAAGTTGTTTTACACCCTCTGACCAAATGTATTTCAGTAAGGTTTCTCATTGAAGTGACAGCGCCCAACTAACATATAAGTACCGAAAATGCATATAAACTGTTTTATATAGGGTACTATGGGGGTTATTCTGGTTCACTCCTTTTGGCAAATTCCGTCTTAGATGGACAAAATCATGTGCACTGCAGGGGGCAGATGTAAAATGTGCGGAGAGAATTAGATTTGGTGAGTTATTTTGTTTCTGTGCAGGGAAAGTACAGGCTGCTTTGTTTTTACACTGCAGTATAGATCTCACTTTGAAGTAAAACCCCCACCCAAATCTAACTCTCTTTGCACAAGTAACATCTACCCCACCAGCAGTGCACATGGTTTTGACCATTTGAGAAGGAATTTGCCAGAAGGAGTGAACCAGAATAACCACCTATGTCCCTGCCCATCCTAATAAAATGCACCCTGAAATCTCCCCTGTATGTTGGTGGTGTAATGAGATGGACTGAACGTTCCTTCATATTTGGAAAGAACTGGGTGCATTGGGTGGCTCTATTTTATATATTAAGGTCCTATTTAGTTCAAAATTCTTTCTTCTCTCTCTAAGTGTCCCTGAGGCATCTTGTCACCAAAATAAATTATTTACCCATATGGTTTTGGTGACTAGATGTGTCATTGCATCAGCTTTGAAATCAACTGAGACACCTACTATGAGTGAGATCATAGCCAAAATATGGTATATCCATTCTATGGAATATATCACTAGCATACTGAAGGGCTAATTTAAAAAGTTTTATAAGGTTTAGAAACTGTGGACTTCTTACTTTAAGGCTCCCCCAACATTTAACTGGCTACCTTAGGGATTGGTTTTTCAACACATGGGTCCCCTTTTCAATTTCAATTTTTAGTGTGCTTAGCTTTTTTGCTTTAGATGTATCCAGTCGGGTTGGCCCCCTCCTCCTTCCTCTTTCTTTTATTTGTTTCCTCTTTCCCATCTTTCTTTTCTCCCTTTCCTCTCAATATCTAAAAATTAGATGAGACTTTCTAAGTTTGTTCAATGACCTGTTTTCACATTTTGTCATGTACTGTTCATCTGACAATTTATTCATTGGTGTATTTTTGTGACATGATGTGATAATGCTGTTAGACCCTTATATAGGTCTTCTTTGTTATGTCTCTCTAATTCTACTGAAAAAATAAATAAAAAAGCATTAATAATAATAATAATAATAATAATAATAATAATAATAATAATATTCTTATCCTAAATTGCCTTCTTCTGTATGTTGTTATCTTGTGTTTACTCATTTATTTATTGAAAGGTGCTGCGGAACCCTTGTGGTATATAAATAAATTATAATATTATTGATGATGATGATAATAACAATAATAATAATAATAAGTTTTTTTTAAATATGCTTGGATTAATAATATTTTTTAAATCAACAATTTTGATTTAAAAAAAAACAGAAATGTGGTTAAAATAGTTTATAAAGCATTTTCCATAAGGACATAAATGTGGACAAAAATATATTTCTAATAGAAATGATCAATTAAGTGAAAAATAATAAAATGTATAAGATGTACATAGTGGTTTGGAAAACACAAAAGTAATCTAAAAAATGTTAAATGAATGCTATATGTACTTCATGTGTATTTTTTATTACTACTCCCCTACCATTTACAATGCATATTTTATATGTTCAATATACTGTAGTTTAAATAATGTAAGAAATAAAGTTTTGAATGCTTGTACTTCATGTATATAATAATGTATACAGTTTAAAGGGATATTTTATCTTAACTTGAGTGCATCACAGACCCAGAGATGTTTATTTGTAAGAGCAGACTTTTGACAAGATAAAAAATGATGTTTTAAACAAAAAAAAGCAATTACTTTCAAATGCACAAAAACTCTGTGACATAGAGCACTTGTATAAGAAGAATAGTGTTGTATAACAAGACTTTTTATTTGAAATCTTGTGAAATTGATGTGTTGTTTTGTTATTTATTTCCACACGTTTGGGTATATAAATCATTATTTCATATGAAAAATCAATTTGGTGATTCATTTTGACACTGTTTCTCTTCTTTAAAACAAACTAAGTCATAACAAAATGAAAAATCTTACATAAAGTAATTTTACCTGTAAATGTTATAGATACTCCAGGAATATGGATGACTCCCTTAAAGTAAATAAGTTAAACTTAAACAATCTGTTAAAATGTCATTCATTTTATATACTGTAAGTATTTGAAAGCTCAGGAGTACTGTAGATCTAGTTTAAGTTCTATGTGAGGAGACAGACAGAAAAATTCTTAGGTACTTGTTTCCTAGAACGGCCACACCGATTTGCATCGGGGTGATTGTGTCGGAAAAATTGCGTCGGTCGCATCGCATGCGACCAAATCGCATGCGATGCGACCGACGCGATCGACCCGATTTTTACATTGAATCAAATGTGAATAGGGTCCCTGGGACCCTATTTTACATTGGATTCAATGTAAACTATTCCCCAGACCCCCAATTTTACCCACTCAATGCCACCCCACGATTGACGCCAACCCAAAGCGTGGAGAGCGCAGCGAGGCTGCGAGGGGCGGCGGTGCGCGTCCTCCGACCTTTTCATACCCCTACTATCCACGTCGGCGTGGAGTTGAGAATATAAAGTGTGGCGAGCGCAGCGAGCCACCGAGCCCGAAGCGTGGCGAGCGCAGCGAGCCCCGCGAGGGGACGCGTATAACTTCACAGGTATACGTGTCCCCTTGCGGGGCACGCTGCGCTCGCCACGCTTCGGGCTCGGTGGCTCGCTGCGCTCGCCACACTTTATATTCTCCTCGCCGACGTGGATAGTAGGGGTATGAAAAGGTCGGAGGACGCGCACCGCCGCCCCTCGCGGGCTCGCTGCGCTCGCCACGCTTCGGGTTAGCGTCAATCGTGGGGTGACGACGGGGCCATATACAATGTGAAATGGGTCATATTGGCCCATTTCACATTGTTTCCTATGTGAGATGGACCTAATCAAGTCCATCTCATCTTGTGCCATTATAATGACACAAGACCGACGCGATGCTCCCGATTTCAATGTTAAAAATATTTTAACATTGAAGCCTATGGCAAAATCACGGGCATCGCGTCGGGGGCCATGTTAATGCACGCGACCGACGCGATGCCCCCGATTTTGCCTTTGCCGGCAAAATGGACCTGATTTCAAAGGAAATCGGGTCCATCGTGGGCATCGTGTACCTTAACTTTAAGATACACGACGCCCGCGATTGTGGCCGTTCTAGGAAACAAGTACCAATTCTTATTATCTATCAATGATTATGTGGCAGATTAAGCCTTTGTAGAGTGATAAAATGGAGTGAGATAAATTGAGCTAACCAGCTCCTAGCTGTAATCTTTTTAAAGGTGCCCATACATGTACCAATTACCTGGTACTTTTTGTGCTAAAATAGCATCGTTGTGCATATGTTGTGCATGGGATGCGATGCTATTTTAGCACAAAAAGTACCGGGTAATTGGTACGTGTATGGGCACCTTAATTTAGAGGTCTAGTTACTAAGCAGATGTATATGAACTGGACAGCAATAAGTTAAAGCCAATTAGCCCCTAAATGTCGCTTTTAAAACACAGACTGTTGCATGGCAGTTAGGAGCTGATTGGCTGATCCTTTTTTTATCCACTTTATGTCCATCCAGGTCTTAGTATATATACCTCACAGCCTGTAACATGACAGTAAGGAGCATATTGGTTGGTAGTTTATGTTGCTCTACTCATTCACTCTAAAGATAGACCTGCATATGACCTGATCGTATGCAGGACATGGAGCAGTTGAAAGAACGATCCTATGTGCTTAAAAAGCACATAAGATCTGCTCGCGACCTCAGTGACCCTCTTCTGAGAGCCGACTTCATGACCAGGGCCGTTTTTAGAGGCGGACAAGCCGTGCAGCAGCCCGGGGCGCCGCACGGCTTGTCAGCCTCTGTTAAACAGCCGGGGCGCCTGGCAGCTCCCCCCAGCGCCGCCTTTGACCCCTCTCCCCGTCCGCGTCGCCACAGCTGTTTCATTTCCCAGGGGAGGGGAGGGGAGCGCATCGCGTCTCTCCTTCCCCTCGCTCACTTGGCTGTCACTCAGCCAATCAGAGCTCGCGGGCGGCAGCCAATCAGGAGCCAGCCCGCGAGCTATGAAAGTATGAATGGCTGACGGCTCAGGCTGTGAAGGCGAGGCGCGTGATGTGCGCTCCGCTCCCCTCCCCTCCGAGTCCCCAGGAAATCAGCAGCAGCAGCGCAGCAGCGGCTGAGGCACAGACAGTGAGTTGTCCGGGCGTATCTGTGGCACTGTGGGGGCATATATGTGTTGCACTGTGGGGGCATATCTGTATGGCACTGTGGGGGCATATGTGTGGCACTGTGGGGGCATATATGTGTTGCACTGTGGGGGCATATCTGCCACTGTGGGGGCATATATGTATGGCACTGTGGGGGCATATCTGCCACTGTGGGGGCATATATGTATGGCACTGTGGGGGCATATGTGTGGCACTGTGGGGGCATATATGTGTGGCACTGTGGGGGCATATCTGCCACTGTGGGGGCATATATGTATGGCACTGTGGGGGCATATCTGTGGCACTGGGGGCATATTTGGCACTGTGGGTGCATATATGTATGGCACTGTGGGGGCATATCTGTGGCACTGTGGGGGCAAATTTGGCACTGTGGGTGCATAGCTGTCACTGTGGGCATACGTGTGGCACTGTGAGGGTAAATCTGCCACTGTGGGGGCATATCTGTGGCACTGGGGGAATATTTGTCACTGTGGGGGCATATATGTGTGGTACTGCGGGGGCATATCTGTGGCACTGTGGGGGCATATTTGGCACTGTGGGGGCATATGTGTGGCACTGTGGGTGCATAGCTGTCACTGTGGGGGCATATGTGTGGCAATGTGGGTGCGTATCTGCCACTGTGGGGGCATATATATATGGCACTGTGGGGGCATATATATATGGCACTGTGGGGGCATATATATATGGCACTGTGGGGGCATATTAGTAAACGGCGGCAGCGGTGCGTGGGGCAGAATGTGTGGTACTTGTGTATTATCTGGGCGCCCAATTTTTTTCATTGCATGCCACTACTTAAGGCATGTGATGCGATGCGATTTTTCATTGTAAAGACCCGATTTTTCATTGTATAGTCAACCATGGGTGATTTCATACCCCCACTATCCAACTACGCATGGAGTTGATTTTATATACTGTAGTGTGGCGAGCGGACGCGGATTACTTTACATGTATTCTGCGTCCCCTCGCGGGGCTCGCTGCACTCGCCACGCTTCCGGCTCGGTGGCTCGCTGCGCTCGCCACACTATATAAGATCAACTCCATGCGTAGTTGGATAGTGGGGGTATGAAATCACCCATGGGTGACTATTCAATTAAAAATTGGGTCTTTACAATGAAAAATCGCATCGCATGAATTGTATGCCACTATATTGCATGCGATGCGATGCAATACAATGAAAAAAATCGGGCGCCCAGATATTACACAAGTACCGAATGTGTAATAGGCGTTACGGTGTGGGGAGTATTGCGTAATTGCCATCACAGTGTGGAGTGTAACGGGCATCACAGTGTGGGGTCTAATGGGCATCATGATGTGCGACATAATGTGTAATTGTCGTCATGGTGTGCGACATAAGGTGTAATTGTCATCACAGTGTGCTGCGTAATGTGTTATTGGAATCACGGATAAATAGTGTATAATGATTTAAGTAGGCTGTCATTGGCCTTGATCTGTGAGGTGTACTAGGTCACTGTTTGGCCTTCAGCTGGCCAACTTAAGTGCGGGAGGACAATGACAATTCCTGCGGTAATCAATGTCTGGTCATGCAGGTCGCAAAAGTGAGATGTAAGGTAATTGTTGTCCTGCTAGACCAAGCCCCTTATATTAAGCCACGCCCCTTTCGACAAATAAACCACACCCCCTATTTCGCCGCGCGCAGCTTCGCTGCGCGCAATTTCTTTGGGGGGGGGCGCATTTTTATTTCTTTGCCCTGGGAGCTAAATTGTCTAGAAACGGCCCTGTTCATGACCCATGGGATCGCACATTGGAATAACATTACGCATGATGTGCAGATGATCTGTCGCATGACCCATCAGAATTGTGTGTTCGGGTCCAATGTCGTTCTCATGTATCGGGTCCTTAACCCTATGAATTGTTTTTATGGATCAATAGCAGTGAGTAAGCGTTTTACAAATGTTAAATCATTTTCCAGTCATCAGCATTTATTTTATGTTTAAGTAAAAATTATTTCCCAATTCTATTTGTGTCATCTACTAAACTATCAATGACGTATAACAAAAAACACAAAAAAACAACAAACAGAAAAAGGGCTGGTGTAAGAAACAAATCTATGCGCCAAATACATTCTCAGTAGAATCCAGATCCAGAATCATGTTACTGAAACGGTAACATAAGTATTTACCTTCTATTACACATACACCTATCTAAAAGTCCTTGTACTGACTAGTCATATTTTTCCTGAAGGACAAACAATTATAGATAGCATCCTGGCAGCAATACATCTTTATCCCGATTAACATAGCAATGAATCAACAGCAACCTGTAAGCAGAGTAGTACCGCTTTGCCATTATTATACTGTATACGTTTCTGAAATCTAGTAAAACGTATACAAAAAGGAAACTACTGACCTAAGCCATCTGGAAAGAAATTCTTTCATTGATTCAATAACAATCACACCGGAATAGCTGTAGGTATTATACATATGGCATTGGATGGGAAGCAAATAACATTATACAACACACAATACAGTACTGTATATGCTCACCATTTTATATGACTGCTATGGAGGCTATGTGGTAGCAAGTAATGCATTGTATTTTTATTGGGAGTTTTTCCAGAGTCACATACAGGGGTATATATACACAAGCCCTAATAGGATGGCTTGCACATCAATTTTGCCATGACTGTTTTCTGAAGCCTTACATGCCTACATATATTAATTTGTGCAAGACACAGAGCCAGATGCACTAAGCTTCAAAAGTGATAAAATGTAGAGTGATAAACCACCAGCCAATCAGCTCTTGTCTGACATTTTTCAAACACAGTCTGTGACATGTCAGGTAGGAGCTGATTGGCTGGTGGTTTATCACTCTCCCTTTTATCACTTTTAAAGCTTAGTGCATTTGGACCCCAATCACTTAATGGGGTAAACAATATAATGTTTATACAAAGACTGTAACAATTTATTAATACAGGCTGAGTCTCCCATATCTGATATGTTTTCGACCAGAAGCAATGGAGGCTCCAGAGCTTGGGCTACAGAGCAATCTAAGATTCAAATAGCGGAGCCACACCCAACTTCCAGTGAATCCTGCATGGCAATAGGGCAGATGTATTAAGCCTTAGCAAGAGATAAATGCAAGGGTGATAAAGAAAGATAAACATCCAGCCAATCAGCTCCTTACTGACATTTTTCAAACACAGCCTGTAACATGGCAGTTAGCCAGTGATTGGCTGGACGTTTATCTCTCTTTACCACCCTTGAATTTATCTCTTGTTAAGGCTTAATACATCTGCCCCAATGTTTGGTAACTTTTGGTGTGGCAGTTGGTGATGATGTAAATGTTGTATCTTTAACTCTTTGCAGTCCACATTTTTATTTGCAATTCAAACAGTCTGGTTTTGTTTAAATTAATTGTAATTTTAAAAAAATGGTCTACATTGAATTTTGAACAATGTTAGTGTTCTTATTTTAATGTGGCTCACCATTGGATCTGCTACTAGCACTAGGGCTGTTGGGCCTGACTAGACATTGGAACTGAAAGGGTTAAGCAAAGCATAATTAATAAGGTGCGTACCCACGGTACGATTTATGTTCCGTATGATATTGTATACGATTTCCCAGGAAAGTCCCAGTGGTCAAAAGCGTAAGATTTGTGTTTAAAATAACGCACAATGTGCATAAGATATCATATACGATATGACATCACAGCTGTACTACACTATACTATCTTATGCTTTCTAGCCAGATTGAGTTGCATGCTCACCAAAGCAGCTCCCTCCCAGACGACCGGCGGGAGCGTGCATCGTACGTCGGATAGTGCGTACACACGGTAAGATATAGTGCACTATCTAGCATGCTATCCGAAACTAGCTAGATAGTGTGCTAGATTTTGCACTATATCTTACCGTGGATACGCACCTATATAGTCTTAGTATAAACTTTAATTATTTTGCTTAACACAATAAATGATTGAAAAAAAAAATACCCAAATGCTTATACCGTGTATGTAGATTACAGTTACTCCTTTCATACATACAGCAAATTTCTGGGTTTATGCCTGTGAACACGCATTACCCCTTAGTTTTGACATATGTGAATGAAAGTTCAGAAAGTTCCAGACCTAAGTTTTGATATATGTGAATTAAAATGACCTGGGTCGAAATCCCTGGTCCATGGCCCGGGGGGGAGTCGTGAAAAGAAGCCCACCGGCTTCGCAGCGGTAACCCGGTATGCAGGTTTTAGTGCATATGAAAATACCACATATTTGCCATTAACAAATATCAAAGTTTGAGTAATATAAATGAAAGGGACCCCTTTAATACACACCAGATTTCAAGGCCAACACAAGTTCGGTGTAAACTTGTCTGGCCCAGGAATTTCCCAGAAATTTGGTGTAGTGTGAATGGGGGGTCTCAGAATGTGACCTGGGAAATTCCCAAGTTGATAGACCCGGGTTGTACCCATATATTTCCAGGGTCTTATTTTGCAGTTGGTATAACTTTCCCAAAAATGCTATATGGACTGGATATACTGTATATATTACCAAGATCTACATATGGCCAAATTTATGATATTTTTTTTTCCTACCATTAATTACGCCCATTATTTGGTTAACTATACAAAATGCCCCCAGTTTTTAAATGTTTTAAAGTTTTCCATATTTCAAAAAGAAGGTTGACTTTTCTCCTTTTGATTTTGCTTAATCTTTGTTTATTTTTACGGCACATTCCAAGCTACATTAAACTAAAATATATATTTCTTAAAACCTTTTGTTTGCTTAACGAGCCATTTACTCTCATATATCCCATTTTCATTGCTACAGGACATGTTTTTTGTGCATATTGGAAATAAACATTGCTCCCAGTGTAAGATAAATGAAATATATTTTTTGATCCATAAGTTCAGTACTCTAGGCAAAGGGATATTTAATTTACCATTTGCAAATCTATTTAAAATATAACTATGCCTACAGAGTTGATTTGACTTTTATTTCAATTTTAGTGTGCTTCCATGCCCATGCAACCAGAAAATGAGTGATAAAACATTAATGAAAAGTCACACAGAAGCATCTGAAGTGGGCAAAACAATCACTTGGCTTCTCATCAGACATGCAGAGAGATTAATCTTTAGCTGTTCAATAAATATGAGAAAGGCATTTTACCTAATTGCTAATGTCCCTCCCAAGGCATAAGGGATCCTCTCAATGAAGGTCAAGCCTGAAAAAAAAAAGATTCTTGGATGCATCTGTTGTTATCCTAGTGCACTGCAGGGAAACAGGAATGCTAGGGCTCTATGAGACTTTGATTTGTATCTCTATATTCCCAATAGTGCTGATAGGATATGTTTGTGAAAGTGTCTCCTGCAGAGATATCACACACATGTAGGTGGATAAGGAAAACAAAGGGAAACTCTCAACTAATTAGGCTGAATTTTTGCAATTACTGTGTATTTGCTATTTGCATAATAAAGCAATGTGTTCAATGTTATTTCAATAATATTTTAACTTAACGGAATGGGTTATGCCATATTTTAAATGCATGGATATTATAACCTATATCATCTGTTCTCTAGTATTAAGATGTTTTCTCTTGCAATCTGTTAATCCAGGTTTACCTTTATCATATACTGTAAATGACTGTGGAATGTTCTTTTATATTTGTATTTTATATAATTTTTCTTGAAGAAAAATTAAGATATCCATTATAGTACTGTTTAATGCAGGATATTTTACAATTAATATTTATGGCAAATTGATTCAAATTATTTTGACTAAAATATTGTTCAATGTAGTGTTTTCACACCCTTTTCACCTTATTTTAGTTTCATTTAAATATATTTAAGGACTTTTGGGGCAGTTTTCATGAAAAATGATTCCAAACCCTTTAGTTCACATTATTTGATAACCAGATTGCATTTCCCATACTTAAATGGGAAATGCGATCTGGCCAAGAGAATATGTAAAAAACTATGCAGTGATAATTACTCTACCCTGAGAGAGTGTAAGCACAGGGCTCGCTGTGATATCCAGGCACTTGCACAGCTTCCTCTGTCCACTAACAGTGTGATCAGATATAAGTGTCCGATGGACACACAAGCTGATTACAGTGAAATGTAAAAAAAAAAAATGATAATGACCTACACCAGTGATGGCTAACCTTGACACTCCAGCTGTTGTTGAACTACACATCCCAGCATGCCCTGCATCAGTTTTAGTATGGCCAAATAGTAAAACTGTAGCGGGGCATGCTGGGATGTGTAGTTTAACAACAGCTAAAGTGTCAAGGTTAGCCATCAATGACCTACACCCAGGAACCGTTGATCGGTGCTCTAGACAGGGCTGCTGGTCATCAGATCCTTCTACACTGCTGCTTGACCCGCAGTGCAGTAAAGTTATTCTGTGAATCACTTCACTTTAGGAGTCACAGCAGGAAGAGTATTCGATGATTGCCAGTCCTTTAATCACTCATTCCTGAGTCTGGTGAGTATGACCAGAAGTGGGGGTAGACTCGATGGGGAGGGAAAGACCCAGTGGTGCATGTGCAGCAAATACTCAGAGTATTTTTCAAAAAAATACCCCAAAAAGGATGTGGAGTGCATTCTTAGTGACAGTGATAATTCGCAAGCTCTGTGCCTGCATGTAATAATTGGTAAAATTAATTTTATTACACAACAGCCAGAACAACAGCCAGGGGAGCAGCCAGAACTTCAGCAAGTATCATCATAATGTTCATATTTTGTGGTTACAGGCTAGTTGGCTAATTATTATGGATTCATCCTAATAAAATAAGGTGATTTTATATTGAAGCTGAGATTAAACTTTTTTCTGTGTTTTGAATGTTCTGGATTAAAATTTGGAATTTAAAGTATTAACATACAGTACTGGTGTGGAAAATTGTTAAGATTAATCAGTGCAGCTAATTTCTTTTATATGTCTATAGCAGGGGTGCTCAAACTATTTTGCTCTGGGACCCCGTCAGACAATAAAAATTATTACAGGACCCCAGCAAGTTACCACTTCATGGGCACCACATGGGCACCACATGTGTGGTCAGTGAAGTCAAGTGACCGCTATTTTGACAGGGAGGCAGTGGGTAATGGGGGAATGGAAAAGGAAAGCAGTGGGTGTTTACTTAAATGAGCTATACCCTGTCCTCCCTCCACAGACATATTTGCCGGTGGTCAGTAACATAGAGCCATGACCCCATGCTGAGGTGTTTGGAACCCACTTTGGGGTCAGGACCCACAGTTTGAGAACCGCTGGTCTATAGGTTAATACTGACAATCCCTCCTTTTTCAGCTGCTGCAGATTAATATCTTTGTATTTGTACATTAACAAATCTCTTATTAATTAAGAAAGACAAGATCATCTGTTTTACTTACATACAGTACAGAAAGTCTGGAAATGTAATCTCCAGGGTTCTTTTTTTGAGTTCCAACAGAGTGCAACTATAGACATCAAATCAAAAACTTTACAAACATTTCCTGGCAGGAAACATACAGTAATGGGGCCTACACAGGGGGAGATTTGCTGAGCGTTCTGAGTGATGCTTGATCGCTCAGAACACTCATCAAGATCGCTTAGCACACAGCAATGTTCTCTGGTAAAAACACTGGCCCTGATGGGCAATTGACTAGATTTATCCAGCACTGAAATCACCCAGTGTGTAGGCCCCATAAGCATCTTGGGTATATGTCATAATGGAAAATCTCAACATATTATATAGTAAAGTATATCTCAACACCTAACAGCAATCCTATGGGGTCCAATATCACCACAACTGTCAAGAAGGCCAAGCAGCGGTTGTTCTTCCTGAGGCAACTTAAGAAATTCAACATCCCGCAGGAGCTGCTGCTCATATTCTACACAGCCATAGTAGAGTCTGTTCTATGCTCCTCGATCTCAATCTGGTATGGAGGAGCAAAGGAGAACGACAGACAAAGGCTGCAAAGGGTGGTGAGGATGGCAGAAAAGATCATTGGGGCAGACCTCCCCAGGGTCCAAGAACTATACCTAGCCAGGGTCAAGAAGCGTGCAGGAAAGATTAGGCAGGCGCCATAGGTCCATCCCAGAAAGTACGACAAGAACCATGAAAAACTTCTTCCAAATATCTGTCCAACAACTAAACAATTCTGAACGCACCAAATTTTTAACTTGAACTGTTCTTTTCATAAGAAATGTATGTGATGTATGTTATGCCCCCCTCCTATCTCCCCCCATGTGTTCCCTGCTTGATGCTGCACTGTAACCACAAAAAATTCAAAGTACAGTATACGCAAGTATACCTGGCCAATAAAGCTGATTCTGATTCTATCTTAGGAACAACACTGGTTGCAAATTAGACCTCTGTTCTTCACAAAAAGCAGTAACAATCTCATATATATATATATATATATATATATATATATATATATATATATTTATTTATTTATTTATTAACAGTTTCTTATATAGCGCAGCATATTCCATTGCGCTTTACAATAGCAGACAGTGAAACAACAAAACAGGGTATTTACAGACAGTCAAAATGTAGGAGGGCCCTGCTCGCAAGCTTACAATCTATAGGGAAATAGGCATTGATACATAAGGATAGATACTGTATTCTTTATTGCATCGATATATATATATATATATATATATATATATATATATATATATATATATATATGGCGTGGAGAAAAACGCGGCACTCAGAGGTCTTTTTTCAAAGGTGTATTTGGCAAAAGAAGATGACTGACGTTTCGGAGCTCGCGCTCCTTTTTCAAAGTTTACACTTTGAAAAAGGAGCGCGATCTCCGAAACGTCAGTCATCTTCTTTTGCCAAATACACCTTTGAAAAAAGACCTCTGAGTGCCGCGTTTTTCTCCACGCCATACTGAATCTGTACTGAGGGCACCGGGGCAGCTGCAAAATTGAAGGAGAGTGCCAGGCCGCAACCAAACCTCTATATATATATATATATATATATATATATATAAATTTTGGATCGAAGCAGCAACACCGCCAAATGAATAACTGTAAGGGTGCCGGTTCAGAGAATCCACGATGCAGGACCCCAATAATAGACGCAGACGGCCGCACTCCCAATAAATAGTCAGGATACAGGTCATACAGACCTGTATCCTGGCTATTTATTGGGAGAGCGGCCGTCTTCGTCTATATATATATATATATATATATATATATATATATATATATATATGATTTACTTGTACTGTAGCTTAGGTTAGCAAGAGCATAGTTGCTATAGACATGAGGGGTTGAATGTACTGTAATGTCTCCCGAGTTCGGCGGCAGTGCAGGATGTCATCCGAACTCGGATGTTTTTACAAGGCCTTGGAAGTGATTGGTCTTTTAAAAAAACATCCGAGTTTGGACGGAATGTAATGGTGTCTACAATCAGTATTCATTATTTAGACAGGAGATCACATGGTCCAGAAGTTGCATAGGAATATAACCAATGTTATCATGATATAACAGAATATCAACCAACTAATACGGACATAATACCTTATTCATGTCCACACGCAAAGCTGCAAATTTGGCAGTATTGCATGTGGATTAAACACCACCCACCGCTCGCACAGCTGCCCCCCTCGCTCTCCAAATCATTTGATGGCCACCGACCATCGAAGGATTTGGAAGGAGCAAGCAAAACTAAGACACTCTCTGGTGGCTTAGCTTTGCATGCTCCCTGTACAGGATCAGGGCAGGCAGCTGACATCTGGTGATGTCAGCTGCCTACCCCCGGCACCCACATTACTGCCTAATTTTCATGGGACCGCCCAGCATTTTCATGGGAACACCCATGAAACGCTGGGTGTTCCCATGGGCGCAGCCCGTCGCCGCTGCCCCACACCCCCACTGCTAGGTGCAAACAAGACAGTGAACTAGCAGCTCGCCACGCCCACTCGCACCTAGCGTATTCACATGCACAGAAAAAAACAAATGCACCAAAATAAGTAAGAGTAGTTTTGGTGGAATTCAATAGGCCTAATTCATACCTGATCACTAATTTTCACAGCCCATCGATAAGGTAAATGCTGCCCCACCAGAGTGTAAACCCCCCTATGTGCATGGCTGCAAATGCCATTCCTGCTGTGAGAAACTCTGCAAATTTGTTTGCATCACACTCACCATTGACTGATTCCCCCTTCATGTGTGCAGCGCCTGAGTAGCCAGGGACTTACTCAGTGGCTTTGATAAATCATGCAGAACAGGGCCGGTGCTGATGTCAGAGATCCTCCTTCAAAATGCCTGGACCTGGCAGTGTTTTTCCCAGACACTCTCAGTACAAAGCTGGCTGCCACCCCCAAATGCCAGCCGCCTGTCACTCTCCCTGTGTACGACAGGCATTCAAAAGCCGACGCTAACTTTTATTGCAGATAGACCTCACACCTCCGCACTACAATCAGTGCACATGTGCAGTTGTTCGATAATCACTCTGGTTGCGAATTTGCAGCCTAGAAATCTGGGCTGAATCAGATCCAATATGTGAACCTTACTGTATGTGACTATTTGATGTACAGTACTGTACCAATCAGTCATATAGTATATTGCTTAGTACATACAAAGTAATGCTGTCACGTAAAACAAACCCTATAAAGTAAACATTGTAAAATGACAACACACTTAGTTTTGTAAAGTTAAATCAAAATGATTTGTAGATATTACAGTGTCTATCGATTATTGATATTCAAAAGCATGTTAATAGATAATGGATATTTCCTAAATACTATAAGAATTAATAATCATTACAGATTTTTTTCTCTTTATTTTGTATTTGCTGCAGAAGTCAGTCATAATGTGTTTGTGTTGTTTCGAGTACAGTATTGCATGTAGATAAACTGGTAATTTATTCCTCAGCTTGTATAAATTATTGGGTTTGAATGGTCTCCAAGGAGATCTCATATGCGATTACATTTTTTGTGATTTCAACCAGCAGTTGATGTTTCTTCTTAAATTCAACAGAGAGCTGAATGGAAGCCTTCTGTGCCCTTCTGGTAATTATGCAAACATTGTATACTCCTGCGCTCCTTCAGCAGTACAGTGACATAAATCCAATGCATAAATGCATCTGGTGCTAATACTTTATAATAAATATTATAGCTTTCACAGCCACATCATGGATATTCAGCCCCCAACAGAAAGCTACTTCCTTGATGGTCAAATTAGTTTAGAAGAAAAGAGCATATAACCATTCTACAGAAAACCTCATGTTCTACTTGGTAACTTCAACCTCATCGAAAGATTGGTTTAGATACTTGGGTGAGCAAGAAGAAGTAAGCAGTATATTCTATTTCAGAATGTTATTATTTTTTAGATTTATTATTCACTATGCTGTATTTTATTTAGTTTCGTAAAAAAATAGTTTTACTTAAAGCAGTATGCAAATGTTTAAGCAACCCTGATAAATTGTGGATATTTTATGAATCTCCATTTTTAGTGCCTAACCCTAACCCTTTGCCTGCAACCTTACCTGAACCTCCCCACCTGCAGTCCAACTCTAACTTTCCCTATACTGCCTAAACATAATATTCCCCATTTGAGTGCCCTAGTTCCTTTCCTGAACCATAGTAGAGCCCTAGTTTATTTTATGAATCATTGTAGTTCCCTAGATTACATGATGTCATATTGTATGGCTGTACCCATTATGCCACACAGTATCCCAATTCACATGAGATAAAGTGTCCTCAGTTCATATGATGCCAAATTACAGTGTTCATGCTGTGTCAAATTAGAGTGCCTTCTGGTTCAAATAATGCTACATTATAGTGCCACAGTTCATATCATGACAAACTACAGTACCTCGGTTACCTTGTTCTTAATAGGAAACATTATAAAGTAGGTGCCTCAATACAAGGAGAAGATCAGTGCCTGACAGTTGTCAAAGCGTTTCGTCCCTTGTCTCTAGGGCCTTTTCCAAGGCTAGTCTTGAAAAACTCCCTAGAGAGAAGGGATGAAATGCATTGACAACTATCTCCTTTATAAACCTAATCAAAAGATACGCCGATCCATAACCTTCTTGAAGCCCCAGATGCTGCACCTGGCTATCTACACCAGCGTACCATTCGGCTGATACAGATTTCCCGGCCATTTAAGGGATCCATTCCTACATGCAGAAGCTTCCTGTATTTAATTACAGGCAATAATATTACATATACATTAGAGGTGAATAAGGGAAAGCTATTTAAAATTATTGGTTTCAAATAAACCTCAAATATATTAAATAGGCTTTGCATAATTAGAATGATTGGAGATAAAAAATTCACACAATTATTTTATTTAACAAAATATAAATGCTTTATTATTCAAAGTTCCTATAAAACTGCTGAACATAATCTGTCACGAAATGGGTGTGTGGAATCAGTCGTGACTGGAGTGGTCAGATGGTGGATTGATGGAGTGGTGCGGATCTCAGGAAGAGAGGCGTGACCAGCCGGAGATGGGTTAACACAAACAGGTTTATTGAAGGAACTCATATAACAGATAATGTAACTAGGATCAATACTTCTTGATTGGACAAATAATAACTAGATGAAAGTCTCTGATAAATAACAAGTAACAAAAGATAGCAGTCCTTTGCAAAAATAAACAAGATGGCAGTCCATTCAAAATAAACAAGATATGTGCCGGTAGTTCTGGGAGGATAAGGCAATGTTCAGGATTTGAGTTTAGAGAAAAGGATACCTGAAGATTGGACGATTGGCTGACTGACTGCTGGCGTTGACACAGGAACAGGTGACAAAGATAACAGAACTGAAATGGCTGACTTGGAATATAACAAATAACTGAAGAAAACCGAGTATAAACACAGGAACTAGATGAGCAGGAACTGGAGCAGGAATTGGACAATTTGTGGACCAGACCGGGAGCGCTGGACCAGCCGGACAAGCAGAGCCTCTGGGAGCTGAACGCTGAAGACTCATGCAGGGATTCCAGGAAGCAGGCTTGAACTGCACAGAGCATCCAGCACATGCAGCAGGAAGACAAGTTGCTGAAGTCAGTTCTGCCTCCGTGAGCAAGATATTTATCCCCCCTGCCTTGTATTGATTGGAGGAAATGACAGAGGGCAATCTGCAATCTGAGGCATGAATCCAGAATACTTCAGTCTGAACTAAACAGGTGAGCCACATGGAACAGGAGAGCAAAGGGTTACAGGTGATTCCAGCTTCTGCCAGGATTTCCATCAGGTGCACCAATCAATGAACCAGCAATGCACAGACTGTCTGGCAGCATGAATGGAGACAGGACTGAGGCCCTTATTCACATTGGCGCGTACGCATGCGAATTCGCACGTTTCACCCTGCTACCCCCATTGCGCATGTGCAGCTAACGCACTGCGCATGTGCAATCTAATAAAAAAGTACTCGCAAGCAAACTTTCGCGTAGATTTCTCCGTGTGAACGAGTGCATAGGTAGTAGGCGTGCAGTGGGCGTTAGCATGGGCGCGACCATTATAATGAGCAAAAGTGGGCGTACACATGGGCGTACACATGGGCGTACACTATGAGTGGTGGGTGTGCTTTCGCATGAGTGCAAGAGGGATTGTTCCCCTCAAACGCAAAACTTTTCGCCAGCTCAAAGCAGGTTTTTAGTTTCGCACACCTTGCTCCTTGTAATGTGCTCATTCGTACGGAGCAAACACAATGGCACCTGCACACTATTGACACCAATACATGGTTGATTTCATGAGACAATTAACTCAGCACAACTTCTGATTGCATACCACCAGCAATCAAGTGTTAGCAGATACAAACTTCTTCTGTTGCTAAAGTTATTTTGACCAAACCAATGCGCTACAACCAAACAAATCCCACCGTTAGCAGACTGAGGTGAGTGTGCGTACGAAAATGTGTGGGTGCGAGCGACCAGTTACACGTACGCGCAATGATAGTCCACCCCCCTTTTAAGTATGGTTGCGTGCGAATGATTTCGCAAGCACTATAGGCGTGCCTTCGCCTGATGCGTGCGTGTGGTTTTTTTTTGGTAAGAGTGCTTGCGAATGTGCATGCGAGCGCATGAACCTGAATGAGGCCCTGAGTCAGACTGAGACACAGAGCAGAATCACCATTCAGGTAAGCTTGACTAAGCAGATCTGTGACATAATCTTGGCATTCTTTCTACAATAGGTTGTTGCAAAAGATCCCACAAATGTGAACTTGAAAATTGCTTTGATTTTACCCTTATGCCCAGCACATTCTGAACTAGTTTACTGAGGTTTAAATCTGGATGCTGTGCCTCTATTTATATTCTTTTTCTCTAAACCCTTGACCAACAATGCAAAGACAAGTGCGTCTTTGGTGGTTTAGGGTGCCAATCACTAATTGCAAGTCACCAACTTTAAATCCAGCAGAAAAGCCCCCAAATATCACACTTCCTTTTCCATGTTTGACAGTTGGTGACACACATTGTGGAACCTTCTTTTTGATTACTTGGCAGAATAAAACACCCTGGGTGACATTCTATGGGATGAGATTTGTGTTTTTTGGCGAAAATTTCGCAAAAAACGGCCGAAATCCCGTTTTCACATATTTAATGAAATGCGAAAAACGGCAAAAATCGCAGATTTTGCCGCGAAATCGCACTTTTACAAAGTGCGATTTTAACTCGCGCCGGAACTCGCATCCAGATGTTTTTCCATTGAAAAGTATACAATGCGCATATTTAATGAGATGCGAATTTTGGAAATGTGTCTTAAATTCGCCAAAAAATCAGACCAGGTTCTGATATGCGAGTTGGCCAGAACCCTGCACAGATCATTGAGATCTGTGCATGGTTCTGTGGTAAAAAATGTGTTATTTTTTTGGTACTTATGTAGTATCTGGGCTGCCGATTTTTTGATTGTATGCCTTAACTTAAGGCATACAATCAGTGTGATGCGATGCGATATCGCATCGCATGCGACCATATCGCATGCGATGCGATGCGATGACCCGGTTTTACCATAGGATTCAATGTTAAAATGGACTGAGTCCATTTTAACATGGAATTCAATGGGAAAAAGGGGTCCTTTTCATACCCCTACTATCCAAGTGGGCATGGAGTTGGATATAAACCTGTGGCGAGCGTAGCGAGCCACCGAGCCCGAAGCGTGGCGAGCGAAGCGCGCCCCGCGAGGGGACGGTATTCTGTGTCCCCTCGCGGGGCTTGCTACGCTCGCCATGCTTCGGGCTCGGTGGCTCGCTACGCTCGCCACAGGTTTATATCCAACTCCATGCCCACTTGGATAGTAGGGGTATGAAAAGGACCCCTTTTACCATTGAATTCCATGTTAAAATGGACTCAGTCCATTTTAACATTGAATCCTATGGAAAAATCGGGTCCATCGCATCGCATGCGATATGGTCGTATGCGATGCGATGCGATGAACCCGATTTCAAAATCGGCAGCCCAGATACTACATAAGTACCATTTTTTTTTCTTGAAAAAAAAATGCGTGGGGTCCCCCCTCCTGAGCATAACCAGCCCCGGGCTCATTGAGCCGGACCTGGTTCCAAAAATACGGGGGACAAAAAGCGTAGGGTTCCCCCGTGTTTCTGAAACCAGCCCCGGACTCTTGGACCGGTCCTGGTTCCAAAAATATGGGGGACAAAAAATCTGGGGGTCCCTCGTATTTTGAAACCAGCACCGGGCTCCAACAGCCCGCAGTGTCATGCCACAGCCGGGGGACACTTTTTACATAAGGTCCCCCGGCCGTACCATGAGCACCGTGGCTGGTCAGCCTTGGACGGGGTACCTAAAGGAGTGGGGACCCCCCCGAATAAAGGGGTCCCCCCCAAGGCTTCACCCGTCCAGGAGAACAGGAGAACTACAAGTCCCAGCAGACCTCCCCCGCAGGCTGGGACTTGGAGAACCACAAGTCCCAGCATGCGGGGCATTAATGGGCCTGCTGGGACTTGTAGTCCACCTGTAACAAGAATGTTAAAAGAAAACACACACACAGAAAAGTAAAACTTTATTACATACACATCCATACACCTCACTTTTACACCCACATTCTTACCAATCCAGGATCCAGCGCTGGTCTCTCTGCAGCAGAGCCGGTCAGCCCGCACTATCAGCGGGCTGAACCGGCTTTCTCCGATGGAGCTAACAGCTTCTGTCGCACTGTCCCAGCGCAACAGAGGCTGAGAGTGTCTTCGGCTTATGCGTCTCCATGGAGACGCATAGCTCAGCCAATCAGGGCTTAGCTATGCGTCTCCATGGAGACGCATCGCCCAATCACGCTCTCAGCTTGTGTCGCACTGGGACAACGCGACAGAAGCTGTTAGCTGCATCGGAGACAGCCGGTTGTCCCCGCTGTCAGTGCGGGGGTAGCCGGCTCTGAAGGGAGACCAGCGCTGGATCCTGGATCGGTAAGTATATTTGTGTAAAAGTGAGGTGTGTGGATGTGTATGCAATAAAGTTTTACTTTTCTGTGTGTGTGTGTTTTCTTTTAACATTCTTTTTACAGGTGGACTACAAGTCCCAGCGGGCCAATTAATGCCCCGCATGCTGGGACTTGTGGTTCTCCAAGTCCCGGCCTGCAGGGGAGGTCTTATGGGACTTGTAGTTCTCCTGTATAAAGCAATGTTAGGATTGAAAGATTTTACACCATCAGGCCGGCGTCCACTGGCCAAGTGTCCCCCGGCTGTGGCATGACACTGCGGGCTGTTGGAGCCCGGTGCTGGTTTCAAAATACGGGGGACCCCCAGATTTTTTGTCCCCCGTATTTTTGGAACCCGGACCGGTCCAAGAGTCCGGGGCTGGTTTCAGAAATACGGGGGACCCCTATGCTTTTTGTCCCCCGTATTTTTGGAACCAGGTCCGGCTCAATGAGCCCGGGGCTGGTTATGCTCAGGAGGGGGGACCCCACGCAATATTTTTTTTTTTATACAAACCCAAAATCGCACATAAGCTCAAATTCGCACATTTTCATGCCTAAAAATCGCACATTTTCATGCCGAAAATTTGCCCATTATCGCACTCAATCGCACTTTTCTTGCCGGAACACGCACCTCATTAAATATGCGAATCCAAGGCAAAAATGCGATTTGAAAAAAGTGCGATAATGGGTGAAAAACTGACGTGCGAAAAACTCTCATCCCATAGAATGTCACCCCTCGTCTTTTAATCAGCCCATAAATCTTTAGGTTTAATGTAGACTACTGTATATAAAACATTAAAAAAAAAAGCAAGTACAGTGGGTAGTTGATTAAAACAATTCATTAAGTTCTTCTCAAATATTATAAATAATAACATAAATTACTTAATCCTAAAACAGACACAGATGCAATATCAGATGCAGGGAAGTAATATTTTGTCTGAGCTTGCATCTGAGTTGTATTTTATATGCTCTCCAATTTTGTTCACAGTCACAGAAATGTAAGTGGAGCTCCTGAACAGTGACTAATATGTAAGGGGGCATACGCACGGGGCGATTTTTTGCCTATTTTGTAAACAATCTGTATAGATCGCTTAGAAATTAAACACAAGTCACTGAATGTGTACACCCCATAGTGATAACGATACGAGGTCCCACATATCGCATTGTTCGCTCAGATATTTAGTGCATGCACAAAATATCTAGTCAGATCGCTGGGTATAGATTGCTTAGCACACAATCACTGCATGTGTAAGCCCACTAACAGGTGAGTAGCTGAAAAGATGCACTGATATTTCTCTAATAGGAATGTGGCAGGAGTGTCTCTGAAAGTTGTTGAGTACGGAACTGCACAGCTGCTCAAACAGGAGGCCATACTCGGATAGAGAAACCACATCTGCCATAAGCTACAGTATAACTGATGCTGCATCTCAAAAGAAAACCAGAGAGAAATGCAGCACTTTGAGAGAGAGTCTGTGTTTTTGCATATTCAAATGCTTGTACATTATGTACACCAGGTAAGGGCTTTTTGTAAAGGCACTGAGTATAAAACCCAAGATCAGCCAAACCCTAGCATCCTAATTAACAAACATCTTGCACCTGTCACTCTAAAAACTAAAGTAATCAAGGCAAGCAATGCAATATATATTTGCCCTGAAATGCAGTGGTATAGGTATTAAAATGATAATCAGCTCTAATATCTACATTATGGGGGACATTTACCAAAATGGATTCGTAGAAAAAAGGTGTATTCGTAGGGAGAAATACACCTTTTTTTTACGAATTTGTATTTTCGGGATTTACAATCCCAAAAATACAACAATTCGTAATCCTAAAGATGGAACATTCGTATTTGTATTTACAAATACGAATGTCTACACCATCGATAGGATACGACAGAAATCACCATTCAAAAGAATGGTGGTTCCTGATGTACTAAGCAGCCGTACTGATAATACGGCTGCTAAGTGGTGTAAAACACCCACGCAAATACGACAGGAAAATACACCTTGCTTTCCCTGTCGTATTTGCTTTAAGCCTGCATGTATCATTCAGATCCGTGCAGGCTTTAGTGTAAAAAAATAGAAAAAAAAATAGAAAAAAGGCGGCCAATAGCGGCATTCGGGAGGCGGAGCCACACGATGTACACAAACACCGTGCGGCTCCTACTGTCCGGGCTGGTTTCGGGTGTCGGTTTGTTTTTTTGCCAAGACACTTACCTGGACTATGTCGCGCTGGGACAGGTGAGCATGGTTTCCTTCCACAGCTTCCACATGGATTTCGTCGGATCCGGACGCCATCGCCGACAGCGACGTCGACTTGAAGAAGGACGTCGACATGGATCCAGAAGACGACACAGGACCAGAAGACGACACAGGACCAGGGCTACCTACGGAAAGAAGATAGGTAAGTATTAGTATGTGTGGGCTTTGTATGTATTAAAGTTTTATTTTAAGCATGTGTCAGTGTGTTTTATTGTACTATTTTTAATACTGTGGCACTACAAGACCCAGCGGGCCCTTTAATGCCCCGCAGGCTGGGACTTGTGGTTCTCCAAGTCCCAGCTTGGGGGGTAGGCTTGCTGGGACTCATAGTGCCCCAGTATTAGACAATAGTTTAATCTTTTTTTTACACCAAGATCAGCTCGATGCCCACCGCCCAGGGGCATCGAGGACAGCACCAGGCTTCAGCCTGGTCAGGTAAGTCCTGGAGGGGGGGACCCCTTTATTGGGGGGGTCCCCACTCCCCCAGGGCCCCTGGCCAGGCTGACTGGTTGGAAGGGTTAATGCTTTGGCCAGGGGGACTTGTATAAAAAGTCTTCCCCCCGGCTGTGGCATTACCCTGCTGACTGGTTGTGCCTGGGGCTGGTTCTTAAAATACGGGGGACCCCTAGTCATTTTGTCCCCCGTATTTTGGGAACCAGCCCCGGACCTGGAGCCTGGGGCTGGTTGTTAAAAATCGGGGAACCCCTATTTGTCGGGTTCCCTGATTTTTAATTACCGGCCCCTTCAGCCTGGTGCTGGTTACAGCTGTGGGGGGGACCCCACGCCGTTTTTTTTTTAATTTATTTAATTTTTCTATTTTTTTACACCTTGCAGCCTGCACGGATCTGACTGATCCGTGCAGACTGCCAGAAACATTCGTATTAGCGGCCGTATATATGTGCCGCTAATACGAATGGTTACACCATCGGAGGGTTACAAAGCAGTCGTATCTGACTGCTTTGTAATTTCCCCTCCGGAACACGACTTTGCATACGACTAAAACAGTCGTATGCAGCCGTAGGGGAAATACCAAAACAAAAAACTAGGTTTTTCATATTGGTAAATTTCCCCCTATATATCTCAAAGCTAATGGAAAAGTTGCCCAAGGCAGGCCACACTGCTATTTGATCAGGCCGATGGTGAGATGTGGGCATCCCAAACTGCTTGGCAGGCTGCAGATCTAGGCAGCATGGTCACATAGTGGTTGTCCCAACGACCATATTATAGAGTGCTCACTGCAATACCATTGTCAAATGTGCTCCCTCTACTGCTAGGCCTGCAGCATGGGCAGTGCCATTTCCAGTGTCATGTGGCTCAGATTCCTCCAATGCTAAGCAGGCTTGAAGTCAGCTGATTATTGCAGCCAATCTAACATCACCTCAGGGTATAAACCTTCCTGGTTTACAAGGCCAAGATTGCCAGTACCATAACTCACACTGCTGTGGGTGTGAGCTTAGTCCCTGTGCTCCTCAGTGTTCCTGTCAAGGTAGTTGCTGCTGACTATTATTCTGAGTTTTGGGTTTTTGGTTTTGAGTTCTGATTACCTTCAGGCTTTGGGTTCTAATGGGTTTTGCCAAAACACCCCCTAAACGTTTTGGGTTTCGGGTTCTGATTTTTTTTTTAAAAGCATAAAAACTGCTAAAATCACAAAATTTTTTTTTTGCTCCTATTATTACCCTCAATAGCATTCATTTCCACTCATTTCCAGTCTATTTTGAACACAGCACACATCACAATATTATTTTTAGGGCAAAAAGTTGCACAGAGGTAGCTGGATAACTATGCTGAGCCACACAAGTGTGCAGCACAAACATGTGGCTCATCTAAGAGTGGCACTGCAGTGGCAGACATGATGGCAGTTTGAAAAAGTTTCATGCAGCACTGAGTTGTTCTGCGAGTGTGTATCTGTTTTGGTTTAATACCCAAATAAAACCCCTATCTGGCTTGATCATGTTTACCACCAGCTGAGGAGCAGTGGGTGATTTGTGCAGCAATGCAATAGCTGCACTGCTGAGCTGCAAAGGAGTGGAACCTTCTGACCAGATATAATCTGGCGACGACCAGCCGAGGAGCAGTGGGCGATTTGTGCAGCAATGCAATACATGCACTGCGGAGCTGCAAAGGATTGGAACCTTCTGACCAGATATAACCAGGAAACGACCAGCTGAGGAGCAGTGGGCGATTGGTGCAGCACTGAGTTGTTCTGCGAGTGTGTATCTGTTTTTGTCAGTTTAATATCCAATAAGACCACTATCTGGCTTGATCGTGTTTACCACCAGCCAAGGAGCAGTGGGCAATTTGTGCATCAATCAATGACTCTCAGCAGTGGGATTGGTCAGCTCTGTGATTCTTACCACTTGAGCGCAAACAGTTGTATGCGTTTAAAGACGAGTCCACTTTTCTCACATATGAATGACTCTCAGCAGTGGGATTAATGAATGGTGATGGCTTGATCGTGTTTACCACCAGCCGAGGAGGAGTGGGCAAATTGTGCAGAAAACAATGACTCTCAGCAGTGGGATTGGTCAGCTCTGTGATTATTACCACTTGAGCGCAAACAGTTGTATGCGATTATGCCACTTATCTCACATATCAATGACTCTCACCAGTGGGATTAATGAATGGTGATGCAAGATGGAATCATCCTTGGGCCCTCCCACCCACCCTTATGTTGCAGAAATAGGACATGCACACTTTAACAAACCAAACATTTCAGCGACAGGGCCTACAAAATTGTGGTTAAAATGATTGGTTTGTTTGGGCCCCCACACCAAAAAAAAAAAAAAAAAACAATTCATATCTCCCTGTATAAACTGGCTCTACAGAGACAAGATGTCATCGTCACTTGTCATCCTCCTCCTCTGATTCCTCGCCCCCTTTAGTGTGTACTTCTTCATCCTCACAGATTATCAATTCATCTCCGCTGGACTCCACAATCACAGGTCCTGTTATAATCTCTGGAGGCAATTCCTGGTCTTCATTGAACAAGTGCTAATTCATTTTTATAAACATCATCTTCTCCACATTTTACAGAAGCAACCTCCTTCGCCGCTCACTGACCAGGTTCCCCGCTGCACTAAAAACTCTTTCGGAGTACACACTGGAGGAGGAACAACTCAGGTAAAATAGAGCCAGTTTGTACAGGGGCTTCCAAACTGCCTTTTTCCCTGCCAGTACAGGTAAGGACTGTCTGACATGTCTACTTGGATGCTGTCACCAAAGTAATCATTCACCATTTTTTCAATGGTGACAGCATCCGATGCAGCGACAGTAGACATGTCAGCAATTGTTGGCAGGTCCTTTAGTCTAACCCAGATGTCCAAACTCCCTCCTGCCTGCCCTGCATCCCCACCAGCGGGTTGTGTGGCAAATCGCAGCTGTTTCCTAGTAGCTACAGGTGTGGGAGAAAATGAAGGAGGAGCTGTGGCCGTGTCACGGTCCCCTTCAGATGACAATCTCCTGACCAGCAGGTCTTTGCACCTATGTAGACTTGTGTCCACTGGAAACAGAGACACAACATATGCTTTAGACTGAGGATCAAGCACGGTGGCCAGGATATATTCCTCTGACTTTAACAGACTGACCACCTCGTATCCTGGCAAAGCGTATGGAGGGCTTCATCCACAATAGCTACATGCTTTGCAGAATCACAACGCTTTAGCTCCTCCTTCACTTTCTCCAGCTGATTCTGCAACAGCCTGATCATCTGAAGCACCTGGCTCAAGCTGGCAGTGTCGGAACTGACTTCACATGCGGCAAGTTCAAACGGCTGGAGAACCTTGCACAACATGGAAATCAGCCTCCACTGCGCTTGAGTCAGGTGCAGCCCCACTCCTCTGCCTATGTCGTAGGTGGCTGTGTAGGCTTGAATAGGTTTTTGCTGCTCCTCCATCCTCTGCAGCATATATAGGGGGTGTTCCAGCGCATCACCAGCTCTTGATTAAGCTGTTGGCAAGGTAAATTTTGCAGGCCACCACAAGCATCTCCTGTACGCTCCTGTCACTTCTGATGAAATGCTGCACCACCAAATTTATTGTGTGGCCAAAAACATGGCACATGCTGGAAATTGCCCATGTGTAATGCCCGCACAATGTTACGGGTGTTGTCCGACACAACAAATCCCCAGGAGAGTCTTAGGGGGGTAAGCCACTGGGAGATGATTTCCCTCCGTTTATCTAAGAGGTTGTCGGCATTGTGCCTTTTCCTAAAACCGGTGATACACAGTGTAGCCTTCCTAGGAAGGAGCTGGTGGGCAGGAGATGCTGCTGCTGCAGAAGGCGATGCATCTACCCAGTGGGCTGTCACAGTCATATACTGTAGTCCTTAGTTTGCCCTGATCCACTTGTCCACATGTCCGTAGTTAAGTAGACAGTGGGTACAGCCACATTTTTCAGGGCACTGAGGACACTTTTTCTGACATCCCTTTACATCCGGGTATCGCCTGCCTAGTGAAGTGAAATCTAGATGAGATTTGGTACCGGGGACACAATACCTTCATCGACCATCAAAATCCCACTCCACTGATGGCAGACACATCTAACACCAACTAAGCTGTCAAGGCCACAGTTATCCGCTGACTGCTGTCATATTTTGTCCTCATGGCAATTGACTGTTGGACAGTCAATTGGTTAGTGAAAGACATAACGGCCTTATGACTTCCCCTCTGCGATGATGACCGACTCCCAGCAGCAACAGCAGCAGTGGCAGTAGTAGGCGTAGCACTGCAGGATCCTCCGGAGGATTCCCGGAGAGAAGAGGAGTCAGTCATGCTGGTGACATGGCCTGCAGGACTCCCCCCAATCTGGATCAAGGAGAAAATTGACGAGGAGGGAGTTGGTGGGGTGCTTTTCAGGTGCTTGGCTCCAACAGAAGGACCAAGGGATTAAGGTGTCCATGGACTGCTAACCACAGTTCCTGAACTAAACACTGATTTATGTAGGGTCTTCAGGTGATGTATAAGGGAGGATGTCCCTAGGTGGGCAAGATCCTTACCCCAGCTTATTTGAGCTGTACATAAGCTACATATGGAAATACATTTGTTGGATTCGGATAAAAAAATTCCAGACCGTAGAGGTGGATTTATTATCCTCTGCCCAGGCATGACGATGGGCTTTTTCATCCCATGGACAACAACTGTCCCCCCCTGGAGCCTCATTTAAGCAAACCACCTCAGCATCCTCCTTGTCAACTTCCTCCTCAGCGCCAGCTACATCAATATCCTCCTCTCAGTCTACAACATTGACACCTTCATTATCAAAATCAGGAACTGCACTGTGGGTGATCCTTCCAGCATATGTAGAGGGAGTGCTGAAAATGGTGGAAGGAGCCACCTCTTCCCGTACAGTGATGGGAAGGTCAGGCATCGCAACCACCAACACCCTTGGACTGTCCTTGGGGGTTTGTGATAACATGTCTTCTTTAGTAGGCAGAGATGTTTGCTGTGTTTTTGATGACAGCTGAAATCTCTTAAAATCTCTAAAGGCAGGAGTAGGGGGGCTTGCACCATCATGTGAAGTACAACCATCAGTCATGAATACAGGCCAGGGCCTTAACTGTGTCCTAAATGGCACATTGGCAAGTTTACACTTCTCCTCCAATGATTTTTTTTTTTTTTTTAGTCCTTTATTTACTCAACTTTGGCTTTTTGGATTTTACATGCCCTGTACTTTAACATCAGCCTTGGCCGACGACGTTGATAGCATATCATCGTCTATGTCATCATTAATAATTGCAATTGCAGCAGATTCAGAAGTAGGAGGAAGTGGCCCTTCAGCTTTCCTGTTTGATTCGTCCATATTTTGGATCTCCATTATTTTTGTAGAGTTATTCAATATATAGCATGACTGGAGTGCAAGTATGTACAGCAGTGGATGCACCAATAGAGAGATATTATATATACGGCAGTAGATGCACCAGTAGAATCCACTGGTATTATTTATACGGCAGTATATGCACCAGCAGAGAGATATTATTTATACAGCAGTATATGAACCAGAAGAGAGATATTATTTATACGGTAGTATATGCACCAGCAGAGAGATATTATTTATACGGCAGTATATGCACCAGCAGAGAGATATTATTTATACGGCAGTATAAGCACCAGCAGAGAGATATTATTTATACGGCAGTAGATGCACCAGCAGAGAGATTTTATATATGCGGCAGTATATGCACCAGCAGAGAGATATTATTTATACTGCAGTATATGCACCAGCAGAGAGATATTATTTAGTCCTTGAAAAATCTGCCCCCTCAGTGACAGCAAAACGCGTTGGTGATACATTAGACCTGCTGTGGACACTTTACCCACCACCTGCTTATTTATCTGGGACTTTCTACAACCTTCTCAAATACCTGGATCACTTTATTTCTGGCACAGTGCACTTTATCAACAGGAGCTATTTTACAAGCCTTGGATTGAGACACAAAAGCTCATCCATTGGAGGACCCATCCCACCATTACCAAGCACGCACTTTTTAGAGAGGATCCCTACAAGCATTTAGGTCCAATACGGACTGGGACACCTCCAGTGATATATTGGGATTACAATTGGACTCCAGTTGCTCCTCATTTCTTCCCAGGTTGAAGTTCCCCAGAGCAGGTTATATCAACAGGTCCAATATGGATTTCAAGTGCTTTTTACTGGTTTTTAATCACATTTTTAGTGTATGTTTATGTTATAGAATAAATGTATTTTATTATATGAAGTGGTTGACTCATTAAAATCTATGAGCGCTGCAACACCCCCCTTTTTTTCCATTTGAAACATTTCTGGGACCTGACTAGTCCCTCTCTTGCAGCTGCTCACCTTGAGAAAACTATTGTGATTAGCGCTCTAAACTGTTTTTCTGTATCTTCTTCCAGATATTATTTATACGGCAGTATATGCACCAGCAGAGAGATATTATTTATACGGCAGTATATGCACCAGCAGAGAGATATTATTTATACGTCAGTAGATGCACAAGCAGAGAGATATTATATATATGGCAGTATATGCACCAGCAGGGAGATATTATATATACGGCAGTATATGCACTAGCAGAGAGATATTATTTGCACCAGTACACTGGTAATAATATTTATTTATATGTCAGTACAGTAGATGCACCAGCAGAGAATATGTTTACTACACAAGCAGGGAGATATTATACAGCAGACTGGTATACAAGTGGTTAATAAGTTTAACAACAGTGCACACTGCACAGTCATATACACATGTCTATTCCTTATTGAAGAGGCCAGGTAGAGGTACTACTGACTGGGCTGGCAGTCACTGGCAGTGCGGAGCATACACCAGAGAGCAGAGCAGACAGTGGCACTAGTAGGCACTGGCAGTTGCCCCAGCAGAAAAAAAAGACAGCTCTCTAACCTATACAGCAGATGCACAAGCAGACTGATATATAAGTGGTTAATAAGTTTAACAACAGTGCACAGTCATATACTGATTGAAGTGGCCAGTTACTGGCTGGGCTGGCAGCCACTGGCAGTGCAGAACACACACCAGAGAGCAGAGCAGACAGTGGCACTAGTAGGCACTGGCTGTCGCCTCAGCAGCAAAAAAAAAAGACAGCTCCGTAACCTACCTAACCTAACAAAGCTCCGCACAGTAAGCACACTCCTATCCCTAACCCTCCTAAATCACAAGTGATAAATGGCACCGGATTCTCGCGGTTATCTAGAGGTCTGGATCTCGGGAGACTCCGGCGCCGGGCAATGACTTTTTCCCACGCGCCACTCCGATCCGGGCTCGGATTAGTGATGTTTGGGCGGGCTCAGATCTGGGAAATCTGAGTCTGCACATCTCTAGTTACTATACCATTGATTATCATCAACCACAATCGGTCCAAACAAAACCTGCAAAACATTGATAAACTTTGATCACCATTGAGGCACAAGCGCTTCTGTCCGACTGCCCACTCGCTCCTGTGAAACATCGATGAACACCAATCACCGTCAGATCCTACCAGGAAGTGTATCATTGATTATTGCCACCCACAATCGGTTCTATCCTTCCCTGTTTAACATCGATTATCAACGAGCACCATCAATTCTGTTTGATTTGTGAAATGCTGAGTACCATCACTCTTAATATAATTTGGTACCAATTGTCATTGGCCTTACCTGACCCTGTCAATCATCAATTACAATCGATCATCAGTTCCTTATGGTCTAGTGTGACACTGAATAACATTTATTGCCAATATTGCCGTCCAATTCTGCCCAACATTGGTTACCATTGTTTCCAACTAAACCTACCTAATAATGGTTCTGTCCAATCCAGCTTGAAATTAGTTTGACCTGATTCTGCCTACATCGGTTCCGTCCAATCCAGCATATCTCAGTCCCACCAGAATTCCACTGGGTCTTCTCTGGACTATTTGTTCTCACAGAATTCCTGCTATCCAGACTCTCTATATATTGCTTATCTATTCCGTTGTGGCAAAGATGTTTATGGATTCTGCCCAGAGTTGCTGCAAGAGGGGTAAAAGTCTGCATAAATGTGGGCAAATAAGATCTAAGACATCTACAAATTCTGTGCATAAATGTAGAATGCATAGTTGAGCATGTGCTCATCTACTGTATATCATTAATCTAATAGTGTTATACACAGTATATCCTGGTGATTTTGAGAAAGGTTATTTTATTTGAGTAATTACAATAAAAAATATGAACAAGTTTAATCTGTGATATCATTTTTTGAGGATCTGTTATAAGACTTTACTGCATTAAGAAGTAAAAACCAAGCAACACTTTTATTTTCATTATTGTGCCTATTAAACTAACCTGGCATTCCAATGTGGGATATATAATAATGCAGACTATTTGACCTTGAATGTTCACCATACTGCACATTTAAGTACATTTGATCAATGAAGCTTGTTTATTAATGTTCTATTCATTCCGAATGCACTAGATATGGTAGTAAACATTAATTGCTCGCAAATGTCAACTACAAAATAAGTAAAATGCTTGTCAGTGTTTGGAATATATATTACTGTTAAAATGGTACAAATGAATATGTGGCAATGATAATTTTGTCTGAAAGCTAGAATGTTGACATTTATTGCACATGTATAGAGGACCTGTTTTATTACTGTCGCACACTTATGCTGTAACTAGCTAAAGATTTACTGTGTATGAACTGTTTCTTTCAAATGTAAGCTTCAGTTTATAATAGTTATAAAAGAATCCAGGAATGATTATGCTTTGAATAACATTAAATTAAATGGATAAATGTTGAGTAAATGGTAATGCAAAGAATATGTATGGAAAACTATTTTATCATTTATATGGCACCACAATGAGTCCGTAGCTACTTACAGTACAGTATGAACCCAAATTAGCAGTGTGCAGGTGAGCCCAAAGGTAGGTTACATTGGTTGGCATTGGGGAGGAGATGTTGGTAAAAATGAGAGACGGTAAAGCAAGGGAAGATGCTCCTGGTCTTGGGATCTTACAGTCCTTGAGATTTTTTTTATATATTCTGTTTAAATTAAAATTTCCTGTGTATTTTACTGTGGCATAAACTACCTTTTTGGTTGGTACAGTAATTAAAACAAATTTGATCAGCCAGTAATTAAAACAAATTTGATCAGCCGTTGTTCTGTTTGGTTGATCAAAACAACTAAATATGATATAATCAAAAGTAAGGTACAGCAGTGGCATCACTAGGGTTGGTGTCACCTGGTGTAGTAACTCATGATGTCACCCCCCCCCCCCAGGTGACATGGAAATATACCTAAACATCCTCTGCTTTTGATACTGCAGAGCCAGACAGCTTAGTCTGCAATAATCTGCAACTCAAAGTCTCCCCAGTGTCTGGCAGCCAGAGTTTCCCAGCCAATCCTGGGATTAGCCACTGCCTGCAGCCCAACCCATCCAAGGGCGCAGCTCCTCCTTTGCATCCTGGGAAATCTACTGTACCTGGCTGGTCGCTGGTCCCCAGGCCCCACCGGCCACTGTCCTGCCTCTGCTCCCGGTAGTTGTCACGTGCAGAGACGTCACGTGAGGTACGCACATACTGCGCTGTATGTCTCCTGTGCCCCCTGCTCACTGAGTGACAGGGCAGGCGCGTACTGAGGTGGGGTGCCACGGCAGGCGGGTGCGGTGTGTGAGTGTGGCTGATGTTGGTGTCACCCTACTGAGCGGTGACACCCGGTGCAGGCCACACCCCGCGCAGCACCCGCCTAGTGACACCACTACGATAAAAGTGGATCAATGACTACCCTCACCTCAGGTATACAAGCTTCATCTGACCCACATTTGCTAGAGCCTGTTTTCCACATTTTACCTAACTGCTCAGCAAAACACATTTGGCCCAGTTGTTGATCTTTTATTTGCCATACCAAGCACCTAGACTGCTATGTATGTTTGTAACTATCTTAAATTAAATAGCTCATAAACCATGCATTCAAAAATTGTGCAGCAAAAATCCTTAAAACATAAAATAATACCAGGTATTTTCAAGTATCTAATTTTTTATGGATCCAATTGACAGTTGTAAATGTATTTTAAAGAAAATGCCTCTGAATTTTTTCATGGAAAGAGAATGAAACAGATACTGTATCTTTACTTGCTAAGATTTTCCGGCAACATGCTGTCAAATACATCAAATTGATCAGAACTCGGCATGCACAGACATTAGTACATCTGGTAGTTTCTATTATTCGGTATTACTGCTATATTGAAGGAAAGCAAACTTTTGAATCAAGAATTAGCCATGATTTCACATCCAAAGCTTCAATGACCTTTTTGAACTGTAAACTAAATTGCTTGTTGGTCGAATTATAAAAAAAATCATGAAAAATTGTCATAAAACTACATTCTCAAACAGATGACTCCACAGTTCAAGTGATGGAAAGGAGCAACATAATGAAAGTGAAAGCACCAAAGAGTAAAATCATTAACGATAGGTCAGGACTTCAGATATAATAAAATATATAAATACAAAATGTCTTTACAATAGACTACACACTGAAATATATAATTACATTATTACATTTTAAAATATAAACACACACCTTTTAAAAGAACATTTAATAGGGATATTAAAATAGTTAAAAACAATAAGTAATTGCTTAGTTATTGCAGATGGAAATACATATACATTTTAAAAGCTAAATTAATAAATCAAGAAATATCCTGTGTTCATTTGAATGTTTTCATATAATCAGCCACTAGATGGCTCCAAGAGAACATCTGTGTTTAACATAGAACCGGGTTCAGTGAACCAAATCCCTTCTAACAAGTGTGTAACTACTGTATATTTGTCACTCCTATAAGTATAACAGAGAGAACTGAAAAAGAAAAAACCTGGAAAAAGCAACCACAGCAATCTCTGAGTGTGATTTAGTGATAGAGCAGACACCAAACCTGGATTACTTATACCCTACATACTATTAATCCTTGGTACAAAAGATCAGTGGATATACTGTACCAGATCAAGCTCTATGAATCCTTGTAGCAGTTCATTTTATGAGAGCTTATCATGTGATTATTGATAAGGTTTCTTATTTATTATATACTTGTTATTTCCACACTGGAGAGGTATTTCATTGAGATGGTTAAATCTAATTGCTGATTAAGGGCTTGGTTCAGAGTTACATGTTATCCCACACTGAGCAGTGAACTCATTATTTTAAGCAACAGCACATGTGTCAGACACTGCATACTATACCAGTGGTCAGGGAACTCGGTCCTCATTACCCCACACAGTACATGTTTTGCTGGTAACCCAGCAGGTGCACAGGTGTACTAATTACTCACAGACACATTTTATAAGGTCCGCAGGTGGAGCTAATTATTTCACTTGTGATTCTGTGAGGAGACCTGCAAAACATGCACTGCGTGGGGGTAATGAGGACCGAGTTCCCTGACCACTGTACTATACGGAGCAATGACAGTCAATTGTGAGTGGTTCCAGAGGTGTATTAACATAGAAGGTGGGCATTATACAGTTTCCATCTGGGCCCTCTTCTCTTTGGTAGCCATGGTAGTATGGAATCCGGATGGCAGGTCGATGATGTCTAGGCCAACAACATATGGTTGGCATGCATATGGTTGACATGGTCAAAACGTTGACACAAAAAAATGTCGCAGTGGCTATTGAAAAGGTCAAGAGAGTTTTGGGGATTTTGGATTTTTTTTTACTTTTTTATACTTCACCATTCCTAGTCACAGTTCATGTGAATTCTAAAGTGTGCTAAGTGAAATGGTAGTGCAGGGAGGCTCCTGGCAGGAAGCATGGCAAGTGGGTCTGTATACTTATTGGGTATCCACATGTTCAGGTGTAGACAATAAAACAAAAAAAAAACTGAAAATGTCATGCCAACTTTTCTGTGTAAATGGTGCATCAACCATTCTGTGCAGAAGTATATGCTGCTGGAGATTCAATGAGTTTTAATAAGAGATGTGTAGAAAAGGTAGCCAGGTGAGGCACTGCCTCACCTGCCATAGACTTTTTACTCCAGAGTTTTGATTATAACAATTGTTAGAATAGTAAAAATAAGATTTTTTATATATATTCTTTGTGTTTTTGACATACTTTATAAATTCAAAACTGCTTATGCACACTTTTCCATCAATATAGCAATGCTGTCGCTGCTGAAGCTGGACTTCAGAGAATGGAGAATTGATGAAATGGGTGCAGTATCTGTGGTCTGACCACCCTGTACACACACTGCACTGAACCCATTATAGGAAAGCACATTATAGATAAGAGTGTGTAACTTCAGATATTCACACGTAGGACAAGTGTGCTGCGAGCCTGTGACAATGTTGTGGTCAGGTACAATTAACTGCAGGACAAGATGAGTGTACACAGAAACCTTGCTGATTTCACCTATGATAGGCATAGTGATAGTACAAATACGTACTGATAATGATCACCGCTATCTTCAAAAGCAGATGGATAGGAATGCTCTGCAAACAATAGATGTAGCCAACTCTTATTGCAAGTGCAGAGTAGGCACACAATGGCATGAGACTCTGAATCAGGACTTTAACATGTACAGTAAACTCTTCAGTTCTTCAGTGTATAACTGTTAGTCGTTCTACTACAGTACTTCATTGTCTGACACACGCAGAGGCGGAAGTTCATCCCAGTTGCCCGGAGGCAAGTTGATGTTTGGTGCCACCCCTTAAAGAAAATTGTGTGTGTGTATATATATATATATATATATATATATATACGATATCCAACAATAAATGGCACTCCGGAGACACGTTTCAGCTGAATAAATTGTATTGGAAAGGCTAAGCTTTCGGGGTTTGACCCCATTCTTCTGTAGGATTCTGTGCTCTGAAGAAGGGGGTCAAACCCCGAAAGCTTAGCCTTTCCAATACAATTTATTCAGCTGAAACGTGTCTCCGGAGTGCCATTTATTGTTGGATATCGTATACTATTTCTCTCATTTGGGCACCGGGGCCAGCTGTGATTATTGACTAGAGTGTCGGCTGAATTGGACTTTGTATATATATATATATATATATATATATATATATATATATATATATATATAGTAGATATAGACCGCACTCACACTCGGGTATATAGAACAGCGGTGGGGTGCATGCGAAGGGGTCCAGAGGTGACTCCGTACTCCAATTTCTATCCGCTTTCTCATATAGAGACGCAAGCACTCGCCACTTTATCAAAGACAAGATTTTTGATAAAAAACTTTTGGGTTTTATTTTTCAACGGTGTCAAATAGTCTACTTCCAAGGTTACCAAGCTCCGACGTTTCGGTAATTGAAATATTGGACCTTTATCAAGGAGCGTTTTAGGTGAGTGAAACAAAGTAAAAGAAGGTTCTGGTGCAGCACATGCAAACCAGCCAGGTGCAGGAATGAAGACACCGATGTATTTTTTTTTGTTTGTTGTGTTATAACCCATGTACCTCTGCTGCACCCATCAACTACCCGCTATCCCTATTAGCTCTTGTCCTTTGCACCTTTTCGCTACATCTTTTCTTAGTTGTACAGTGTCTATACACTGCTCTGTGTATTTTTGTTTCCTAGGTTACCACTCTTCTTGGTGGTACATGCTCCCTGGCGGCCCTGTTGCTGCTGAAGGTCCAAAGTGTTGCTGACGTCATGAGAGCCCCTCCATCAGTGGGACAGGTGATGGGTGCATCAGGTTTGCTTGTTTCTGCACTTCTATAAATGTAAGTATGTTTTTTTTCTACTTCCCGATAGAACTTAGACATCAGATCCCTTTTGACCACATATGGGATACCAGTCACAGGCAGTTACCCAAACTGTCACAACATGAATTGCATCTATTCAGTGATCAACGCCTGATCTGCAGAGCAGCTAACTGCGCATGCGTAAGCAACGCAATGCGAATGTGCAACACTGTGTCTCCGCACTTGTTCTCAACAATACAGTCTACAAATGTCCACCGAACACTCTTGGGAAAGATGGGCGTAATATGGGCGTCATGTGAGCGTGTATAAGGGCACGGTTTGAAAGTGGGCGAAACTGGGCGTTAATGTAAACTCAATAGGAAGTAATGTGTTAAGGTGTCAATTAGGAAATAATTGATTACAAATATAAATAATATATATGTTACGAGGTAGCCTAATTGGATAAGTGTGTAATGTGGGTGAAGCATGATTTCGGAATAGATTTGTGAGGTGGGCGCAAAAACGTCAAATCTGTGCGTATGGTCAGCTTCCCGTCCATTCGAACGCAGTAGGACCGCGCTGAATCTTTGAGTTCCGACCGCACACGGATGTGTGGATGCAGTCCGAAGACACTCCTTCTTTGAAAGTCCGTCCGAACGGATGCAGACGACATAAAGGCGTGTGTTCTTTGAAGGTCCGACGTGCGTTGCGTTTGGTCATTTCCGAACGAACGCGCATCCGAAATCATAATCAGGCCCAAATTTCCATATACTGTATCTAATGAGAATTAAGAATATTTTTTATCTGTGATCCTATACATTTCCCTTTCATCTCTCGATAATGGTGAACAGGTAAAAACATTTTATATTGTCTTCTTTAAAAAATAAAATTGTTCTTTATCATACCGCCCAACTTTTGGAGATGCTGGGGAGGGACAGGTTGCGCGCCGGAGGCGCGTGCCGATTTTCTGGGGGCGCGGCCTGTCGGAAATGGGGTGTGGCCTATAATTGTGGCGCTGTTGCGAGGCCACGCCACCGTTTTTCACCGATGTGGGGGCATACCCAGCAGCTCTATGAGCTGCTGGCCATCCTCCAGCCCCTCTGCCTGCAAGAATAGACGCTGTGCGTATGCGCACATGTCTATTCACGGACGACAGGGGGGACTTACAACTGCCCCCCCATGCCGCGGGACACTGCAGGCGGGAGGGACGCGGGAATGTCCCAAAATACCGGGACATTCCCGCAATAAGCGGGACAGTTGGGACGTATGCATTATGCATTTTTTTTTTCATGAAAAGCTTGAACATAAGGGGCAGTCACTTACAAGGCAATCCACTCATGGTCCTATAAACACTGCATAACACCACAGTAACATGTCAGCTCGGAACACAATTATCACCATGGCACAAAGAGATTTATGATAAAATGTAATTTTTGCTGAAACTTTGAATTATATTAACCTTCCTTGTAGTCAAGTCTTCAATATCATCTTTATAACCACCTAATACAAAATAAAATGTGATCTAAATTTGAGTGTCAATCCCATACTTGCCTACTTTAGAAAATAATTTTGTGCAGTACCCCATTGAGGTTGCTCCACCAAAAGGGGCGGGTCTAGTTCCATATATGAAGAGATTGTGAAAAGAGATTGTGAATGTGGCACCTAGAAGCGTGGGTGTGTACTGCTACATCTAAGAGGAATCTTTTACAATTATTTATATCCAAATGTAGATGAGCCACAAAGTAGTTAGTAAGAGGTACTATACTTGGTAAAGTGCTGGGAAATGGTGCTGATGATTCAATGTAAATGTATCTATATCTCATTCCTTTTCCCAACAAAATGTAACAGTGTAATGTGGGCTAGGTGAAATGAGGGAGATTGCTAAACTAATGAGGGAGAGAGGGAGATTGTTGCTATTTCAGGGAATCTCCTGCAGAATGCAGGAGGGTAGGCAACTATGATCCAACCTCAAATCTAAAATGCAGTATAAAAATAAAGCAGTCCTGTATCTGTGAGCTACATACAAAAGCAGCTAGCATGTAATATTCATGTTAATACAATAAACATATTTGCTTTGCAACATTGGTTGTCCAGGTGCAGAGTTACAGTACTGTACCTGCTGTTTTGTTTTTCTGGTAACTCAGAACCAGCTCTATCCAGTCTGTATTAAGAGCAAACCAAAAATTTCTGCCACAAAATCCCCAGATTTAATCGTTTTTTTTTTGTTCAGTTCGACTAAAAATGTCAGTTAATTTATCAAATGTAATGTGACTGATTTATAATGCATCATGTTTCTGACACCTTTTTAACCCAGTAAGATCAGGTGCAGGGCAGGTTTATATTTTTAAGGTACTGCAATTGAAGTCAATGGAGTCATGACTCATTACTTTTAATATTAAAAGTACTCTCGACAAAAAATAGCTGCCATTGAAGTTAATGAACAAATGTCAACCTAAATCACTATAAAACTATATTTATTATAATTTAAATTTTATGATGCAAAGAATTGTCTCCAGTACAAATTTGTTCTCAAAATGGGCAAAACCATGTGCACTGCAGATGGGGCAGATGTAACGGGTGTGGATCATTTGGTCTACAACAACTAGGTTGACAAGCATTTGGTCGACACCACTAGGCCGACATGCAGCAAGGTCTACGTCAACATGGGTCTAGGTCGGCAGAGTCATTAGGTCGAAACAAACATTAGGTCGACATGGGCAAGGTCGACAGACAAAAGGTCAGCATACAGTTTTTCACTGTATTTTGACCCGAATGTCGATACTTTTGACATGGACACAGTTTGAAGGACACCGCATCCCCTGGCATCACTCGTTTCACTTGCAACTGCGTCGGGCGCGGTGCCTCGCTATGCTCGGCACACTATTTTATTCTCCTACCATGCCCTAGTGGATAGTAGGGCATGAAATACCACCTGTTGGGCCATCTCAGTTCAAAAAACAGCAAAACACCCCATGTCGACCTTTTGACTGTCGACCATGCCCATGTCGATCTAATACCCATCTATGCGGGCGGAGGGCAGAGGTGGGCATGGGTCACCGGGCGGTTCCATTAGCATATGGGAATGCCCAGCATTTCATGGGCATTCCCATGAGAATGCTGGGCGTACTCATGATAATGCGGCCATGACAGATATGCAAGGGGCGGGCAGTTGATATCATCGGATGCCAGCTGCCCACCCACTTCCCCCTGAGCGTACACGCATATGTACGGTTGCTCAGAGCAACCTTATATATGTGTGCTCTTTCCTCGTCTTTTGATGGTTGGCGACCTTCGAAAGATGTGGGAGGGACCCAGTGGCATGCAAATGGATGTTTATGTAAAACATCCATTCGTAGCCAGTGCAAACGTATGTGCCTTGCGAATGGTTGGCCAGTTTACCACCATTCGCATGGCGGGATCTGGTTCACTTGCAAGGATGCAAATTTGCACCCGAGCGAATGAAAAAAAATAACCCCCTATATGGAGTACTCAGTGGGCAATGATTGCGGCTTAAAGCTTACAGATGTTACAAGGCTCATACATCTTGTAATGTATAGCTATGATCACCCTGTGCACCTTGTCCATGGTCATGTATTCTATTAGCTGAAGCTCCTCCCAGGTTGTCTGTTCCTGGGTATTATAGGCATTGCCGGCAAGTGCTCCAGGTTAGAGAACCAAGAGCAGCGACAGCATGGACAAATCCCACAGCCTAGCTGCCTCCCACTTCTCCACACCATAGAAGGGGATACTCCGTCCCCCAAGAACAATAGTTACAACAAGAAATGTACAGCTCACATCCACGCCGCGTGCACTTTTAAAAAATCAGCACTTTGGCACCGGATCACTTTCTGACTGGACGCACCTTACTTTCTGAAAGCACCTGCACTTTATTTGACTGGGAGATCCACCCATCCAAGCCTACTGCGGTGGTGCCGCAGTCTTGATCTCAAGTATAGCCCACCGCAGTACTTCTATATGGTGAGTCACCTTTTGACATTGTACCCAGAAATCCCCGAGTGCACTTCCCCAAGTATTGCATCAGTATTGTATCAGTTCACCTTTCACTTGTTTTTATTGAATGTCTGTTTTGGAATGTTTTCATGAAATATTTTGTCTCATGTTAATAAACCTTGTTTTCATCACAACAAGTGTTCCAACATCATTTAAAAGGGTTGCGCCACACCAAACCATTTCTTGTTGTACCTAAAAATCAGCATCATGACACGATATTGACAGATGTCAGTGTAATGGAGCTGGAAGGGAGTAGTCACTAAGGGAGGAATTCAATCACCGGCGACCATCTCCTGAGGGGGAGATGGCCTCCGGGCCCTAGTCAATGCTGTCTTACCCGACAGCATTGAACAGAGGAGCTCAGCAGAATGAGCCCGACTTCACAAACAGTCGGGCTTGTTCTGCCGAGAACGACCGGGAAGTGACGAGCTGCCGGCTGCAGCTCGCCTCTTCCCAGTCGCAACTCGCGGCCACGCCACCTTCTCATCCCACTGATACAATATCCCGCCTGCGTGTTCTTAGGCGAGCAGACCGAGAATGGGACAGGGTAACGTGACCCCCAGATTGAATACCCCCTAAGAGTGTAAAGTATGAAGCTGCCTTGGATATCTGATTTTTTTGGTGCAGGTAGGTGTAAGGGAGAGGGTATGTGGGTTACAGAACTACCCTGTGTAATTGTATTGTCATGAGAAAGAAAACATAAGGCATTCCTCCTTGAACTGCCTGGCAGCTTCTAGGCAGCAGGATTTTAATATGATACACCATGGGGCCGATTATGGTTGACTCGGTAAGCTGTGAAGCTCGCACTTTACCGAGTCCTTGTAACACTGCCCCACCACCCTGGCAAATGCATGCCCTCACCACCGCTGTTTCCCCTTGCAGCCATGCGAGGGAATGTGTCATGAAGACACATCTCTTTGCATGTGCCTTGATGGTCAGCGAGCATTTCCCTTGCCTTCGCAAATATACAGTAAGTCAGTGGAGACTGACTTATATTTGCGGGCAGCAGGACAAAGACAGGGCGGGGGGCTGACGTCATGTGATGTCAGCCGCCTGCCCCAGCACACCTCATCCTGCCTCCAATCCCATGGGAATGCCCAGCGTTTTCATGGGGACGCCCATGAAACGCTGGGCGTTCCCATGGGCGACACCTGAGTCTGGCTTCACACACCCCCAGCCCGTATGGCTCTGTGTAAATGGATCAATGACATTGAAAATTTCGGCCAGCGGGGCATGGACCAATTAAGACTCACTGCAAGTGAACAAGAATTGGCCCCCATATGTGGTCCTTTGCATTTGATGTATTGTATGCGATCCCAGGAAGTGCTGCGGGATACGTTAAATCATATGTGCAGCACTTGCAATCTCCGGTTCTGATCCAATGCGCATGGACCATGCATTGGATCGCAATTGGAGCATGTGATGTTTCTATGAGCAACCAATCAGATCCTGTCTACTATCTTCTAGAGGGTGCTAAATAAATAAGAAGTAGATTCTGATTGGTTGCCCATAGCAACATCACATGTGAAGTAGAAATCACATCCTAGTAAATTTCCCCCTAAATCTGTGCGAGGAGGGCCAAGTAAAATATAGGGACTGTGCCGTTGTGAGTATTAAAATGAGGAAGAGGTTATGATGTTGACCATAGAAAAGCACATTTTACACAAATTGAACAAGGTGTAGCTATTATACTATTTATGTCTTTATTAGTGATGAATATTAATGTGTTAGCCTTTTAGCATGATTTTTGCCCTAATACATTTAATCACCACCCTTTGTCAGACCAATCTTTGCCTCTTATATGCCATTAGACTCCTATATATATATGCCCTTATATGCTATCACACTTTTCAGTTCATGTTTGTTAAGTACTAAAGAACTAGTGATAGCACTAGTAGATCTGCAATATTTCAGAAAATTGATATCCAAATTATAACCAGAGGCGTAGGGAGGGCGGAGCCACTGGAGCACACGCTCCAGGCGCTGATTGGGCACCTGGCGCCGCCGGCCCGCCCCCCCCTCCGCAAATGAGCTCTGCAATACATGTCCACATGTGCGCAGCGTGCGCCGGCGGCCTGCCTGGTCAGCTCGCCTGGTCCCTGTCCCAGAAGAGCACTCAGCAGCACTGCGGGTGCCGCTGACGTCATGCGGAGGACGCGAGTCTCCGTGCGCGCTCTAAGTAGAGAGCATGACAGGGTGCACCAGCGGGTTGAAAGAAGCACCAGTGTGGCAGCCGCCTGACTGCCACTACTGAAGCACTGCAACAGGTGAATACTGCTTACAGTGTGTGAATGGTGCTTACTGTGTGTGTGTGAGAGAATGGTGCTTACAGTGTGTGTGTGTGTGTGTGTGTGTGTGTGAATGGTGCTTACAGTGTGTGTGTGAGTGAGTGAGAATTGTGTTTACAGTGTGTGGGTGTGTGTGTGTGTGAGAATGGTGCTTACAGTGAGTGTGTGTGTGAATGGTGCTTACAGTGTGTGTGTGTGTGTGTGTGAATGGTGCTTACAGTGTGTGTGTGTGTGTGTGTGTGTGTGTGTGTGTGTGAATGGTGCTTACAGTGAGTGTGTGTGTGAATGGTGCTTACAGTGTGTGTGTGTGTGTGTGTTTTATTATATCTTGCTAAAGGGCATAGGAGCCCAAAACTATGCCATTTAGCAGTGTTATTGATTGAAGATAGTCTGCTGAGTGCTGTCCACGTGGAGGTTGATATTGTTTCCTTTAGGGGTAGTTGGCACCAGAGCCAGTTGTTTCAGTTTCAGTACAGGGTGCCATTCATATATATGTATGTATTTCCAGCAAAAAAAGTTTCAAACATAACGGCTGTGCTTTAAAAATCCTGCGTTTGCCACTGAATATATATCATTATCAAGGTGGATTTCTTATTTTTTTTTTATAAAGCTAATTAATTATGGTAATGAACTTATGGTAATAAACTTGGGGATTGGTGGGGCCCGGGGGAAGAGAGGGGTGGGGGGAAGGGTGTAAGTCTCTCTGATTTCTGCTGCCGCCCTGCTGTGCTGTATATATCTTTATCTGTATATTTATTTACTTACAGAATGTTATATAGCGCAGCATATTCCATTACAGTGTCTTATATAGCGCAGCAGATTCCGTTACAGTGTCTTATATAGCGCAGCAGATTCCGTAATAGTGTCTTATATAGCGCAGCAGATTCCGTTACAGCGCCATATATAGCGCAGCAGATTCCGTTACAGTGTCTTATATAGCGCAGCAGATTCCGTTGCAGTGTCTTATATAGCGTAGCATATTCCAATGCAGTGTCTTATATAGCGCAGCAGCTTCCGTTACAGTGTCTTATATAGCGCAGCAGCTTCCGTTACAGCTTATTATATAGCGCAGCAGGTTCTGTTACAGTGTCTTATATAGCGCAGCAGATTCCGTTACAGTGTCTTATATAGCGCAGCAGATTCCGTTACAGCGTCTTATATAGCGCAGCAGATTCCGTTACAGTGTCTTATATAGCGCAGCAGATTCCGTTACAGTGTCTAATATAGCGCAGCAGATTCCATTACAGTGTCTTATATAGCGCAGCAGATTCCGTTAGTGTCTTATATATTGCAGCAGATTCCGTTACAGTGTCTTATATAGCGCAGCAGATTCCGTTACAGTGTCTTATATAGCGCAGCAGATTCCGTTACAGCGTCTTATATAGCGCAGCAGATTCCGTTACAGTGTCTTATATAGCGCAGCAGATTCCGTTACAGTGTCTTATATAGCGCAGCAGATTCCGTTACAGTGTCTTATATAGCGCAGCAGATTCCGTTACAGTGTCTTATATAGCGCAGCAGATTCCGTTACAGCGTCTTATATATTTCAAATGTAACATACCAACACGTTAGCCAGGCCCCCAATTCATTACTGGGGGGGGCGCAAAATATGTCCTTGCTCCGGGCACCATGCCACCTAGCTACACCGCTGATTATAACACTAAAAATAATATTTTAGGTTGAGCATCAGCTTCTAACATACTATCAGTCACAAATGAACAGTTTATATCTTCATATGCTTTGATGAACAGTTATTAAATCTCCAATTATGCATAAGAATAATACAAAATTGCTACATTTCTTATTAACTGATAATTATAAAATTATTTCTGTGGCACCAATATTTAGAAAATGTATTAATGAGCTGCTATAACTAAAAATAAAATAACTAAAAGGATATATCCCAAGTTAAAAAAATCCAATGTGATACAGTATTTATATACTGGGATGCAGTCGTTTGTTCTACAGCATGATGGTCGACAGTCATTAGGTCGACATGGGAAAATGTCGACATTGGTCTAGGTCGACATGGGAAAATGTCGACATGATTCTAGGTCAAAAGGTCATTAATTTGACAGGTAATTAGTTTGACAGTGTCTAGGTTGACAGTCAAAAGGTCGACATGGGGTTTTTCACTGTTTTTCGAGCTGACATGTGCCGACAGGTGGTATTTCATGCCCTACCATCCACTAGGGCGTGGTGGGAGAATAAAATAGTGTGCCCGATGCATAGCGAGAGCAGCGAGCTATGCGAGGGGATGTGGTGCACTTTAAACTGTGTCCATGTCGACTGTGTTGACATTCAGGTAAAAAAACTGCGAAAAACCCCATGTTGTCCTAGACATTGTCGAACTAATGACTTGTCGAACTAATGACCTTTCTACCTATAACCATGTCGACATTTTCCCATGTCGACCTAGACCCATGTCAACCTAATGGGGTCGACCTAATGACTGTCGACCATCATGCTGTAGACCAAATGATCCCAACCCTATATATCCTACCGTATCTAATACATTTTAAGAATGTTCTTATTGATGTAGGGAAGTAAAGACAGGACGGCCTTGCTAGGCTCATTACATGGCATTAAGGGCCAAATTCAGACCTGTTCACTAGGCTGCGTGCTTGGTCACCTTCCCCTCCCCCCTCCCAGTGCCCAAATCCCATTGCCAGCATGATGGGGGATGTGTACATGAACACATCTCCTCACATGCGGCCAAAAAGGAGGAAAATGATTCTATTGTTGCAGATGAGCCTTCACTCTGAAAAGTAAGCCCATACTTACATTTCAGGTGCCGCAGATCCGTGCAAAGGGGGTGGATCATGTGATGTCAGTCATCCGCCCCAACAGGCATTACCATGCAGAGCCGGCCCTAGCCTAAATTACGCCCTAGGCAAGATTTTGACTGTTGCCCCCTAGCACCGCCACTAGTTCCATCTCTGACCCTGCTCCCCTTTCCCAGCATCATCAACCCTCATCATAGCATTCATCATTTTGGTGCTCGTACCCGCAATATTTTAAATAGAAACAGTGCACCCATGCAGGGGTGTGTTCTTGCTGGGAAGGGGCATGGCCACACAATAGTACCCCCAATTCAAATTATGCCACACAGTAGTGCAACTTTATTCACATTATATCATGCTATGGTGTCCCTTATTCACATTACATCACACAGTAGTACCACTTTACCTTATGTACATTACTCCTCATATTATTCACATTATACCATTAGAAAAAAATCCTGAGAAAATATTGTATTTTAAGCACCTCCATGGCCACACTGCAACCCAGCATAAAGCAGTGTGTGCTTAGCAGAGGAGAAGAGCTCCAGCAGCTGCTGTCACTTAAGGGGACGGGGCCCGGGGCCCCCACTGGGCCCTTCCATCAGACTTTGGCCTGGGTAATTTGTACCCCCTACCCCTTTTTCTCGGCACCCCTGATAATACCACACAGTAATGCCCCTTACACATAACACACCTTATTAATGTCCTTATAACCATAATGCCCCTTACACATTATGCCAACCTTTAATAATGCCCTTCATACACATAGGGGGACATTTACCAAAATGGATTCGTAGAAAAAAGGTGTATTCGTAGGGAGAAATACACCTTTTTTTTACGAATTTGTATTTTCGGGATTTACAATCCCAAAAATACAACAATTCGTAGTCCTAAAGATGGAACATTCGTATTTGTAGTTACAAATACGAATGTCTACACCATCGATAGAATACGACAGAAATCACCATTCAAAGAATGGTGGTTTCTGATTTACTAAGCAGCCGTACTGATAATACGGCTGCTTAGTGGTGTAAAACACCCACGCAAATACGACAGGAAAATAGAACACCATTTTCATGTCGTATTTGCGTTTTAGCCTGCACGGATCAGTCAGATCCGTGCAGGCTACAGTGTAAAAAAATAGAAAAATTAAATAAATAAAAAAAAAGCCGCTAGGCGGCCAATAGAATTCAGTCTGAGGAGAGGCGCCGAATATGAAACTTCAGCATCTCTCCTCAGCGCGATGCAGAGACAGCGCAGACAGCGGGGACCGGCGACAGCATGAAGATTACCTGGATTACGTCGGATCAAGAGAAGACTTCTTCAGCGCAGGAACAGGTGAGTAGGATTTCCTTCCACAGCTCCAACATGGATTTCTTCGGACCCGGACCCCGCCATGGACCTGGAGGACGACACGGACCGTCGACATGGACCTGGAGGACGACGCAGACAGCCGACATGGACGACACAGGACATCAGGACCAGGGCTACCTACGGGATCAAGAAAGGTAAGTATCAGTATGTATGTGTTATGTATGTATTAAACTTTTATTTTTCACGTGTGTCAGTGTGTTTATTTAACTCTTTCTTTTACTGTGGCACTACAAGACCCAGCGGGCCCTTTAATGCCCCGCAGGCTGGGACTTGTGGTTCTCCAAGTCCCAGCTTGCGGGAGAGGCTTGCTGGGACTCATAGTTCACCAGTAAAAGACAATGGTTTTTATTCTATTTTTTACACCATACCATCAGCTCGATGCCCACCGCCCAGGGGCATCGAGGACAGCACCAGGCTTCAGCCTGGTCAGGTAAGTCCTGGAGGGGGGGGACCCCTTTATTGGGGGGGTCCCCACTCCCCCAGGGCCCCTGGCCAGGCTGACTGGTCGGTAGTGTTAATGCTTTGGCCGGGGGGACTTGCATAAAAAGTCTCCCCCCGGCTGTGGCATTAGCCTGCTGGCTGGTTTTGCCTGGGGCTGGTTCTTAAAATACGGGGGACCCCTAGTCATTTTGTCCCCCGTATTTTGGGAACCAGCCCCAGAGCAGGAGCCTGGGGCTGGTTGTTAAAAATCGGGGAACCCCTATTTGTCGGGTTCCCTGATTTTTAATTACCGGCTCCAGGCTCTGTCAGCCTGGTGCTGGTTTCGGCTGTGGGGGGGACCCCACGCCGGTTTTTTTTTTATTTATTTATTTTTCTATTTTTTTTTACACATTGCAGCCTGCACGGATCTGACTGATCCGTGCAGACTGCTAGAAATAATTCGTATTAGCGGCCGTATATACGGCCGCTAATACGAATTCCTACGACATCGGTGGGTTACAAAGCAGTCGTATATGACTGCTTTGTAAATCCCCCTCCGGAACACGACTTTGCATACGACTTAAACAGTCGTATGCAGTCGTAGGGAAAATACCAATACGAAAAACTAGGTTTTTCATATTGGTAAATTTCCCCCATAATGACACACATATGTCACACATTATTAATGCCCTTATACACATGACACATATTATGCCCCTTACACATATGTCACACATTATTAATGCATTTATACATGACACACATAATACCCCTTACACATATGCCGAACACTATTGCACAACCAACCCACCCGCAGACATGACTCGCACAGCCGCTAACAGCCTCACTCACACACACAAAATAGGCATGCTGCATATCATTTTAATCAGCAGAAGCTGCAGATGCCCCTAGGCATTCCAAATGCCCTAGGCAATTGCCTAGTTGGCCTATGCCTAAGACCGGCTCTGTTACCATGCCTCCATGTCCAGGTTAACCCCACATTTTCATGGATATGGCCAAAAAAATGCTAGGTGTTCCCCTGCTACATCCCCTGCCTGCCCCCTCCCTTCCTGAAGTGTGCAACTCGACGAAGCTGTTTACTCTCAGAGTTTGCGCATTTGCAGACACTGAACATTGGAGAAGGGGCTGAATTTGAAATCGAATAAACCGGTCTGAATCAGCCCCTAAGTTTGCTTTAGACATATATAAAAGTACTATTAAACCCACTTAATGCAAAAGCTTCAAAAGCTAGTCTGATACCTTCTGTTTGTTTGCATGTGTGACAGAGATGTAGTTTTTACCCTCTGCCAGCAGATGGCAGTATTTCGGAGATTTAGAGACACTAGACACAAAACAATCCCCCTGAACTGGGCAGCATCTCCCTGAAGCAGAGACGGGCAGGGAGACGCTGCCCAGCCGCTGTGATACTGGGACGCGCGTGCGCTTGAGGCGCATGTGCGTCCCAGTCCCTATCATCGGCGCTCATCAGTGAAAAGGATCTGGCGGGCGCCCGGCAAAGACTAAGCAGGCTACATCTGTGGATAGATAGATATAGATGATAATGTATCTGTATAAAAAAAAGGACTGTTTCCATAGCATATGGCTAGTTTATTTTCATCAATTGAGCTACTGTACTGTATTTAAACAAATCACCTGTGGAAACACAGTATATGATCCCAACTAGTTGTATTGTTTGAATGAGAATTAGGAAAAATGTAATGAATGGAAAAAAAAAAAAAAGCCATTTACTCCTAAACACTGGAAAATGCTAGCAAAAGGAAAGGGTACTTGTGTATTATCATGGCGCCCACTACTCCATTTGCGTTGAGGGCTATTCACAGGAGTGAAATTGCATCGCATCGCATTGCATGCCATATTGTATGGCATGCGATGCAATGTGATTTTCCTGTCTAATGTATTCACTGCTCTGTGTCAGTGAATCCATTGAAATGATAGTATGCGATAAAAAAATCGCATCACATCGCATGCCATTATTGTATGGCATGCGATGCGATGAGATATCGGTTCTGATGGCACCTACAATAATGCCATTTAATGTTAAAATTACATATAATGTAATTTATTTTGCCCCCCCCCACACTATCCACTTCATCCCGAAGCGTGGCAAGCACCGGCTGTATGCATCCAACCGACCTTTTCATATCCCAACTATCCACGTCGGCGTGGACTTGATTTTATATAGTTTGGCGAGCGCAGCGAGCGACCGAGACCGAAGTGTGGCGAGCGCAGCAAGCGCATGCGATGCAATTCAATGCGATTTTACTACGTTTGCGTACGTAGTAAAATCGGGCGACGTGCTAATACACAAGTACCAATGAAAGTTGCAAAATACAGATGTATGCAGCCATCTTGTCTCAACAAATGGTGTTAGGGAGCAAATGGCTGATTATTGTTTGCCCAATACATTACTAGAATTTCATTACAGACAGCCAACTAGTTGGCTGGTTGGAATGATTTTCTCTAGATGTGTGGCCAACTTTCTAAACACTTTTCTCTTGTTAATTAGTCCCAGAAAATGTGTTTCTTGCAAAGGTGTCTGGGATTAAAGCTGTGAAGTGTTATACATGTTTTTGTAACACAGTAGCAGCACAGTAAGATGAAGCAGAAGAAATGGCAATGCAGAAATAAAACGATTCCTTTTTTGCCTTTTCTGACCATTAGATTCTTTCTAGTCATATATTGAACTCATTTGGCATTATTTGTAAAGCAACCTGTATCTCATTGTTACATATTACAATGTGTAACGTCCCTGACAAAAATATTTTCATTTGAGTGTGCATTTATGAATTAGCATAGTGGGGATTTTTATTCACAAACAGTAATAAAATTGCCTTTATTTCAAATTAACATTTTTCACTTAAATTATGCAGTTAGGTATGTTTATAGAATACAGTATTAGAATGTTAGCAGTCTATTTGTATGTAATCAGACAGCTACATGTCAATATGTAAGGTCCTAAAATTTGCTGTATTACTGCATATTAATAATAAATATGTCACTAAGAGGGTTAGTGATATACTTGAAAGAAAGGAATGAAAACAAAAGTTTTAATCAAAAAATATATACTTTTTTAAACCACTTATTTGCTCATGGTGAATAGAACAGCAGCTATGATAATGGAAGTGAACTGGTTGCAGGAAAGAATAAAGCAACATTAGTGATATGCCTTTCTCATAGATTTAGATTTTGAAACATCTTTGTGCACAACAGAAATAAACTAGATATGGCTATTGTGTCTGAAAAATTAAATAAAAATAAATTTAAGTAGATATGGTTTAAATTATTTGTATATACTTTACGCCAAAGCATTATAGAAGGTCCGGTCTACAAATTCCTGATTTAAATTAAACTACAGGCTGTAGTCATGATTTAAGTATATTTATTCTCATTAAGACCAGAAACAAACTTAAGTTATAGTGGGGCAGATGTATTAAGCCTGGCGAAGAGATAAACTGGAGATAAAGTGGAGAAAAAGTGGAAGGAGATAATGTACCAGCCAATCAGCTTCCAACTGTCATATTTCAAACACAGCTGATTGGCAGGTGCATTATCTCCTTCCACTTTATCTCCAGTTTATCTCTTCGCCAAGAATGAATACAAGGCAAGTATGGAATCTAAAATTCTACCTGTGAAGCCGATATGAAGCAAGACTGATCTGAGGTATCCTCAATGCAACCTATTAAAGGCCTTTTCATCATCCAAAGATAAGAGGAGCAGCAAGTCTTTCGCCCTGGAGCAATGCTCGATCACATTGAAAATTCTACGTGTATTGTCTGGGGTCTGTCTGCCAAGCATGAAACCAACCTGATCAGGATCAGTGAGAGTTGGTAGTAGTGGACATAGTCTACTGACCACAATCTTAGCATACACCTTAATATCAGTATTAAGTAAGGCAATGGCCCTATAGTTCTGCACCATGCAGGGGGATTTTCCTGGTTGGGAATAGTTATCTGCGCTTCCAGCATTTTTTTTTTAGGGAAATAATTTAGGTCAGATGCTTCGTTAAAGACAGATACAAGGGCTGGGGCTAAATCTGCTTTAAAAACTTTATAACAATTTGCAGGATATCCATCTGGGCCTGGAGCTTTATCCTAAGCCATGGAATATATTGCCAAGGAAACTTCATATAAGGTCCAGGGTTCGTTAAGTGACAGACAGGCCTCAGGTGTCAGTCTGCGCAATTTCAGATCCCTGAGGAATTACTCTATGAAGTCTGCTTTAGGTTGGGGCATGGAGGGATCATTCTTAAGATTGTAAAAATTAGAGTAATATGTAGCAAACCCATTAGCTATCTCAACTGGGTCGGTGACTTTCTGTCCTTTATCAAAGACAATATTTTGAATGTTTTCTTTGGCTTTTCTACCTCTCAATTTACGTGTCAATAGCTGGCCTGCTCTATTTCCCAGAACATAATATTGTTGGTTAAGTCTCTTAATATTCTGCTGAATCTCAGCTACAGTAGGGAGAACTTGTTTAATTCTCCACGCGCACTCTGCAGGGACTTATATAGTATCTTATCTGAAGGGTTTGCTTTAGGTATTGCCTCAAGTCTCACAATTTCTGCCTCAGCCCCCTCAAATTGCTTCTTATATTCCATTTTAAGTTTTGCAGCCGCTTGTATTGCCTAACTACCACTTTAAGAGCACACAGTGGTTGAATATTGCGGTATCTAATGGGGAATTATCATTTAACTAATTTGCTTGGTATGGCCCTGGCTTAGAAAGTATCTGTCTCTGCAGTTACCACTGCCCAGGTTGGACCCTCCTAGCAGCAATGTCCCATGTTATAAAGATGGGAGAATGGTCTGACCATGTTAAAGGTAGAATATCCACTTTACCAAATGTTGACAGAGACCATCTGTCTGAAATAGATATATCTATACGAGAGTATGTACAGTGTACATGCGAATAATAAGTATAGTCTCTCACAGAATGATGTTTAATACGCCATATATCGAAATTTTCATTTTCTGCTAGTAGTGATCTAAGGTTCTTATTAGGCTCCTCCTGGTGAGGGTTAACTGATAAAACCGGCTTTCTAGTTCTATCTACAGCTGGGTCTAAAACTGTATTAAAATCACCCAATAACAGCAATGCCCCCCTTACATGTTTAACTTCCAAAAGGTTACGACAAAAAGCTCACTGTTTGGAGTTAGGTGCACAACAGGCGACCAGGGTGACCTCTACACTCTCCAGCACCCACCAGGTTTAAATAGTGGCGCTCTGAATCCGCCACTTGCTTAAGTATGGAAAATGTGCAGCTTTGTGATATGAGGATGGCAACCCCAGCCTTTTTAACAGGACCGTTCACCATGTAACAGTGTGGGAATTCTGCATTGGTAAAGAGTGGTGGTGCCAGCTTTTTAAAGTGGGTCTCCTGAACTGCAACAACTTGTGCCTTAAGCTTGGAAACATATTTCAAAGCTACCCTTCATTTGTGAGGGGAATTCAGCCCCTTCACGTTTATAGAGACAATGTTAACCATAATCAATTTATAGTGTGATAAGTAGCAAGAACAATAAGCAACAAACAAATAGAGCATTCACATTCTCCTGGTTTCTAGAACAAAAACAATAGAAAAAGGGGAGGATAATAAGCAAGAAAAATAAAAACATTGGGGAAAGGGAATGGGGGGAAACTGAAATGTCCCCTCCTGGGGACACAATGAGGTGCCATGCCATGGCAAACCTAGAGCGGTATAGAAGGGGTTAGTGGCCCATCCTCCCCACACCCAAATATGTACATTAATTATGTAAACGAACACAGAAAACTCATATGAGGGAGGAGAGAGCACAAAAAAGAAAGGAACTTTAAATTTGTTTATAACTAAATGTTTCCTACTGCGGGGAGATCGCAATTAAACCCTCACACAAAAAAAAAATCAGTGTAAATGTAGTATAGTGTTTACATACAGTATCTCCCTGTTGTGCCATAACATATTAAACACATTTAAATATTTACGACAGACAAGGCAATCTGCTTGCATGGTGAGAGATAGAAATATCCCTGGAAAAGGATATTTAACGTTTCGGACCAGCCACAGCCCAGTCCTGCTGAAGGCCGTGTCTAGGAGAGACATTCGCAAGTGAAGTCCCAGCAATGTTCCATGTAGAAATAAGTCGCATGCCATCTTCCAAGGTGGCAACAGCTATTGTTGAGCCATCATGTGCATTACATGTAATCAGTAGTTTAGTAGGGATGCCCCATGTAGAATGAATACTTTCCTTATGTAAGATAGATGTAACTGGGAAAAAGGAGCATCTCTTAGATAGAGTAGTCCAGAACACGTCCCCTTGCACTTGGAGAGAGCCCAGGGCCATGGAAGTGTCCCCCAAGGGTCTGGCAGCTTTCAATATCACATCCTTAATATGGTAGTAGTGCATACACAGCAACACGTCTCTTGAGGCACCATCCGGTGCATTTCTAGGCTTAGGGAGTCTGTGTATTCAGTCGATCAGGAGATCTGCTGTGCATGTGATTGGAAGGAGTTTTTGAATGAATCAACTGCATAGTCATTGAGACGGGAATTAGAAATATTTTTGGGAACACCTCGTAGTTTAATATTTTGTCATCTCGACCTATCTTCCAAGTCCGCCGCTCTATCTTTAAGAGTCTCCATATCTGCCCATAGAGAGTCATGGGTGGAGATCAAATCATTATGGGAGCCTACTACTTCACCCATTTTGTTCTCTAGATGATCTGTTCATCCCCCCAGGTCGTCTATCACCTGTTGGAAGGATTGGAGAGTGGAACCAAACTCTGTTGCTACTTCTGATTTAAACTGCTGTAACAGGAGCTTCATTGACCCCACTGTAAGTGCATCTGAGTCACTCAGTGGATCTGACGTTGGGGCCCCCTGGACGTCAGCCTGTGACCCCGGAGTGGATGTATAAATCAATGTGGCAGGGCCCAGTTCTAACAGACCATCGGGTTTTGGATTAATATATTGAGTTGAGGGCTTATAGAAGGTCAATTGGGATGCCAATTTATCTGCCTTGGACTTTTTAGGTGCCATCTTGAGATTTCAGAAAACCACTGCAGTATGGGATGGGGTATGAATAGGATGGCTCCTCTAGCTTCCTAAATACTATATCATCATGATAAATTACTGGGTGAAGGGACGATCATAGATCTAGTTAAGTGTGCATAAATGTTCCACATGGGTTAGCCCTGGAGAACGGTAGTTCCCCAGTTATGAGGTGATTATCATGACCTCCCACGGACAGCTCCGTTGTGTCACAGCAACTGTACCCTGGGAGAGCTGCCCCTTTTGGCGGTGACAAGGGTCAGATGTAGCTTGAGTCAGTAAAAAAATTTGGGAATTGTTTTAACACCTTGCGCTGCCAAGTGGTTATGTACCTCTGAACAAAATGAACACCAGACACACCATATAAAATTGATATGTTTATATAAATTGCATAGAAATAGTTATTTGATAATTACAATATACTAAAAATAGATACACATTGTACAATATGACAATTATGAAATCTATACATAAAAAACTTATCAAGCACCAATAATATATGACAATCACGTGTAATGTAGCAGTCTCCGTGAATTAAGTAGGTTAGATTTATCGGGTTAGTAGCAGCCAGTAAGCAATTACTGGGGGTAAGCTTGTTAGACCAAACCGATTAGTGGGAGTCAGTGGAATAGCCAGAAGCCGTTTAGCATGTAAGCTGAACATGCATAAGATAGTCAGTGGCAATAGTACAGTCTCATGGCAACAATAATCTCACCCTTTATAAGGTTGGTTGTGGATTTGGTTTTGAAGCTGGAGAGCCAGATGGTCCAATGGCTCAACCCTCCAGGTAGTAGCGGTAGCCCGAGTGGATAGCTCTGATCAGCAGAATCGATGCGGCCGGAGGCTTGGTGGCCCGCTCGGTTAGTATGCCTGCTGGCGTGGTTGCAGAGCTGATGGACAGCCGGGCTTGCTG